>NC_136729.1:44973215-45621965 GCF_936440315.1 Barbus barbus
AAAAGCTTCATGTTTGTAAGAGACTAATCCACCATTTAAGCATTTTAACATCAAACTGTTGCTTCTGGCTAAAATACGAGTCTGTAATCCATAACAACATTTTCTCCAGTGAAATAGTCCATCACGGTTGTCCTCTCACATTAAAAACACTGTTGTGGCTTGTAAACAGTGCTTGGTCCATGCATATTTCTCTCCTGATTCAGACAAGAGCACTTTTTCACTGGAGAAACAATGTTATGGATAGAAGTCTCGTATTTTAGCCGGAAGCAACAGTTTGAAGTTAAAAATCAACTGCCTCTAATGTTGAAATGGTACTAAACTATAATTACAAATGCGTTCACAGATCAGTTTCCTTTGTTGACGACCAAAAGGGTTTTCTGGAAAGGCATATTGGAGGAGCTGCTGTGGTTTATCAAGGTAGGAGAATATCCCATACTATTTGTTATATTTTCTGTATACAGCTTTTTCTATATGCTCCAGAAGTAGGGATGTAACGATTAACCGCGAGCCGGTTGAAAATCGGGCTAAATTTTCTGTAACTTACATATTTGATTTGTTTTAAAATTTAGTTTTATCAATTTCACAAAGAAACGTGCAGCAATAGCCTAATAAAAGGACAACTTTTCATTTACTGTATAATGTCTCATTTTGTAAAAAAATCGTGAGAATTTAATCAAATTGTGAGTTGAGTGATTCGTTACATCCCTATCAAGAAGTTTTTATCCATTTTGCATTTTTATTGAATTAGTTGCATTTTTTTTCTATTGAGTTTAGGGTTCAACCAATGCCAAAGAGCTGTCAGAGAAGGGTGTGAGAATCTGGGATGCGAACGGCTCCAGGGAGTTTCTGGATAAGAACGGCTTTAGCGATCGGGAGGAAGGAGATCTGGGTCCGGTGTATGGCTTTCAGTGGAGGCACTTTGGAGCTGAATACAAAGACATGCACGCTGGTAACTGTGCTTCTTTATATACAGGCAGTGGACATGGCGCATGATAGCAGGGATTTACTTTTAGAGCGACCTTTTTTAAATTGATGCAAGTAAGCCACATTGGTCCTCTTAGCAGCATGAGAAACAACTTTTATTCAAATTCTGAATGGAGAATAGGCTATATACAGCAAAGAAAGCACGCAAAGTGCGCTTCCTTAAGCTGTCACTCATTTCAGTTTATCGCGATCTCTTAATTCCGCTATAATCAATGAATCTGTCAACACAGCACACTTAATCTCTTATTTACACTTGTTCATTATAATAAGAGGATTCACTTCGCGAGCTTCCAGAACTGTGGACTGAACAAGAACACTTGTTTTCTGAGCGGTGAGTGGATTCTGACTCACTAAAGCTCCTCTGATTGGCCATTGCGTTATAGAAATCAACAGATATGTCTCTGATTTGCTACAATGTACAACGCTGCAAAAACAGAGCCCAAATACACATTTGATTCTGACCTGAGGCGGCTGCTGGTTACTTTAGTTTTGTTGTTTATTTAGTTGCTTCTTTCCTGAGTCTTGAACTTGGTTACATACGTTTTCCTTAAATCATCCTGGTGACTCATTTAAGTTTCACGACCCAGGGTTTGAAAACCACTGCTCTAGACTCATTCTTCCCACTGGTCGCTCTTTTGCGACTAATTTTCTCAGTTAGTCGCATGAGCACATCATTTGGAGCACTTTTTTTTTTTTTGCTTCAGCATGGGATTAATCAATGCATGCTGATGAACTTTTATCAGTAGTTTTATGGTAACGAGTGTTCAGCGTTCAACCCGTTCTTTTTCATCAGTAGCCTATTATGTGATTTAAATTTTGTTAATGGGAATTACACTTTTGCTGTGTTATAAGCTAGACTTTGGATGCTTTCACTTTTCACTTTCTTGGTGTCACGTTTTACAAGAAAAGATAATTGTCTGTTTTGCTCCTCTATACGCCTATAAGACTAAAACACAAGATTGATTCACTGTTATTCTTAATTAAAAAGCACAGCAACAATAAAACAGTAGGCTATAACGACAAACTAGCTTGCGTAACATTTATTAACAAAAACGAATAAGACGAGGCATGGCATGGGACACATCACATGCTGTATTATATACCGACTAATAAATTACAGCATGTTTAGCAAACACTGAGGAATCAAATAAATAATACACAAAATTAAAGAGAGCCTCCATAGCGTAATGTGAGGTAAACGGCAAAGATGAGCTTTTTAAAATGAAAACAAAAAGAAAAGTAAAACTAAACTGGCTGTCGGTGACATGTTCACCTTCTCTGGTTTAAGAAGCGGTCTTTTACTTTATTTTAGTGTGAAAACCAAATCCTCTGTCTGTCATTTCCTCGATATGAGTGTCATTTTTGTCGTACGCTACATGCACATTTGCACTCGTACTGACGCGGAGAGTATAAACCAGGCTCTACACCCGAGTCCTGCTACAATGTGCCCCGGCTCTGCAGCACGGAGCAGACGCTTTGGAGCAGCGCAGACCATGCACTCGCACAAATGCGACCACGTCATATTTTGACTCGCACATTCTCAAAATTGTCGCAAATGAGTCTACAGTCTAAAGTCTAGAACCCTGATGGTAGGACTTTGTGTCTAATCTTATCTACGATTTCTTGTCTCCATAAAGATTACTCTGGGCAAGGTGTTGACCAGTTACAGAAAGTGATTGACGCCATCAAGTCAAACCCAGAAGACCGGAGGATCATCATGTGCGCTTGGAATCCCAAAGGTCTCGATTCATAACCCTCCAGCAGTGTTACTTTAGTATTATGATGATATTTATTAATGTTTTGGATTGCCTTTTATTTGTTTGCTACTTTTAGTTTTCATATTAGGAATTTTGTTGCATGCTTTTGTCATTTTGATTAGTTTAAATATTAACAGTTCAGATGCAAAAGCTTCTAAGTGCTATTTAAAATTTTCTTTTAAAATGAGCATTTTTCTCAGCCTCTTATGTGGAGGTTCAGTAATTTCACTTAAATGGCAATGAATAGGTTCTTTAAAATTTAAAAAAGTAAGCTTTTCATCTAATTTATATTTTATTTCAATTTCCATATACAATTAAGTTTTTCATTTTAAGAACAATAGCAATTTAGTTTTAGCAATTTTAGCACTTTAAAATAAAGAGTTTTTCAAGTAATATTTTATTTTAGCTGTATTTCAATTGTATTTCAAAATACTGAAAACTATTAAGTATAAATTATATAAAATATATTTAAAGAAATTAAAGTGTATTTAAATAGTTTTTGTTAATAAAAAAAAAGCACGTGCACTCCAGTATCACAGCTTAAACATTTCTGCATGATGACAAATGAGTTTTATTGGCAGATCTCCCTCTGATGGCGCTGCCCCCGTGCCATGCGTTGTGTCAGTTTTACGTGTCAGACGGTGAGCTGTCGTGTCAGCTGTACCAACGCTCTGGCGATATCGGTCTGGGTGTGCCATTCAACATCGCCAGCTACGCACTCCTGACCTACATGATTTCCCACATCACTGGACTCAAGGTGAACACATTTCACAATCATAAGGTGTGCTGTAATTATACAGAAACAATTTACAGCAGAATCCTGCAATTGACAAAAACAAGTAATCTAGACAGCTGTGTTATGAGGGGTTTATTAGACTTTAATAAGGAAATTTGAGGTTTGTGTACCTAATCAATAAAATAAAATATTATCCATTATATATCTGTCTGGTTTTAGTTTAAGTGGAATGAGAGTTATTTGTGCTTATGGTTTAATTTCAGAGGTTGTGAAATCTACAATCATGCTTTTTTTTTTTTTTTTTTTTTTTTTTTTTTTTTTCATGGACTAACCAAACTAGAACTCTTTGAATATATTTTGTATTAATCTTTTATTATAATTTTTGTTTTATTATTGTAGCCTGGGGATTTTGTGCACACAATAGGCGATGCCCACATCTACACCAATCACATTGAGCCGTTGAAAGAGCAGGTAGGTTGCATAAATTCAATCAAATTAAACTATGCATAATTGTACAGGTATTTCTGTAGGTGTTCAGTTCCTTGCACACTGAGTCTGAGATCGTATTCATCATCCTTTCCCATCAAAATGCTTGTTACAAATTGTAAAAATGCAGAAAATCGAACCTGATCCAAATTTTTATTATGACGGATGAAACATTCGGAGGCAGTGTGTAAACATGATTGACACAACATGAGGTTTTATTTTTTAACGTGAACACTTTGGACGAGAATTTCTAACTTGGAGTGCAAAGACCTTTAGACTTATCACCTTCACCCATAAATACTGTCCACATACAATTCCAAAATAAATATTGTTTCTAACACATGTCCTGTACCCACAGATTCAGCGAGAGCCGCGTCCGTTCCCCAAGCTCAGGATCAAACGCAAAGTTGAACGAGTTGATGATTTCCAGGCAGAGGATTTTGAGATCTATGACTACGATCCCCATCCTGCAATCAAAATGCAAATGGCTGTTTAGACCTTATAATAATAATATTTTTTTTACATGTTTAAAAATATACTAATGGGATTAGTCACAATGTTTATAAATAAACATAACATCTGTTGTCAGTTATAATAACCAGCCTAATTGTTTAATTTGAAGTGAAATCTGATGTGGCTTAAATATCAAAGCACCATTTGTCTTAGTCAGTATTTGAGAACCCAGTTTGTTGTTTGGTCCAAACATCATCTGTTCCAGATAAGGCTTTGTCTATGAATGTCATCCTGCAAAAATCAGACGCAGCCTTGACTTTAAATATAATCTTGAGCAACTGCTTCAGAGCAGAGCAACAGAACAAAATGTGCTCAGCAAATGATTTTTGTTAATATCTAATTATGCTTATCATAGAAACCAAACACGCGCCAGCCACGAAGAACAAACACCTGAATAAGTTGTTGGTCAGTGTTCACACTTTTCACTCTTGTGTCATGTTAGATGGTACTTAGGTTGTTTTGGTTTAAAAAATGTAAAACATTTAAAACCATAACTATTAATTGTGATTAAAGGGAGCTTTATGAAAAATATAAATGTCAACTGTTTTAACTGTTAGATGGATCACTTGAGGTTTTTTTTTTTTTTAATACCTCTCCTTTGCTGCCCCCTTTTGGCTTTTACCATTATACTATATATTTAAGATGTCATGCACATTCAAATGAACAGATGAACTTACTGATAGGAGAAAAAGAAAAAGGAGTCATTCAGTACCAAAATACTGTCTGACAAGTTGACTTCAGACCCTTGCCACTGCTACTTCACACAAGTAAAAGTGAAAACTATGACCTGACCAAGTGCGTTGCCTAATTTGAATGGTGTTTTTAATGAATGATGTACTGACTTCTGGCAAATCATATTTCCAATGTTTGCACAACAGCTTTTTTCCAGCTAAGAAATGTTAAACTAAGACACATTCTGTCTGTTTCTGATGCTGAAAAATGAATTCATGCATTCATGACCCTAAGACTAGATAATTGTAATGAATTAAGTAGACGCCATGCAGGCTTGTTAAATAAGCTTCAGATTCAAAATGCAGCAGCTAGAGTGCCAAGAAACATAATCAGCCTGATTTTATCATCTTGTCATTGGCTATCTGTCAGGTTTTAAAGCTTTGAATGGTGCTATAATCCATAATTTTCAATAGACAGTCACAAGATATTTTGTATTACGTATTTTGAGTAAAAATTATGGCATGACTTTAAATTAATTTTCAATTAAAGTGGGCTACCAGAATGACCAGAATCGTGGATCCTGTCATTTTTATGCATCGTTTAACAGAGGCAATGATACACATAACCAAGGCTCGACAGGAAATCAAACTGCTATGTATTGTACAATTTTATCCACATATCAAATAATTAAACTATAGCGCTAAATATATTGACTTGACTTTTGTTGCATTGAATCCCACCGTCGGGTCTGTAAATGTGTTACAGTAAATGTAAATAGTTTTTAATTTTAGATGATTAGTATTACTTTTACTAATTTTGAATGATATTTAAGCACAGGGATGTGTGAAACCAAGAGAATGGAGAGGTTAATGGTCCAAATATCCTTTTAATTTGAACAAAATTACACCATTATTTGCTTAAGCATGTTGTGCACACTTCCTGATGCACAAAATAAATGTCATATTTGCCTCATAAAGAGCACAGACACAAGCATATTTTACTAATTAAGTCAAACAGAGACATATGTTCAAAGCAAATACGGGTTATTGCAACTGGATGGGTTATGACTGACATTGTCTGATGCAGTATAATTAACTATAAGCAACATATCTGTGTGTGTGTGTGTGTGTGTGTGTTTGTGTGTGCTTATTTAGGGCTGGCCTTAGAGGTTTACTTTGTCTAATGTTCTGGCAAGGTTCACGCTAAATTAATGGGTTACACTTTATTTGATAGTCTACTTTAGACATTCTACTAACTTTGCAATATGTCAACTTTCATTAAAGTATTAATAGACTATGTACGTAGTCAGTATGTGTGTTGGGGGACCATGAGTGTTTGCAGATATTGAGCAGACATCCACTAATACTCTAATGACTCCTGGTTGAAATGTAGGATAGTTGCCTAGAATGTGTTAGGTGGACTATCAAACCAACAGTAACGTTAATAGAACATTTGTTCAAAGTTATCTGGTCTTTAATAACATCCTCAAAACATTAGCTAATGCTACATCGTTCATTGAGTGTTGAGTTTCCTGAAATGTTTTAGTTTGACACTATAGCCTATTTAAACGTTACAACTTACTAATTCTTTCAAAAAGTTCCGAAAACATTCAAATGTAACGTTCCCACAACGTTTACGAAATGATAATGGAACGTTCCCTCTGTGTTTTAAAACATCTAAAGAAACAGAACGTTTTGAACATTTAGAGAACATCTAGAAATAATGTTTCCATCCATTAATGGGATCTTACAACATGTTTTGTATGGGTATATAAAAGCATCCCTGCCATTTCCAAATATATACAGTATTTCGGATTTGCGCTGTATTAAGCAGTACAAAAAATACTGACTTTCTGCTGCTACATGTAAACGTCTGAAACGTGTGTAGCCTGTATTTGACAAATATTGCATCTAAATCCACATCTTCTGCGATAAATAAAGCAAACACCACAAGAGCGTCACCACGGCATGAACTGTCCGACTTGATGGCTCCATTTTTAATTACTCCCTCGACTGCAAGAGGCAATTAAAATAGCTCTTTCCGGTGTTAACTCCAAAGGTAGATAAATCCAAAATGAATTTTTATTTGCAAATCTGATTAGCCTAGGTGCCGATTTACTTAAGTGATAAGCTGTTTGTCTCTCCTCCGACGTCCATTAAAACCCGACCTCTTGTCTCCTCTCCTGCTCATCTGAACACATGCAAATGTTGCAAGACAGAAACAATCAATCTTCTGACTTCTGACAGTGCATTCAAACAGGGCTGTGTTTCCCAGAAGTATCATAGGAAAGCATTGATGTTTTTGGGAACAGAAAAAACATGTTAGAGTTACTTAACAATAAACTCATTTATTAAAATTGAAAGTTAAAAGTGCATGTTGATCATGTTCTATTTTGTAATGTTAATATAAATCATACACTGTCAGAATAAAAAGGTTCATTTTATGCATGCAACAGCCTGGTCTCTTATGAAAAGGAACCATGATTTTACTGAAGTGACTGTAGTTCAGCTATTTCTGTTTGTAGATTTCCATGGTTATCACTACAGTAAACATATTTTAACCACGTGTAAACAAAAATATAACCTAATAAGTTGCAATATCATTACCCATTTTACTCTTAGTAATTAAAAAATGTAATACATTTCATAATTTAAAATTCAGTTTAGAAGTATCCGATATCGGCGATACTGGCCTTTAAAAGTATCGGTATCGTATTGAAAACAAAATAACGATGAAATAAGTTAATAATCCCATATTTAATCACGCCTGAGAGGCGCATCTCTCCTCTTTAAGTGTGCGGTTCATGAAAATAGCAGGGAAATGGTAGTGACTTCACTTTAACAACTATCTTACTAACTATTAATAAGCAGGAAATTAGGAGATTGAGGCAAAAGTCTTAGTTAATAGTAAGAGTTGGACCTTAAAATATGACCGTTTTGGTTACCTGGACATTCAACAGAGGGTCTTACTCACAAGTTTGACAGTTTTAGGAAACATATGTTAAAAAAATACACAAGCCTACCAATATGTTAAAAAGCTGTTATGCAAGCTAAATCCATCATCCACTTTAATGACTCTAAAGTGTATTATAAAGTGCATAATCCTTAAAGGGTAAATTCATCCAAAAAATGAAAATTCTGTCATTAATTATTCATGTCGTTCCAAACCCGTAAGCTCATCGTTCACCTTCGGAACACAAATGAAGATATTTTTGATGAATTCCAAGAGCTTTCTGGTCCTCCCATAGACAGCAAGGGTCCTTACACGTTCAAGGCCCAGAAAGGTACCAACAACTTTGGCAAAGTAGTCCATGTGACGTCAGTGGTTCAATTGGAATTTTATGAAGTTACGAGAATAGTTTTAGTGAGCAAAAAATACAATTCATCTCCACGTTACCCTGGCGCCATTTGGAGAGTATCACAACGTATGTGCGTGATCTGAACGTAAACAACGTATGTGTCAGCGTACACCAAGTATAGGCCTTTGCAGGAAAGTAATGAGAGTTACCATCAGGGTGTTTTTAGACCATGTTACCTGATTGGCTGACGTCATAGAGACGGTAGGTTTAGGGGTGGGGTTAAGTAAGGGGGATCATTTTGACTGCATGATTTAGAAGCACCCAGCAGTTTGAAAACACCCAAAAAGTCAGAAACGCCCACTTTTACTCTCAATCTCGCCGACACAGAACAGCATACGTTGTTTACGGTCAGTGGATACTCTCCAAAATGGCGCTATAGGGTGACGCGGAGGAGATTAATTGTTGAATAAAGTCGTTTGTTTTGTTTTCTTTGCACACAAAAAATATTCTCGTGGCTTCATAAAATTCCGATTGAACCACTGACGTCACATGGACTACTTTGCCAAAGTTTTTGGTACCTTTCTGAGCCTTGATCGTGTTCGGACCCTTGCTGTCTATGGGAGGATCAGAAAGCTCTCGGCATTCATCAAAAATATCTTAATTTGTGTTCTGAAGATGAACGAAGGTCTTACGAGGTTGGAACGACATGAGGGTGAATAATTAATGAGAGGATTTTCATTTTTGGGTGAACCATCCATTCAAATCATCTGTATTTTTTTATTTTATTTTGAATCCTACGTAAATATAAACTGATATTAACCTGTTACCCTGCGCCCCTATCATTAATTGATATTAAACAGAATTTAAATTATTTATATGCACTATAGATGAATATAAAATGTATATATGAAATGAAAATCCTAAGAACGCCCCACAAGAATCAGTAATGCCCCAAATTTTATTTGATCTTGCGGGGACATTTATTGGTCCCCATGAGAAAAACAACTTACACTACTTTTTAATGTAAAAATGCATAACGTTTTCTATAAGGGGGGGGGGGGGGGCAGAATATACAGTTTGTACAGTATAAAAATCATTATGTCTATGGAAAGTCCCCGGAAACTCCACATGTGCTTGTGTCTGGAGGAAGGAAAAGTACATGATCTCTCCATAATAAGGGAGGATGACGTAGACACAGTCTCTAAAGTGGGGAGTGAAAAGGGTCCAGAAGAAAGGGCTCCAAGAATAAAACTCGCGATGCTATAATGAGAGATGAAGACAAATGATAACTCGTTTCATATCCGTTCGACTGTCATTACAGAGATCTAAGAAAAAAACCCGTTCTGTGCTCATAAGGATAACAAAGTGACGCACAGAAAAGTTTAAAGAGAGAGAGAGAGAGAGAGATTTCGATTGTAGTTGCAGTCTCTACCAGAACGCATTCGTTCGCTGCAGAAGGTAAGTGAACCACTGCTGGAAGAGACCGGTATTCTGTGTATAATAATTCGGGTTTGACATAAAAGTAGGCTGTTTGGAGATAAAAGTAGGCTGTTTTGAGAGTACATATTTGTTTGGAGCAGTTGTAGTTGATACTGCCATTAAACTAATAGAGGGACAAAGGAACGATACAATTTGGAACGTTGAAGAATTAAAGTTCTAATGATTTCTCTGTGTTCTAATTTATATGTTTATCTGATACAGAATGATGACCAGCAGCAAAACGACTCTTGCTCTTCTCATCTACGGGCTGCTCGTGCAATGCATCGTGTGTTCTCCGTTGAGTTACAGGTACAGAGACCTGAAACCATCTGGATTTGGCCAATTACACTATTAAAGCGTTTAAGCGTTTTATTGACAAGTGTCCGATCACAAACATTTGAACAGGTGTCTTTTTTGTTGACCGTATGAAATAATAAGAAACAAGAACGATTTGAAAGAACAAAAGTGTGAACGCGCTTTAGAAAATACAATTGATTTAATTTTATAACGTGATTTTATTATGATCGTAAATAATTTTAATAAATTTTAATAAAGTGTAATATACACAAAAAAAATCTATCACGTGTCCCAAAGCAAGAACACAATTTCCACAAAATATTTGTAGGACAAAACTTTAAAGCAATTTTTACAGAAATATATTTACTATTTTGTTGTTATAGGCTGCAATAGCATGCATTTAAATAGAGCTGTCACCTTACTTCACAGTTAATACTTGCGAATGAAATTACTTCACGTGTTGTTACAGAATGGAGACTGCAGGATTTGACGAGGAGGGAAACTCATTAACAGATCTAACCTTTGACAGAGACCAGATCTCCATTAGAAGCTCTCCTTCAGTTTCTCAGGACGCATACACCTTTTATAGTACTCCATCGAAAAGGTGATTGCCTCCTTCTTTCTTCTTTTCTAAGCATTCCCAACACGTGATTCCTCTGGTTGCATTGGTCTGCTTGCTAAGACAAAATCGAGCCATTGGCTTGTTTAAAGACGTTTGCACAAATAACTGAGTTTTGCCAAACAGCAAAGATAGTGTTTGAAAACGACTGAGTGATAGGCTTTTACAAATGAGGTCAGTTGCATTATATTAGCTCAAGCTGAGCACCACAATCTTAATGTCATTTTGTCCCCCAGGATGGAAAGGCACGCTGACGGGATGTTTAATAAAGCCTACAGGAAAGCGCTTGGTCAGCTATCAGCGCGGAAATACCTGCATACTCTGATGGCAAAACGCGTGGGGTAAGAACAGTATGCCTTTCTCTCCATCTCTCTTCTTCGCTCTCTCATCCTAAGCAGTAGTTACTTCACTTACAACTTTTGACCGTGCTATTAAAAAACGCTATATCAACTTTATATGTCCGGTTGTTAACACTCTGTGGAAGAATACGGGGGAAAACAAGGGGGCGTTCACACAGAAACGCGTTCTCGCTTTAAAAAGCGTTCGATGGAGCGCAACGAATGGAATGCAGAACTCCCGCGAAGTTTTTAAATGTGAAATTAGTATATTTTTTTCAAACCGAAGTCTAATCAGAGTGACTAAAAGAATTGCAAGGCGCGACTGATCCCCAAAATTTAGTGAAACAGACCAAATTAAAGCATTCTGTGTGAATAGCCATGTAACTTTCCACACAACTTATTATAATTTATATAGGACTATCCTAGGACGTATTTATATCCGAAATATTCCTAAATTAAAAAATGTTTTAATCGACAACTAGATTATTTATTAAAATATGCACACTTAAATCCAAAACATTTGACTTTTATTCTAACCGGATCTTATGAATGTGTGTTTCAATGGCACGATTTTCTGTTTCAATGTGGTGTATTATTTAGGCTACATGCAAAAAAATTGACTTCGGCTTGCATAGGTTTAGGGTTGTGGGGTAGGTGCGTATTAGGCCTATATGTACGCGTAAAGTGCGTATTACATGCACGCAAAAACTGCATATTATATGCACATCAATCATGCATACACCAAATTCAGTTTTTGCGTATAAATAGCATTCAAAAAAAAAAAAAACGTGCTATTGATACGCATTTTCATGAGACAGGGCTCTATTTTCGCAGTCAGTGTCGACTGTTTCTGTAATATCCTGGGTTCTAGAATGCTTTGTCCTTTTTCTCTAACGCAGAGGAGGAAGCATGATGGAGGACGACAATGAGCCGCTCTCAAAGCGTCACTCGGACGGGGTTTTCACGGACAGCTACAGTCACTACCGGAAGCAAATGGCCGTAAAGAAGTATCTGGCCACAGTCCTTGGCAAAAGGTATAGACAGAGATATAGAAGCAAAGGACGGCGGCTTGCCTATTTGTAGCCTTTTTCAAATGCGTCTATCATGTACAGCTTTTGGAGCAAGTTAGTCTTTACAAAGACTACTATGAAGATGTGTCCTTTATAAACATGTATTTATGTATTAAGTAAAGACATTAAAACGAACATTTTGATAATAATATTGTTTTTCTTTTGTACTGAAGCACCTGCCAATGCAACGATCTTCCTTGTGGACCAGTCGTTTAGTTTTACCGATACTAACAATGCTATTTATTTATTCATTCATGTTTGTTTCAATATCTATAAACCTACATCAGTCTGAATATGAGTAAATAAATAATCTCAAAGACAATGACTACATTGAATGATACCGTCCTTCTTTTCCTCCTGACATTAAGAAAGAAGTTTTTTTTATTTACAACAGCCCTGAAGACTTAGATTTGCACCAATTTCTACAAGACGATGAGATTGTGGCATTTTTGTTCGATTTGCTGAGACAGTTGCCTCCTGAATTCCCGGTGAGTTTCTAAGGCTCAATGCCATAGTGCTTTTCTGAGGGGTCTCTCTCATCTCTTCCATGCTTTTACTCACGTCAAGCTCTTCCCACTGTCATCTATGGCTTAAATCTCACAAGCCATTCAACACGTTTTCTTTTCTTGCACAAACCTTTCCGGAAAAAAGAGCTCCTTGAGACCCGTTCACACCACGGACAATAACTATGACAAAAGCTGTAACTATAAAGGTTTATTAATTTCCAGTTCTTTGTGAATATGGAAGTCCAATTGCTGGAATCACTTTAAGAATGCTTTTTTTTTTTTTTTTTTCAGCTGATGAACAATAAAAACTTTGACAGCCAATCAGAATCAACCTGACTTTGGCCAGCGTGAGCATTTAAAGCATTGTGGATATTAAATTATCATCAAATTTATTTTTATAGTTATCATTTTTAGTGTGAACTGAACTGGCATTTATTGTGCATATTAATGTTAATTAAAACTGCATCTTCAAACACTCTGATTCACACAGATGACTCTTTTTGAAACACTGTCCTGTCCTTCCTGCTTTTCTCTTATAGCATGCAATTGCTCCCCTTTGAAATCTCACAAACAAGAAAAACTGAAATCCATCTATGAATGCATGTGTATTCGACTTGATTACAGTGGTTCGGACATATAAATGTTTCTTTCGTTGTTATTTTTTTCACAATTTTCTATCTTTCTCACATTGCCCACCTCTCGCATCAGTGTCAAATGTTTGTTCTTTGTCTATGACCATAAAGCAGTTAATCAATGGAGACGTGTGTCTCTACATCTTAAACTTTTCTGTCACATCTGTGTGGTTATAAGTATCAGTATAGGTCATTGTTAGACGAGTTGGGTGTGACACACAATAGATGTATTATGTAATAATCCCTTTGTGCATGCAAGACAAATAATATTGCAAAAGATTAAATAAAAGACAATATGTTTTGAGGTAAAATCAGCTGTTAAAAGCATTCTTCCAACTTGCATCACAGTTGTTGGCAGTGTTATATATGCTTAAGCTTGTTAGTAGATGTACATGTTTTCATATGCATATTAGAGTGAGTGTGCGTGTAAAAGGGTGAACATGTGAAATCAATCTGTGTTTAATTCTGCATTCTCCTGCAGGCTTTGTGACACAGGAGGCAGCTAGCGGCTTGGGTGCCTTTGCTTCATCTTTAAATGGCCACCAATTTCAGATGGCACATTAGTGGCCCTCCAAATGCTGCAATCACCTGCCCACACATCTCCTATTTCTCACATAACATAACGGCTTTCCGGTTATTCGATTTAACTTCTCTATGCATAGTGTGTTGTAGCAATCTGTACAGCATTTATTAAACATTCTCAGCCTTGAAATTCATTTTGTGTGCAGAGACTGATAGTGCCCAAAGCCTTACTTACATTAAGACATTAAGATAAATCTTGTGTTGATCGTTAGTACAATAACCCATGGGAGCCACACAAGGGCACCATTATATGTGTAAGAAACAAAACAACCCAAAAAAAAAAAACCTGTGTTGTAAGATTTGTATCAATAAATTTTTGTAAACAACAATTTCGTCTAATCTTTGATGATTATGAAGAAAATAAAGTCCCCAATAACACAAATAAACACCCTTGGATCATAAATACATGTACAATAAATATAACACACCTGCAGGTAATGTAAACCTTTAGAAAGATCACGTCTTCACAAACAAAACGTGATATGCCTTCAATAAATATCAAATTCAGAAAATGTGTGATGTCAGATTATTTAAATAAATAAATAAATAAATAGAAATATAACCCACGCTCTCAGAAAAAGGCACAAAAGCTGTCACTGGGGAAGTACCTTTAAGGTGTATCTTTTGAAAAGGTATCACCCCAGCGGCTGCTTTTGTACCTTTTTTTATGAGAGTGCATGATTGAAGAAATATTCTATCTATATTCTATTATGTAAAAATAATTTGAAAAGTGACATTAAAGTGAAAAGTGACACAATATAGGGACAAAAATAATAAAAATTAGGGTTTCAAGCTACTGCTAAGTGAAATAATTGCTTACCATTAAAGCAGAGCTGGATGTATACAGTTTCTGGCAACAGAGAAAGCACACATGTCTTGTGTGTATTTGTGTGTATTCTCCCACCAGGCTGTGACTGGTGTTATACAGAGCAGAGACACCAGGATAAGGAGAACCTTTTAGTTCCCGTCAGAGCAGATCAGAGCTAATAATCTCACACCGGACCCCTACATCGCTGTAGCACAGCAGGCAAAAACACTGACCTTTACCATCGCCATTACATGTCCGTTTAGCTAGCTGACTGATCTCATGCAAACATGCATTGTACTCACTGTCAGCATTGAGTAACGAGGGTTAAATAGAATCATTATAGGATGATAGTATTAGAAAGTTTAATCTGTAAGCCTCAATTTTTTAAAGGGGTAATAATTACAGTTTTCATGTACTTTTTATTTATTTTGATGTTTTTCCTGAGGTCTACTTAAAATAAAATGTTGTTAGATTGTAATGTAATTTGGCTGAGCAGTCATCCGTCGACTTGTTAATGTGTTAGATTTCTTCTAATACATAAGATAAGTAAGCTTAACTAAAGTGTTTGGTAAATAAATGTATTGACTGTAGTAGTGTAGCACAGTTCTTCACCCAAGGACAGAACTTTAGATAAATGGGCCACAAACAATAGACTTTTTATCAATGAGTCAGAGAGAGGAGTGTGATGTCACAAACTGGGTGTGGCTCTGATCAACGCACAAGTGTCTTGATAAATATTAGTTGATTCACATGCATTCTTGTCAAATGAGACATACATATTTACCTCAATCTCAGTAATTCAGCTGTCGTTAAACTACGTTACAACCCAGTCTCATTGGAAAACCCTGTGGTGACATTTCTGCAAAACTATATTACTTGCTTCTTGCATGTTTCGCAGCACAAAATAAAATGTCCAGTGGGTGACACTAAAAGTGTGTTTAGTTTTAGTCGAAACAGATGAATGTGAATCTGGAAGCATTTTATTACATATCTTGTAAATATTAAGGCACTTCAGAAATGAAATGTCCAGTGAGTGGAACTAAAAGGTCAATACTCTATTATGTATGAAAATAATGTACCACCTACAATAAACCGTGCCATAAACCTGACGATAGTGTTAACAAAAGCAAACAAAGGCATTTGCTGAAGCAAAAATGTCATTTTAGCTTTTTTATTTTGTTGGTTGTGTTTCACAATATTCTGTACCAGGTGGGCTCTCAAGCAAGTTTACTACATCAGAAAAGCCAAGCACATTGAGCTTGTTGACTGTGTTTGTGTGTGAATGACAGAATTATAACGTCCCTGAAAAGTGGTTGCTTAGAAAATGAAGCGGAGTTCTACAGTGGTTACAACAACAAAAAGCAGCACCATTTCCAAATCTTAAATAATAAATAAAGATGGCACCACAAAATGAGGTTCTTTCTGAAAACATAAGTGTGTGCGATTGACTTAAAGTGTCTTAAGGGAAAACTACCTCTTTCTACTTCCTTTCTCCTTTCTCTACCTTCCCCCTCTGACTGTTATGAACCAGACTACTGAAACATGATAAAGTGCCCTGGTGCGATCATTTTATATGACTATTCACAAAGGCTGAATCCAAAACTGTATAGTTCCCTACTATATGGCAAGTATGTGAAATAGTATGTCCGGATTCACAGTATTTAAAAAAACAGTAGGCAAAAGTACCTGGAGGACTTAATACTTCCAGCGAGTTTTTGATGTGAGCATCTGATGGACATATGGACAGAGACGCTGGTAGATCACAACAATTACAACATGACAGATGTAGTACGTCCAGATTTCATTCACCTTCAAACTATAACATGCTGTTTTAATGATTGTGGAGTAATTCTTTATTTAAAACAAGTACCTACTCAAAGGTTTCGCATTCTGGATGCAGCCAAGGACAAAGACAGTTTAAAGTCTAAATATAATCCTAATCCAGTATGATGTACAAACCATTCGGTTTTAATGTATGAGCATTTTTTTTTAATATGGCACAAGAGCTCACCCAACAACATCTAGTTGCTACTGTAGACAATGCAAACATTAGAAACTGAAGGGCATTTATTTAGTTTATTTCTCATTTTGTTTAAATGCCTGTAACTTACTGTAGAATTGAGCATATTGTCAGTATGATTCTTTATTGAGAGCATGCCATTATGGTGTCTATCAGGCGTGTCTGAGATCATTTTTTTAATTTCCCTGTCCCAGTTACTGTACAAACATTTTACTGAGACACCTGAGGGTTTTATTAGGACCTTCGGATTAACTACTATAGGTTTGTCTTTTCATATAAAGTCATAGTTCATCTTCTTTTCTGTCTCTTTCTTATCCCCCACTTCTTCTTTTCCCGTTCTCCCATTCCATTATCTACTCTTCAATCACCAGCTTAATGACCATTTTAATTATTAATATCCACAGCCACTGTGTGTGTTTGTGGGGTGTGCGAATGCAGCTAAGTGGATTGATGGTGATGGGTCTTTGTTTAGAGCTCTACTGATAAATGCACGAGGTATCACTGCCAAACACTTCACTTTTTATTTACGAGAGACGTCAACATCCTTATTAAACATTCATATGAGGGCATCCTCTCTGCGCTCATCTCACTCCACCATGTCAATCACTATCTGTTTTGCTTTAGAGCAGGGGTCTGCAAGTAAGTTTGGCATCAGGCCAAAAAAACATTTCACCACTAGATGGTGGACCAGAACATAGCCAAAGGATTATTTAAGATATTAATTAATGAAAAATGCAATCAGAATTGACTGTGACTGACTGTTAGTGTATTTTGTAACTGTTAGTGAGCTGTTATTCTGTGTAAAATCCTTCGACAGTCATTAACAAAAAGCCACATTTGTGTGGCGGTGTCTGATCAGAGTATGTGAGCGGAGTGGAGCGTCAACAATTTCCCAACCGCGCTCCCAGATATTATTGCTGGCAGGCCACTTTTGGCCCCTGTTTCCGACCACTGCTTTAGAGCTATAGTAATTAACCTGTGGTTCTTTATCGCCAGTGTGGTCTCGCTTTTAACTGTGCTTGTCAAGCAGGAGCAATTAGCTATTCATTATTATAGGCTAATGCACTGTATTTAATCATATTACAGAGATAGTTGGATGAATGTCCATCTGTATCAGTCCATTCATTAAATCGTTGCTGTTCTTGCAGACACAGGTCCAGTGTCACCATGTTGTAATCAGAATAGATGTGTACACTGATTTACTTAAATCATCCAAGGTGGTTTCAGACTCGTTGCACTATTGTCCTTTTCGGTAATGGAGATGTTCGTGAATGCATGTGCACCTGCCACTAGAAGGCTGTACTCCTTTAAGTGTTGTTTGGCTCAATGGAAAAGCCTGCCTTTCAAACCCTCAAAAACATAGCCTACCTATATACATATACTTGTCTTGACTGCAGTTACAAAGAGGGGCAGATTATTGATTAATAAAGACTTATTTTTGCATGGTTCCTTGCACAATATGTTATGACCTCAAACACCTTTACCATAGTGCAGTAACTAACACATTTTGATGTTTGCATAACCAGCTTCATCTGATGTAGTAAACTTGCTCGGTAGCGCACCTGGTACAGCACTGCACTTGTAGATGCAAGCTGAAATGGCACAGTTGCTTCGGCAAAATGCGGCAAATGTCTTGTGTTTGCTTTTGGTCACACTAATGATTAGGTCTAGGGTTGGGTTTAATGTAGGTGGGATGTTATTTTCAAACGCGATAGAGTAGTAATGTTTTAGCTCATAAATGTTTTAGACATTTCATTTCCAAACTGCTGCGATAGTCTTGCTCTCTAGATTTTTTAAAGTGGCTTATATTTTTGTCTTTTAATATGTTTGTTTTATTGTTTCTCATTACAAAAGGGAATGCTCTGCGCTGTAACTATGACTTGATTTGACTCAAAACGACCTTGTTATGAGTGCAAAAATCAAAAATGTAGAAAACATTGCTAAGCAGTCAAACATTTAAAGTTTGTTAGATAATTTTTTGGTTGTTGTTAAAAAATAGATTATTGCATTCAAGATTGCAATTAAAAATGTCTTCTTTTTTTAGCTTTTGAGTAGCTGAAAGATTGAATCCAGGAAGTGTAGAGGTCCAGGAAGGTTTTTTTTTTTGCATGTTTTTGTTAAATAGGCCCTGTAGTATGTTTGAATAATGAATCTCCAACAGTCCCTTCATATTAAAAGACAGAGTTTTATAATCTACAGTTCCACATCGTATCAGTTGGATAATATCATGTGTGTAAATTGTGTGGGTTTGTGCATTAAACATCATGAGTAGAGATTTCCATTTCTATTAGAAAGTTGTGAATGACGCAACATTTTAATATATTACTTTACCAAAGGCTATTACGATGAATGTCTACAACATTCAACAATTAAACAGTAATTGTGGTTCAGGAGTGAGAGATATTTGCTTGGTATTTACAATTCAATATTGCAATTCTTAGTTTTTCAATAAACACTTTATAGCATCTATGTCTGGCTATACATATGTACTCAGCAAAGTTACATGAAATCTAGTGTACATACAAACCATTTTTGAATGTATCTAAATGTAATATCCTGTTAACGTAGAGACAATACTTTTATGGCCAGTGAAATCAAGTTCAATAAAATCCTTGCATTGATGCAATAAAATAAGCAAACAAAAATATAGCAGTACACCTTTCTCTAAAAATACCCCTTCAGTACTTTTAGTAAGTGTTTACATGATGATATGAGAAGTGATATGCTTCTCAACTGATTTTGCTACTATATCTGATTGCACAGTTACTTTTATTTGTTTAATTATTTATTTATTTAGTCATTTAGCAGACGCTTTTATCCAAAGCGACTTACGAATGAGGACAACAGAAGCAATCAATTGTGGTATTAAAACAACTAAAAACAGATCCAAAACTAAAAGATAAATCTTTATAAATACTACCTATACACATTTTAAAAAGAAAGAAATTAAGTAAAAATGACAAATGCATACAAAATTTCAAAACTTAACATTTAAATGAAAAACAAAAAAATAAAGCTACAATTCAAAATATTAAAGAACAAAAGATATGAGTATAATAATGATTCTAACATAACACTAAGCCAAACACCAAAAAAAAAAACAATTATATGTACAACCACACACACATATACAGGTGCATCTTAAAAAAATAGAATATTGTGAAAAAGTTTTTTTGGTAATTTATTTCTAAAGGGGGAAACTTTCATATTTTCTAGATTCATTACATGTAAAGTAAAACCTTTCTTAAGCTTTTTTGTTTTAATTTTGATGATTAGACCTTACAGCTCATGAAAGTCAAAAATCCAGTATCTCAAGATCAATCAAAAAGAAAAAAAGGATTTGTAAAGCAGAGAAGTTCAAGTTATGTAAAGGTATGTTCATTTCTGCACTCGATACTTGGTCGGGGCTCATGTAGCACAAACTCCAGCATCAGTGAGGAACGGCGTGGAAGCGATCAGGCTGTGGCTCTGCTGAGGCACTATTGAGTCTTCAGCTCGTCTGGATTGTTGGATTGACTGTTTCTCATCTTTCTCTTGAAAATATCCCATAGATTCCATATGGGGTTCAGGTCAGGCATGTTGACCAATCAAGCACTGTAATATCATGGTCAGCAAAGCACTTGGAAGTGGTTTTGGCAGTGTGGGCAGGTGCTAAAGTCCTGCTGGAAAATGAAATCTGCATCTCCATAAAGCTTGTCAGCAGATGGAAGCATAAAGTGCTCCAAAATCTCCTGGTAGACGGCTGCATTGATGTCAGACTTGATAAAACACAGTGGACCAACACCAGCAGACGTCACGGCACCCCAAATCATCACTGACTTCAGAAACTTCACACTGGACTTCAAGCAGCTTTGATTCTGTGCCTCTCCAGTCTTCCTCCAGACTCCAGACATTGATTTACAAATTAAATGCAAAATTTTAATTTATCTGAAAAGAGGACTTTGGAGCACTGAGCAACAGTCCAGTTCTTTTTCTCCACAGCCCAGGTAAGATGCTTCTGACGTTGTCTCTGGTTCAGAAGTGGCTTGGTAGCCCTTTTCCTGAAGACATCTGAGCGTGGTGACTCTTGATGCACTGACTTTTACTTTACTTTACTTACTTTTGTCATTTAGCAGACGCTTTTGTCCAAAGCGACTTACAAATAAGAAAAAGTAACTAAAACTAAAAGTTACAACTCTATAAATACTATATACCCACATTTAAGAAAATAAAAAATTAAATAAAATTGACACATGCATATAACAACATTTCAATAATAAATATATAAATGAATAATTATGCACTGGCTCCAGCTTCAGTCCACTCCTTGTGAAGCTCTCTCAAGTGTTTGAATCAGCTTTGCTTGACAGTATTCTCAAGCTTGCGGTCATCCCTGTTGCTTGTGCACCTTTTCCTACCCAATTTCTTCCTTCCAGTCAACTTTGCATTTAATATGCTTTGATACAGCACTCTGTGAACAGCCACAGCTTTCAGTAATGACCCTCTGTGACTTACCCTCTTTGTGGAGGGCGTCAATGTTCGTCTTCTGGATCATTGCCAAGTCAGCAGTCTTCCCCATTATTGTGGTTTCAAAAACAAGAGATACCCAGAATTTATACTGTAGAGATGGTCATTAATTGAAACTCAAATGTAAATATTTTAATATTTTGAGATACTGGATTTTTGACTTTCATGAGCTGCAAGCTCTAATCATCAAAATTAAAACAAAAAACTAAAAAATAACACTGAGCCAAACACACATACTGAAAACAACAACTTACTTACACATAGTAAGAAATGGTTATAAAAACTGAAACAGAAGTGAAACAAGTAGGAAAGAGGAGAAATAAAAGCGATACTTATATCCTTTGCTGGTGTCCCAGGCCGGTAGAGTCGATGGTCTTTACACTCTTCGGTCTTCACACGAGGAGGACTTCACACGACCGCTGCCGCGCTAAACTACGCTTTTTTTATACCCATCTAACAAAATACTAATTGAATTGAATACTAATTGACACACTTTCCTTATTTTTCCACAATAAATGGCCAAGCAAGCGCAGACACTGACAAGATACGCGAGACAGAACGAGACCAGAACTTATGATATCTTAAAAATATCCAAAGGTTTGCAGAGAGCTGTCAACAAAGCTTTGTTATAAAAAGATAGTTGATTCAGGACAGTAAAGGGGAGGATTTGACATTTAACAGGATAATTAACCTTTAGGAGGTCATTACAGAGGAATAAAAGACTCATTTTGCTGGAAATGTCAATGGTATAACATTTGCAGCAAAGAAGCAAGCTCTAATGACCGAGACCTTATCCAAAGAGAAGTATTCTTTCTCCAGTAACACTTTCACTCGCTCTAATTATCAGCCCCTTAACTTCTTCCTTTCCTTCAGATTTTTCCCCATTATTTACTTTTTCTCACTTAGGCTTTGTTCTAACAAACTGCCAGTTTTTGTTATTTTTCTCTCCTTACGTCGGTGTCTTTGACATGAAAGTAAATCGCAATTACTAATTTTAAACTTTCTGAACGTGATGTGTTTGAAAAGTGCTCAATACCACAATGCGCCAGTCACTTGATGTCCAATGTACAATCTGGAACCTGAAGCAAAGCCAGTTGAGGACCACCGTGTCCTATAGAAAATATAATGAAAACATGAGGTTTCTCAGAACCTATTCTAGACTTTCCAATGAACTGTCACTGCCTTGTGTTGATGCATAACTCGAGTTTGTTGTGTTTGAGCCTTCAGTGGTTTGTGGTTTCTTTGGCTAAAACACTTTAACCCTCTGGTATTCCTGTTCTTTGTGGTAAAAATGACCAGAGACAATAATCATATAATAATTGTATTTTTATTAAATTAATGTACTGTAACTCATTTGAATAATATTAAATATATAATATTTTGTGTTTTGAGAGATTTCAGGGTATCCACCTTATTCTTCAGGTAGAAATGGGCGTGGCCATAATTTGTCAAATTTACGGGTCTTGCTTCAGGTCTCATTGCTTCCAGCTATTTTTAGCAAAACCGTTCGTTTTGCAGCTTGTCACTGCAAATTGGTGTGCCTTACCGTATTATTTTAGTGTATTATCTTAATGAATGGTTTGTAATGCATTTACTGCACGTTGTATTCTTCTCGTTGTTTCCTTACAGCGGCTTACTAAGGCGTTTAGGAATAAGGTGGATACAAAATAATAACTTTTTAATTATGAACCAAAATAGAAATATTAGAAAAAGCACTTCAATATTATTTTCAATTAAAATAAACGTAAAGCAAGGTATTTACAATGAAAAGCGTAAGCATAAGTAATATGGTGTATTCCCCAGTAACAATTATTATTATTTTTATAAATTTAGACATCATCAAAGATTTTTGTCAGACTGTTTGTTAGAAATTGCATTTTGCAAACAATCCTGTTTTCGTTAGTTCGGACTTGGGAAATGGCGTTTATAGCATAAACATTTAAGTAAAGATATGATTAATATATGTCAGAATTACTGCATAATTGTAAAGTCATCATTACTGCTAGCTATTATCGTTAGCATTAGCTTCATTTAAATGTTGAAAACATAGGCTACACATTACATCTGAACATTGAATACAAACTGCTTTAAACAGAAACACGATTAATAACAGTGTGTGTATGAAAATATAAACTTGCTTTGGCATTAAGCACTCATATTTATGCCTGAACACACTTGAGCTCTTCTGAAGTCTTTGGCTCTTGGCAGTGTACAGCGATAAGCTGTTTTATTTAATTATTTTTCCAACGGCTCGAGGACAACGAACTCTAGAAGCGGGGCTAAACTGTCAATAATTCCCCAACAGCCAATCAGCTCAATTTACTAATCCTTTTCAAACAATTATGGCCATACCTGTCCTGAACATCATGTAGAAAAATAAGAGAGAAAGCATTTTATTACACATAATTTAACATTACTGTTTATTTATTTATTTTTATTATTATTATTTTATTTCCATAAATTCTCAAAAATGTGCTCTGTGTTAGCAGTTCATTTGTACGCTCATGCTGGGTATGTGTGACAGTTCAGCCTATAGGAGGCTAATTGGCTAATGGCATTTAACACACTGTTCAGAATGAGCTAATGAATTCACTGTGGGATACCGAAACACAAAAATAGCAGTTGCATGCTGGGAGTAACCCCTATTGGGCTGACATACCCTCTACCACCAATCAACAAAGAGGGACATGGTATAACGGTTAACCACTTCCCTTGTATCTTTCCTTTTTGGACAAATTATTTTATAAATATTTACAAAATCAGTGCATCCGAAATCTACTGCATACTGGGTAGCAAATTTTACATTTGCCTTACTTTTATATTAATTATTTTATATTAATTCATTTAGCAGAGGCTTTTATCCTAAGTGACTTACAATTGAACATTGAGGATTCATCATAAAGACTCAAGACGCAAATAAACACAGAAAGTGCTCGTGATACAAAGTTTCAGACATTGTTCAGATTAGTTCAAGTTAGACAGGGAGGGATTATATTAGGATGCAATCAAATGTTGATTTAAGAGACGAGTTTTCAGCTGTTGCTTGAAAATGGTCAGGGATTGAGCATTCCTCGTGGGGCTGGGAAGATCATTGCACCGGCCATGAACGGTGAAAGAAGATATTCTGGAAAGTGATTTTGTGACTCTGTGATGGTACCACGAGGTGTCAGGGATTTGGGTTTGAGTCCCATCTGGGTTGTGTTGGAAGCACTACTCATAGTACACAAATTCAATGGTAATTCAAAATCAATTTATAGTGAATACCAAGCCTTCAAGAGACCCAGTGGCCGAATAATGGATAAGACAGGGGTGTCCAAACTCAGTCCTATGCCACTGTCCTGCAAAGTTTGGCTCCAACTTGCCTCAACACACCTGCCTGGACATGTCCAGTATGCCTTGTAAGACTGCAGGACAGTGGCGCT
Organism: Barbus barbus; assembly: GCF_936440315.1. NCBI lineage: Eukaryota > Metazoa > Chordata > Actinopteri > Cypriniformes > Cyprinidae > Barbus > Barbus barbus. The sequence continues at coordinate 44,997,941 of NC_136729.1, forward strand.
CCAGGACCAGTTTTGAACATCCCTGGGATTAGGCATCAGCCTCCAGAGCTGGGGATTGTGGGTTTGAATCCCACCTGGGTTGTGTTTGCAGTACTGCAAAAATTATACAGTTTGTTTACACAAACAAACAAAAACCTTACGCCTGTGTTACCATCTAAAATAATAGCAAATATAAAGCATGCACAAGGTCCAGTGGCCTAATGGATAGGGCATCGGCCTGTAGAGCTGGGGATTGTGGGTTTGAGTCCCACTTGGGCTGTGTCTGCAAAAATTCTAGTTTGTTTACAAAACAACAACAACAACAACAAAAAACCCTTACAATGTGTGCTGTGTTGCTACAAAAAGCCAATAGCAAATATAACACATGCAAGTAGCCCAGTGGCCTAGTGGATAAGATATCAGCAGGATTGTGGGTTCAAGTCCTACCTGGGTCATGTGTGAAATTCTATGGTAAGTTGTTTATGAAAACCTTAAAATATGCTTTGTGTTTCTACAAAAAGCCAAACTCAATTAATAGCAAATGCAACCATTCAAGAGGCCTAATGTATAAGGCATCAGACGCTAGGGTTTTGGGTTTGAGTCCTACATGGGTCGTGTTTGAAGGGACAACTTTAAGTTGGTGGTGCAAAAATGTCTGAGGTAAAAGCAGCACATTATGAAAAAAATACATAGCTCTGCTTAGTATTTCAGGGAAAGGAAATTCAGGCAAGATCTAACAGATCTGTGGAAAGTTCAGCTGCATAGAAGCTTCAGTATTTAGCGCGGAATAATGTGTGTTTTCATCCCTGTTGTTGCCCTGATATCAAGTAGGTAATATAAAAAAATAATCTACTTGTCATTAACCAATTTAAGCACTCACTCACTCACTTTAATTTGGATTTACGCTGCAATCGTTAAAATGCATGTTCTATTGTATGAGTGTGAGTAAGCATGGAAATTTAGACACTACATCAGCTACAATGCCTGGAATAAGGTCTGTGTTTAACACAAGCTCAGTATATTTTTACGTTTTATTCTACAACATACAATATATCCACAAGTGTCTAAATGGAACTACAGATGTTGTCTGGGACATTAAACGTCATTGCATCGAACAGATAAACTCATCTACTCACTAGTCACTGTAATAGCCTCGTTGTGTTTATAATCGTGCTTCTGCAAACTGTTTTAACATTCAGGGAAAATGTTTTTAAATAAAAACTGAATAAGCTTAATGGTGGTGACGTTGAAGTTACGCGACCGCGGTGTAGTTCGTTTAGACTACGTTTAGCTTTTAACTTCAGCCGATTGTATTTATGCTTCAAAATTGTGTTCATTTGTGAAGACTATCATGATGAATATGTTTAAGAATCATAAACTTTTGGTCACAGACCTTATTTTCAGCAATAATCCAAAAGCCAATGGGAAAATCCTAATACTGTAAAATCTCTCATTCTCAACATTAGTGTCATCCAGTCATCTAGTGTGCAGATGTCTTTCCTGCTAGTCTTGTAGGAAGAACTGAAACATATTCATAATTTACTCATGGTTTGGCACTAAAACGAAGACACTTCCGCTTTTACAGGATCCTGGAGGTGTTACTGTGGCGATGGTCTGTGTGGAGGTGCTGTATGAGGAAGAACAATACACATAGAAGTGTGACGTAGTTCAACTTTAAAGATCCCTGTCCTTTTTATTCATGCACTGAGCAGCACTTGAATGCAAGACATAAAGATGTCCTTCAGCTAATTGCACTTCATATAGTTTTAAACTAAAATATATCTTCAATTAACTTAATTGCGTGCAATGATGTATTAAGCATTATATTCAATTTACACGTTTGTATATTCTTTAAAAGCAATATTATTCCAGTAATAAATACCTTTTTTAAAAGCATCCATTAAAAAGGTCAATGCAACTCCAATTTTCATGCTTCAAAAAGTGCAAAGGACATTGTAAAAGCAATCCGTATGAATCAAGCGATTTAATCCATGTCCATGTCCATGTATGGTGAACAGATCTCGGTACACAATACCAGTTTTATCCTTTTAACATGCAGTACATTATAACAGTATGACTGAAGAGTGCTGTGTGTATGTTTGTGTGCTGTACTTAAGCATGCTCTTCCTCTTTCCTTTCACCACAATATGTGAATTAATACAAGAAGCATTAAACATTAAAACTGAGTGATAAGAACACATCCTGACATATATTTCTGCGTGTACAGATACAGACGCAGATGAAATATTTACCGCTTTCCTCACTCTGAGGCACTCCAGCAGGAACAACACTTCCCGGTAAACACATATAACCACAACAGTTTACTGTTTTCTTACTGAATTATTGAATGTAACATCAAAGCAGATTTCTCTTCTGTGCATGCCTGACATTTTATTTGAAGTTCATTTTTGAGAGTATTTGTATTAGGTTTATATGGTTTTTGAATGGTATTAACAAGCTGCCAACACTTTCAGACTTTTCACATTAAAACATGGCGGTCCAGAAAAGATGAAAACGGTTGAAAATGTTCTGATTCTTAATATTATTGTTCTTTATAGTTGTGTACTTATATATAAACTCACAATTTTGAAAGGAATAGTCTGAATTGTGAGATAAAATGTTGTTGTAGAAACAATCTTGATGCAGTTCACAGTTCTGACTTTTTTTCCCTCACACTTTTTTAGAGGAACACCTACAATTCAGACTTTTTTTTCTTTAGTTTTTTCTTTAGTGTGTTTTGTACACTGATAAAAAATGATTTTGTGGTGAAGTAAATACTACATAAAAACAAATGTAATTTCTACATGAAATAATTTAGTTCAGGCAAGAATTAAACAAATAAAGCAAATTCTATATTAGTACTCAATTCAAGCTTGTAGAAATTAAAGTTTGAACTTATAAGTGTATTTTTACTTGGAATTGTTTATGTTTACAAGGATTCTTTAAGTAAGTTATGATCCCGTTTTTCATGAATAATTAAAAATGTTATTTACACTGTTTTATGGTTGCTTTTTTTTTGTTAGGTTTAGTAGCTTACTGTTTTGTGATCTGGAGTTAATTTTCTACTCAAAATGACCCAACACTGGTTGTTACCGTCATTGTGTGTGGTGTACCAAGTATTGAGGTATCTGTGTTCATTTGGGTAATAATTATATTGAGTGGAGATATTATCTTAAAAGGAAAGCAAACTGTCTGCTTGCTTACTTACATGTTTGAGAATAAACCACATGCTTTATTAGCATGCTTTTTCCAGTGCTACATTGTTTGAGTAATTGTACACACCATGATTGAGTGAGAAATACCAATGGGATTTGCAGATTAAACTTAAAAAAAAATTAAGTAGAAATTACTCTGGCCATGTTAAATGTACTTCCTTTGCTAAGTAGATTTAACTTAATTCAATACTTAAATTTTACTTAAAATATATGTGTGCAAAAACTTGCAAAAGAAAAATTAGAAATATTACTTATTGTTTTTTTTTTCAGTGCAGTAAATTACTGTTTTTTTAACAGCACTTTTTTTTTACAATGTAAGCATTACTTAAGTAAACTTTACAAACAAAGAGTCAATAAAATTTACTGGGAATTCCCAAGTAAACGTAACTTAAAAACTTCTATTTAAAGCTACTAATAATTATGTTTAGGCTTTTACTTGGCATTTTTTTGTAAATTAACTAGCCTTTTCTGAGTGAAACTTGTTTCCAAGATTTTTTCAAGTAAATCCTACTCCGATTTTTTTTCAGTGTAATTCTGAAAAGAAAAGTCAGAATTTTGAGAAAAAAGTTTGAACTGAGATATAAACTCAGACTTGTGAGGAAATAAGTTAGAATTGTGAGACTAAAAATAAAGACTAAAATACCTTTTTTACATTTTTATTTTATTGCAAGACTTTTTTTCTCAGAATTACAAGTTTATAAAGTATCTAGAAATAATGACTTTGTATCCCACAATTCTGAGATGAAAAATCTAAATTTTGAGACATAAACTTGAAATTGCGAGAAAAAAAAAAAATTTAGATAAAAAGTTGCAATTACGATTTAAAATGTTTTCATTCTTTGCTGGAAACAAACTTGTCACAGTTCTCACAATTCAGATTTTTTTCGAACAATTCTTAGTTCATAATGTATCTTGCAATTCTGAGAAGAAAAAAGTCCAAATTGTGAGCTGAAAAGAAACATTTAAATTTTTTAAATTATTATTTCAAGATACAAATAAAAATATACTGTAATTAAATAAAATATAAACAAATTCCATTTTTCTATTTCACAATTCAGACTTTGTTTCTCAGTTTATTCAGTATCTAGAGATTATGAGTTTATATCTTGCAATTCTGAGAAGAAAAAAGTCCAAATTGTGAGAATCTCATATAATTATGAGACAGAAGTCTGAATTGTGAGACATAAATTCAGAACTGCAAGTAAAATGTCAGAATTGTGAGATTTCATGCTGTGGTGGAAATAAGCTTCTATATGTATTCTCTTCAAGTGCTTATTGAAACTTGCTTCACAGTGACTGAGGCTGTCTGAGAGGAAATGTATTCCTGACCTCCACAGGGGCCCGTCAGGCAGCGTTTGGACCCGAGAGGATCCTGTCAGCAGAAAGAGCTCCACGGGGTTGGAGGTCAACAGGAGTGACAAGCATGTCTCGCTGAGAGGCATTCTGGGACATTTGCCCTTCTGCAGAGAGAGAAAGAACCCCTGTCGCCGCTGTGGGCAGATACACACATCTCAGTCACAACACCAATAAAGGTCTCCTTGTCATCTTCATTCCCCCCAAAACAGCACACATATAGACAAAGAAGTACATGTTTATGCACAAATCCTATCTGTGACACTCCACCCATTTCTTGAAGCGTCTTGGAGACGCTGCCACAGTTCTTCTGGATTTAGTCTCAGTTTGTTCAGTTTCTTCATGTGACTCCAGACAGGATGATGATCAGATCAGATCTCTGTGTGGAGCAAACACAAATCTCACTGGATTATTACAATTAATGCAAAAATGAATGTTTGGAAATATAAACTGATATTTCCTACTGACACACTTCAGCAAAAGATAGAAATTACTGACTTAAAACCATTTTTGTTGGTACTTGTGGCATATGATTTTTGCACAGTACTGTATATGCATAATTTAATAAAGTTAATCACATTTCGTCTCGACAGTTCAAAAACAGCTTACGTTGTGCTTATTAGAGTAATATGTTTTACTAAACTGAATCACTTTACGCATCTTTTTTAGCTTGTTGATATAGTTTCCCAAGACTTATTTATTCTCATTGAGCTACCTTACAAGTTTCATAATGTCTGTGAAATTACAACTGACACTAAAATAGACAAATATCTGATTGGTTTCATGAAAGAGGGCAGCAGAATACACAAGGAGCTTGTTCTCATTAATAAGGGTTATTTCAGGTGGAAATGTCACGCCGTGGATCTCAGTCATGCATCACAGATTTTCTTTTCCTCTCCCGTCGATCATGCTGACAGCATTTTTATTGTTTTAATTTTTTTCTATAAAATTTACAATTCCATGCGTCTGTCTGTCTCAACATCAACTGACAGAATATCAAGCCCCACAGAAACACAAACATTTACCAGAAACTCAAACGAACAAAGATACTCTTATTGTGTGACACCAATTTTGTATTGTAACGAGCATTTCTTTTTCTACATTGTATTTGTAGCAAGAAACATTTATTTATTAGCTATGACATTTATTCAGAAGTTCTTTATCGTAAAAAAAGGAAAAGTGTAGTAAAATAAAACAAGATCTTTTTTAATAGTATGAATTAATAACTGAAGTTAAGGCATCCTTTCTGTCAATCCGTCTTATAAAAAAACATACAGCATGCATAACTTAACTAAAACTGGTGTAATGAGACTCATATGAATAAAAACGAAAAATAACACACTAATACTAAATTGCAGACACAATATTAAAGAAATGACAGCGCAAATAATTACAAATACAGCTGCAAGGGTCTTTTCATATACATTTCACTGTCAATGTATCTCTCCAAGATACTTTGAAGGACCTATCAGAGAGGTAAGACTCAAACCACTGGAGTGCGGTTCCTGAGATGCCTTTTCTCAATAGAGTTGACAGGAGGATCTGATGGTTGACCGTATCAAAATCAGCAGACAGATTCAGCAATAAATGTATCTAATTTTATTAACCAATGTCAACCTTTGCTGATCCAGTTCAACCAAACTAATAAGCAAAAATGACTTTAGATAAACTAACAATTGTGCTTCATTGTTTTTTTAATTGCTGAAGAGTGTTGAACCTTCTTCTGCTGCGTTCTACTTTACTACTCTTCCTTCAGCCTGAGGTTTATTCATTACACTTTTTGGTGTGAAAGGGCTTTTATATTTGCTATAATTAGACCTTCTTTTATTAAAAAAAAATAAAGCCCTGCTCATATTTAAAAAGTAACGCAAAAGTAACGTAACACATTACTTTCCATAAAAAGTAGCCAACGTAATTAGTTACTTTTTAACAGAGTAACGCAATATTGTAATGCATTACTGTATTTTTTATTTAATAACATTTTAACGCTACGCACTCCATCCCAGCAGGGGGTTCTGTGAGAGTGAGTGCCCGCCGCCATCAAACATCGCAGAAGAACTAAGGATGCTGATAGTCCAACACACCTGAGCCTGAACAGAAACATGTCAGAGACGCAGCGCTGAGTTGTTTTATGTTATCATGTGTCAGAGGTGATGTGCGACGAAGCGAAGATGAGCGAGACCGGGACCGGAGCGGAGACGAGCCGGGGCAGAAAGCCGCGGAGGTCGGTGTGTGTGTATGACCGCAGACCGGAGAGCAGCGCCGCGCCGCCGCGGACCATCGACATCTCAGAGGCGGACTACAGCGGCTTCCTGCGGGCTCTGAGACAGGTAACACCGGGGTGAAATAATAACATCTCCGCGCTAAACCTGGCTGCGGCCTCAGCCTTCAGTCACAGCTAAATAGCTCACCTATGAGAAAGTGTTTTTATGAGGGAGGGAGGGGAAGTTTTTTTTTTAATAGTGTTTACTCTTTACTTCAAAAACTGTCTAAAAAGGGTAATATTTGAGGTTTGAGATGAGGGAATGGAATATTTAGTATTTTAGGTCAGCATCAGCCAATATAGTCCTATATAGCACTTCATCTGATTTTGACCAAATATATGCAATCTTGATTTTAGTAAAATGTTGCAACAATGTTTTTTTTTTTTTTTTTTTTTGGTGACAAATTACAGTTTTGGACATATAAGAATAAAAAAAACTAAAAGTAATAAAAATATTAAAAAAATGCCTTAAAGTAACTATAAATGAGCATGCAAAACAAATATGTTTAACAGCAAGGGCCTCCGATCCCTTACCTGTGTGAGTCTCTGCAGGTAACACCGCCCCTGTTTACCGGGGTACAATAACATCTCTATGTTCAACCTGGAGAACAGTTCAGTCCAGCTGTGTCATGGGTTTATCTTAATTTTAGGAGTTTTCACTGTCGACAAACGAGACTTTTGTGATCAGCACGACGGACCGAGGAGAGATCGACGCAGAACTTTACAGTAAGCGCTCAAAAATATTAAATATGGCATTTATTTACTAGTCTGTTTTCATCAATTTTTAGTAATTTTTATTGTGATTTAAAACTGTAAAATATTTGAACTGATTAATGTATCTATGTTCTGTATTTCATTTAATTTGAAAAATGTATAGTAGTGCTCCTTTTTTTTTTACAGTAGGAGCTCTGAATTTTTTTTTTAAATTTAGTATTATATTTATTTACTCATTTTCATTTTGTTTTTGTTTTGATATTTTTTATTTCAAAACAAAAAATAATATATATTTAAAAAAAGTACATGTATGTTAATTTTGTTATTTTTAAATATAAATAAAATATGAATCAGTTTTATTTAAAAAGCAAAACTGTTAAATTTTATTGAAAAAGTTAAAAAATATTGACGCATTTTGTTGTTGTCAGTTATGCATATGAAAATGTAAAAAAATAGTAAATGTGAATAATATACTATAAAAGCTCTAAAAGTTGCACATGAATTATTTTAAAAAAATTAAATATTAAATTTACTTAATTTTGTTTACAGTTTTTCAATCTATTTTTAAATATTTAATATATTTATATTTTAGAAATTTTATATTTCAAAGTAAATAAAATATTTATCATTTATTTACATATGTCAGTTTTTTTGTTTACAGTTTTTAAATATATTAAATGATTTTAAAACTGAAAATTAAATTGTATTTGAGGTTTTATACTGTAAATAGTAACTTGAAATCATTATTGACAGTTTTGCCTGGTAGTATGAGGAGTAAAGGTAGTTTTCAGTCTCGTCACTCTTCAGAAGGATGTAATTGATGCACTGATGTGGATTTGTGTGTTTTGATGCTACAGAGGAGCTGGTTGATGGGAAAACCTTGCACCTGTTGGAGTCTGCGGATCAGAAGCTGAATGTGGCGACTGAAGAGCGGATTGAGTTTCTGCCGCACTATCATACCCTGGTGCAGTGTGGCATGTACGAATACTACGCCAGCGAAGGACAGAAGGCGCTGCGTAAGTTTGCACGCTCCCCTCTGCCAGTCTGCCGTACTTGAACACGCTGCCAGTTTGATGAACTCTTTCTCTTTCTGTTGTGTTGCAGCCTATGCCTTCGCTGAGCTCATTGATAACGCGCTGTCAGCCACAGCAAAAAACACAGGAATCAGGAGAATTGAAATCAGATTGGTGAGAATTTAACCTGGTCTTTATTACAAACCCTTGTTAACTGTCTCAGTGTCATTGTTTTACATTGTCTTACATTGACAGTGTGACTGCAGATGTCCAGTACCGTGTAATCAAAAATACCGTACTGTGAAATATTACAATTTAAAATACGTTTCTATTGTAAAATGTGATCAAAGCTGAATTTTCAGTCTTCAGTGTCACATGATCCTTCAGAAATCATTCTAATATGCTGATTTAAGAAACATTTCTTTAAAAAAATATACCAAACAAACAAAAAAAACAACAGTTTTTGCTGCATAATATTTTTTGTGGAAACCAGGATACATCTTTTCTGGATTTTGTTTTCTGAATAACAAGAATAGCGTTTATTTGAAATAGAAAACTTTTGCAAGATTATAAATGTCTTTACTGTAACTATTGATCAATTTTATGCGTCATTGTTGAGTTTAAGTAATAATTTCTATAAAAAAGAAAAGTACTGATCCCAAACGTTTGCGTGGTAGTTAGTGTACATAGCATATTAGGGCTGTTAATTAATTCATTAATACAAACGAAACATTACAGACGGAAGGTATGAGGCATTTAAATGTTAGATGCTCTATGCCTTGTTTATTGCACTCTTAAGTTAAAAAGCATAATTTTTAAGTTTATATCATGTTAGCCAAATGACAATTTGACCAAAAAATATTAATCAATCTTTTATTTTATTTTTTTTTGATAGGCAGCCCTACAACAAGCATATATTATTAGGCTATTATATGTCCATATATTATTTATATGTCTATAGCATATAAATATTGGGGTGAATTAGGTCATATTTAATTAGATTGAACTATTTTTGTAGTTTTATGAGCTAGTTATATACAAAATGATAATTTCCCTTTGACATGTTTTCATTGAGCTCATGCATTAAGAAGCAATGCGTTCTCTTTTTTTGCAAGGGATACTTGCCGTGTTTAGATTTTGGCCAAATCAATGATCGTGATTTAAGAGCAGGAGTGTGTTTATGATGTCTAAAATGTTATTTGTCTAGTTAGCTCATGGTTTGATGCTATTGCATGCATTTTCCTTTTGCAATATTGTCTGAAAATATCACACATTTTATAGTCATCTGAGAAACATAACGAAAATAAATTAATTCAGTGCATTGTTATGGGCAAGCAGTAGTTTTTTTTGACACTTATTGCACAGTGACCGAATATTAGTGTCCCTGAACCGGCGGTTTTGTTCTCTCTCCGTGTTTTTCAGCTGTTTGATGAGTCTCAGGGAGGACCTGCTGTTGTGGTGATGGATAACGGATGTGGAATGACATCTAAACAGCTGAACAACTGGGCCGTTTACCGTCTATCCAAGTTCATACGAGAAAACGGCATGAAGAGGTGTGCTCTTCAGAAAACATGTGCTTTTTCTTCCCTGGGTTATTTGATTATGAAATTAGCCACTTAAATGCATAATTCTGGTCATGCAATGAAGATCAAGAGTCAAAAATAGTGCTGTCAAACGATTAATCGCATCCAATATAAGTGTTGTTTTGTTTTTTACGTAATATATGCATGTGTGCTTTATATATTTATCATGTAAATATAAGTACACATACATGCATGTATAGATTTCAGAAAAATGTTATGCTTGTATATTAAATTTATTTATAATGTAAATATTTTCCAAGTATATACTGAATGTGTGTGTATTTACATATGCATAATAAATATACACAGAACACAAACATATATTATGCAAACAAAAACTTTTATTTTGAATGCGATTAATCGTTTGACAGCACTAGTCCAAATTGTGGAATGATATCTAGCTGAACTGTACTGATTGTCTGATGCCTATATAAATGGTCTTATGGAGCTTGCCTTGATAAAACCGTCAGCTGTTTTCCTCTTCTTTGTTGTTGACGCAGTGAAGAAACCGGTTATGTGCGGCCGGATCCAGTTCCACGCAGTCTGAACAGTGACATCTCGTATTTTGGAGTCGGAGGCAAACAGGCTGTGTTTTACATCGGCCAGTCTGTCAGAGTATGTTTGCACGCAGTTTGTTCATTTTATACATTTGTAACGCATCTATTGCATTCATTTGTGTTACTTTTAATTATTTATTATTATTATTATTTAGCAGAAGCTTTTATCCAAAGCGACTTACAAATGAGGACAACAGAAGCAATCAATTGTAGTATTAAAACAACTAAAAACAGATCCAAAACTAAAAGCTAAAACTTTATAAATACTATCTATACACATTTTAAAAATAAAGAAATTAAATAATGACAAATGCATACAACAAAATTTCAAAACTTAACATTTAAATGAAAAACAAAAAATAAAGCTAAAAACAAAAATATTAAAGAACAAAAGATATGAGTATAATAATGATTCTAACATAACACTAAGCCAAACACCAAAAAAAACAACTATATATATATATATATATGTACAACCACACACACACATATATACACATTTATAAATTCAATATGCATATATGTAGATATCATTTCATTTCCATTTAGTTTGTTGAAGTATTAAAATAACTCAAATAAAACTAAAACTTAATAAAATACCTATACAGACATAATAAATTCATACATTATTTAACGAAAATTTAAATGGATAACAAATACAAATCACGACAGTATAGTTTATCAGTAATCCTAAGAAATAACACTGAGCCAAACACACATGCTAAAAACAACAGCTTACTTACACATAGTAAGAAATGGTTATAAAAACTGAAACAGAAGTGAAACAAGTAGGAAAGAGGAGAAATAAAAGCGATACTTATATCCTTTGCTGGTGTCCCAGGCCGGTGGAGTCGTACGGTAGAGTCGATGGTCTTTACACTCTTCGGTCATCACACGAGGAGGACTTCACACGACCGCTGCCGCGGTAAACTACGCTTTTTTTATACCCATCTAACAAAATACTAATTGAACTTAGCTGGACACACTTTCCTTTTTTTTTCACTACAAATGGCCAAGCATGCACAGACACTGACAAGATACTCGAGACAGAACGAGACCAAACGCCATATCAGCACGTCTCCACACAGTAAACAAAACTGTTTTAATTAAAGCAGAAGTGCTTTCTTCTAACCCAGATTAATATGCAGAGACGACTAGTGAGTAAAAACTGTAAACGCTTACTTTTCAGAGCATTGATTAACTGCATGCATATGGATTTACTTTTACAATGTCTTTTTGCATTTTTGGTGCTTGATAATTTTGATTGCACAGACTTTCGATGCATAAAAATGATGAGAGAATTTTAAAAATATCTTTGTGTTCTTGAAGAGCCTTATGGGTTTCAAGGAGGCCTAAATGTATCTGGATTTAAGACTCTGTAGATAGTTATATTGGAAAACAACATAGAAATTGTGTGAAAATTAACCTTAGAAATCCTACTGTATTGTATTTGATACACAAATTGTCCAAATGATCAACATGATCAAAACTTTGCTGAAAAACCTTTTGTACACAATCTACTACATGCCCTCTGTCATCTGAATATTGATAGTTTATATATTTTAACATGTAAATGGTTGCATGGACAGTCATTTCTCATTCACAAACAGAACAGAAAGTCTTAAATACATAAGGTTCTGGCATAAAATTTCTGCAAAAACTGAATATCTTTCAAAATATTTCTATGTTGGTTTCCAATACAAATATCGAAATAGTCTTAAATTCAGATACAAGTACTTGAAATACAAGATGAAGATAAAGTCTTGTTTTCATAAGAAGTGAACAAAGTTAAGTGAGTTTATGCTTAAAACAAGAGAAAACATTTGTCAATGAGGTCTTTTCAAAGCCCTTTGGCAGATATTTGTTCTGGTTTTAATCATAAACTCATTTCATTTTCACAGCATTTCTGCAGCGTGGTCTAAAGGGGCAGTAAAAGTTATATGTAAAATTAATTTAATAAGTAATGGAGATCTGTTGTAAGTTGCTAATAGAACTAATTTTACATTTATTGACGGATTATGTTCCAGTTAATTTGGTTCTTACATTTTCTTTTACTTGGTCTTAAAAAGGTCTTTAAAAACTCTTAAATTGACCTTCATAAAACCTGCTGAAACCCTGTTGTGATTGAACTATTCTTTTAATTCAATGTGTGTTTCAGATGATCAGTAAACCTGCAGGCTCTCCAGATGTTCATGAATTTATCATGTCTAAAGATGACTTTGAGCGCAAGGAGATGAACAAGGAAGAAATTTACTCTGGCTTCATTAGAAACAGGAAGGTGAGGGGAATTCAGTTCATCTCATGTCACTAGCTACGTTTACATGGACACTTTTTGCTTCCATCAGAATTAATTCATTCTGATGGAAGAATTCATACTGATTTTTTTTAAGAATAGAATTAGAATAGAGAGTGCTAGAGTTAGATGGTCAAATAAAGATGGAAGAGATGTGTTTTTAGCCGATTCTTGAAGATTGTTAAGGACTCAGCTGCTTGGATTGAGTTGTGCAGGTCATTCCACCAGGAGGGAACAGTTAATGTAAAAGTCTGTGAAAGTGATTTTCTGCCTCTTAAACAAGGACTAGTGGGACATTGTCCTGCTCCACTTCACAGACGCTGAGTGAAAGCAGAATTTTAGAATGACTGGACACTCATTTATGACACTTTATTCACCATAGAGCAGCTCGTTCTGTGTGTCATGTGTAATTAAGCTATTTTTATACAGTATTTTCCAGTTTCGGTTTTCAATCCGATCGAAATTTGAATCCGATCTGCCCAATTCAATCTGATTGACATGGTTACATGTGACTTTTTTTTATTCCGATTGTGCTTCTAGTCCTATTACGATCGTATTATTAGGGTCCATGTAAACGCAGCTATTGTTGGCCCATGTATATTGTTTTTAAATGTCTATGTGTGTGTTTTCTTTTGCAGCCTGGCGATTACTCGCACGTGAATGAAAGCGAGGAGCAGTTTCTGCGGGCCATTGTGGTTGAAGAAGAAGGAAAGGAGAGTTTTACTGCCGTTGTCATCACTCGAGTCCAACAGGAGCACGTCACCTTCCTAAAAAAAAGTTTCAATCTGTGGACCAGAGAGTTGGCGTACGTCTCAAATAAACATGCATGAACTCCTCCCTTAGATCAGGCCAATTTTTTTTTTTTTAATGTTTTATTTATTTATTTTTATTCTAGTTTTTGCATGAGAGTTCTTGCTGAAAATGTTAAGAGTTCTATTAGTAGGAGTAGAATTGAATTTGTTAGGAAATGGTGGTTAACCTTTTTGTCTCCCATTGTTCACAATGATATTTAAAGGCTTGCCAACCTTAGTTTTGTTTTCATTAATATTTTGGCAGGATCTGTGAATAGATTAATTAATGAAGAAACAAACTCATCTTGTACCTTATATCTTGAGGGCGAGTTCATTTTCATTTTGAGGTGAACTAGTCCTTTAAGGCCAGCTATGTGCCATTTAATGCTGTTTGTATAATTTCAGGCATACTTACCATTACTATATACATGGAGTGGATGGAAACGACCAGAAAAATATGAGAACAAATGACCATGTCTCCAACATTGACATTCAGGTACAGACGCATATGTATTTGTGCCACTAAATGCATTGATCATTCAGTTTTTAAGTATCCTTGTTTTCTCTGAAACTCTTTCTCAGATCAGTTTGATCCAGCGCTCTCCTCGAATCCCCCGTGTGATGAATCTGAGGGAGTTGGATAATGACATGCAGACTCTGTATATCAACTCTAGTTTTTCTACTTTTGAGTTCAAAGCCACCGGCACTGAAGATTCCTTAGTGGAGGGATTGATCCGTTATCACCCGTTCCTCTACGATCGAGAAACATACCCAGTGGATCCCTTTGCATTAGGTATATTCCACACTGATGGCAGTCACGAGAAAGATGCTCTAATGATATCTGACTCCAGTTTGACTGCTGAAATAGTGTGCATCTACAGATATTTTTTCTTTATAGGCCTGTGTGTTTGTGTTTTAGGTCCTTCAGAGGATGAGGATGAAGATTGTGTAATTTTGAACTCTGAAGCTCGGGGCAAGCGGCCGATCTTTGAGTGCTTCTGGAATGGGCGGCTCATTCCCTACACCACTGTCTCAGAGTAACTTTCCCATTCTTAATTCTCAAAGTCCTTTGTGGTTAATATGCATCTTTCTTCTTTTTTTTTTGAGCATTTCAATGAGCTTTTCATTATCTGATGGTTACATTTAGATTTTTAAATTTCCTTCAATACCTTTAATCCTTATGGGTGTTTCATAATTTTTGACTCAGCAACTAAGAGAAATGCCAGTGAAAAACAAGAGGTGATTTGTACAGTATATATATAAATTTTAATATTACACAAAGATAATGAAAGTAAGCACAAAATGCAGTTTATAAATGATGATTTAATTTAAGGGAAAAAAGCTGTCCAAACCTACCTGGCCCTACGTGAAAAATTAACTGCCCCCTCCTGTTAAATCGTGAAAGAACTGTGATTAAACGCATTATTTTAGAAAGCTGATTTAAATTTCACTAGTCACCCCCAGGCCTGATTACTGCCAGACCTGTTGAATCAAGAAATCACTTAAATAGAACCTGTCTGACAAAGTGAACCATGCTTAAAGAGCAACACACCATGCCGCGATCTAAAGAAATTCAAGAACAGATGAGAAACAAAAGATCTGACATGTATCAGTCTGGAAAGGGTTATAAAACCATTTCTAAGGCTTTGGGACTCCAGCAAACCACGGTCAGAGCCATTATCCACAAATGGAGAAAACTTGGAACAGTGGTGAACCTTCCCAGGAGTGGCCGGCCTACCAAAATTACTCCAAGAGCGCAACGACGACTCATCCAGGAGGTCATAAAAGAACCCAGAACAACATCTAAAGAACTGCAGGCCTCACCTGCCTCAGTTAAGGTCAGTGTTCATGATTCTACAATAAGAAAGAGATGGGGCAAAAACGGCATCCATGGGAGAGTTCAAAGGCAAAAGCCACTGCTGACCAAAAAAAAACAAAGGCTCGTCTCACATTTGCCAAAAAATATCTTGATTATCCCCAAGACTTTTGGGCAAATATTCTGTGGACTGATGAGACAAAAGTTGATATTTTTGGAAGGTGTGTGTCCCGTTACATCTGGCGTAAAACTAACACAGCATTTCATAAAAAGATCATACCAACAGTCAAACATGGTGGTGGTAGTGTGATGGTCTGGGGCTGCTTTGCAGCTTCAGGACCTGGACGACTTGCTATAACTGATGGAACTATGAATTCTGCACTCTATCAAAAAATCCTGAAGGAGAATGTCTGGCCATCAGTTTGTGACCTCAAGCTCAAGCACACTTGGGTTATGCAGCAGGACATTGATCCCAAACACACCAGCAAGTCCATCTCTGAATGGCTCAAGAAAAACAAAATGAAGGTTTTGGAGTGGCCAAGTCAAAACATTTGGGTTTGACATCAAAAGATGAATATCAGACAAGAGATTTACATGCCGGCTTTTATTTACAGGTATTTACATCTGGATCTGACAGACAAATTAGATGATGTCACCTTTTGTTTGAACCCACCCATTTTTCATGGGAGCAAAAGTATTGGAACATGTGACTGACAGGTGTATTTTGTTGCCCAGGTGTGTCCTATTAATTGATTATTCAAACGATAATTAGCACTGAATGTCTACGCTCAGTGTCAGATTTGGGTTTTGCCTGTTCAAATTTCATTTATAGTTAAGAGGTGTAACCAACATGAAAACCAGAGAGCTGTCTATGGGTGAAAAACAAGCAATTGTGAAGCTGAGAGAAGGAAAATCAATCAGAGCCATTGCACACACATTGGCCATAGCCATTTCAACCATTTGGAATGTCCTGAAGAAGAAAGAAGCCACTGGTGTACTAAGTAACAGACATCGAACAGATAGACCAAGGAAAACAACTGCAGTTGATGACAGAAACATTGTGAGAGCTGTCAGGAAAGACCCTAAAACCACTGTAAGTGACATCAGCAACAACCTCCAGAGGGCAGGAGTGAAGGTATCACAATCTACTGTTTGCAGAAGACTTCATGAACAAAAGTACAGAGGCTACACCAGAAGATGCAAACCACTCATTAGCAAGAAGAATAGGAAGGCCAGGCTGGAATTTGCCATAAAGTACAGAGATGAGCCTAAAACATTCTGGGACAAAGTTTTATGGACTGATGAGACCAAGATTAACCTTTGCTAAAGTTTGGAGAAAGAAAGGATCTGCTCATGATCCCAAACATACAAGCTCTTCTGTGAAACACAGTGGAGGTAATGTCATGGCTTGGGCTTGCATGGCTTCTTCTGGGACTGGCTCATTAATCTTCATTGATGATGTAACACATGATGGCAGCAGCAAAATGAACTCAGAAGTCTACAGAAACATTTTGTCTGCCAATTTAAAGAAAGATGCAAACAAACTGATTGGGAGATCCTTCATCATGCAGCAAGATAATGATCCAAAACATAGTGCCAAAACAACAAAGGAGTTCATCAGGGGCAAGAAGTAGAAGGTTTTAGACGGGCCAAGTCAATCTCCAGACTTAAACCCTATAGAGCATGCCTTTTACCTGCTAAAGAGGAGACTGAAGGGGGTTACCCCCCAAAACAAAGAACAACTGAAAGAGGCTGAAAGCCTGGAAAAGCATCACAAAAGAAGAATGCAAAAGTTTGGTGATGTCAATGGGTCACAGACTTGCAGTTATTGAAAGCAAAGGATTTCCAACTAAATATTAAGTCTTTTTCACTTTATGTTAATTCTATCTGTTCCAATATTTTTGCTCTTTCTACTGAAACTTCTATTGTAAGTGCCTCACTGTAATAAAATTTTTGTATGACATAACACAATCATTTGAATATTTTTGTTTTCACTTTTGCATAAACTGGATGGTAATGTGTGTATGTGTGTGTTAGGTTCGAGTGGTGTGCAAGGCCTAAGAAAGCAGGTGCAGTGCCGTTGGAGTGTTATAACCGGATTTCAGGTGTTCTCTTTGCCAACGACCAATTCCAAGTCAGTACCAACAAACTTACCTTCATGGACCTGGAGCTTCGACTCCGTGACAACAACACCATTTTTACCAGAGTGCACAATGGCCAGGTACAGAAACACACACCTGAACTCTGAAAGACACGTTTAACACTGCTTACATGCACGTGATTGAAGGCCCAGTTCACACAGTCTGTGCTGTTTTATCCAGGAGCTGCGAGTGAAGATTGAGAGGGAGTTTACAAACTGGTTAAAAGAATGTCACGAGCGCTTCGATAAGCAGGTATGTGCAATGCATGTGTGGTATGCAAACACAGGCGTTACTGCAGTATCAGTGCATTGTAAGTGCTTAATGCGTGCTTTTGCATGCATAAATATTAAGGGCCAGATTTACTAAACAGGGCAAATTAGCGTTAAAGCACAATTCCATAAAAACGCCGATGGGAGGGGAACATTCTGCATGTAATTTACTGACAATGCGCACATCAAAGAACACAGACGCAACCAGATCATTTCCATAATGACCAGCACAATCTAGAGCAGTGCAAATTACTGCCTGCTTTAAGACATGCCTTTTTTGGGCGTTGAATAATGGTGCAAATACCAGTGAATTGACGAGCACAAATCTTAGTAAATCGTTGCACGATTCATTTAAATACTTTCCTCCCATAAATTTACAGATTAAAAGGGAAGCTCCTACAAATGCATATTCAATAAGCTTAGTCGCAAAAATAACTGTCCACGCCTTTTCAGCACTAATATCCCACTGTGTGTCTTTAGTAAATCCTGACAGTAGTTTTTTTTACGCCAAATGAGGGTTTGCGCTGGCGCAAGCTGATAGTAAATCAGGCGCTAAATATTTGGTGAGGAAAATCCCCCAAATCAAAGGCATTGCATTTATTTTTTGACAGATGAAAGCGTTAAATACTAAACAATTAAAATAAAATGGCTTAATAGAAGTTTTTTTTTTTAAATGGTTATTATTATCATACTAAACACAAGCCTATCACTGGCCTACAGTCCACAGCAAACTATTTTGTTACTGTGTTGCCAATAAATACAAGCACCAAAATTTTGAAGCTTCCATAGTTATAATAAAATCGAATTTTATTCACTCACGTTATTATTATATCACGCTATTCTGGTTAAACATAAAGATGGAAACAACTGATTTTTTTTGATGTTGTCATATTTGCAGGTGATGTTTCAGGGATTTCTGGGCTCGATGACACGTACAGATGTCGCCACCAAACGGCTTCAGTCACCCTGGGCTCAATTCAGCACCATTAAGTGGGACGGCAAGACTTACAAGAAAGGACAATGTGTAAGATCGAGTAGTTTTCATATTTTCACGTGTAGTCACAGACAACACCAGTTTACAGGAGTTGTAGAAAATAACTGATTACTTTTGCATAGTAACTGAATGTGAATTATTGAAAGACAATTATTGTAAACAAAATAAAGCTAAACATTCTGTAAGTGTGGTGATTCCACAGTATTTCCCAGGTGTTGAGAAGCGTCATAAAAGACTGTATACATGTGTAATTAGGATCTTTAGTTGTGTCAAGAAAGTCTATAACATGAAAATGTGTATATGATTTAGGCCATTTATTAAATTATGAATCATAGGTTGTAATTCTAGTCATCTCAGATTTTGTCTTTCACATCTTTAGGTGAAGTCAGTGAAAACAAACCCTGTCTTTGTTGGCTCTATAGTTAAGTTCTTGCTCTACGGAGAGTATGAAGGAGACGTGTATGCCACCGGAGGATATGTCCAGATTGCACTGGTGAGGATAATTCAGCTCACTCATCCATTTACACTGAATGAATGCAGTGCGGTTATGTGTTTTTCCTCTGCCTCTGAGTGTGGTCGAAAGTAGGGATGCACCCATATGTACATTTTGGCCGATAACGATAACCGATATTTTTATAAATATATTTGAAAACTGATAACCGATATGTTGACCAAGACATCTAAATCTAAATTTTTATATAATCTTTAAAGGGTTAATTCACCCAAAAACGAAAATTAGCCTGTGTTTTACTCACCCTCGAGGCATCCTAGGTGTATATGACTTTCTTCTTTCAGACGAATCCAATCAGAGTTATATTAAAAATTGTCCTGGCCCTTCTAAGCTCTATCATTGTAGTTGGCGGGTGTTTCTGTTCAACAGTCCACAAGACGTCAAATAAAGCGAGCGCATTGATAATAAAACATGCCTCACACGGCTCCGGGGCGTGAATAAAGGCCTCCTGTAGCGAATCCATGTGTTTTTGTAAGAAAAATATCCATATTTCAAACTTAATAAACACATCCAGAGCCGGCGCCAGGTCACCTCCGTCGGGGGGGGCATTTAAATTTCTAGGGGGGGCACAAATCACGCAGTCACGATGTCTCAACCGTGTCTTATGTGCCCGCGAGTGCCCCCCCTTGGCGCCTGTTCTCTAACTGAACTAAATGATTTTTATTACTATTAAAAATCAAAACGACTTTGGGGGGGCGGTGCCGCGGTGAGCAAGTGGCATAACCAGTGTTACGCCTTCACTCCGTTAACACCGTCAATCGTAGCAACCCTACAGCAGTGTTCTCATTGTAATTTTATATAGCCTATATGACATACCCTGCATATGTTGCACTTAACTGTATTTTCCTTTTTGAAGTGATTCCAAACATATTTCAAGTAATTCAAAACCATCGTGGCGAATAGTTCGCTTCTACAGTGTCTTAGCTGAGGGAAATAATCCATTAGTAATAGGCTTTAATATACATCGGCCAAATTTTCTGATCGGGTCGATATGATAAAATCAAAACTGAACATATATCGGACGATATATTGTGTATCTCTAGTCGAAAGTGTATAAACTTACTTTGGTGTACGTCTCTGTGATGTGTTTTCATAGGAACCAAAGGAGTTGTATGATGAGCTGAGGATCATTCCCATCTCTAAGATCGACAGGCTGGCTGCAGCCGCAACCATTAAGAAGAAAATCGAGGATGAGCTTGCAAAGTAAGACCTGTCGCTGTAATCTGTACTTCACCTTAACCGTAAAGAGAAGTTTTGGGTCGCTTCATTGTGCATTTGGGAACACCATCCATCTTCCCATACATAACGAAATGATTATTTTATGCTTTTTTGTTTTTAATAACAGTAATGTCATTTATAAATAACGGTAACACACATTAATAACACACAAGTATATACATCACTCAATAAAACAATTATTTAATTAAGCTATAATTTCATAGCTTTATAGTTTAATTTATAGTTAAATAAAACTGCTACTATATATACTGAACTACAATTAAATAAAACTATAATACTAATCAAATGTAATTATTATTATTTCGTAGCCATATTGGTATATGAGCACAATTTTGGTCAAACTGTACAGTCATAAAAGCAAACACAGCAAACCTGGATTTTTTAAAAAAAAAATTCAGTTTTTATGAGAAAAATCGCAATTCAATTTTTTTTTTTTTTTTTTCAAATCGTGTAGCCCTGCCTTTATTCTGTTATTTTCAATGATACTCGATATAAAAAGTCTTATCCAGGTACCCTCCTCTTTTAGTGAATGAATTATAGGCCTACGTAACTAAGCACAGTGTGAGATTTAAATACAATTTGTTTTGCCATCAGACTTCCAGATCGGCTGAGGGTCACGTGGCCTGAGGGAAACGCCTGGGCTGAGAATGAAGCTTGTCCGGCCGGCACACCCATGGGTAAACAAATTCGCTCGCATACAAACACCTGGCAGTGCAAAACTTGCTGTGTATGTATTGGCTGAAGACATTAACTCACAACTTTATTACGTTATTTTAACCCTTGTGCATCAATTAAAAAAAGTTACAGATAGGTTCATAGAGGACAAAAATGTCCATGTACAAAAACTGTTGGGAGTACAGACTTAAGTTTGGTCTTATTTTAAAGAAGACCCTTGGCAGATTATTGTTGAAGTTAAAAAAAAGTTGTAAAAAATTTAAACCAAAAAAGTGGTTTAAGGACAAAAATGTCTCATTGAAACCCATGATGCAGTTTTTGTTAATAGGTTTTCATTTTGTTGGCAAGGCTTCAAACTTAAAAAAAAAAAAAGAAAAAAAAAAAGGGCCAGTTGGACAAAATATGCAGCTATAATTGTGTGGGTGTGTTGATATGGATGTCAGAGTTTGGTTTGTATGTGTGTCCTCTAAAAAAGAAAGAAAAACTGTGTGTCTGTGTGTGTGCACCTGTAATGTTTGAGAGAGAGAAATTACACTGTACTGCAAATCCCAAATCCCACCGCTGTGTGCACCAGCGGAGCTTTGCTGGAATCTAATGGGAAAAGTTTGGTACTGCAACCAAACAAACAAACAAAATCTTACTAAAAGCTCATTTTTTGAGATATCAGCCTCAAATTTGGAACACAACTTGTTTAGATTTATGGCTTTGATTTTCTAGCAATTTTTGTGTTCAACATGTTTTATAAAATATATATTTTATATAAAAAATGGCTCATAAATCATTTTCATAAACTTAAGGTCCTGAGAGGAACTATTTTTTGTACCTAGTGTAAAATAGGTTTATTAAAGGAAATGAGGGTGAAATATTATAATTCCAATAAAAATACACACCTGTGCCAACATTTATTTATGCAGTTGGCATTAACACAGGCAAAATGATGCACAGAAAAGACAAAAACGTCCATAAGGTTGCACAAGGGTTAAAAAAAAAAAAAAAAAAAAAAAAAAAAAAAATATATATATATATATATATATACTCTCATCAAAAACAGCTCCTTCATCTAATCTTGTACCAACAGCACTAAAGACCTGTAGAGAAATTGATGTTTTAGGATACATTTGTTCTTGTTCAGGTCCAATTAAAGTGGAGATTTTGAACAAAAAAGGAGACTCGATGTCTCGGCTGCCTGTGGCTGGCACTACTAAGAAACTGTTGATTGAGCTGAAAGTCATCTGGCACTGTGAGTGGCATTTACTACATTATTGTTTGTAGTCAGTGCATGATAATATGTTTTTTGTATGCCATGTGCATGTTTTGTAAGCATGTGTATTTATATATGCAATGACACAAGTATTGTTCATATATATTTTTGTAATGTTTATGCATGATATGCTTGTGACACACAGTATTTTTATCCGTTTCTTCCTTCAGCTCCTAAAGGAGACGTCCAGACGAACTCCCACATTGGTGTTCATTCATCCAAGTGGGAATACTGGTTCAAGCCCATGGGTAAACATCTGCGAATCATCACACATGTTCATATTCGATTCCATTTAGTCGCCATAATTCACCATTCACCATCAGCAGGGCAAAGTGATACTGGTGAATACAAAAGCACATGAACAGAGATATCAAGAAAAACAGACGAATCTTGGATGTGATCCACACCAGGTCCATTCGTGGACATTTACATGCATTTAATCCCCAATCCCTCTCCAATTATAGCATTGCATGCAGAGAGAGGCAGATGTGGATTAAATATATAAATGTGGATCTAGAAATACACTACTGCCATTACTTTGCACCACTGATGGTCATAAATATGCCAGGTGATTGGGAAAAAGTAATTAATTAACATGAACTAACAATAAAAAATACTTCTAAAGCTTTTATTAATCTTAATGTCAGTTCCAACATTTACTAATACATTCAAAATAAAAAGTTGTGTCTGATATTATTTAGTGTACCTGAGCTAACATTAACTAAAAACAAAATAATATTAACAAAGATTAATTAATACTATAACAAATGTATTGCTCATTGTTAGTAATGTATTAAATAATATTATCTAATGGGACATTACTGTAAAGTGTTACCAATGTATCTTGTAGAATTTTACCATTGTTCTTAAGAGTTTAAATATTTTGCACATAATTCAAATATGCGTCTTTTTTTTATTTATTTAATTTTTTTGGAATATTAATGTTTCATATACTAAACAGTTATTTTATGGAAAAATTTGTATTTTTTAATTAAAATAAAATTAATGCAATTGAATTTCAAAATATCTGTTTTCAGTTCATAGTCAGATTGTATTATATACTTTGAAAGAGTCTGTCTCTGGTCAGTTTTCTTCTGTAATCTATTGATAAATAATTTTTCCTGTGGCTTTATTGTAAAATAATGACTCTCTATCAGTGAATTTTGACTCATTTTATGTTTGTTTTTGAAATGAGGACTTACTAGCACAGTGTTTGGGTTTGCTGTACTTCTCATAGAATACCAAGTGAGTGTTTTTACTTCCAGAGAATCTCAGTAAGCTTGGGAAGTACACGCTGCATCTGCAGACCATGCTGAGTGACAACTCGGCCAGCGAATGGGCTGGAAAAAGTCTCCCCAACCACACCCTCAAGTTCTCCATTAAAGGTACCAACATCCACCAACACACTGTTCACACCTGTGCTGAATTCAGAACCGCATACTACTCTTACTGTAAAAATACTAAGAGTAGTATGCAAGTATGTAGTTGCGAACTCAGAACTTGTTTTAAGATCCTTCACAGGTGACTAGGTGAGCTGTTTATAGCTGGAAGTATAGTGTGTCTGCTGTGTTTTTTGTGACCACCTGTGAGTGCATTCGAGTTGAGTTGACATCATCGTTACTGCGTGCTTATAAAGCACAACAAGTTTAAAGTATAGAAATTCAGGCTCTTATATTTATAGAAATGGTGTGTCCTTCTCGCAGGTATACTTGAAATTGCAAGCAGAAACCCATTGATTTTCAGCTTTTAGTCACTGCAACATGTATATAAGAGCCTGAATTTGATAAATGTTTGTTGGTAAATAAAAATAGCAAAAGAAATGATCATTTTGACATTTTTGGGGAGGATTTTACAGTTTGGGTCACTATGAACCATCATTTTATGGGAAAAGCTGCTAAAATTGTTCTTGAGTATTCAATGAAAACACACAAGTTCTGAATAACATGAATAAATAATGACAGAATTTTTATTTTTGGATGAGCTATTCATTTAATACTGTAGCTAAAAAAATAAAAAATGCTGTTTTAAGAGGGAAGCAGGGTTATTATAGTAAACTGTCCATCTTGAAATTTTTGTTTTTAGTAATGAAATCTAACTGAAATAAAATGAGTTATTTTATTTCAACTAGTTGCAAAGGCAACGTTTCTCATTAGCCATTTAGTCTTACTGAAATAAAAATGAATTAAAACTTTATATAGACATTTATATATAAAAAAAAACTAATAAAAAAAACCCAGAAAATGACTAAACCTTTAACTACAGTTAAAATAAAAATGGAAAATATGAATAATAACTACAGTAGTGTCTCAGTGATATTAAAATAACGATTGACTGGAGTGACTCATCTCCTGTTAGATGCCGTGTTCAATTCTCTTTGTTGTCTTTGTTTCTCCAACAGAAGGTGAAGCAGTATCTTTTGTTCTAGGCATCATTTCCTCTCCGGTCCATGTTGGAGTTCCCTTCAGTATTCCTCTAGATTTTAAGGATGAGTTTGATTATCCCACCCAGCCACCCTGTGACATTAAACCCCAGCTGAAATGCAGGTAGGTCAAAGTATAGACACACACAAGCTCTGAAGAGATCTGAGTACACACTGTAGAAATGTCCTAACTTTGTCTGACCATTGATTTAACCCTTTCCACCCTTTCCTGTTGCTGTTCATTGCTTTATACTGCTATTAACCAATGCTAATAGTGTTTGTATGCACATGCATGCAAATCTGTTTCATTCTCAGACACTTGACATAATGCTTGTCTGTGATGCTTCTGTTTTATAATCTATCAAATAACATGAGAATATGTTGTCTGAAAGCCACGTTCAAACTGACTGAAGCAATGCATGATGGGTCAGATTTGCTTCAGAATTGGGACACTTTGTGCAAAACAAATGACAATTCTGAAAACAAAATAAGTTGAAAAAAAACTATGAACACAATGGCAAATCTTAAAATAAAATAAATACTTTGCAAAACACAATTTTTAAAAGAAAATTTCATGCAGGGTTTCTGCAGCTCTTAAAAAGAGTAAAGAGTTTTACTAAAGAGTTTTCATTTGCCCTTCCACAAATTCTAAAAAGATCTTAAAGCAGTTTTAAATTCATATAGTCATTAAATTATGCATGCAATGTGTAAAAATAAATATCTTCCTTAGTATTTTTTTTGTTTTCCTATACAAATATCTAAACATCCTTATATCAAGATCCAACAAAAATCAGCGGGTTTCTTAACAATAACAAACATCTCTCAATGGGGTATGAAAACATTTGTCCCTTTAATTAAAATTTTCTGAGCCCATTGGCAGATATTTTTCTTGTTTTAATCATAAACTCAATTTCATTTTGACCAGTTTCTCAGAACACAAGACGTCTTGTCATTTCCCTTCTTAGGTAAATGCATTGTGATGGAAAAATCTTTAGACATTTGCACTAGAAAACAAGACCAAAATACTGCAGAGAAACATCACTTTTGTTTGCAGTGGGATCAGAAAGTAATGAAATACATTTACATTTAGAGATCAAGTTGTATCGTTCCATTTAATTTATTTCCTGCAGAAACCCTTAACAATGTAACTGAATTGATTTAAGAGCTTATGAAGAGCTTTTTCAGTGACCCCTTATATAGGTTACCTTAAAAGTTGAAGATAAGTGACTTATGTGCGAGTCATTGAATTATTCACTCAACCAATTCTTTAATAAACAGAAATGCTGCTACTGCATCTTTTTGGAGATGTGCAACGATTAATTCTGTTGTGGTTTGTTTGTAACCATTTTACTTGCAGAAAATAATGTCACATTTAAATCATATTGAATAATGTACTCACTTCATATGCAAATGAATGTATCTCGGAAGTATCATTTTCGCGTGTTTTTCTGATGGTAAAATCTCTCTCATTAGTTCAATACAGCTAAGTTATGAGGGAATCGCATTTGGGACCACTTGTGTCATCAAAAATGTGAGGGCCATGGGAAAGATCAGCCATCAAAACAAGGTTGGCAGTGTGTTGCATAGTTTCACAATAATCACAGTTGGTTATGATTCTCAAATGTTGAGATAAACAGTAATAACTGATGCGTTTTAATCAATCAGAGCATAAACTAATCACAAATAATCAATAAGAAGGTATCTATGCATGCTAATCAAGAGAGAAAGGGTTAATCGATTTATTTCTGAAATCTGTGCTCAAGAATGTATTTGCCTGATATGGTGTATGTGATTGTGTAACCAACATATACTGTATTATGATAACATACTTGCTAAAAAGATTGCATGAAGATTTTTTTTTTTTTATATATTTGCAATGATGCTATTAGCACAGAACTCGGATGTGTGTGATATTTTTAACAGATGTACACAGTGAAGGTGCACATCCCGGGACTGAAGCAGGACAGCCAGTCTCTTCAAATTGTTCTGCAACCTGGTATGACAAACAACACAGAAACTGCAACAGAGAGAGGAAATATAAAGCAGTATGTTAAAAACCAGGGGACATTTATCTTCCAGGCCCTCCGCACGCTCTTGTGGTGTTTCCAGAAGATGATATGCTCTCTGTTGAGAATCGAACTCCAGCAAACTTCAGAGTTGAGGTTCACGATGAGCATCAGAATATCACCACTCAGCCTAAACTCAGCGTCCGCTGCCAGGTAGCACTCCTCGACAAACACACACCACATATTTACTGACTTTTATTGGCGTTGCAGTTTTATTTATTTGATGAATGCACACACATTTACTTAGCATGCATATTAGCCTGTCTAGTTGGGGACATGTTTTAGACTTCTATTGTTTTTATATACAGATAATTAAAACATTTAAAGATTAACTCAGGGTTTCTCAAATGCGGGATCGCTACTGGTTGAAAAGCTAATAATTGAACTGAATGTAAAATCTAAATAAATTAGTGCTGTCGAACGATTAATCGCGATTAATCACATCCAAAATAAAAGTTTTACATAATATATGTGTATACTGTGTATATTTATGTATATATAAATACACACATATGCAAGTATATATTTCAGAAAAGTATGCTATGATTATCTATTAAATATATTTATATATAGTATAAATTGTGAATATAAATATATACATGTAAACATTGGTAAATATATTCAAAATATATACTGTTTGTGTTTGTATTTATATATACATTATAAATATACACAGTACACATACATGTATTATGTAAACAAAAACTTTTATTTTGGATGCGATTAATCGTTTGATAGCACTAAAATAAATAGATGTGGCTGCACATTTGTTTGAAATAAAACTGAGATCGCTATATTACGGCGGCCGAAAGAGCTCAGCGCGCTGCAACTTAAGAAAAAACATGCAAATAGAAAAAGCACCAGCAAATCAAGAAAACATCTTCATCAGTTTGACAGCACATGTGCAGCACACTCGCGACACAACCAAAACCAGAAACGCGCTGCAAATACTCACAACACAAACAAATACAAACGCGCTGCAACAATAGAAACATGCTGCAAATACAACACAACCAGAAATGCACTGCAAATACTCACAACACAAGAACCTAAACAAAAACGCTCTACAAGTAGCACAGACCACAAAGGGAACCCCAACAATGCTTACGAAAATTAACCATGGTTTTATTATAGTAAAAGTAGTAACAGTGTATTGATTACCATTTGTATAACCACAGTTGGACAAATACCATGGTTAAACTAGGTCAGTGTGGTTAATGTTTCACCTATTGCATGTTTCATTTAACTTAATTTTATGAAAGACCTTCCATTGAATGGCGCAGAACTACAGTTGATCTTCTGATTGGTAAATGTGTGTTTGTAGTTGCTGGGAGCCCCTGAACTGCCCGTGGATGTTGTGGACTGCAGTAACACCGGCTCTGGACTCCTGCTGACCAAACCACTTCTGCTGAAGACTGTAAACGCTGAGCAGATCCTTACTGCTAAGTTCAACATTCCTGTAAGATGCATCATTTGCTCTGCTTATTTATAACCAATATATTATTATTAGGTATGCACGATATTGGAGTTTTGCCGATATCTGATATGCCGATACTTTTCAACTAATTTTTGCCGATAACGGTATATTTCCTTTTGTTTGGAAACAACAAGTCTCTCCTGTGCAGAGATTCTAAACAAATTATTTTTAATTTTACTTAGTTTTTAACAAAAACTAACTTGCTAGAATTAAATAAGCAATATAAGCAATAATGAAGTTATTTTATAAGCTTTGAAAATAATTATAAATAGACTATAAATCAATTATTTCTTTTCAGACAGATGCAGTGGTAACCTTAAAATTTTATTTAAAAATGTAACATTTGTAGATGGTCTAAAGAAAAAGAGTTGTAAACATTCTTAAAGTTCATTTCAGAGCTCTGAATCTGTTTGGAAAAAAACAACAACATAACTTTCATTTTATTACAAGTAGGCCAACAGTGCCCCCTAGGGAATTAAAACTCCTTACCTGATGGGCATGCGCTAGTGACTGTTGAATCTATTGCGTACCGGATGTCATTCTGTACGTGCATTCTCAGTTTAAATGCAGCGATCAAAAACAGTGAATCTTATCACCATTCAGGCAAAAATTCTGACTTGATCTCATCACTATCACACCCTGAGCACATGTGAGTTATTCGTCTTATCGGCAAGACATATCGGCATAATTATACATATTGGACCGATGCCGATGTTTACATTTTAAGCCATTATCGTCCGAAATCATTCTGATAATATCGTGCATCCCTAATTATTATGCAAATATATATTTTGCTTTTAATATTCAGAAGCATGTTGCTTTTGTGTGCATTTAATCCAGATTAAAAAAATGCATATTTAATAGGCATGCACATTATATTTGTGACTTTAAGCGTTTGCCATCAGTGTTTTATCAATATTGTTCAATTTGGCAGATATTAGAAGCAAATAATACTAGACATTTATTTCAATAAAAATACATTTTATGTGCCAACTGTCAAAAGTATTGATAAATGATCTGTCTTTTCGACTTTAAATTAAAATTTCAGAGTTTGATTTGTAGTGATAAATTATTTAATTTTTCATATTTTTTAAGAATAGTGCGTGGTGTTTAGAATAAGGGTTCAATTAATGCTCTTTAATTGTTTTTTGTCTGCTTTGCTATCAAAGTATGTGTATTAAATCTAGATAATCGGCATCAGGGGCTGTTTGTATGAAACCACTGTAAAATTCAGCCTGTCTATTTTACAAATGAATGATTCATCTGTGCATATGTTTCATTTGTAAAATTTTTGACCTCATAAATAACATTATAATGACCTTACATTCTCGTGATTGTGTGAGTTTTTTTGTGTTTATGTAGAACCACAGGGCCATGGCGTGCGTGGAACGCAAGCTCCTCGTCTTGCCCAGCTCACGAATATCCCGTTTGGAGGTCTACAGGCAGGAAGAGGGCTCTGAGGATGTCATGGTGCTGCAGAACGCCGAGCGCATTGATTGGGCGGCAGGAGACATGCTAGGAAACTTGCGCTTCAAACTGTATGATGAGGGCAATAGACTGGTCTCCCTTCAGCCAGAACTCGCCAGCAAGATTAAGGTGTGGTTTGTTTTCTTCACCATAGTGTGTCGCTCAGGTTTACTTTTAGTGCCTAAATCTGTTTGCACTGACATACTGTCATACTCAGCCCCAAAAAAGGGTTCACAACAAAATGAGGGATTTAACTATGTAAAAAAAGTATATATTTAAAATACATTTATTTCATACTAAGTATAGTTCAAATCTAGTCAAATATTTACTGACAGATGACTCGAGACCTAGTGATATAGACATTTTAATGAAACTTTATTTGGAGGATTACTTGTGCACAATGCATATTTCTTATTAATAAGCCTAAAATGTGTTTTAATGTCACTTTTGATGAGGATTGTATGATCTTTGAATAATATCGCCCTTTAAATGCAATAGTTCCACTTTAGCACAATCAAATATAAATGCTATAAATAATTAATTGTTGTGAACAACAACATAATTTGATAACCTTTTTCATTCATTTTCTATAAGTTAATGTTGGTTATATTTGTTATACATAATAATAGTTATGATGATAATAATAAAGCGACAAGAGCGAATCAAATAATCGAACACACACACAATGTCAAAATACGCGGTTTTGGCGAGTTGGCTCATAAACGTAGTCTTAAACGAGTTATAAAGTCTTAAATAACCTGTCATTGACAATAAGTCTGTCATTGATGTAAATCAAAAAACAAGCGAAAAAGACAAATCACTCGACTGCTCTAGTCGCTGATTACCTTTTGTAGCTGAATAAAGATTAATCTGTATAGTTTATGGATATACAATTTATAGTTTATGTAAAAATTGTTTTAAAATCCCTTAATATTTCAGAGCCTATTAAATGTTAAAAATAATGGCTTTCAATTATTATACTGTGTTGTTGAATGACTATAATTAATAGGTAGAACTGAGGGAAAATGCATTTAATAGAGACACCAGTAGCAGTATTGGTATCAATACTTCATTAATAATAGGCTACTTAGTAAAAAGGTGCCATTAAAAACATATTTAAAATATATTATCTTTGTTGTTTCTAAATATGTGATTAATGATCAATTACAGAAAAATTTGTTATTTTTTATTTTTTTTTTTTTTAAACAGACAGCACTAATGTTAACCTTTTATAGATTTTAGATTTCAGTTTAATTTCAAATTTTATAGGTCCCCCAAGAAAGAGATCGGGATGGCCCCCTTCAAATTTTCAGTTTGATAATCCGGACCTCAAATGAAGCTAATTAAATGGCCCTGCTCTAATCCGTTAACATGGGTGCGGAAAAAAATGTGCATGCAAACTGAGTATGTGTGAATCAGGCGTAACACGATGGCCTGCTCTGTTGGCCGAAAACATGCAAAGGACAAGAATCTCAACGCTTTTTAGGGACATAAATCAATAAATCTGTTGTTTTTTCTTGTAAGTAAAGTAAAGGACAAATTAAAAGCATTGTAAATCCGTTTAGTCATTGTGGTAGTAATAACTACCTGTTTTTACAAAATGAGTTTCATGGGCGGTAAAAACATTTTTTTTAAATGTTAAATTTGATCACGTCACTGGCCATTTGCAGGTGTGGCAAAAAGTTTATTTTAGGCCATGTTCGTAGATGTACATGTATTTGTGTGTTACTTGTAGGTGAATTGGACAGCAGATATAAACACAGAAGAGCTTTCTCAGGGAAAACTGCCTCCTTTATGTGTCCCGTCTAGAGCACAGAGAGACCATTTCTACCACGTGTCTTTCCACGACCAGCACACGGTCAACTTTTCCTTCATCATTGTGTAAGTTACACACAGATCACATGTCCGTCTGTCTTTCATTATATACCTAAAGAAAAGCTTATCTCTGCATGTGTGTCTCTGAAGGCCTCGTCCAGATGAGCCTGAGCGTTTGCGGGTCAACCTCAGCGAGTCGACGGTGAAAATGGGAGAAATTCTGTCTGGAAACATTTGTAAGTACTATCTTTAGGTACATCATAATTGGGTTTGACTTCAGATCAGCGAGTCGTGATGCGATTACAAAATTCCCAGGTTTCTTTATATGTAATTTCATTGTCATTTCTGTTGAAACTAGTTGTGTCGCTTCACAGACGCTCCATTTGTAGATCGCTCACCAGTTTTGTGTTTGTTAAAAACATTCATTTTAAAACTTGTTTCTCTCTCAGATGTAGAAGTTGTTGATCAGTACGGGAATAAAACGGACTGTCTGAACGCTGATATAGTGAAGACTTTGAGTGTGTCTGCTAATGATCTGGATAAGTCTGCTCTGGCCGTTGAATGGCAGGTACTGTATACACAACCACAGACACACACAAATGAGCAGTTTTTGATAGGGATGCCTATCAAACTCAATAAATAAATTTAAACCGTATTATTCAATGCATTTGTAGCTTCTATTAAAGGTGGGGTAAGTGATTTCTGGAAGCCAATGTTGAAATTTGAAATCACCAAAACAAACACGCCCCTACCCCAAAAGGGTCTCGCCCCTATTTTGATAGCTCCGCCCCACACATACGTACGGCAACGATTAGTTCTGTGGAACAAAGCAAAACCAATGTTACTCACTTATCGAGAAGAAACAAAGCAACCTCAGCGTCCGATCGCAGGCCTTCCTGCTCCTTCAGTTCTCTCCAGCGCTGGAAAGCTGATCCGATATTTACACGAGTCCTACTTATCGAAACACCATGTCTACACCGGACACGAGCGGTGCGGCGTGACAAAATACTATAGAGCTCATTATAATCAGTGATGCTGTCTGCACTTGATGCCGTGCCGTGACACGACAAATCCCCGACAGTGAACTGCTGCCGCGTTCTATTTATGACGTATTGACACACATTTCAAATGATTTTCAATGGTCGCTTTGACGCGTTCAGCGTAGACATACCGCATCAGGACAACTGTCGCGTCTGGTGTAGACACGGTGTAAGCCGCCTTTTGTTCCGCAGACGTTTTCCTCTTGTTTTTTTTTTATCCGCCATCTCTATCTTTCTGTTGTCAGAAAGACGTGAAGTGCAGGGATGGGTTGGTGTCTGTATTCAGAAAGGCACGGAAAGCAGTAACGCTTTCTAATAAAATAAATTTATATTATTATATATATATATTTTCCTTGTTTCCTTCTTGCTGAGAGCTACTGAAATGAGCCGCACTGTGAAACAGCCAATCAGAGCAGATTGCATCAATGCATTCTGTGGCACCTTTGTTTTTCTACCTCCACAAGTTCATCTGTTATGTTGCCTTGTTTATCTGAAAGTGCACTTTTCCTTGTTTTAAACCTAGTCAAAAAGCCACATGTTGACTGTGAAACACAGTTGACTTTATATCTATTTATCGTGAAATTACTATATTTTCATGTTAATCCATGTTCGTTTTTACCGCAAACAATGCGCTGTCACTTGAGCGCGTGCAGCACAGCAAACTTGGTGTGGAAATGATCTCTGCTCTGCAGTAGACGCACCACAGTGGGAACGCTCTGATCCGTTAACATGACCGCGGAAAAATACGCACTGCGAATGGAGTATGTGTGAAACAGGTTTTACTGAAAATGACTTTATATTGCTGGGGTTTATTGCTGTTTTCTGCAGTGAATTCAGTCCCTCTTCACTTTTTTTCAATTCTGTTATGTTGCAGCCTGATACTACAGTTGTTTAAATTGTTTAAATTTCTCTCATTAATCTACACTTCGTACCTCATAATGACAAAGTGAAAACTTAATTTATTAAGAAGTAGTAAACTGAAATATCGCATTTGAAATATACTCAGTACATGGTTTTACAGCAGCAATTACAGCCTCGAGTCTTTCTGGGTATGACGCAGCAAGCTTTGCACACCTGGATTGGAGGATTTTCTGCCATTTCTTCTTTGCAAATCCTCTCAAGCTTGGTCAGGTTGGATGGGGACCATCAGTGGACAGCCATTTTCAGGTCTCTCCAGATATTTTCATTAGGGTTCAAGTCAGGGCTCTGATTGGACAAATCTAGGACATTCACAGAGCTGTCCCTAAGCCACTCCTGTGTTGCTAAAAAATGCCTTCTAATGTATGGGCAGAGGTGTACAATAACTCTTAGTTATGTATGTGTGTGCTACCCATGAGAAGGACCATTGGACTGTATCAGTGCACAGAAGTGTGTGCTTTTCTCTGTGTGTGTGTATAACTGTGGTTTTGCTACAAGAGCCTTAAAAGGACTTCTGCAATCTCGGTCAAGTTTACTGCCGTTCAAGGACATCGAGGCAACGCTTGCACCTGGGAATATTCTGGAAATGTTGGGGAAATTGCAACTTGCCTAGAAGATGACCTTACCTTTGTGATAAACAACATGAGTATTAAAAACTGCCGACTGAATTGTTGCTTCAGACACTGATCCCATCATTTGCCTGACGCCTGGAAACCCAGAACCGAGGACAAGAAACACAAAGCTGAAGAAAAGAAGCCCACAACTGACAACATCATCGTTTGGAACCGTGATTATTGTATTTTATACTTTTATACTCAAGTGGTTGAGAATTATTTGCCTTTTTACCATTTTGAATTACAGCATTTATTTAAATCAATTATCGATCGAGAGAGAGAGAAAAAGATGACCGTTGTGTGTGCATTACCTGCGTCTGTGCATCTCTCTACAGACAATGAAGCTGTGTTTATTTACTTCAAAATCATTGCTGAGGAATATAATGTAGCAATATTAATAAAAAAAGCTTCGATACTGGATTGCTACATTATATTTCTCAGGAACGAAGAAGTAAAATCGCTGTTTTTGAAGTAGCTGAACTTACCGCTGCATTGTTTTCTGGGAGAGACGCACAGATGCAGGTAATTCACACACGCATCTTTCATCTCTCTCTCTCGATAATTAATTCAAATAAATGTTATAATTCATTCAAATAGACGTGGTCTTACTGCACTATTTCATCTCTGTGTGTCTGATTTAAAGTGGGCAGAATGCTAGATCTAACGAGGCTGTAACTGACAGAAATAACCATCATTTTTACCCTTGCGGTCAAATATTGCGCTGCAAACATCATTTACAGCTTTAAGTCCGTGCTGGCAACTGATCATGTTATAAATGAGATAAAGGATTGTGGAATAAAGTATTTTAGCTGCGGATTTTTCCTTGCATGCATTTTTGTTTATTTTATAAAGAAATGTAACAATTTGGAAGCAATTTAATTGATTACAAAAACTGCCACCAGGGCTTGATTTATAGTGGTTTAAGACTTTGAATAAGAACCTGCCACAAAGGAGTCTTCTAAGTTGTAAGTAATTTGAAATGCTTGTAATTTAGGCCAGACTTGACTTACTTTACCTGACCCGAGAATTAGGTTTATTGTAAAGTGTTCCCAATTGTTTTAAGGTTTATGAATTCAATTGATTAGACATGGGTTTAAACTAATTTAAATTAAATTTAAGTTAAATAATTAAATCAAAATTCAGACAAATTAAATCAAAGACAGGGAATTTTGAAGAAAAAAACAACAGAATTTGGGGAAAATAAAAGAAATCTGGGGAAAAAAATTAAATTCCTTAAAAAAATGCAAATTGTAAAATATTTACAAATTGTTTATTGTGTAAGTTGTGCTGTCAAATGATTAATTTCATCCAAAATAAATGTTTTTGTTTACATAATATATGCATGTATGCTGTGTATATTTATTATGTAAATATAAATACATGCACATGCATGTATATATCTAAGAAAAATGTTGTTTTTATATTAAATATATTTTTATGTAATTATATGAATATTAATATACATTTAAATAATTTGAAAATATTTATATGCATGTGTTTTTATTTATATATACATAATAAATATACACTGCACACATGCATATATTATGTAAACAAAAACATTTATTTTGGATGTGATTAATCGTTTGACAGCACTGTGCTATCAATTAATTAGACATGTTTTTTGATTAATAAAATGTAATTTAACCATCAGAAGGGAATCCTGAAAACAAGGAATTTAGGAAAAAATGTAACTGATTTAATAGGGCCCTGCCTGTTGTGTTAAAAAAACAAAACAGTATAAATTTCATGGTGTGTATACTGTCATACCATGTAGTACTTGTAAAAATGTGTCTTTATTTTCGTTTAAGCATGTGCATTTATTTGCATGCCGTTTTGCAGGCCAGCAGTGGACTGTTGTCTGTATGCGGGGTCCGGTTCGTGGGAGGATCTCCTGGGTCGAGGGAGTTGTGCTTTAAATGTCAGGACATGAAGGAATTTGTGCGAATCGAAGTCACCGCGGGACCTCCGGTACAGATAAAGCTGCTGGAGAAGCCGGAGATGGTATGTCACATTTTCACATTGAATTTCATGGGGGAGAACAGTTTGAGTAAAGCTCGTCTCTTTAGCCTCTGCAGGTCGTGAACGGCCAGGGCTTGGATGCTCCGCTGGTCGTGCAGCTGTGTGACGAATGGGGAAATCCTTCACCAGACCAGCAGATTGAGATTGTGATAAAGGCTCTGATGCCACAGTTGAAGGTACATTTGGGGGAAGAGAGGTCTGTGGATATATTTAGTCATTTAGCAGATGCTTTTATCCAAAGCGACTTACAAATGAGGACAATAGAAGCAATCAAAATCAGCAAAAGAGCATATATAATATGCAAGTGCTATAACAAGTCCCTGTCAGTTTAACACCGTACACGTAGCAAGGTTTTTTGTTATTATATGTGACTCTGGAGCACAAAAGCAGTCAAAATGACAAATTTTTCTTTAAAGCCAAAAATCATTAGGATATTAAGTAAAGATCATGTTCCACAAAGATATTTAGTAATTTTTTACTGTAAATATATTAAAACTTAATTTTTGATTAGTAATATGCATTGCTAAGAACTTCATTTGGACAATTTTTATAATAATATTTTCATTTTTTTTGTTACATCTCCACCAAATATTGTCTTATCCTAACAAACCATACATCAATGGAAAGATTATTTATTCAGCTGGACACTTAAGACTGGTTTTGTGGTCCAGGGTCACATATAATAAAAAGAAAACAGATAGAATAGAAAAAGAATATAGCAGGCTAGTGTTAGTGGCCTTTTTTGCTTTATAATCACACAAAAAAAGACTTGACTGTACTTGAAAAGTACTTTTTTAAACATACACTGTACAACATTAGTGAGATCAACCCAGTGCAATGTCACTAAAAGATTAAAAATTGTATCACTTCTTGATAATCGAATTAAGTTGACAAGTAGAGGGTTTATCTACACGAGTCAACATTTGAAGTGGCTTGTCTTAACTTTTTTTGATCCACTTCAAATGTTGACTACTGTATTATGAACGATCAAAAAAAAAAATGAATGCATGAACATGAAACATAAAATTGTGAAATCCATCGCCTTCTCAGTTTTAGACCCATAGACTGTGTTTATCTGCATTTCTGCATTATGGCTTCACTTTGGAACAAAAATTGCATTGGAAATTCAACTTTTAATATTTTACATTTACTTAAGAGCTAATGCCCTACTATTCAACAGAAGTAATGAAATTTGTAATAGTTTTATTGTTTTGTTTTTCTCTTTTAGATAAAGTATTTAATATCTCAGCCTATGGATTCAGAAGGAAAAGCTTGCTTTGTATTAGAAACTATAAGTGGTCCAAAGTAAGTACATACTGAACCCCATAAAGCCTACTGTATTATATTTGACACGTGAATTTCCAAGGCCTCTAGATGATCAACATGATCAAACTTTGCTGATAAACTTTTATCAAGGAAAAGGTCTTTTACCGTAATTGTACAAAAGTTCTTCACGTGTCTTGTTGCTGTGAAATCTTTACTGATTTTTATATAGCAAACGTAAGTATAATTTTGATATTGTTAGTAATATTTAACACCTACTGGACTGAATCAGCTTAGGTTACTTTGATCCTGATATCATTTTTTAGAAAAGTCATATTGAAAAGAGAGTATTAAATATGATCATCAGGGTTCTGAGGAACGTTTACTAGTTCATCTCTCAATCATTGTATTGCATCGCATTATGTTTTGAAGCTACAGAGCTTTGATCATAAAACTAAGCAAATAGTAGTCTGTTACACTGTTATAAAAATCTCAATTTACATCACAAGCTTTCAGAATTTCATCTTAATTTTTAGCCATATGAATATCAGCATCTGCACCAAACTGCATATTTTTGCTCCGTTTTAATGAGTTTTCTGAATAAAACTAAGGTGTTTTTTGCCATATTCTCACTATATCAGTATATGTGCCATTAAAAAATGATGCTCAACAAAAACACACGATCTCGCTTTCTCTTTCTTCTATAGAGGGGTGCATCTGTTGGAGTTTCGGGGGTCTTTTGGCAGGAATGGGATTCCTGGACCTGTAGTAAAACTAAACTTGATTCCTGACCCCAACAAACCCGTCGAACTCTCTCTTAAATATGACTGTGCTGCTGCCTTACACGCAGGGGACATTTTCCCAGGTGTGTGTGGATGCATGTAGTCATAGGCAAAGCCTACACTATATTGTAATTTCAGTACAGATTTATGTGCAGATCATATTTTCTGGTGTCTTTAGTGTTTACAGTGATCGTGATTTCTGAGGAAGGCACGCCGGTGAGAAACATCTGCCCGGCAAACCTCTCGATGCTGCTGTGGAAGGGCACGGTATCAGGCTCCTATCCACCCTCTACCGTGAGTCACTCGATTAGGTCTTTATTTTGACACATTGCTGGAAACCACAATAGTGAGTCTCTCAGAATGTGTCAAGATTCATATCTGAGTCACAATTCAATCCATGTTTTGCTTAAAGGGATAGTTCACCCCAAAATGTAAGTTTTGTCATCATTTCCTCACCCTCATGTCGTTCCAAACCTGTATGAGTTTCTTTCTTCTGTTGAGCATAAAAGAAGATATTTTGAAGAATGCTGGTAATCAAACAGTTGATGGTCCCCATTGACTTCCATAGTATTTCGTTCCCTGCAATGAAAGTCAATGGGGACCAACAACTGTTTGCTTCTTCAAAACACTTTAAAATATCTTCTCTTGTGTTTAACATAAGAAAGAGACTTATACAGGTTTGGAACGACATGAGGGTGAGTAAATAATTACAGAACTTTTATTTTTGGTTGAACTATCCCTTTAACCCTGTACCAGGAACCACAAAAGTGTTAACGTTTTTGTTTAATAAAATATTTTAATAGTAATTGCACTGAAGTAGTAATAAAATTATGAACTTTACACCTTGTTTACCCTTAGTACAGTAAGCTGAGAAATATATAAATAATCTTTTATTTAGATCTTATATATTATGTATTAGTGCTGTCAAAATTAGCGCGTTAACGCAGGCAATTAATTTTTCCAGTCTAACAACGTTAAAAATATTTAACGGCAGCTCTTAAAGTAATAGCAGCCGAATAACCTAATAACCCAGCTGCACAAGAAAAAAAGAGGAAATAAAAACTTTTTTTAGCTTTAAGGATTCATCTATATTTAATGTAGTGTTTGATAACTTTATTCAGTTTTTGTGTATTTCTTACTTGCTGAAGGGCACAGGTGAA
The DNA here is from genome assembly GCF_936440315.1 of Barbus barbus. Taxonomy (NCBI): domain Eukaryota; kingdom Metazoa; phylum Chordata; class Actinopteri; order Cypriniformes; family Cyprinidae; genus Barbus; species Barbus barbus. Next base: position 45,037,651 of record NC_136729.1, read on the forward strand.
TATGACATTTATAATGTTTTATGTGAAGATTGCTTTAAGTTCACTTAAATTAGAAGTTGTTAGGCTGTCAAATAAATGTTCAAATTGATAGCTCTCAATTATACTGTAATGCTGAATGGCTATAGTCGGTGGTTAAATATTAGGAAAAAAGAACAAGTTCCTAGAGACATCAGTGATACTCGCCTTCAGTCATTAATAAAGATGCCATTAAACAAATGCATGGTGTTTCTACATTCATTTGGAGATTTAATGTGAAATTATTGCAGTATATAAAAGTCTAAAAACTTTAATTTCAGGTGGGATTAATTGTGATTAATCACGATTAATTTTAGAAAAAATTCGCTTTAATCGATTGACAGCACTAATATATATTTGTATAAATGGTAGTAGAATACGATGCATTTGGGCTAAATTGCTGCCATATGAAAGAAAAATGACAAAATCATGTTATGACAATAATGGCCAATAGATGGCTGAATTATTCAAAGCTAATGAATTATTCAAGAAAATGAAATATTTAGAGCCATTACAATCGATAAAATGTTATTTTTTCCACATTTATGCATCACATCTAAAAGATGCTACATTAGTTGATGGAAGTAACCCAAAAAACATTTAAGTACTCTTTGTGACTGACTCATTTTTGCTCAGGCATTACAAAATATAATTTTGTCAAGAATTGAATTTTGAACACAGGGTAATTATATGACAAACAGAGCCGGTTGTAATATTGTGTGTATATTGGTGAATACATAGTATTAAACAATATTTAGAAAAATTGAGTTAATGTTGTGTGTTTGAACTTAGGCCTCGACTCTGAAGTGTAGTAAACGCAAAGACACAGAAAAGGACGACTGCTTCTGCTTCAGGTAATAAATACAATAGAGCACAATAAGTCTGAAATTAGAAAGTATTTTATATCTTTTACTTCATAAGTTTTTAAGCATTGCTAGTATTTGAAAAGCTTTTGTTTGCCACTGGTGCCGATTCTCTCAGAAATGTCCTGCATCCAGTATCTTTCATGATAAACCTGACTGTAGAGAGTTTCTAAATGATTTTACATTACTGGAAATGACTGAAACCTTCAAAGCCATAGAAAAACACATTTAAACACATTTGTGTGTTTGTTTTAAAACAATAGCAGCTATATATGTATCAAATATTACATGTACATTCATTTTTGTTTTTGTTTGCATGTCTTTTTCAGGGATAAGCAGATTCCAGAGCTTGCAGGACAGTATGTTGTCCAGTTTGTGTTGGCTTTGGACAAAACCCAACATCTGTGGAGCAAGCAGGTGAGAACACACGCTTTATTTTGTCCAATTTATTGTATGTGCAGCTTTATATCCTATTGCTTACTTTAGGATACGTCTGTTTTAGACTCCACTAAATGTCGTTGCCAATAAAGCGGTGAAATTAGCCCCTGAGGCTCCACCTTCAACTCCTGTCGTGTCCAATGGTAGCATTCGGGCCAATCGAACACTGCTGGACGGCTTGAATCTGAAGATCATGGTGAGTTTCGGCCTCTGCTAGAGATAAGTGATCATGTTATTTATCTTTTCAAATGATTTTTATTCTATTTGCTGATTTATTTTGAGCATTCATGCATGCATTTTCTTGTCATTTCTGTACTCTCAAATCATAACATTTAGATCAAATAAATGCAGAAAGCTTGAGTTAGTGTTTGTTTCTTACTTTGCAGGACCAATACAGTAACGCTGCTGGTGAAGGTTTAGATGGAGAAGTAATTGTTACAGTTAAAGGCACAGGAGACGCACTTCCTTTGTTTGAGAATGGAGATACAAGTGTGTCATACAGCCTCAGTAACGGGGAGACTCTCATTACTGTGAGTGTTTGTTTGTATCAGTGTTATTTTAGGATTATTCATATACTATTTATTCATGTTTAGAATTTACTTTTATTTTTATGCTAATTATTCACTTAATTTCACACAATTTTAGTAATTTTGATATGTGTTTTTGTTCATTTTATTAGTTTTCTTAAAAATAAAGCTAATTAATAAAAAACAGTAGATATGTTTAAAAAAGAAAACGCTCAGAAATGACAAATTTTGTAAAACTAAAATAAAAAGAAATTAAAGCTGAACAGAAATATCTTTTCACTTTTATTTAGTTTTAGTATTTTTCTCCAAACAAGTTTTATAATTTGTTTTATTTTATCTGTATTTCAATTTACGAAAACTATTTTTAATCGAAACTTAAGGAAATATAAATAAAATATGGGAATTTGTTAAAAACATTTCATAATATCACATTCATTATTGTGATGTTTTTTTGGTGAGTTTTCAAAACAACAAAACAGCAGCTGCACATACACACAAATTTCAGATAAAACACACAATTGCAGAGATGCCCAGTTCCAGTTTGAGAGATTTGTGCAAGGGAAAGGGAAGTGGTGTGTGGACAAGTATGGTGACCCATACTCATACTGCATTTAACCCATCTAAGTGTACACACACTCAGTAGTGAACATACACCCGGAGCAGTGGGCAGCCAATCAGTCAATGAGTTAAAAATGCATACAAAAAGATAAAAAAAATGCATGGAGATAAATGCATAAATATAAATATGTAAAACCCCTGGTTTTCATGCATGGCCTCTGTATGGATTCACCTGAACTGCATACATGTTCTCTAAACTTAAAATGTTAAATGGGTGTTATTGTTTGTGTCCGGTAGGATTTGGCACTTTTGGAGAGCAGTCCTGGTGTGGATGGAGCCGAGTACATCCTCCAGTTCAGGCCTGAGATTCGGCAGAATAGTGTTCCCATCGCTCCATATATCCTGCCTTTCAGATTCTGCAACGGTCAGTCAGCAGACACACAGCCCAGTATTACTTACATTACTAATGAGTGTCACAGATAAGCATTATTATTGATTATTGCTGTTACCAATCAAATTCAGTCCATATTCTAATAATATTATTATTTAGGGAGTGTAATGCAGCAATCCATTTTTCATATTTTGATTTCTTTCAGATGCAGAACATCAGAAAGTCATTGTGAGTCTCAGTAAGAAGAAAGATCACCTTTCCCAAACCGTTTTGATGTACCAGGAATTTTTTGAAACCAATAATCAACTAACATCTGAACTTGAATGTAAGCACTGCATATTTTGGTTTAGTTAATATTTTGCTCAGATCATGTGTAACTCATATATATGTCTGTACAGGTCAGGTGCGAGATGCAACACGCAAATTAAAAGAGCTCAAACCAGAGCTCATGAAATGTGGTTTAGACATCTCAGAACAAACCACTGTGAGTCTGTACATGCACACTAACATGCAAACTGTTTTATTGCTTTGCGTTTATTGTATAAGCATGTATTTAATTCCAGTCATCACTGATGTTTGTTCGTCTCTTTGTTTGTGTATCTGTCCAGGTGTCCACAATAGAGAGAGTTATAAAAGACAAGAAAGCAATTTTGACCAAGATAGAGAATCAGCCTCTGCGGAAATGCGGCATTCCTGACCCTTTCAAAGGCAGCCCGCAGGTTCTGGGAAAGGTGTGCATTCGGTTGTTGTGTGTATTCGTGTTTGTATTAGTTGATCCCTTCACAAGTGGAGTCAGCAGGGTGACAGGAGTCTTGGAAATGCACTGTCCTCCGATCAGTGCTTGAAGAAAAGTCTCATGCTTATTAAAACCCCAACGCTGGCCTGTTAACGTGTTATTCATATGGTGGCGTGCTATACCAGTGTGACCTATAGAGGAGGTTAGATGTTTGAGATGGGGATCTCTCTTTATTCAGAGATTAAACTGGCTGTTGTCTATGGAAAGCCATTTCTGCCACATAAGTGCAAATATCATGCTTTGGAAAATTAGAAATAATGACATACAGAGTGTCAAAATTGTCATGATGTACACTGAAACTAACATAAAATGTCATGATTATGATAAAAAGTTGAAATAATGACTTGCGAAAAATTGTCATAATTTACATAAAATGTGACATGCAGTCAAAATTGACCAAAAAATCTAAACTGACATATGACATAAGTTAGTCAAAATTATGAAAGTCATCATATGACGTCATGCCATACCGAGTCAATTATGACAAGTTGAAATTATATATTGTTACATAAGTCACAATTTACATGACGTCATTGAGTCAAAATTGTGACATGTTAAGTCTTAATTATAACATTCAATTATTGTGACGAGTTCAAAACTATGACACAAAAGTCATTACGACAAAAATAAATAAAATTTGAAATTTTTGAAACTGAAACAGCAAAACAAAAAATAAAATCTAGCATAAAAAAATCAATTTGACCTTTTGTCAGTTTTGACCGTTTTTAAATCTTATAACTAAAACTTTTTGTCTCATAATTATGACTTCATATTTCATAATTTATTTGCTTTTCATCCATAATTTTGATTTATGACATTGATTTACCAAATCATGTACTCTATACAATTGCTCCAAGCTCTTCATTTAAAAGCACTGAACAAGGAATAAAACATCAAAACTATTTTAATAGTGGTCTTAAATGCGTGTAACATTTGTTACCCATTTAAAATAATAAAAAAAATGATCTGCATCTATCTTGTTGAATTAAAAAATAAGGAGGTTTGGTCTCACATTCATGATGCATAATCCTGCAAAATTATGAAATGTAAACATATGTGAATATTTTTAAATGCTCCCAAAGTTGCATGGAGCAAACAAACAACACAAATTTGGAGTTTTGCGTTCTAGGCTTTTAGGCAAACTGGGGTCTGGGGATGAAGGGGACGTTCAGCCAAACATGATGAGAAGCACTGTGAGCATCAGAGGACTTTTTAAAAGGACGTATTATTTCATGTGGTGATGTTTGCGTGTGATGATTTGTAGGTCGGTCATCTGGCACAGGTGGAGGATGATGATGCAGCGAAGGTGATCTCTTGGCATATTCTGGGTGACATGGACTGTGTGGTTAATGAAACAACATCTGCTGCCAAGAAAATCTATGATGATACACAAGGACGACAACAGGTTATTCCCCTCGAGACGGTCTTCTGGAGACCAAATGACAGGTACTCATACATGCCGTTTTGTTTTTGTGTTTTTTAAGCATATTTTTTTTCTTTTTAAATGTCTATGATGTTATTTTACTAAATCAAGTTAAAGGTGACATATCATGAAAGTTTTAAAGGGGTCATATGATGCGATTTCAAGTTTTCCTTTCTCTTTGGAGTGTAACAAGCTGTTGCAAAGACTAAAGTCTCAAAACCAAAGAGATATTCTTTATCAAAGTTAAGACTCGACCATGCCCCCCTAAAATGGCTCATTAAAACATGTCTACGTCACAGTGTGGGGAGGTTTGCAAAACACCGCCCAAACGTACACACAATGAAAGAAGGCGGAGCTATTATTCTCGTGTAGTATTGTTGCTGCCGCCGGCGCCATGCACTGAAGACGCTGTGTTTAGTTGTGAAAGTGAAAGTACTTTGTTTGGGTTTCCAAATGAGGACACAACTAGAAATCAGTGGTTAAGCTGTATTTACAACACTGTTCCAGAACAGTTGAACCCAAATATTAGAGCGTGTGCAGCGCATTTTACGGAGGACTGTTTCCTGAACCTGGGACTATGAATGGCTGTGATGGTATTCGGCCAATCACAACGCATTGGATAACTGGCCAATCAGAGCACGCCTCGCTTCTCAGAACGATGAGCTTTGTAAAAATCGGAGCATTTCAGAAAGGAGGAGCAACAATACGTGGAAAATAATGTGTTTTTTGAACCTCGAACCGAATAAACACATTGCATTACACCAAATACACAAAATAGCAACATCATATGACCCCTTTAATGTGCTGTAATCATGTCCCTGGTACAGGTAAAACTTATTTGATCCCCTGCTGATTTTGTACGTTTGCCCACCGACAAAGAAATGATCAGTCTATAATTTTAATGGTAGGTTTATTTGAACAGTGAGAGACAGAATATGCATTTCAAAAAGTTATAAATTGATTTGCAGTTTAATGAGTCATAAGTATTTGCTCCCCTATCAATCAGCAAGATTTCTGGCTCCCAGGTGTCTTTTATACAGGTTGAGATTAGGAGCACTCTCTTAAAGGGAGTCTCAGTTTGTTACCTGTATAAAAGACACCTGTCCACAGAAGCAATCCATCAATCAGATTCCAAACTCTCCACCATGGCCGAGACCAAAGAGCTGTCCAAGGATGTCAGGGACAAGACTGTAGACCTACACAAGGCTGGAATGGGCTACAAGACCATCGCCAAGCAGGGGATCAAATCATTTTTTTCCCCATTGTACATCTACCAACCCAGAAAACGTAAAAAAGAACAACCCAGAATTTTTTTCCCAGCCTCAGAGGAGACGAGAGAGCAGTGGATGTATTGATTTATTTACTGTATATTACGCTCCTGCCATACAGATCTAATAAAAACGTGATTTCTTTCCCGGCTGTTTACCTTCACAGCATAACCGACTGTTTTTGTACCTTGTGTTTTTAACAAACTTGTGTGTATTTGAGAGTTTAAGCGCAAACTTATACTCTCACGCTGTGTGACAGAATGCTTTCTGTGCGTGTGCTCTTAGAAAACCGTGCATCAGAAGTTTAAACTAATATTTCAGCACGATAGACATTATACTCAAAACCAAACAGATGGAGTTTTTTTTTTAGCTGAATATCTGAGGTACGAGCTGTAAAGCGGTTTATCATTTTGTAAAACAGCCGAGAGGCCATGCTTTTGTATCAGGTTGTTTTGTTAAATCTCTAAATATAAAGGAAGAAGTAAATATAAAGGTGGAAATTATAAGAGAAAATACCCAAGTGTCCGGTCACCAGGGAGGTCTTTCTTTTCACTGGAAATTCGAGTTATGATGTTTTGTTTTAAAAAATGATGCGTGGATAAATTTGCTCACAGTACGATCAATAACATCCAGAAAATGTGATATATTCATGTACATATTTCAAAATGATGTAACTGCATGTTTGCTGAATTCCTATGAAGTATTATAGATGGTAAGTAGTTGTACAGTTTACAGCACTTGGTTTAGTCTTCTGTCATTCTTCACACAACCACAGGAAATAGCTGACCTCCGCTGTCAGAATGAACTGTTTTGCATGTTTGTTCAGTTTCATATGTACTGAAACTTTTTACAGTTATTTTTTTTAAAGAGTGTAACCTTAAAGTGATAATTCACCCAAAAAGTTTAATTATGTCATCTACTCACCCTCAAGTTGTTCCAAACCTGAGTTTCTTTCTTCTGTTGAACACAGAAGTTATTTTGAAGAACGTTGGCAACCAGACAGTTGCTGGTAGCCATTGACTTCCATAATAGGGAAAAAATACAATGGAAGTCAGTGGCTACCAGCAACTGTCTGGTTGCCAATGTTCTTCAAAAATATCACCACATTTCCTAAAAGGGATTACACTGAAAGAATTACCTCTTTTTTTATAGTAGTTTATTGCATTTATTTTGTCTCGGCTGTATGCTTCTTTTTTTTCATGTGTCTTAGGCCTCTGCCTCACATCAGGAATGGCTTAGATCTCTTCCGTCCCATTGGCAAACCTGTGTTTGTAAAAGACATGCTCATTTTTCCTGAGCATGCAGAAAGCTGCGATAAAGGTAATTCAAGAGCACAAAAGCACACATGAACACCATTTTGACAAAATAAGATTAATAAAATGTAAAAAATGTCCCAGAAAGGAATTTGTGTGCTCCAGATGACAGCCAGAATGAGTTCTCATGAGTTATTATTAGTTGTTGTAGCCGGTTTAACTTGCTATATTATTCTTTTCTTTTTGTTAATAATTCAAATAATTACATTTACAACAAATGTAACAATTTAAAACTCAATTCTGTCATTTATAATAAAGTATTTGGTGTTCACAGCTGTCATATCCTGCTGCACCTCCAAACCAGTTCATTATTTAATAAACAGATCTCATTTAGTGTCTCGGATCCTTCTTATACTGCTGAAAAATAGCATAATGAATTCTCATTACATTAATAGATGCAAAACTAATTTTCCAGAAAATAACCCATGATTGACAAATTATTATTAATGGATTTATTCCCATTCAGTAGCTTCACATGCAAAACCTTATTCACCTTCAGGCCATCCAAGATGTAGATGAGTTTGCTTCTTCATCAGATTTGGAGAAATGTAGCATTGCATCAGTGTCTCAACTATGGATGCTCTGCAGTGAATGGGTGCCGTCAGAATGAGAGTCCAAACGGCTGATAAAAACATCACAATAATCCACACCACTCCGGTCCATCAGTTAACGTCTTGAGAAGCGAAAAGCTGTGTGTTTTTAATAAACAAATTTATCATGAAGATATTTTAATCTTCAAACCATTGCAGTCCATAATCCATAATAACGCTTTCTCAGTTAGTATGGGTGAACTATTCAATGCAACAAAAGATTGTGTAATACAATGATGTAATGGAATTTTATTATTATTTGCAAGCTTTCATCACGGCTAAGTATCCTGGCAGAGGCTACTTTGGCAGTACTCAAATGAGCTAATGGTGTGTGTGTGTGTGTGTGTGTGTACTGGATGTAACAATCATCTTTGCATGAAACATTTTGCAGCCTGCAGATGCTCAGCAGTATGATCAGGGCAGACCTTCAAGCTACAAGGGAGACTGACGTGTTCTGACTCTTTTTTTCAGTTTTTGCAACTCTTCTTGGGGACGCCATACTAATTGATGATTTGGATTCTGCTAATCATTATCGTCGGGGGGTAAGACACTGAGTGTATGTTTTTGTGATGAAGAATTTTCAAGTATTTACATCAAACGTGCATATAAACCTGTATATATTTGGTAGGTGGTTCAGAATAAGATGCAGTGTCCCACGCTCTTAACGCGTCAGGGAGAGCGGTTACGCAGCAACGGGAAATTCGGAGGACTGCAGAACAAGGCTCCGTCCATTGAGAAGCTTCGAGGACAAGTGTTTGGAGCACCATTACCCAAAGAGTACAATAACACACGCCATCAGATAGGTAACAAACATACTCCCTCTCTTGGTGCACTGAAGATCTGTTCTCGATCAGTGATCTGAGATACTTTGTGTTTGATCTCTCTCCTTGTAAAGGTTACAGTTCAGCTAATTAGTTAAGTTAAGTTATTTTAATGCTTCGGCTTATGTTGGAGTACTCTTATGGTACTTAAGGTAGGACACTACAGGAAAAAAAACATTGTTTTTTCACGAACTGCTCAGTTTTCGGGATATTTTGCTTCCTTAACATGTCTTATTTCAGACTAGTGGAAGGAAAGCATCCAAAATACACATTTAAGTGTTTAGTTTATTAAACTTTATGTATTTCCATCTCTATATTTCAATTATAATACATATCTTTAAAGGCTGTTTTCTCAAAATGAGTTTTTTTTTCTCCACTTCAGCAATATTTAAGTAGTTTTATTCCTGTATCGAATAAATACAGCCTTGATGAGCAGAAGATACTCCCTTAAAAACATTAAAAATCTTACTGATCCCAAACTTTTGAGCGGCAGTGTATATTCTGAAAGGTTTTTGCAGAGGGGTTTGTTTTGTGTCATTAGTTTGATTATATATTTAACATTTTGTGCCTAAAATTTGGTGTTTTTATTTATTTTATTTTTTTTTAGATTTGTGGATTGCTAAAAAGAGAGCTCCCAAATCCTATCTATAAAAACCTTTAATACTGTATGTAAACAAAATGCCTCAAAAACCTGTCTTTATCCAGTTGTTTTGGAAAATTGTGCAAAATGTTTAATTGGATAACTAGTGCATGTTACTAGTTTAATTAGATAACTAGTGCTTATTGTACCGTGATTGATCAACTGAGGAAATATCGATTTGTTGATTTATACCCTATTCACTTGTTGGGTGTTGCCTTAAAAAACACTTGTGTGAGTTTACTAGGAGCACGATGTGTCTCATGAATGGAAAGTGTATGTAATCTCTGTCTTATGTTTGATTGTGTGATTGTGTACAGAGTTACTGCAGCAGTGTTGTGTTGCAATGCAGAAGGCCTCTGAGGTCCAGTCTGAGTTAAGCGGTCATTTGCAGTACCTGCAGAGTCCTGAGATGAAACAGAAACAACAAGACCTCCAGCAGCAAGAGCAAGAGTTAATGGAACTTGATGAAACCCTTGGTATGTGTTTTTGGCATTGCAGATGCTGAATGCAAAACCAGAATTTCGACATAAAGTTATCACAGATCTGTTTGCTTAGTCATTATGGGGTATAAACAAGATGCTCTTAGGAAATATTTGAAAACTTAAGACTTTTTCAAACATTGCACATTCTTAAAGATTTAGATCTTTAAAGGTCTGTTTTAGCTGAACTACTGGCATGGTGAAGCAACGGTTTGAAAATAATCTTTTTAATGTTAAACTTATGTTTAACTAGTTCTGAGCAACATACAAGGTTTTGACATTGCAAGTTAACTCTGTCAGCTGTGCTACAATACATATCCCTAATTCCTACACCCATCTGAAAGAATATGCATCTCCATAACTGAGGCCGATGCATAGCCAGCGATACGATACATTAGACACACACATCCTCTGAGACCCAGCTATAGAGTTTTTGCCTCTGTAGTGGACATTATATGTCAGTGAATTTCTCTGAGACCTCTCATGTCACAGTTTTAAGTCTGGATGTCTTGTACAGAACACATTCAGGGCTTTTCAGAGATACCAAATGTCACCATGATCACTCCCTCTCCTTGGTCTTTAAAGATGGCTGACGTTAATTTAGTGATAAAATTGTACATCCTTATGGAAATATGATAATATTTTCTAATTTTCATTTAAATCTGATTTTCAAATCGTTTGTCATAAATCAACATCTCAGGAAAATGTTTCAAATCAAAATATGACTTTCTGATATGAAACAGGACTTCTGTATGAACCCTGGATAGTAAAGTTTCTTAACTGTTTGTTTACTTGATCCTTTCTGTGATTGGTGAATACTGACAAGGATCGAAATGTGTGTGTGTGTGTGTGTGTGTGTGTGTGTGTGTGTGTGTGTGTGTGTGTGTTTGCAGCCGACACTCCTACTCGACTGTACGCTGTAGGAACGAAAAGGATCCTTGAGCCAGAAACGCCCGAGCCCCCAGTGCCTTCTAAAAGATCCCGGCGCAAAACATGCAAACCGGGTACATCAACAGTCCTCTGAAGTGTTTGCTATTCAGTAGTTTTTTCCTGACTTGCTTGTTGCTTTTTCACTGAAGTTAATAGTTTGTTGTTGTTGTGTTTCTGCAGATTCATGAAGTTGCACGAGCTGAACGCTGATGCAGTGCTGTATTCAGTGTTAAAGATTGCTTCATACTGTGTTCATTGCAAATCTCTTTTTTTTCCACTCTTTAAAGATTATAACTCGTTGTCTGATTTAAGCAGAAAGCAAAAAGAAGTTAAATAATTGGACTGTGTCCATAATATATTTTGTATATTTCTTGAAGGAAAAAAGGTTTTTACACTTACATCAGGTCTTTTTTTAATTCAACAAATCTTCCAGCAGTCTCGCTCTCACCGGAGCTCTGTTCAAGTGGGATTGTTTTCTCATCATGTTTCTATAAAGTTCAGTTTTTGCACGATGCATTGTAGCGGATGCATACAGCTTACGATAGCATTTCAACAGATACTCCATTAAACCATATGCCTTTAAAACACTGCTGTGACATGATTTTGTATTTTTGTAGCCAAACTGTAAGTTTTTACCACATAGGTTCCCTCGACAATAACTCAGTAAGATATTTGTTCACTGTGTGCTCTGTGACCAACAAAAGTTTTGTTCATCATGATAATCTTCACAAATGAACACAACTTTTATGAATTCTGAAGCGTCAATATAATAACCAGAAGTAAAATGCTAAACGTTTTCAGTTTTTATTTAAAAGCATTTTTCCTGAAAGTTTAAGTTAGATTAGTTTGCAGACGAGATTATAAACCCAATGAGACTCTGTAAGCAACTCGCAAGCAGATGAGTTTATCAGTTTGATGCAATGACTGATGTCAGCGAAGGCCTTTTTCAACACAAGTAAAAGCTTTTAAAATCACAAGGTGGTATTAGGGGTGTATTTTATGTTGTAAAAATAAAACGTGAGAAGATCTTGAGCTTGTGTTCACCGCTGACCATATTTCAGGCATTTAACCAAAAACCCATTTGAAAAAACACTCACTTCAAAATGCTAACTCGGTTCTGGGTTTTGGCTTACAAAAATACATCATCCCATTGTTTATTATAAAGTCACACTGGACTGTTTTTGTCCACTCAGTGTCTAAATTCACTAATCGTTTTCATTCGCTCCTTTAAGTGGATTATTATAGTGATCTAATATGGGAAATAATTTAACTTATTTTTCAGCATGACAGCTATTCATTATCATAACAAACTGATGTCTTTTCTCTTTGCTTTTTGTTGTAATGTCAAGATTTTATTTTGTAATCGAAGTGCTTCAAGAAAATTTCCATTTGGACCATTTAGGATTGGGGTCACACTTAAGTTTGGGGACCATCTCCTCTATTAACAAACTATTAACTATGACTTTTGCCTCAATAGACTCCTAATTACTGCTTTATTAGTACTAAAGTAGTTGTTGAGTTTAGCAATGGGTTAGGATTAAGGGATCTAGAATATGTTCATACAGAATAAGGCATTAATATGTGCTTTATAAATAATAATTATTGGCCAGTATGCTACTAATTAGCATGGTAATGAGCAACTAATCATGAGAATGAGTCCCTAAACTAAAGCGTTACAAGGATTGGTTCTTTAGCCCCTTTAAGTGTCACCGGCTCACCTGTGGGCCACTTAGCTCTACACTTTTTTCTCTATCACATATTTGAGTAAACAATAATAATCATAAATTATATATCATTTAAATGCTTAGAACACCAAAACTTATCCTTTTGAAATCAGACATTGTGTTACCATGGAAATGGTGCTTTAAAATCTTTGGGTGGTCTCCTCTTCCTTAGTCAAGTGTGTATTAAGCTCTTTTAGAATCAAAACTTTTTATAATCTTGACAAAATACATATTGTGAGAAATGTCTGAGTCTCATATTCGGTGGTTATTTTCTGATAGAAGTAATATTGACAGAGAAATTTAGACATTTGTGACAGAAAATTGCAAAAAAAAAAAAATAAATACAATAAAAATGAGTGGTGTTTGGATGGCACCTGTTTGTGGTATAACGCTCTAAAACAATTCATCATAACCTCACATTTTTTTTTATATCAACTTCAAATTTGGAACATCACTTATTTAGACATAAGGCTTTAATTTTATAGCAATTTTGTATTTAAACTATTTAGTAAAATATTTATTTTATATAAAATAAAAAAATGGTACAGATTTTGAACTTTCATGATTTGAAATGATTCCACTTCACTTGGTCACTTGGTCACTTTAGGGGCTCTTAGGATTGTATTTGATTATTATAAGCAGAACCTGGGAACCTGATCCCGCGCGCATGCAGCGTCCAGTAGGAATCTCTCATTGGGGCGGGAGCTCTTGCAGACTCTTGCCACTGTCCCATCTCACTGCCATCCTCACCTTGTCAAGAGAAACACTCAGTTTGAGCTAGTTATAAATGCTCGGGTAAGCTGCAGGCTGATCTGAGATGAAGCGCGTCCTCGCAGGTTACGCAGAGCTTATATTCATTATAATTATTACTGTGCCTTTGACTGATGGCACTCCGTCCAGGTTTAGTCTGTTCCAGGGCAGTCCTTACTCCAGCTCTGCTTCGAGACAACGAAACAAGTAAGTATCCTTCCTATTATGGAGTTGGCATTGGGGAAAAATAGCCTATATGTAATATACATCACACTTAAGTTTGGGGACCCTCTCTCACTATTAACAAACTATTAACTGTGACTTTTGCCTCAATAGACTCCTAATTACTTCTTATAAATACTAAGGTAATTGTAAGTTTAGGAATGGGATAGATTAAGGGATCTATCATTCTAGTAGCCAAATTCTGTTAACTAACTAGAAACTGATTAACGAATTAGTAGTTGAATGCATGCATTTCTGAGAGCTACTAAGATATAAGCTTTACAGTGTTCTTGTTACATGCAGTAATAACAGTGCATTATACATATATACATGCATGACCCTAAACCCTATAGCCTATAAGTGCTTGTTAAATAATACTCAGTACTTAAAGGTATAATTGCACTATAGCCAGAACACATGGACTTTAATAATTAATGCACAACAAATCTAATGCAGGACACATAACTATTTTAACCCATTAACAAATTTCCTATACACAATGTTTTATGTATTCAAAAATAAGTGTTAGTAATTCTAAAGGAATTACTAGCCATTTGGAACAGTACTCTACACTGTAAGAAACAGAAAAGGCACTATTTTTTTCTGCCAGGACATTATCCATAAAAATGTACAGACAATTAATCACAAAACAACAATGCAATGCATAATTCAAAATAGCATAAACCACCAGTGAAAAATCGATACGGAAAACTCTGCTTTTACAGATTTTTCTCAAAGGCGAGGTTTATATTAGCCCACTATAAATTAGTGCTACTAAATCTGTCAGAAGGAATTACCATCCAAAACCTCAAAAACGTACAATGATTTCTGTCTTGAGCTATGCTTTTCCAAGTAATTAGTAATTCTTTATGATCGATTGGGTAATATGTTCAAAGAACACTGAGCTAATGTTCCATTTAAGTTAAGAAAATGTTATTTGTTAAAATTTTAAAAACATTTTGGGAATGTTAAACTGAGATGGAAAAACTCGTGTAATAAAAATAAAAAGCCTTTAAGTAGGCTAAATCATTAAATCAGTTAAGTGCAGATCTATGCATTTCAGCTTCACAGCCTTCTTCAGGATGCACATCAAGTGTTCAAACAAGTGTTCTTAAACTATTAGTAAGCAATGAAAGACAACTGGCTGGTTGATCGATGGGAGTGGCTAGAGCTTTCCTCGTTGTACAAAACATACCAATATTCAAAAAGAGAGAAAAATAAAACAAGAAATAATACAATAATAATTCAATTTTAATTTAATTAATAGTAATTAATCAGTAAATAATTTTGGGAATGTTATGCTACTTTTAAAAGTTCTCTGAACATTCTGTAACAAGTAGTTACATATAAAAACGTAAAGACATTTAAAAATTAGATGAATGTCCAGCTAAAATGTTACAAAAAAAAATATGTTTTTGTGCTAACACTGAGAACATTATGAAAGACCAGATAACTTTATGCAAACATTCTATAAACATTTGTTCATAACTTTGAGAGAACATTAGCCAAATAGAACTTTTGGTCTCGCTTTATTTTAAGGTCCAATTCTCGCTATTAACAAACTATTAACTACAACTTTTGCCTCAAAAAACCTCTTAATTTGCTGCTTATTAATAGTTAGTAAGGTAGTTGTTAAGTTTAGGATTAGGGATGTAGAACATGGTAACACAGAATATGTGATTTATAAGTTCTAATAAACAGTATGTTAATAATAAGCATGATAATAAGCAACTAGTTAATAGTGAGAATTGGTCCCTATATTAAAATGTTACCAAACTTTTTTTTTTTGAGAAGGATTTTCTTGAGTGTAGAGTATAAAATTGTTTCCGCTGTTCTTCACTCTTTTGCAGAAACTGGTGTGCTTTTGTGGTGCATAAGAATGTGACGTGTGCTGTGCTGGCAGCGAACGAAAACGTCATGGAGCCGCAGCTCCTGCCCTGTCCGCCGCAGCAGCCCGACTGCACACAGCGGCTGATGTAAGTGTCTCTGGAGAGCGCATGCAGTGGGCGGGGGTTGCATGGACATTTTTATTGGTGGAAGTGACCAGAGATCAGATTAGATGAGATCAGAACTGGATTGAAGTGGAATTGCTCCTAGAAGGATAAGCAGCGCAGTTAAATTGGACCCATTGACTGGCAGGTCATTGCTTTATCAGTCTCCAAATTATTTACGACCTCCGAGGGGCCAGGGGCCACACTGAACAGTCTGTTTTAGCCTGTGTAAATTGTCCAGAATCTGTGAGAACTTTTCAGAAATGCTGCAATTAGTAAGTCACACATGTTCGTGCACATCGCCTGCTTTTAAAGCTGTACTCCAGATGTGTGTCACTGCTGGAGTAAATCCTAATAAATTATGTGCGTAATTCTGCACTTTGTTGTTTATGTTTGCATGGCTCATGAAAACAGGAATGCTTCCTTTTGTGGACAGAGTGGTTAGGCAAAGAAGATTAGTGACATTTTTGAAATTTCGCAGGACTAATGTTGTCACACATGCAGCAAACATCCAGGATATGTGCTGTTTAGTGGTCTTTCGCTATAGCTTAAGTGTGTATTTTATTGGTTAATTACTTTACCCTTGTAATGTGCATAGACTATAGAGAGTAAAGAGGTTTTATTTTTGAAAATGGTATAAAGGTTTGAATATGAAACCAGCATGACCACTGTGAAAAAGAAGTACACTTAGGCATACTTTAAAAAACAGTACTTATTATAGAAATAATATAGTTTAAAATATGCTTAAGCGCATACTAAATCTGATTTTTTTCAGACAGCTAATTTCAATTTAATTAAAATGTGTTAAGATTACATTTATATTAAATGCAATAAGTATTTAGGGTGCTATGTAATTTGACATTATTACATAGTGCACTTTTTAAAAGTGTGTGTTGAGAAACATAAGTCATAAAAGTGTCTCTCTTTACGTAAGTGGCCTTTTATTTCAGTAATATATTATTTGCAAGTACATTTAAAAAAAAAAAAGGCTTTTAAGATTTGAAGTACACAATAAATGCACATTCAATATAATTAAGTGCACTTATTTTTCATGAGGGGACTACTAAAAGTACATTTCTTAGAACATGCCGCATTAGATTTTAAAGATTTTTTGGTCCCACTTTATTAGGTGTCTTTATGTACCAGAAAATGAATCGTTACTTACTATTTTCATGTTGCATTGCAAAAATAGAACGTCAAAACATGTTTGTGCACAGCATTATATCAAAGTATTTACTAAAATGTTTGTATGTATAGTAGTTAAAGACTCGTGATATGAAGTCTTTATATGTCAATATGTCAATCAGTGGCATGAGTTTAGGACAACTAGTGTCTCACTAAATACAGTGCATCTGTGTATGCTTTTTTTGGCTCATATTCCCCACAACCATTGCAGTGGGACAAATTTGTGCGCAGTTAATTTTTTATGTTAGTTATATTGCAGTGGCTAGGAATCTGAGGCCAAAACAGTGTATTGTTTCAGCTGTCAAATGCAAACTTTAAGTTTGTAGTTCAAATTGAATCGTGTCCCATCTAAAACTATGGTCAGAAATCTGCTTTTAACATCCTAATCCATAACTATCTTTCTAGGTATCATACTCAAATGAAGCCCATGTACAAAATAGGCTACAAACAAGTGACTGAACTGGAATGGAGGTGCTGTCCAGGATATCAAGGCCATGATTGTACCGAACTGAAAAATACCCCTCAGAAACCCAGTGTTGTTGAGGAACCAGGTCGAGATGTTCCTTCAGCCAACAGCCAACAACAGAGCATCTTGGGTAGATGTTTTTAAATTTCTTTATATTTGGAAAAGTGAAATAAGAAATATTTGATCTAGATTAGTAAACTCTGAAATGAAATTCTAAATAACTAAATGACAAACTAACATGTGCTATGCTATATGTTATAGCTGAAACAGGGCCACAACTCAGTTATATTGAAATTAGTTAGAATACATTTTTTTTCAGCTTAAAAATTTGTTTATGCTACAAGTTGTTTTTTTAACTCGATGTAGTTCAATGGTTGAACGTCGTTTCATTAGAAGATGTCATAAAATTAAAGTGCCCCTATTATGGGTAATGAAAGGTTCATATTTTGGTTTTGTGAGTCCCCAACAACAGGTCAACATGCATGCAAGGTCAAAACACACTTTCATTGTCTTCTAATATGCATTTATTTTTACCTTATTTGCTCAATGACTCCCAAACTATTCATTTAGCGATTCATTTTTCCAAAACCCTCCTTTGCGTGACGCTAATCTGCGGTGATTGGTCCAATTGTTCTCATTTTTATTTCATCATGTCTGTAATGCCTGATAAAGCAGTGTTTGTGAGCGCAGTGCTGCTTTGTGTACAGCGTTACCAGGAAAACCATTATTTTTATCGCTCCAAAAGCGGCACCTAGTGGCAAAGAATGAATTTGCATTTTCATTCAGACCAACAAGAAAAGACCAACAAGTGGGCGCGCAATATGCTAATGATTCACGTTGACTTCAGCATGAAACGGCTTGGGATTCTCTTAAAAACGACTCGTTTCAATGATTCAGAGTCGACTCTTTCTTTTGAGAGACAATAACTTTATACACGGTGCACTTTCAGATTTAAAACTTTGCAGGATGTTTTCATTCACTTAGAGCTGTGTTACACACTGCATGAAAGGTCATTTTCAAAAATCCATAATAGGGGCACTTTAAAGAAAATTGATGCAGGCTGTTATTTTAAAAAATTTTTGTTAAAAAAGTACACGTGATTTTGGTTGTTCTAGGACCAGACGTGTTCTCCGAGACACATCCATGGTCTCAACCTGGGCAGAAAGGACATCATAGCCGTCAACTGGGAGATTACGGAGATCGTCAACACGAGAGTCAACGAGTTCAGGCATTAGAAGAAGAAGTGGAACGTCTTTCTCAAACAGTACTCCACCTGCAAGCCATGACTTCTGCCAATGCAAACCTACGGCTAGATTTACAGGAAGATGTTACCAAATTCGTTCTGAACATGTTGGGGAATTTGCAACAGCCACAGGATGTCAAAGCGGGTGGAATCGAGAGCATTATGCTCCCATATGACCTCCGTTCACCACCAGTCACTGATGAACTCCAGAACCACATTACCCAACTCTCCAACAACATCAGTACCAACACTAATAGCATCCAAGATCTGCAGATGAGGATCCAAAACATTGATGGACAGATGCATCGACTAACAGAAGCAAGCAACACTGGACCGCTTCAGCCTTCCTCAACAGCTGCAACCAATGAGTGTCCATGTCAGGCATACATCGATGAAAAGCTTTCAGCCCTTCGTGAGGAGCTTCTTGAAGGAATGGACATCAAAATAGCAGACATGAAGAATTCATGCGACTACAAAGTGCTGTCTGTGCAAGAACAGTGTGAGGAACAAGAAACATCTTACTTGAGCTTAGCCGAGCTCCTTGACTCCAAAGAGACTGAACTCCGCAAAGAGATCCAAGACTTGCGTGTCCAGCTTCCCATTGGAAAAACCCAAGAGTTGGACAATGCTGAGGTCCAGAAGCTCAAGGACACCCAAGAGATACTCCAAGATGCCATTAGGGAGCACAATGCCACCATTGCACAGATAAATGCTCAAGGGCATGTTCTGGAGGCAAGGGTTAGTCTTGCGGAAAAGAGTTCAGAGGTACATTGCCTCTATCTTGAGGAGAAACTGAGAAGGGAAAGACTTAAGGAAGAGGAAGACCAAAGAATAGCTTTCGAAGAGAAGATCAGTGGTGTTCAATGTGACAACAGCACTTCTCAGCTCCTCGTAGGTCTTGATCAGCGCCTGGAAGTCTTAGAGAAACATACACAGCTCCTGCAGGACGAAGATGGCTCTCTTAAGGGAGATCTCAGTCAGACCATGAGTTTTGAAACCCTCCTGCAACGGGTGGAACATCTAGAGGTGGATTCTGGGCGAAGCCAAGAGCAAGCGAGGACAATGAATGGCTTTCTTGATGGGCTTGATGGACGCATGGCTAGCATTGAAGGTGTTTGTGGTCGGTTTGAGCCAATGTCCGACAGTCTGAAACGGATTAAAGATGGACTGAACAAACACGTCAGTGGATTGTGGACTTGTGTTCGTCAGCTGAACAGTACAGTGCTTGCTCATACAAGAGACATTAACACGTTTAAAGCAAATCCACACCTCTCAAAAGATAGACAGGATGGGATCACTGATGCACCTACAGGTAAGCGATACACCTCTGTGGACAACAAAAATGGTGTTTTGCAGACTAGTTTATCCAAATATATATAACGGTATTTGTAAGGGCAGTCCTATTAGATGGGCCTGGATTTTCAGAAACCAGTTTCTTGGAAAAAATGATGGGGTGTTCATTTAAAATGACACAAAGACTTCAGTAGAGACTTAAGATTGTCCTTTTCCTTCATATGCAACTTGTCCCTAAACCCACAGGGCCGAAGGGAACAACTAGATTTCAATAAAATTGATTGAAAAAAGGCTTCAGGTGAAAAAAGGTTAAGAAAGGTCTTATAAACAGCCACAAAAATCACATTATTGCACATTGTTAGAGCCCTGACTAAGAAAAGTCCAGAAACCATCTAAGTTATAGAATTATCAGAAATTGACGTGAATTTTTATAAAGATAAAAAACTAACCAATCATTTTGACAAATTGCAAATAAGGAGAGGACTATTTTTATGTTGCATTTTCTACACCATGTTCCTAATTCATTTTGTTAGTACTCACCTTTTTTAATGCTGACATGAAAATGTGTC
The DNA here is from genome assembly GCF_936440315.1 of Barbus barbus. Taxonomy (NCBI): domain Eukaryota; kingdom Metazoa; phylum Chordata; class Actinopteri; order Cypriniformes; family Cyprinidae; genus Barbus; species Barbus barbus. The sequence goes on from NC_136729.1 coordinate 45,058,146, forward strand.
AGTGTATGAAGCTGGTTTTCTTTGGTGATTCATTTATGGAAGTGGTAAGTTACAGCAAATAATAGCTTTTAAAAATGATTTTTATGATAACATTTTAACTGCAGCTTGATTATAAATATTATTTTAGTCTTTCAAAGCTTTAATGCAGTGCTTTGCATATTTTCTCTTGGCATGCTGCAGCCATAACCTGCTTTGATTCATTATGAAATAACAAAAAATGACTTATATGCAAAATCTTTACACGGAATTTCGCAACGAGCCATTTTATGTTCATTTGTTCCCCTACACTGTTGTGAAAAATTGAGATGCATCAAGACTCAAGACAAGACAATTTGGAATTGGATCATGACTCTGAATAAAAATAGAATTGAATAAGAATTCTAAAGTTTCTCCAGCTCTACCTAATGCTGAGATTTCTTTTGGACTGGATGGATTGAACCTTTTGTATATAACAAAGTCACACCTGTTAACTGTCAGGCAGTCTTTATGTCGCCGTCTTCTCTCTGTCTCAGCCATCACTCTTCTGCCTCTCTCCAGGTGTTCCTGAAGGTAGAGCGGCTGTAAAAGTTCAACCACTCCCATCACTGACATCTGGGGAAGCAGCGCCTCGAGTAACCAAAGTCTCGTCTCGCACCCCTCAGGGCATCAATGGGAGCATGCCGTCCATTACAGGCTATGCAGGAGCACCAGGTAAGTATATTCAGATACGTGTGTGTCTCTGTGTATTTTCTAATAAAAACAAGAAAAAGAAAATTGACGTTACCTCAAAGAATTTGTTGAATTGTTCTTGACAGGTTATCCAGGGATTCCAGCTGCCGCTCTCAGTCCTGTCTCCGTTTCTGGTATTCAACAGTTCATTGTAGCTGAACAGTGTTGGGGAATTACTAAATAAACTAAATAGCCACAATTATCAGGGTTCAAGCTTCTTGATGTAGCTGATACAGGATACAAACTAAATTTTGTTCAAATCAGACATACAACCTAGGAGTTTGATAGTAGGTTTTTAAAAGCAAATGCAAAATGATTTCCTTACAGAAATGGATACAAAAAGTAAATTAGTTTATCATAATGCACCACCACTTTTTGTCTGTGTTTAGGTGTGGTCTGCAATCAGCAATAAAAGATGGATGATCTACCTGATCTTGCTGGAATAAATTTAGTAAATTTATTTTTAGAAGACATTTACAATCTAATAATAAGAGTGTCTTGACATCAATTCTGAAGAACACGGGTAGACACAGGCAGTTCATTTTCACACTGCCTTCACTGGACCAGTCTGCTCTCTGCTCAAAGCTGGAGTAACTTTGCAGATCAGGACATACTTCATTGTTGTGCATTGTGATGCATTAGATGCTTCATGTGTAGACAGGATAATTGCTGTACTATAGCGATTGTGTTTCATCTGAAATTAAATATTATATTCATTAATTACATTTGATAAAGGAAGAAAGTATAAGTTAAAGAATAGAGGACCCAGGATTGAGCCTTGAGGGACACCACAAGGTATCACATGATGTCTGAAGGTGTGAGGATCCTGCACAACGTAGTATTCCCTGTTGCTTAAGTAGGGTCTAAACCGGTCCAAGACTGGACCTGATAGACTGACCCAGTTCTGTAGTCAGTCAAGTAGATATCATGATCAAATATTTAAAAAAGCAGCACTGAGATCTAAAAGAAGTAGGGTAGACAGATGACCCCAAAAATTTTAAATAGCATTTCACTCAGGTTCTTTTTAATTATACAATGTCAACACTATTTCTGGGTTTTTAGGGGTCCCAGAGACCTCACAGAGACCATAAACTAGAGTTAAAAGCCCTGGACAGGAGAGATTAAAGCACTCGGCTAGAGTGTCTAAGGAGGGAGATGTAAGAGAAGGGAGGAATGATACGGGCTCCATGAAAGTCAAAGCTGTATCAGCAGTAAGATATAAGTGACAGCCCTCTTATCACTCAAAGTGTTGAGTTATGTTGGTATATACATACTGAAAACAGTAGTGTTCAGAAATGAACAAAGAAAGCTTTTTCTTGCTACTTTTTTGTTAACTTGCAGTGTAGCTCACTAGTAGTGAAGCTCATTGCTTTTCAATAGCTTTTCAGTAGTTTGAACAGCTGTAGATTAAGTACTTTAAAACTGTAGCCTGCCAAACTACAAGTTATGCATATTTTAAAGTTGCTTCCCCAACACTGGCAGAACATAACAAATATGTATTGAATATTACATTTCTATACAATGTATTCACAACTGTCTCTTTCCTGCATCTACAGCACAGATTCCACTGAGGACAGTACAAATGGCCACAGGTACAACTAAACCTCCCGTATATTTTATAGAGCTGTGTTGTCAATAAGTGACAGTAAAGTGAGTGTGTGTATTTATGCAGGAGAAGGGCGAATGCTGACCTATGTGTCATTTTCGGCTGGTCTGACACTTGTGCCATTCCCCGAAGAAATCGGCATCATCCGATTCAACAATGTTCTATTAAATGATGGAAGACACTACGATCCACAAACAGGTACATTCATTTATGACAAGGAAATACCATAAATGATCATTTATTTATAGTGTTAACAAAAACTACCTTTGTGAAAAAGAAATGCACTTAATTGTAATGTGCACTTGTAGTGAACGTCAAATCTTAAAAGAATATATAAAAAAACTTTTTATAATAAATTATAACAAATTATATCATATTATTGAAATAAGATCACTTTAAAGAGAGACACTTTCATAACTATGTTATGTTAAAGTAGAACTGTAAAGTAGATCTATTTAAAGTACACTTTTAAAAAGTGCATTCTTTCATGTCAAATCAAAAGATTTACTTGACAGTACATATTAAATCATTACGTTTTGATAATTGTTCATGCTTTACAGAAGTAAATTTATTTTTGATGTGTTGACCAACATACTTAAGCACATGTAAAGTACTTAAATAGGATTTTAACTGTAATGTGTTATTTAGTAACATATTTTGAATGTACTGATTACAACTTCATCATTACAAATGGCTTAAATCGAAATTACTTTAAAGTGCATTTTATTTGACCATAAATGCTTGACAGAACATTCAGCAGTATTTTAACCATATTTCATAGCCAATAGAATTATGAAATTACAAATAAAGATGTACTTAAGTCCTTAAGCGGCTCCCAAAAATTCAACTAGCTGCATTTAATATAAATTGAAACTATAATAGTTTAATCAGAATCTTTCTTTTCTAGGTGTGTTCACTGTTCCCCTGGACGGACGGTATCTGCTGAGTGCTGTATTAACCGCTCAAGCGGGAGAACGAGTCGAGGCCTTTCTCTCAGTAGCCAATCGCAACATCCAGAAACTTTCAACTGCTGCAACGGGTGGCCGAGACACTCAGGACTGCGTCTGTGGAGGCACCGTCTCTGTAAGTCTCGCTCTTCATCTGAAGCAGGGCCAGAGGACGGGACTGGTGCTCACGTCAGGGAGACTGGCCATCTCAACATCCAGTGAAATCCTGTCCTCATTCAGCGGAGTTCTGCTTTACCCAACAGTAGGCAAGCGATAGCCCACAGCCAATGGCAAACACTAAGGTGACAGTTCACCCAAAAATGACAATTCTGTCATCATTTACTCAGCCTCTAGTTGTTCCAAACCTGTATAAGTGAACATAAACAAAGCCATTGACTTCAATAGTATGGAAAAAAAATACTATGGAAGTCAATGGCTATCGTAAATGGCTAAAAGTCAATGGCTATCTGTTTGGTTTCCAACATTCTTCAAAATATCTTGTTTTGTTGAAACTCATACAGGTTTGGAACAAACTGAGTGCGAGTAAATAATGACAGAACTTTCATTTTTGGTGAACTATCCATTTAAGGTTACACTCTGAAAAAAGCTTTCACTGGAATCGTACCTTCAATTTTGTACCTTATTTACTTTACTTTAAAGGTGCATATTAGTACCTAAAGAGCACATATTAGTACCTAATTGGTACATATTTTTTAAAAGTTTAAAAAAAGTTTCTTTTTTTATGAGAATGTAGGATTTACTTAAATTCTGATAATGAGATGCTTGAAGGCTTTATGTATAATGCATTATAAAGCATTATATGTTTTCATAATTGCATACAAAATTAAAATGCATTGTATTTTGCGTAAATATTATGCACAAAAATGCCTAATATTTGCAGATTCCTTATAAATGAAATTGGTTGATCGTCATGCTTTAATGCATTAAATTTTCTAATGGTGTAAAAATGAAGTATTAACTATAACTTTGGTTGCAATTACCCATGAGATCATGTAATGCATTATAAAGTGATAATGCATTAAGAATACTTTATATATAATGCATTATATATACAGGCTTCAAGTAAAGCGCTGGCAATTGTCTGACATAAATAAAAGCAGAGAAACAGAATGAGAATCCGTTTAAAAACAGAAAATGACTACAGCATTTAGAAACTTTGTATGAATTGTTAATTGGAAGAACAAACATGATTTAGCAAGTTCATCTGGTAGGGTGCTAGTAAATCTACTGATCTTTTTTTTATCGCAAAGGTCACCATTTAGTGAAAAAGATTGCTTCCACTTGGACCGTGAGTCATTTCTCAGAAGTTAATTCTGCACAGAGCAGTCAGAACAGCCTCATTTATATGTGGTTAATATAATGATGAAGCTATGAGTTTTACTAAATGATTCACAGTCTGGGTGGAACCGATCTTGGATCCAAATGTGGGCCGCAGTCCATTTATTGGCCTAAAACTCTATTTTTTTTTCACATTTTCGGAAAACTGCACAGAGATGCACAAAGATTTCAGGAAAGTGTAGCAACCTTGACCCTATAACAGATCTAGGTCAATTCGCTGTTTTGAATTTTCCACACATCACTAAAACCTTCAACACTTTTCAATAACCTCACCAGGCTTAAAATAGAAATCATCTCACCCAATGACTGAATGAAACCTACTTCATGACTCAGTGTAGTTGGCCTTTGCCCAAACTCAGACCATTTCCACCCAGTTTTTGACAGATAAATAATTTATTTCCAAGAGGATATTTTATCTACATATATATATTTTTTAAATACATAAATACTAATGAAGATTGGTTTTATTTTGTGTGAAGAACATATTGGATATTTTGTCTATAGAACAATCATTTGACTGAAACTTCATATCATATTAACACTCACTACTCCTAGATGTTAATTTTATTTAGATCAACTCTAACTGCCTGAATCTTTGTATATTTTATCTAACAATTTATAGAAAGAAGTTATCAGAATGTATTAGAATGTCAGAACTAATGATGAATCTCATCTGCAAATAAATGTCCTGTTATAAATAATTGTATTGCATAGTCTTGTTTTTGTGTTTGTGACCATTAGATCAGTCAGTGACTCGAGTTTTTCAGTGGTTTGACTTTCTGTATCTCTTATAGTAACCAGGGTTGCAAATGAGATTGTTCAGCTGAAGCATTCTGAACGAGTTGTTTTCATGACCAAGAGCATAATGCATACTGCTACCAGCACTGTTTTTAGGAAAGAAAATCTGAGAGCATTATAAGGTGAAAAACATGGAGTAACAATAACTGAAGTGTTGCTGTATTGATGATTATCATTTAATAATATACTTATTGCTCAGTTGTTTGGTTCTACATTTTATTTAATCAAACATATAAACATGCATACATATACAAAACATTTTCCTGTATTAAATGTGTAATCTAGTACTCAGTGAAATGTTAGCACTACTTGTATTAGATTAATAGATTTAACATATGAATATATTTGAGATTAATAGATTGTGCTTGTATTGTTTTTTTTTTTTGCAAGCTACGTTAGATAGAACATCTGCTAAGTGAATGAGTGTCAGTAAAACTATACTGCGAGATTTCCAGCAAAAGGGCTGTAGATGGGTGGATGGTGAAAAGTGGGTGTATTCAATTACATTAAAAAAGCTTTTCTTTGGAGTAACATGCAATGGTACACAATTAAACCAGAAACATGTATTAAAAGAAAGAAATGGTGCTATTTAAAAATGAGATGGGAGGAAAAAATGGATTTTTCTACATAACAGTTCTGCGTGTTTCATTCATATTCTGGGTTTATCTGCTTGCCTGTGCATAGCTTATATTTATAATAAACTGTATACCAAATTTGGGCTTTTTATATCACTGTCTTCATCCAGTCATGTTAAGAGTTTTCTATGGTGGAGAAAACGCAAAAATTTCGCAAGAGAACGGCAAAGCTTTGAAAAATATTTTTTCCACCACCGTGCTCTTTTATGGGCTCCATAGAAACTTTTGAGCTCCTCGAGAAACTTTGCGTTTCGGTCCAAGGAATACAAAAAAAAAAAACATCTCGAGATTAAAGTCATTATAATGCGAGATTAAATTTCAATTAAATTTCAAGAAACTCATTGGATTTCGAGAAAAGTCATGTTTCCAGAAAAACTGGTTATTACTTTAGGATCGTTGATGGTTGTGTATGCCTCCTTCCACAGAACAAAACCATTAATGGAAATGCCGTAAGGTTTTAGTTAAGGTCAGCAGCTATTGAAAATATTGATATATTCTACTTACACTAAGTGACAAGAGCAGCATTTTTTAGTGATGTGTTACACTAAGTGAAAACGCTATATAAAAGCAGCAGATCTTTGCAATAAGTGTAAATAGTTATTAGATGCTATTTATACTTATGAATAGTGACAGATACTATTTGAACCTCAGTATTGTTGTACATTTACAGTTTATTCTCAACATTTTATTTAAACTTTTTTACTCTAAATTTAACGTTTTATTTTTTCTCAAAACACAATGACTTTATTCTCGAAATGTTATGTTTATTTTCATCATTTTATTTCAACTTGTTTTTCTTGTTTATTTATTTTTTCCCCCTCAAGTTTAATCATTACAATGACTTTAATCTAGAGATTTTTTTTATTGCTTGGCCCTAATCTGCCTCTTTCAACACAAAGGCCTTGAAATATAATTTTGCCTCCCATCTAACTTTTCTAAACCACTTGTGAACAAGCTTTTGAAATAACACACTCATCAAATAAATCTCTAAAACCATAACTAACATGGTTCACGTCCTATACCTAGTTCTAAAACATATAAATACAATTAAACTGTGTCTTCAAGCATTTTTAATCGTCTTTCTTTTCACACACATTTTCATGGTTTTCGGTTTCAAGAGCTGATGTAGATTCGTCTGGATCTGATGAAGTGGTGGCCTCTGGTCCAGCATCATGTTCTGTGAGATGTACGGCATCAACCAGCTCCGTCTCTAAAGCGGATAATCCCAGATTTACAGAATCTGTATTAAACAGCAAAACCTGTAAATCACATTCAGATCTGTATTTTGCAGGTTTATATGTATTATATTCCTGCACCCTTTCTCACCTTTCAGCATCGCTGTTATCTTCTCATCATCCACTGATGTATTGGCTGATTTCTCGCCCGTTGTGGAGGGTTGTGGAGTGGATGTGTTTGAGGTTGGTGTGTCTAGGTTTGAGAGGATCGGTGCATCTGAGGTTAGGGTTTGTGGGGTCGGGGAACCTGGGGATTGATTTTTGGGGATCTGAGCAGGTGGGGTTGAGGGACGTTCTGTACTTGGGGTTTGATTTTCCGAGGTCGGGGTAGCTCTAGTTTTATTTTGGGGGTTTGTATAAGCCAGGGTTGATGTTAGGGTTGGGATAACTGGGCTGGGTGTTGTGGGAACTGATCTGGTTGAAGGCGTTGTTGAACGACACGTGGGCACAGGAGTTGTAGGTCCAACAATCACGTTTCCATCTGCGTCGGCCAGATATGACACCACACCAAAATCACCCATGTTTTCGATCACATTCAACTGGCAAGAGCAAGAGGCACAAGTTACGTGGACGTACAAACGCAGTTCTCATATTAATCTTAATATCTTCTTCATCTGTATTTAGACACTATACATAATTCATTATACCCTGAGAGTGTGAAATTTGGCAAGGTAGTGAGGTGGAGTGAGATTATCTTGTATTCTTGTGTCTCTGACCAAAAGTACATGCATACAGAAAGTTGATAAAATGGATTGCATAATGCAAATCTACACCTATTTCTGTGCAGTAAGTTTTGTTTTGACAGTTGTGTGAATATAATAGTGTTAGTTGCTAATGTTTTGCATTTTTACACTAGTAAACGTACGCTAACCAATCGTTTTTCATACATTGTGCAAATTAATTGATTTAGTTTTTAATTACCTTGCACTGTGCACGTTTTGCACTGTGTAGGTTATATAAATAATATATAAATAAAATATATTTTTGCTAGACCTTCTCCAGTCTGGATTTAAGTTCAAGTTTATTTGTATAGTGCTTTTTACGATACAAATCGTTGCAAAGCAGCTCTACAGGAAATTAAGTTTCCACATTAAGTCAGTGTGCATCCAGCAATCTCTGTTTGCACAGGTTGTTAATGAAAATAAGGTAACACTTTATTTTTCAGTGTCCATGTTGCATGCACTTACTCTATTAATAACAGTAAATTATGCATAATTAAATGCAACTAAGCCCAAACCAAACCCTAACCATATAGTAAGCACATGTTGTTAATTAATATTACTCAGTACTTAAATATATAACTACACTGCAATAAGAACATCTTAAAATAAAGCATGTAGTATTGTACCAATACTGCATTAAAATGGTACATATTTACCATTTTTATTCTGGACATTTGGGTTATGAAAAACTATTTATGAACTGTTTTGTGAGAGTGTGCATGCTAAATCTGAAGTTGAGGGTAAAGTTAGTGACAGGTTGGTCCAGATGATGGGACATCAGCGGTCTCAGATGCAGAACTCAGGAAGGAGGGATGTGCATGATGAGGAAAGTGTAGAGATGAAACACAGAGAGGGAGTCGAGAGAATATGTGCTCCATTTATTGTAAACAACAGGAAGTCATCATTATCTGTGAGGTCAAACAGGAGGTGAAGTCATAACTGCTGTTACAATAGGATCGTACATGCAGTGATTCATTAGAAATGTGAAACATTATAGAGGATCCACTGAAAGCTCACAGCAGGGGCATGGATTCATTTAAACACCATTTAAAGATTTCTTTACAGCATTGATTGTAATATGGACTATTTGATGTTAATTTGTGAATCTAAACTGCTTTTCAGGACAGAGTAATGATAAACTATACAGAAATGGAGCATCCATTTGTCCCTCAACTCAAAAGTGTCAATCTTTCATGCACTTCAGTGCACCTGTTTCTTCTCAGTAAAACTACACAAGGAAAACCACTCACAACACAACCTGGAGTCAAACTGCATTCATTTTCTAATCTGGGCTTTAAAGTATTTCACTAACACCATGATGGAGAAAATGCTCAAGTAAGTAATGCAAGCTCTGAATCTAGATCTATACAGAAAAAGATTTGTTTCCAATTATAGCACTACTTTGACATTTTGGGTAGCTATGGATTAAAACTTGGACCAACTCTTTTCAATCTGCAACCAAGATATTAGCACCATGGTCTTACTCTCCACTGAGGAGATGCACTACCGGGCAAACGTTTGGAATAATTATGATTTTATTTTTTTTATTTTTTTTCAAAACTCTCTCATGCTCATCAAGTCTGCATAAAAAAAATCAAAATACAGTAACATTATTTTATTAGAATGATTTCTAAAGGATCGTGTGGCACTGAAGACTGGAGTAATGCTGCAGAAAATTCAGCGTTGCATCACAGGAATAAATTACATTTTAAAATGTATTTAAATAGAAAAGTGTTATTTTAAATAGTATAAATATTTAGCTTTTTTTACTGTATTTTTGATCAAATAAATGCAGCCTTGATGAGCAGAAGATTCTTTTTTTCAAAAACATAAAAGTTTTGACCAGTAATGTAGCTTCAGATTGTCAATGTAAATAGGGCATTACTGTCAACGTGTCATCTAAATCTGGCAGAATCTTTCTGGATCTTAGATTAGGTTTTTTTTTTTGTCACTTAGTTTTGCATAATCATCCTGTTTATTTTTTCTGTTTGGCTTGTTTTATTTTTTCTTGGCGGGTTCCTCGTCTGGGATGAAGACACTTACGGTGAAGTCGCCGCTCTCCGTGCCGTACTTGTTCTTTACCAGGATGCTGTACTTGCCGGAGTCAGACGTATTGACGCTGGTGATGGTGAAACTGGCAAACTTGCCGGACTCAAACTTGAGTATGAAGTGATCATTGGAAACCATCTCGCGCTCGTTCTTTAGCCAGGTGACCTCGGGTACGGGGTCGCCCCAGATATTGCAGGTCAGGTTCAGACACTATGAGAGAGGAGGGAAGAGACAGCTTTGTTATTTTTGTGTCTTTTCGAGCCATACATAGAAACATGTACGCTACCTTGCCCTCTTGGATGGTCACAACATCAGGCAGACCACCTGCCACACGCGCACGATCTGTAAAAAACAACAATTAGATGATTTCCAGTACACTCATAACATCTGCAGAAGATACAAATGCAGTGAAGGCCTAAGCATGTATTTCTGACTTCATCTACTCACTTCTCTCTGCAATAGCTGCAGCCCTGAGGACAAAAATTGAAGATGGGGAAAAAATCATATCATTAATTATTCAACCACTCAAGCTGAATAGTATCTGTCACAAACCACAAATCATTTTTGGTACTTACTTGAGTCTTTGAAATTCAGCATATGCTTCATCAAACGCTGAAAATATAAAAGTTCAATTTAAATGCATGATTATCATAAACATTGTGTTTCAAAGCCTCCTGAGCTACCTAATTAAACAGCAGTTTAAGCATTTGTATTCATTTTTCCTCATAAAAAAATTATATTTTAAATACATATTTTTTATGCATAAAAATGAATAGTACTAAAAATCATGTACATTCCTATGAGTATAGCCTAAAATCTGTTTTTATTTACATGGAGCTGCGCTGCTCATTGGAACCACAGTTTTAAGGTCACATAATCAGACCAATATACTGGCTTCATCTCAGTAATATCCTATTATCAGACATTTCATAAATTAATCCTGACTGACAGCAAGTGGTACATTTCTACAGTACAGAGAGCATCATGGCAGTACGGTTGGACTTCAATCTGCTGTTTGCTGCACTTATTGTGAAAAATTTTACTGAAAAATATCCTTTATCATAAAAGAAGTGCACTTTATCATAATTTTAAAAAGAGAGCTTATTTTGGAAATAATAATAATTTAAAAGAATGTACTTATGTTTGAGCTGAATGTAACATTTTCAGAAACTTAACTGCATGTTAATGACAGTTAAATGAAAATGTATTAGTTAAAATTTTTATTAAATGCAATTATCTGAACTTCAGAGTGATTTTGACCTACTTAAGTAGGACTTAAGTACTTTATAATTACTTGTATTGTCTTTGAAAGTACTGCCGAATGTACAGACAAGCTTTTATGATAAACTAAAATATTCTAATAATTCTATAAATATTCTATAAAATATCGTTTTTTTTTTTTTAAATATTCTTTTAAGATTTGAAGTACACTACAAGTGCACATTCAGTACAGATAAGTGCACTTATTTTTCACAAGGGGAGATCCCATCACAAAGTAAAGTAAACCATAATGAGATTTTTGCCCGCTCTGGCCATGGACAGGGTTTTTAAATTTTGGTCCAAGTACTTTCATTTTTCAGAGGAGAATAGATCTGACTGTTGCAGATCGACACTTAGTCACAGTCGTAATATAATAAAGGCATGTGTTTCCTCACCTTGTCCAGCCAGTTCCACAGTTCTGCGCAAACCTCCTTTCCCATCGAAGAACTCAATGGCGTATTTGCCTTTATCTTTCTCTGTGGGTTCAGAGATCTGCAGCCACAGCTGCTCTCCCACCACACCACTCTTAATGCGCTCGGTGAATGCGATCGCAGCATCCCTTTAATAAACACACACACACACTACAGTGAACACAAGTTGTAGCTTTTCAAGTCTTAGTACTGAGAAAGTAATAATGATGTTGGTTTGCGAAAGCTCATTTGCTAAACATGCATTTATACTATATGTTGCTTATATACATATTTATGTAAGCTGCATATTTCAGTTCATTAAAAAAATTCCTGACAATATAGTACGTAAAATATGGCCACGATTGAACTAAAATGAAGGAACGACAGAATAAAACATGCATGTGACTCGTGAGAATGATACAGTATATTTTTCTGCATGTCATGTGTGAGGCTCTGTAATTTAGGCAATTTCAAGATTTGCATAAAGTCTTCTTTTGAGGCTCAAATTTCTAACTAAACAATCACATGTTTAGCTGTGTATTAAACTTCAAATATGCTTGTCGAATTTGCTCTCTGAAATTTTCCTTAATGCTAGAAACAATGGCTACTGCCAACTGTTCGGTTTGTGCTCAACAGAAGAAGGAAACTCATTCAGGTTTGGGACAACTTGAGGGTGAGTACATTTGAATTTTAGTGAACTATCCCTTTAAACAAAGTCACATGTTCTTACTTGTGATGCCAGGTGACGTGTAGCTCGTCGTTGTAGTAGCTGACGAAGGAGTAAAGCCGGATTCCCTCCTCTGTGCTCTGGATCTTCAGTGGAGTGGAGGAGTTCGCTGGACAGAAAGAAAGCCAACATCGCTCACATGCTGCTAAAACTAAACATTTAAATGTAAAGATGTATAATGAGTGTGAAGAATCATTTACAACTAATTTAGGCTTGAAAATGACGTTGTAAATCTTACCAATAACACTGAAAACCTGGTTCATCAGGTCTTTGAATCCTGAAAAATATCAATTAAAAGATCATTTATGATGAGCAAAAAACACACTGATAATATCAGGAATAAACAAGAAATAAGTAGGACCAAATGGAAAATTTTCACATTTTTTTTGTAGCGATTGTTGTAGGAAATCTGTGGAATGGATTTAAATATGATCAAATGTTTTACTGGAGCTGAGAGTACAAGTGTTATGGGACAATTTATGTGTAAAATATATAACATTGCATTAAAATTACAGCACAAATTAGTGTAAGGAGTGAGTTTTATAATAGTAAAAGTACTTTTGAATCCCTTTTCTACTATGTTACCTTGGTCTGTGAGGTTGAGGGTGGAGGTGTCTTTGCCTCTGTCGTCCTTCAGAACTACTTCATATATACCAGCATCTTTTTTGGAGATCTGCCATTGACACAAACAAACACAAAATGCATTAAAACTAACATAAGCCTACCAGTTTAAGTGTGTGTGATGTCCAATCTAACACTAAAAGTGTTAAAAAAAGCCAGACTTCTCTGAGTTGCACGTCTTTAGCGTAACAATTTCACAACAGGGACAAAAGCAGGAAGAAAATAATGTAGAAAGAAAGATGAAAACTTGAAAGAATAGGAAGACAGAGGCACAAAACAACAAGTATGACAGAAACTGATGAAGATAAAGTAATTAATTAAAGTCCAAAAGACATAATGACATGTTTGTGATTTATATGTATGTTTGTAGCAATAGCCAACAATACATTGTATGGGTCAAAATTATAAATTTTTCTTTTATGCCAAAAATCATTAGAATATTAAGTAAATATCATGTTCCATGAAGATATTTTGTAAATGTCCTACCATAAATATATCAAAGCTTAATATTTGATTAGTAATATGCATTGCTAAGAACTTCATTTGGACAACTTTAAAGGCAATTTCCTCAATATTTTAATTTTTTTGCACCCTCAGATTCCAGATATTTAAATAGTTGTATCTCAGCCAAACAGTGTCCTATCATAACATAAATGGAAAGATTATTTATTCAGCTTTCAGGTGATGTATAAATCTCAATTTATAAATTTTTTTACCTTTATGACTGATTTTGTGGTCCAGGGTCACATATTATGTTGTAAAACATTAAACAGGTGTTTATGTCATTGTATTGTATGTTATATATCTTGCTATAAAAATAAGACTAGAATAGAATAGTGACCACGCTATTTAATTTTTTCACAAATATTAACACTTTAACATGTAATAATAATGCACGCTATGTATTTCAACAGGCTGCATACTTTCGTTACCTGTCCTTTAACACATTTATTCCTGTAAAAAATAAACTGTGGCCATAAATTTATAAATCATTGAGCATGATTTATTAATTAATTCCCATGATTTAAGTAAAAAAAAGCAAGATTTAACTAAAACCAAGGAATAAAATGTGCTTGAAACTAGTGGGAATGTCTTTTTTTCATGTCATGTGCAGGGCTTTGTTCTTTTGATATTTTTAAGGTTTGCTAAGGTCTGGAGACATTTATTCTTGTTAATTATTGCAGAATTTTCAGTGTTTATATTGCCTGTGCAATTTGATGTGAATTAAGGAATTTTAGAGGAGGAAAGTCAGATATAATAGCAATACCAATTTTTCTTTTAGTTAATCGTTAACTAAACATCTCTCCTTAATATTTAAATGCTTGTGGAGGCCGTATTTGTCACCTGGTAAGTTGTTGACCATGAGTGTGAGAAATGCTGCTCACCTGAGCGATCTCCAAAGTCAACACTCCTTCAGAGAAATCCAGTTTCTCATTGACCTTAATCTCTCGTCCATCCTTATACCACAGCGCCACAGAGTCTTTCTTCATATTAGCTACCTGCATCACATGTTAGTATGTCAGTAATAAAGAAACCGGCAGCATTACAGTTGAATTGTAGTGTTTAATCAGAGAGACGGCTCACCTTACACTTCAGTCTCACACAGCACTCAGGTGTGACTTCATAACCCAGATACTCCACGAAGTGTGGACCTTACAGAGCATAAACAGCATGATTAATGTGCAAACAGTATCTGAAATGAAATACTACAATACTACTATCTGCCTATTTTTAAATGCAGATGTAAGATTTTTTTATCTTGAATGTGCAAGACTTCTGATTCATTCGCTGCTATAAGTAAATAAATAAATAGAAGAATAACAAAGAACAGTAAACGATAGAAGTATTTGTGATACAAACCACTTTGTTTATAATTATGGCAATACATTGACATATTATGATAAGAACTAACGTTTTGCAATTGCAAGCAGCATAACAAGTTTTTTTGTACAGCTATGATAACTGTAAGTGATTGACACCGGAATCCTCAAACATTCAAGTTACAAATGACCGTATCCACTCTTACGTGAAAAGCAAGGTGGATAGATGTGTAGAATATTTGCCAAAATGTGCATTATTAAATAACTAGTTCAGACTCTAACTTCTGATCAGTGTTATTTTAGTAAAATTGACATTTTATTTTTGTTTTGTTTTTGAATTAATTTGATTTTTATATCATTTTTATTTTAGTAATTTTGTTCATGCTTTTTTTTGTTTTTTAAGAATATGTCCATATAGTTTTTTATAAATTTTAGTTTATTTACTTTTAGTATATCAAGTTTACTAAGTTGTGTACTAACTAATCAAGTAACGTAATGGAAATTGGAAATATTGTACGGGAACTAGCTGAAATAAATAAGTAAATAAATAAATTGAATTAAATTAATAATAAATTTAATAAAATAAATTTAATTTAATAACAAAGTAAATGAAATAGTTTTATTTCAGTTAATATTTATTTTAATTCAACCACTGATTTTTATGGTTTTATGGTTTTAGCTTTAGTTAACGATAATAACCTCGCTTCTGATTAGATGAGCCGTGTTTGAGGATGTTGCAAAATGTCCATAAATGCACAGCTGTGACAGCACATTAAAACAGACTTCTGTGTTTTCCAGAATATAAATTATTTATTATTTTTATAATCTGAAATGTGCTGTGATGTATATTCCAAAACGACTTATATATAATGCAATTAAAAACACATTAGAAACTAATAAGATTCAACTGTGCTATTTTGAACCAGTGTGATGTACTGTCAGGCGCAACTTATTTACTGCAAATTAATTAACCTAATGGTCACTTCACATCAAGGGCCAGTTGCACCAGCTGTATGAATTAAAACTAAGCCTAAGCCAATTCATGCTAAACTGTTGCACCATTGCACTTAGTGTAAACTAAATATTTCAATGAATGAAGGCAGATTTACTGATAAATTGACAGATTTACTGAATTACATCATTGTAAAATGATCAATGGACACCAGTTACTGCATTAAACGTGTAAATTAGTGAAGTCATATGATAAAGATGTATTATATTACTGTTTGAAACATTATTGAATACTTGTTCACAAGCATTTTTAAATAATACTGCAGCGCAATTACTGCGCATATAATCATACCTTGCTTTCTAATCCATTCTTTTTTCTGGAACTCTGATTCCTTCTGTAACTGCTTGAACACTGAAGGAAATGAGATGCCGTTATTGGTACACACTCTATACATGAGATGCATACTGTATATGTGATTTAGATGTACCATCTCCGATCAGCACTAGACTGGACTGGTTAGTGGCTTTGCCATCTTGAAGCTGGAAAGTGAACGTTCCCTCGTCCTCTTTGCCCAGAGACTCCATGAACATCTCAATGATGCCAGTATTTTTATCAAAGTTCATCTTGTATTTCTACAACACAGAGAATCTGTTAATGCAGAAGCAAGTCAAAGGACTATTTCCAGTCAATAGCATGTGTAATGCTTCATCTGCTGCGTGTTTGTTTCTGTGTTCCTCTAACCTCTCCCTGGTGGATCACATTGTCATTGAATACATATTCAACTTTTCCATTGGCAGAGATTTTCTCAGCCTGCAACCAGAAGCGAACTTTGCCCTTCTCCAGCAGCTCCACGGCCAGCTCTGTCTTCAGAGGGATGACTAGAGAGGAGGGATGAAAACGTTTTGAAAACATTAATTCTATCCTGAATAATATCCATTGTTTTGGAGACCTATGGCTGGATGGGAGTTGTACAGAACCTTGATACATATGCTCTGTTTTTGTATTGAAACGCAATGTCGTAACCAGGCATGATGCAATCGATAAACTGGCAAGCAACACATTTTTCGTGCTAAACAAGCTTTTGTCTTAAAGCTGTAGTCTGTAACTTTTTTTGGTTAAAAATTATCCAAAATCAATATTTGAGCAAGTACATAACCAGCCGGTGTTCAAAACTATTGCCTTACTTTAGCCCAATTCAAAACGGTTAGCTTATAGTAATGTTTTCAGACTTTGAGTTGTACTGGTAGGTTTTCGCGGGAAGTTCGAGCATGTCATTACATCACATCTGTAAATGTCACACCTCTGGACTTTTTGTTGTGTTTTCTTCCCTCATGTGCCCATGACCTAGTTTTCCCTCGTGTCTGATTGTGTCATTCTGTTCACCTGTGTTCTATTAATTATCCTCATTTGCTTTAGTATTTAAGTTCTAGTCAGTCCTGTGCTCCCTCGGCCGGTATTGTAAGTGCCTATGCCTTCCTTTGTGGATTATACCTTCTGTGGATAATTAAAGACTGTTTGACTTAATCTTCTTCTTCGGGCGCGTTTGCTACACCGTAGCATGACAGTAAACATAATGAAGTTGTCCCGGCTACTATATCGCATGTGAGGATCCTGCAGATGGTGCAGATGGTGCATTCTCACAGCAGCTGGAATAATTAAATTTATAATTTTAAAGGTGGATTGTAATCCAGAAAGAATTATGTGTTTATGAAACGCATGCGACTGAAGTTAAATTATATTCCCGTTTTAAATGTGCATCTGATTACAGATAGCCTGGGATTACACAATATTTGTATTTTAAAGAGAACCAGTTTAAACGAAGAATAATTTGCTTTTTGGGTTAAAAGAATTTCTTTTATAGAACAGCATACATTGTTTACGTATGTGATACTCTCCAAAATGGCGCTATAGGGCGAAGGAGGCGAATTGTTGAATAAAGTTGATATTTTTGTTTCTTTATGCACAAAAGGTATTCTCATAGCTTCGTAAAATTACGGTTGAACCACCGATGTCACATGGATTGTTTTAATGATCTCCTTGCTTCGTTTCTGAGCCTTGATCGTGTTAGGATCCTTGCTGTCTATGGAGGGTCAGAGAGCTGTCAGATTTAATAAAAAACATCTTAATTTGTGTTCTGAAGATGAACGAAGGTCTTACGGGTTTGGAACGACATGAGGGTGAGTAATTAATGACATAATTTTCATTTTTGGGTGAACTATCCCTTTAAGTGTATTAATTTAAAAGTATTATAAAGCATTATTTCCACAAAAAGTACTCTTAAAAGTATGTTAAAAGGTACAGGATTGAGCAAGTGCTCACACAATCAAAATAAAAAGTTAATGAATTGTTTCAGGAGTGCATGTGATGTTTACTCACTGGGGAATTTGTGGTCGTGGCTGACCTTCAGGAGTTCTTTTAGCGCTGTGAGGAACAGGACAGAGAAAAGATCAGAATCAATAACCAGTGTTAACTTGGTAAATATAAAAATGAAAAAGGTCAATGAACTCACTTTCCTCAGAGAGTGTGTAGCTGGCAGAGGCTCCATCAGTGTGTGTCACAAAACAAGAGTAGATACCCAGGTCGTCTTCTGAAGGTGTTTTAAAGATGGCTTTGGACCTACAGACCAATATCAAAGAATTGAGATGAACCTATGCTAATCTTTTTTTTTTTTTTGTAGTTATAGCTCCATAATGTGATGAAATTATTTGCTACCGTTAATAAATAATATATTTTTGCCAATATTCAGCCAAAGAGATTTTTAAATATGATTGATCAGAAGGTATACAAGTTGGTTTGAAGGGATAGTTCAACTAAAAATACAAAGTCTGTCATCATTTACTGAACCTCATGTCTTTCCAAACACTCATCTTTGAAATAAAAATTAAGATATTTTTAATATTCTCTCATGGTTTAGTCCATCAAAGTCTATTAACAAACAGAAGCTCAAACATGCATGCAGAACCAATGAAGTTTGTTCTCACATGTCAAGCAAGCATATTTGAGCCATATTGCTCAATTTACCATATTTGACGTGCTCTATGTATGTTAATTTGTCAATAATTATATGTGAATAAAAGCCTGTTCACCATATAAAACAACCGTGTCTCTTCAGAAGACTTGGATTAAACTGCTTGATTCAAATGGATAACTTTTTACTGTCTTTATGTACTTTTTGAAGCTTGAAACTGTTGACTACCTAGACTTTCAATGGATGAATAAAAATGAAGATTAAAGTAATAGTTCACCCAAAAATGAAATTTGCTGTTAAAAATCATCTTAATGCTAGATTTGTTTCTTACAAACATGCAGCTTTTCGTTTCTCAAGACTTTAACTGATAAATTGGAGTGGTGTGGATTATTGTGATGTTTTTATCAGCTGTTTGGACTCTCTTTCTGACGGCACCCATTCACTGCAGAGCATCCATTGATGAGACACTGATGCAATGCTACATTTCTCCAAATCTGTTCTGAAGAAACCGACTAATGTAAATCTTGAATGGCCCGAACGTGAGTAAATTTCAGTCAAGTTTTTATTTTTGGGTGAGCTTTTTCTAAAAAGGCAGTGGCTAGATGCTATTTACACTAAGTACAAATAACAATGGATTCTATTTAAACTAAGTGAAAATAGCATTATTTGTTAGCAATATGCTATTTATACTAAGTGCAAATAGTGCAAATGTTTATTAAAACGATTAAATGGATGCAGCTTTGGGATACAGCCCCCCCTACACCTACCCTAACCCTAACCAATAAACACCCGTGAGGCATGTTATTTCAAATTCAATTATTTCCTTAATTTTTGATGAACTCAAATGCCTTTCTGATGTGATATGTGATGCGAAAAGGGAGACGAACGAGTTCGGCAAAAGGCGGATTCTAACTCGGGTCGATCACATCAAAAAGTAATTGCTACGCGATTTAGCTACACTACTGAAGCTGCTGTTTAGCTGGCGTCTTTTGAAATGTTGTCTAACCCTACCACATGCTAGTGGGTGAAGTTAGTGTAAATAGCCTCTGCCAACAAAGTGGGCTATCTGCATTTAGTGTTAAGTGCAAGATAGGCCTATTTTCTGATGAATAAAGGTCTTATGGGTTTGAGGTACGACATGAGGGTGGTTAAATAATGAGTTTTGTTTGAACTAACCCTTAAAGATATTATTTTAAATTCAATAATTAATAATTTAACAAAACTCATTATTAGCACATCCGCACTTACTTGTTACCCTTGGTCTCTAAGGTCATGCGTTCAGGTTCTGCCATTTCCACGTAGTTCTTGGACCAAACGAATTTGGAGTCGGCGGTGAGGTTAGAGCACTCAAAATTCAGTGAAATGACGCCATCATCGTCAACATTCACAACTATCTCTGTAGTACCTGTGAGAAAGAAATGGCTTGTTGGCTTTTGTAGAGAATAGTTAAGTCTTGTTGTTTTTCGGTTTGTTTTAGGATTAACCTGGATTTAAGTAGAACTCATCACTTTCTAAAGCACCCACTGTTAAGATTACGTGTTTGTGTTGTTTTGTCCTTTCCAGTTCACTCTGATGTACCCACATATGGTTTTCTTCAACATATATTCTGAATCAGGTTCAGCATGGTCTGCTTCAACTTAAAGTCAGCAGTATTTACAATCCTTTTCACTACTGTAATGACCGATTCCTCAGAATGGGATATTTAATGGAAAAATGGCTGATTTTATCCATCAGGAATTGATTGGTTGATGAAAAGTATTCTCTATACTACCTGTGTTTGGAGATTAGGGGTTAAAAAATAAGGAGTAGTGGCATCACCCAAAAAAAAAAGATTTCAGAGTTATATCAAGTTATTTGGAAAAAGATCATGAAAACAAAAGTATGAATTGTACACATGAAGACAAGGAACAAGTTTCTTTTCACATTGGTTTTAAACGTATCTGCCATAGCTATTTGCAGTACAATAAAATGTTGTTTGAGAAATTCTGGTTTAGTTCAGTTTAGTACCTGGTTTAGTCACAGCCTCAACCGGTTCTGTAGGATCTGATGCTTTTCCTACACCAGCCTTGTTCTGAGCGCGCACACGGAAAACATACGATTCCCCCTCCTTCAGATCCTTGATCTAGATCAACAGAAACAAACAACCTTTACTACCGTAAACCTACCGTTGTGAATAAAGAAGTGAACTTAATTATATTAACTGTGAACTTATAGTGTAATTCAAATCTTAAAAGTAAAACAAAAACTGTAGTACTTGCAGATAATATAATATTAATGAAATCAAGGCCTTAAAGAGAGACACTTTCATGTCTGTCTCTTAACACACTTAAGTACACTTTTAAAAAGTGCACTTTGTAATAATGTCAAATTAAAAGTTTTGAGTCATTGTTTTAATTATCTTTTGTTGTGCTTATTTTGACATCCTAAAGCTACGAAGCCCCGCACATGACATGCAGGAAAATTTTTTAGTAGGCTAAATCGTGTTCACGATTTATTTTTTGTTCCCTATTTTGCAAGTCGAGGGAACCAAATAGTAATAGCAAGTGATTTAGTATTTTTTTCTTGCATGTCATGTGCTCGGCTCCGTATAAAGCTCATGTAAAGGTTAAGGTTTATATATTATAAATGTACTAAATTGCATCTATCATTACAAATGTGTAATTACAAATATATTTAAATACGTGACACAATTTTCAACAGAAATGACATTAAAGTGTATTTTAGCTTACCATAAATGCTTGTCAATACATTCAGCAGTACTTTAACCAAGACAATCAAAGTAATTATGAAATTACATATAAAGATGTACTCCTACTTAAGTGGATCAGAAAACACTCTAAATTTGAGCTAAATGCATGTAATATTAATTTAAACTGTAATACATTTTCATGTAATTACAATGCAACTAAGTGTCCTAAAACATTACATTCAGTATATTATTTACGGAAAATGTTTTTTTTTTTTTTTTTTTTAGTTTTCTAAAGAGTACTTTTTTTTTCTCAAGTGTATGCCAATGTCACAACATATGCATGCAACTATATGCATACAAACCTTCTTGAATGTCTTGTCAGTAGCTTTCTCATTGACTCCTCTCCACATCTCAAAGTCTGCCTCAGCCTCTTTGATATCAATGTAGAATCCATTGACAGGATCACGACCCTGGTAGACAGGCGGTTTCCAGAGCAAGACCAGAGAGTCCTTACGCACCTCTTGTACTTGGAGGTCATGGGGTGGTCCTAAAAACAGGTTTTAAGTATAGAGAATTTCAGACAGAGCCGATGTGATGAACAAGTGGAAATGTACTTTAAGTACATTAAGCAATACTAAATGAGTCTTCAAATTTTAGTTAGTTATTTGATTCAAGTTAAATATCAAATTAACCCTACTTCCAGATTTCTGAATGATGTGCTTTAAATCTACAGTGTATTTTATTCTATTGGAATTATAACAGTCATGGGAAATTGATGTCCTAAGGGTCTAAGGACTAAGGACTACAGATTATCAGTGTGTTCAGTATCCCCTTGTGAAAAATAAGTATGCTTAATTGTATTTAATGTGCACTTGTAGTTTTAAAACCTTAATAGTATATATATATATATATATATATATATATATATATATATATATATATATATATATATATATATATATATATATATATATATATATATAGGCTATATATTAGAAAAAAACTGTACTTGCAGATAATATAATATCAATTAAATAAAAGGGCACTTAAATGTACTTAAGAGACATTTTCATGACTGTTTCTTAACACACTTAAGTACACTTAAGTGCAGAGGTAGGTATAGTAACGAGTTACATTTACTTCATTACATTTACTTGAATAAATTATTTGGGTAACTAATACTTTTAGAGTATATTTAAAGATGGGTACTCTTACTCAAGTACATTTTTAGAGAAAAAAACTGTACTTTTACTGCGTTACTGTGGGCGACGCTCCTCTCGTTACTTTATCTTATTGCAATACAAGTTAAAAATGCTTCAATTTATTTCAAACACGCCGTCTACTTTTCTCTGGACAATGAGCGAGGCCCATTCGCGAATGATTCATTCTTTTGAGTCAATTCTGTTCAAAGGCTTGATCAAAGCAGTTGGCAAACCAGTGAATCGGTTCGTGAGTCAGTTTGAATGATCCGTTCAGAGTCGTCTGAAGCGGTTCTCACTCAGAGTTGTAAAAGAAAGTTTAAGAACATCAACAGCGTTGAAGACGTGGCTTTGGATCTACAGTCAATTGAAAGCAAATCTGCAAAGATTTGTTTGCTAGCTATGAAGATCTTTATTAGATGAACACTGTGTGTGCTGTCTACAGTTCCACAGGTATAGATAGGCTACATTCGATATCACTATGACATTACCAGTTTGTTGTACATGTACCTTACATTAAATACAATGTATAAATTACACATTAAATAAGCTGTCAGAGTATGAAATGAACACCCGCCAAACCTGCGTTAGCTCTGCGCTGTTCCAGGAGGAATGCCTTTTCCTAGATACTATTAATATTCATATTTTCACAATATTTACGCTTGCAGAAATATACATTTGTTTACATTTTGCAGAACAGACGGAAGAAGATCCGTCAATGTGTCAATTGTTTTTATATATATAGCCTATATATATATATATATATATATATATATATATACATTACATAAATATATATATATATATATATATAAATAGACTATAGATATACAGTATATGATCCAAAGTAACTAGTAACTAACTACTTGAGTAGTTTTTTTATCCGATACATTTTACTCACACTCAAGTAACTATTCAGACTATTACTTTTACTTGAGTAAATATTTCTTTAAGTACTTTTACTACAGTTTTTGGGTACTCTACCCACCTCTGCTTAAGTGCACTTTGTAGTGACATTAAAGTATATTTCAGTTCACCATAAATGCTTTTCAGCACATTTAGCAGTACTTTAACCATATTTCAAAGACAATAGTTTGACAAAAATAGACAAAATTATGAATTAGATTAGATTAGCACTTAGCCTACTTAAGTGGGTCAAAACAACACTCTAAGGTTTAGCTAATTGCACTTTTTAATTATAATTAATTTTCATTTAATTCCAAATAACATGGAATTACATGTCCAAAAACATTACATTCAGTTCACACTTAAGTATATTCACACTTAAGTACTCTTTTAAATGTATGCTTTTTAAAAGATTACTTAAGTGTCACAAGGGTCACTTATTTTGAGTAAGCTTTACAGCTCTGGAAAGTAAAATGATATACTAAATTTTCTAATTCATTTGTGCCTACCTGGTACAGCAATAGACCACTCCTCACACTTGAATGTCTCACTGGGAAGAGACGGGATGCCCACACCAGCCATGTTGGCTGCACGTACCTGGAACTGGTACAGCATGTTTTCTTTCAGCTCTGAAACCTAGACAGAAAGACAAGGTTGGAGGTCACAAATCGGTCACAGCATGGTCTTATATTTTACTTGTTATTACACAAATGTCCTACTTACTCTATAAGCTCTCTCACTGACAGACTTAATATTTGCCTCGTGCCATTTTCCCAGGACTCCACCAATGACCTCACGGTAATCAACGAAGTAACCAGTGATGTCAGCGCCGCCGATGAAAGTGGGTTGTTTCCAGGCTAGTACCATCGAGTCCCGCACACACTCCAGCACAGTGATGCCGTAGGGTGGAGTGGGTGAAGCTGGCATAAAAAACACTACAGTGAAGCACATTTGCAGTATACAGTAAACTTGTGTTACACTGAGCGTGTACCAGCATAAGTGGAGTAAAAAATTCAAACCAAACACAGAACTGTAAAAATACAGACTATGACATTGCAAGGAGGGTATCGTATAGTTGGGAGGTGTCCAGCATATTGCCAGTTGTGGCTGGTGGCATAAAATAAGCCGAAGAGGATCCCTTGATGCATTTGTGTGGATAGTGATGTTATTTGAGGGTTTCGAAGTCTGCAGCTGAGAAGACTTACCATATATTAAAGTGCCCCTATTAAGGATTTTTGAAAATGAACACAACTCTAAGAGAATGAAAACATCCTGAAAAGTTTTAAATCTAAAAGTGCACCGTGTATAAAGTTATGGTCTCTCAAGAGAAAGAGTCGACTCTGAATCTTTGAAACGAGTCATTTTAAAAACGAATCCCAAGCCATTTCATGTTGATGTCAATATGAAACATTAGCATATTGCCCGCCCACTTGTTGGTCTTTTCCGCGTTGGTCTGAATGAAAATGCTAATTCATTCTTTGCCACTAGGTGCCGCTTTTGGAGCAGTAAAAATAGCTGTTTTGCCAGTAATGCTGTACACAAAGCAGCACTGCGCTCACAAACACTGCTTTATCAGGCATTACAGGCATGATGAGATGAAAATGAGACCAATCGGACCAATCACCGCAGATTAGCATCACACAAAGGAGGGGTTTGGAAAAATGAATTGGTAAATGAATCGTTTGGGAGTCGTTGAGCAAATAAGGCAAATAAATGCTTATTATAAGACAATGAAAGTGTTTTTTTTGACCTTGCATGTCTGTCAACCTGCTGTTGGGGACTCCCAAAACCAAAATATGAACCTTTCATTACCCATAATAGGGGCACTTTAAAACTTTAACTGGAAAAACCAGGTCAGACCAGACCAGTTTAAGATGGTTAAGCTTGTTTTTAGAACTACTGTACACCAGCTTGGTTCAGCAAGAAACCATTAGAAACTGGTTTTATCTGGATTTTTCAATGTGGTTGTGGTTGACTGACCAATTGATTTTAGCAGTCTTACCTGCATGTTGATATACTTTATAACCACAGCATGACTAAAAGCTCAATAAAACAACTGCAATATGCTAAATTCATGAGAGGTCTTATGTCGACCCTTGTAAAAAAGAGGTTCACTTTATTGTACCGAATGTGTTTCAAATCTTAAAAGTATATTTTTTAAAACATTTCTTGCAGATAATATAATATAAATTATAAATTTATAAAAGGCCACTTAAGTGACTCAAAGAGAGACACTTTTATGTCAGTTTCTTAACACACTTGAGTGCACTTTGTAATAATGGAAAACTTGTACTTTATAGTACATTTTACACCATTGTAAATTATTTAAATTAATGTTTACTAATCTTTTGTTTTAAAAAATAAGCACACTTATTTTGGTGTGTTGACTAGCATACCAATGTACTTTATTATATTTTTAACTCTAGTATGTTATTCAACATTACATTTAAGCCTAATATATTTTAAATGTACTACATTGCAACTTAATCCGTACAAATGTGTAATTACAAATATATTTAAATACATGACATACAAATTTCAATGGAAATGACATTAAAGTATATTTTAATTTACCTTAAATGACTGTCTGCATATTCGGCTTATCAAACATTTGGCATATTTAAAAAATTATAAAAATAACTAAAAAGATGTACTTAAGTCCTACTTAAGTGGGTCAAAAAAGCACTCTAAAGTTCATTTAATTGCATAGGATGAACTTGAGTGCTTTTTTGACCCACTTAAGTGCATTAAATGTACTATAGTTTATATTTGCATTTAATATAAATATGATGTTTTTTATTACATTGCAGTTAACTCACAATTAAGTGTCTGAAAACATTACATTCAGTTTGCATTTAAGTATATATATATTTTTTTTTAAATATGATAAAATGTACTTCTTTTCCTCAAGGGTCAATCTGACAATAATGACCAAATAAATGATTAATGAGTGGATAAGTGGATAAACTGGATAAACTGCAATACACTAAATAAGTGTTTAAATAAGATGGAGAGTGAAAAATTCAAGATGCAAAAATGCAAAAGAAATGAATGAAAAATGAATGGAAAAAACAACAGGAAAGGAGAAAATGGAGGCAGGCCGACTCTGAGGAGGGATGCCGGTGGGTGACATTCCAGAGAGTTGCTTTTCTCTCTCTCTTCTCACCTGAGCCACTTCGTCCTCTCGCTCGCTCTCCTGCTTTCTCTTGTTCCAGGGAAGAGTTTACTGAGGACTTACGACTGTCTGGCAATTCTGATATCGACTCCTTTTGGATGGACTTTAACAATTCAGTGCTACAGTTTGCAACCTGTTTAGGAGTTTCCTGCCCACAAGCAGGTTCTGGTTCTCGCTGACTGGCCCTTTTGCCCTGTTTGCCTTCAATTGATGCAGCTGGATGGCCTTTGTGGCCAGTGTTTTGACCCCCTCCCTCAACCCTCTCGCTAGCATTAGCTATGCATGTTAGATGCGTGTCAGCAGGGGAGTGAGGCGCCACATGCCTGCCCACTCCGCTAGAGCTGTGCTGGATTAGTCTGACCCCGTTACCCCCTGACTCCAGACACACACCATGAAGAATACCGCCCCCTACAGGAGTTAGCAGAGAAAACAGCAAGAGAGATCAGACATGAATTCAATTGAAACACAATCACATTCAGAATGCTTCACATTTAATTCCTTTAGTCTAACTATCTAAGTTCATCCCCGTAGAAAACTTAAGCAGAAGTCTGTATGCATGCAAGAGATAATCACATGTGTTTTTGCAATATTCTATTCAAATTATGAAAAGAGACAATAAAAACAAGCAATGAAACCGCAAGTTATTTTCAGGAGAAAGGGAAATGAAAGGAAAGGTTAAAAAGATAATTTGGCAGATGATAGAGTTATTTAGTTTAGTTTGTGCATTTTAAAGTCACAAAGGTTTAAGCTTGTTAAACCTTTATGAAACAGGACATAACATCACACTATAGCGTTACATCAAGGCACATAAAACTCAATGAAAGCCAGACAATGCAACCAACATGTTAGTCGACCAGCAACCGAAATAACAACAGCTAGTAAGTGTCTATCATCTATATTTTTATTTGTAGCATTTATTTTTTATATTAATTTTTAATTAATGACCATATGACAGCTTAAAATAATTATGTTTTATTTGATCTAATTAAAAAAAAAAGCAAGACAAATTAACTTATTGTATCAAAAGGCCTATGTATTGATTGTCATGTAAAATAACAAAATAGCACGAAAAATAGACATACATTTATACTATATACATGTAATATATGTCAATGTGACTACAAACAATAACAATAATAATATTATAATTTTTTTATTGAAATTAAAAATTATAAAAACTAAAACAATAACAAAATATATTACTATTGCAATAATACTACTGTAGTGTAAAATAAAATTATATATATATATTATATATTACATATATATATATATATATATAAGAACATCAGTAAAATTTATGTATTTATGGTTTATGGCTAGTTTTATATATTAACCAGCATTGATTTTTACTCACGTCTTCAGCTGCTTTAAAAATAGTGTAACTTTTACAATAAGAAACTAATTTTGCAAATCAATTTTTTTTTTTCTTAGATCTTGCAAGCTTTGCAGCCAAGCAAAAAAGGAAACAGAGACAACAATAAAAAACACTTTCCTAAATGAATCTCTTTGCATAGTGTTATGAAGTCCAATTCCCTGTGGATTTTTTTTTTTTTTTTTATAATGTATGCTGTTTTACTGTTGTAATTATTGTAAATTGATTTGTTCTCATTGAGTTTTTGTGCCAGAAAATACTGCTTTGATTAGAAAAAAGTGTGCTCAATAAACGCGTGTTTCATAAAGTATGAGTGAGCATGACACTCAACAGAAAGTCTCAGGGCTGTTAAAGGGCATGACATAGAAAGCGTGAAAGACATGCAGAAGGGACGGGTTTGAAAAGATTGAGGGAGTGGGAAGGGGTGTATGTGGGGGAGCGGGTGAGCGGGTTTTGTAGTCACCACTATGTTGGATCAGTTGTGACCCAAACTAGAGGAGGTCTACAAGTCCTGACTCCTGGGAGAAATGCAGGGAGCAGAGCTGGAGTTTGGTGGTTGTGGCCTTGACACTAACATGTCATATAGGACATGTACAGTCGAGTACAGTGGTCAGAATTAAAAAGTGAAAGCTGGAAACGTGAAATCATCATTCTAAAGATCTTAATGATACAAACAGGAGTGTATAAATGTATTAATTACCAATAGCAGCTTTAACTTTAATGGCTTCTGATTCTTGTGAGAATTCACTCATTCCCGCAGCATTGATGGCTCTTACTCGGAAAACATAACTCTCGTCAGTGGTCAAGCCATGACAGATAAACCTGCACAAACACATATGAACAGATTAATGTTACAACCTAAAATTAAAGCCTAAAACAAACAGTTCTAGCATTTATTAGTGAAGCTTGCTAAAACAAAAACACTGTACTGTTGCTTAGATTATTGTTAATTTAATAAACCTTTAAATCCCTAAAGACATGTTAAATGTATGTCACAAAGATTTTACGATTTGTCTGTTCAGAGCGATACGTAAAAAACGGCAGAAGGCCTAAATGAAAGTGCAGTTTCACTTTCGGCCAGATGGTGGCGTTTATAGAATAACAAAAATAATCCCGGTTAACTTTCCGTTTCTCACAGAAAACGAGGGAAAGAAAAGAGGGCTAACAATATTTACATGCTTTCAAACTGCTGTTCAGAATTTTTGTATTCGCTATGGTGTTTATCAAAAACACCAAATACACAAGTAAAAAAAAGACAAAAGAGTCGGTTCTATATTCTTTCTCTGCTACTCACTGTATTCTGAGCACCATCAAGCTTTATATAAAGGTTGTTAACATGTGACCAAAAGCGGCACTTTTATTGGCTGGCCACTTTTATTAACAATGCGAGGGGAAAAGGGATATTAGATATATATGCATAACATTCATTTAATATGGAAATTGCCGTAGGGCCATTTAATTATAAAAAAAAAAAAAAAAAAAATGCACACTTGCATTATTGCGTTAATACGGGAGAACGTGCAGAAGAAAGAAAGTGTGCTTTCCGTCAGTTTCCTGTAATTTTGTGGGAAATACTTAGTCATTTTCTCTTACTGTTTACTATATTTATTAGCTTGGTTACTACATTGTGGGTTTTGGTTCTTTTGCTGTTGTAGCAGGCTGTAAGGCCATTTGAAATAACTGCAATCGTTTGGCGATTTGGTCATGCAGTCAAGACCTGCCTGGAGCTACTTCAGCTGTGCGTTTGTCAACCAATCAGAATCAAGCATTAAAATGTTTATCCCAGCTGAAATATTTCCAGACTGGGGAATGCTAAGAAAAGCGGGGATTGAAGTCCAAAACCTGACTTGACATAGCCTAACAAATCAATCGTGGCAAAAGCGGTTCCATAAATGACAATTTAAGTTCACGCAATCTCACTAATTCGATTTCTAAGCGTTTCGAAAAATGTGAATTTTGATCATCGGCTGTGAATTATGTGTCTAGAGTTTTGAAAAATGGCATGAAGTTTCTGTTATTAGTGCAAAAATGATTCTAAAAAAACTGTAAGGTATTGTAACTGTAATACCTTGTTCCTTTAACTGGTTTGTTGTTGCAAGGCTCCCAAGTGTTGCTCCCTGCAATGCTGCTCTCAATGTAGTAGCCCACCAGCTCTTTAGCGTCACGTGACGCTTCCCATGAAACCACCACAGATGTGTCTGTATTGCGGGTAGGAACCACACGGCCAGGGGCTGATGGGATATCTGCAGGCAGGTAAAGAAAAAATGAAACTATTACACATTATGCTATTATAGAGTTTATTATATTTAAGATAAACCAACAGTTATCTGTATGCTGTAATTATTATGGCAATATAATATAATCAAAGCTTCTGCAGATCCTAGCAAACAGATTTTAGCTGAGACGAATGAACAAATTCAAACACGGTGAAGATGTACAGCCATCCTGCTTTTTACATGACTGCTCACCAAATAAATTATTACATGTACATGAAATATACATTTGAGTTGAAATTGTTTTAAAATTGCAAATATATTTTCCTAAATATTTCCACAATAATAATAATTACATTTACAAAAAAAGTAGTAACCAGCAACTTTTACCTTAAAGAGCTCTACCTTCATCCATAAACATTTGTGTTGTTGGTATAAATTAATAGGTGATGTTAATATTTCTGACTTATATTATTTACTATTTGAACGTTTCAGCATGTATTGTTTAGTTTTCAGTATGCTACAGCAGATTTAATACTGAAGCCCTATGATTTTATTTTGATAGCTATCAATAATTAAAATGCAAGATGGCACTAGCTGCGTTTGTATAAAACAAGAAAAGAAGGACATGAAAGTAGTGCTGGATTCGGTCAGAATTACTGTAAGTATTCCAGAGAGCCATGTATTAATTTATGTTAACATAACAGTATAATATATTAAGAGGCCATACTCATAAAAACATCAAACATTCCTTTATTTTTATTTTTTTGCTTGTTTAAGGGGCTGTTATTGAATATATCATACCCAGCTTGTCCCCAACCGTGGTGGCTTCAGTCGGTTCTGATGGTTCACCAACACCGGCTGAGTTACAGCAGCGAACGCGGAAGCGGTAAGACTTGCCCTCGGCCAGATCAAAAAGAGCAAAACGTGGAGATTTGACGGGGATTTCAGTGTTGACTCGCTGCCAACTGTCTGTGCCAGACACACACTGCACACACATACACACACACACAAACAACAGATTTCAACATACACTAAAACTTTATTAAATATATAAAAGCCACTGGCAGTGGTTAAGTTAAATTCAGTTTTGCTCTCTGACCTTCTCCACGTAGTACATAACCCCTTCATGGCCCTTGTCCCCTGGAGGATTCCAGCTCAACACCACATAGTTTTTAGTGGCCTCAATGACTGAGAGTTCACGAGGTCTGCCGGGAACCACTCCCTCTGCATCAGTTCAAGATAAAATGCATTACATGATATTAGTACTGTGGGTAAATTGATCAGTTTTAGGTAACAAACTATGGGATTTTGAAAGAGAATACAATGGACATGGAAATGTCAAAAATACAGGTACAGTATTTGACCAATGCACTTTTCCATATGTTTGTGATGGCTGTATAAGGAATTTTAAAATAATTTTATAGAGATTCCCTGGAAGTTGAGTAAAATTCTGTAAGACATAACAATGAGAAACGTCTCATAATGTTAAGTTAACATCTCATAATAATGAGAAATGTTCTCTTAATAATGCATTGGTTTCTCATAAAAATGTGTAAATTTAAGGTTATGAGAATCTGGATCAGGAAGTTTCTTGTTATAATGACTAAATATCTCATAACAATGAGAAACTTCTCATAATAATGAATTAGTTTCGCTTCCGTCATTATGAGAAAGTTATCATAATACAGTGTTAAGTCATCATAATGAGATTTATTTTCTATTTCGAAGTCATCATTATGAGAAAGTAACTTATAATGAGATGTCAAGTCATATATATATATATATTTAAAAATGAACTAACTCGTTACAAGAAAGTATCATTATTATGAGATACTGAGTCATAATTACAGGAAAGTTTCTCGTTATTTTGAGAACTTTTCTAAAATGAGATCCTACGACATTATGAAAACATTTCTTATTATTGTGAGAAAGTTTCTCACTATAATACAATGTTAAATTATAATGAGATATATTTTCTGAATATCATAACACAAATTCATAGCTCTCATTATAATGAGATGTTAAGTCATAATAAAGAGATAAACACTAAATATTATAACTAACTCATAAATACAAGAAGGTTTATTACAGTAAAGTTTCTCATTATTATGATATAGAAAGTCATTATTATGAGAGAGTTTCTCTATAATGAGATACTAATTCCTTATAATGAAAACATTTCTCATTATTATGAGATACTAAGCTGTAATCATGGGAAAGTTTCTTATTATTATGGTCAGGAATCAAAATGAGAAAAATTCTCAATAAAATGAGAATAATAAGTCAGAATGATTAAGTTTCTCTCTATTATGAGCTGTGGTGGCTTCTATAAGATTCCCTATATTTAAAGGTTTTCAGTAACAGTGGGAACCCTTAAAAACAGATCATTTTGATTTGAGATTTCTCACCCACAGGCTCCTCCTCGGTCACAATGATCTGACCAGTCCAAGGAGCAGAGGGACCTACAGAAAGAAAGTATATTTTACTGCTTGCATTGTTTTTGTGTATTTGCTCTGTTGATCAGGTTGTACCCTTTCTTGTGCGGTCTGCAGGGTCCATAGCAGCTACTGGTTCAGACACACGGGATGGATGGCTCATGCCTGCTTTATTCACCGCACGCACTCGAAACACATAGCTTCGTCCTTCCACGAGACCAGTTACAGGGAAGCGTGCAAACTTCACCGGAGTGTCATTGCACTGCGCCCAGTGTGTCAAGCCAACTTCACACCTGCAGGGAGGAAAGGGAGGGAAATACAATTTAATGCACCAAGAAATGCAATCTGACATTCTACAGGGTTTCTGTGGGTTTTAAAATGTCTTATTTCCACAAATGAAGGCCTTAAGAAGGAATTAAATCAAAGCAGAATGTCTTCATAGTCATGGCATTAAATGTTGCATGCATAGCAAAAAAAATAGTATCTTCCTCAGTAGTTTGGCTTGTTTTCCCATACAAATATCTGAACATCCTTAAATGAAGGCACATTTACTTTAGATGCAAAATTAAGTCTTGTTTTATGAGAAATTGAACAAAATGAATTGAGTAAATGCGTAAAACAAGAACAAATATTTGTCAATGGGATATGAAAACTTGGAATTAAGTAGATCTTTCTGAGCTCACTGGCAGGTAATATTTGTTCTTTTGTAAACATAAATTCACTTCATTTTAATCAGTTTCTCAGAAAATAAGACTTCTTAAGGCATTTTGCTTTTGTATCTTGATTTAAGAATCTTTTGACATTTGCAATGGAAGACACTTTTTGCAGTTTGATCAAAAGGTATTGTAAAAATGATTTCCATATCCTAGCTAAGCTATTTTCAATATTCATCTACAACTAGATTTTAAAAGAAAACCAGCTGATGTTATATAAACTGCGTTATGCTGGTTTCAGATGGATTTTCCAGCGATATGAGATTTAGTGTTTGTTTCTGGCCTATATGTTTATTTACATTATACATTGGTATGATTCATTCTCCCCGTCACATCAAGATATTCCTGCAACTTTAAAATCGACAAATTGGACAAGTGGTGTATACACAAACTTTCATGTTCTCTGGGACTGCCGATAGAAGTTACTGCTTTCAAATTTTGTGTATGAGGACTCTATAATGTCTGCTCAAACAAAAAAAGAACCCAGCATTGTTAACCATTTTACTTAATTCATCTGCTAGAATGAAACAGTAAGGCGACGGAGTTTTATAATTCTTATGTTATTGTTATCAGGAAATGTTTTACCAAATCCTGGTCCTTATAATGATACTGCTTCGACTTTTAAAGTTCCTGCCGATCTTACATCAACATCAGGTCTGGGTTTTATTCATATGAATGTGAGAAGCCTGCTTCCCAAGTTGGACTTAGTGCGTATCTGGGCAAAAAATACCAGTGCTGACATTATAGTAATATCTGAAACATGGCTTAATAAAACGGTTCCAGATAAAGCCATAGGTATTGATGGTTATACTGTTTACAGGGCTGACAGACCAAAAAGGGGAGGGGAGGGGGGATTGCAGTTTATGTTAAGGATAGATTTGAAGTTACTGTGTTACTTTCTGAGTCAGTAGTTAAAAAATATGAATTATTAGCTTTAAACGTTATTGTTTCCAAGACCTTACATCTTACAGTAGTTGGCTGCTACAGACCTCCATCATCTAGTAATTATGCCATTTCCTCTCTGATGCACTCGGTGACTTCCTTGAATTACAAAGAGCTGGTCCTTCTGGGTGATTTTAATATGAATTGGCTGCAGTCGGCATCTGATGGTTTTAAAGCAATCTATGATACTCTTAATCTCTTTCAGTTAGTTGGGACACCTACTAGACCTAACTTGAAGGATTGTAAAAAGTCCACATTAATTTATCTCATTTTTAGTAATGCTCCCCATAAGTACTCTTTAGTTTCTGTATATGCTAACGATGTTAGTGATCACTGTGTCGTTGCCATAGTCAGAGATACCAAATTACCTAAGCATAAACCACATATTATCACTAGACAATGTTTGAGACATTTTAATGAACAAGCTTTTCTTCTTGACGTAGCACATTACAATTGGGATAGGATCTTTCTTATCCCCAATGTTGAGTCTGCCTGGATATATTTCTATGATGGTTTTATATCGATCATAAATAGGCATGCACCTTTTAAAAAAATTCTGTGTTAAAGGTAGGGATAATCCCTGGTTTTCTGAAGCCTTATCTGCTCTTATTCCTGAGCGTGATGTTGCTTGGGCAAAAGCTAGACAATCTGACTTAAGCTCTGACTGGATTTATTTTAGGCAGTTTCGGAATAAATGTACAGTCGCTATCAGATAGGCTAAGGCTGATTATTTCATTGCAAATTCTACT
Organism: Barbus barbus; assembly: GCF_936440315.1. Taxonomy (NCBI): domain Eukaryota; kingdom Metazoa; phylum Chordata; class Actinopteri; order Cypriniformes; family Cyprinidae; genus Barbus; species Barbus barbus. Next base: position 45,093,362 of record NC_136729.1, read on the forward strand.
CTTAATGCAAATAATCCCAAGCAGTTTTGGCAAAATATAAAGTTGATAACAGGTAGTAAAAACACCTCTAGCTTTCCTTCATGTATAAATATGGATTCCACTAGCATATCAGATAAAGAACAAATGCTTAATTATTTTAATAAGCATTTTGTTGCCTCCGGGTTTTTATTTGAATCACAAAATGTTGCATGTTCTGATTCTGATTTTATTAATGCAGAAAGTCGTTTAAAAAAGGATGAATTTAGATTTAAACAAATTGAGAGTTCTGATGTTTATAAAGCACTCAAATTGCTTGACACAAACAAATCACCAGGCCCTGATTGTGTTGAATCTGTATATTTGAAATTAGCAGCAGACTTTATTACATCTCCTCTGATTTATATTTTTAATCTTTAATTAAATACCGGTGTCATTCCGGAAATCTGGAAATCAGCTATTGTTGTTCCTCTATTAAAAGGGGGGAGATTCTACTATATTAGATAATTACAGACCAATTTCTAAGCTCTGTGTTTTATCAAAGATCTTAGAAAGCCTTGCCAGTAGACAGTTGACATTTTATTTGAACGCAAACAAAGTGTTGTCTATTAATCAATCTGGGTTTCGTAAAAAACACAGTACTACAATAGCTGCATTGAAAAATGATATTGTGGGCTCGATTGATAATGGTGATTTCTGTGCTTCTCTTTTTATTGACTTATCAAAGGCTTTTGACACAGTGGATCGTGAAATATTGCTGCATAGATTGAAAAGTGTTGGTTTATCAAGTCATGTTATTCCCTGGTTTAAAAACTATTTAAGTGGAAGAACTCAGTGTGTACAAGCTGAGGGTAAATGATCTGATTCATTGGTGATTGCCAAAGGTGTTCCCCAAGGATCTGTGCTGGGTCCCCTTTTATTTTCCATTTATATAAATAGTCTTGATTACGACATTCAGGATGCCAACTTTCATTTCTATGCAGATGACTCTGTCATGTATTGTAGTGCTTCTTCTGGACAACAAGCCCTTTATAAGCTCCAGTCAGTCTTTGATGTCATCCAATCACGGATTTACAATCTAAACTTGTTCTGAATGTTGATAAAACCAAGTGTATGTTATTCTCAGGTTCAAAAAAATTTGAAAGTAATTTAACCTCTCTTCAGACCCTACAAGGTACCGTGATTGAATTAGTAAAAGAGTACAAATATCTTGGCATTATTGTTGACGGTGTCCTATCTTTTAGCTCTCACATTACTCAACTGAATAAATTTTTTGAATAAAGTTTTGTTTTTCATTCAATGTAAGAAAGAAATTAGTTGCTGCTACTTTTCTACCCGTGCTTGACTATGGTGATGTAGTTTATCAGTTCGCACCATCATATCTTCTTTCCTCCTTAGATGCTGTTTATCATGGTGCTTTAAGATTTATATCAGATTGTAAACCCTCAACTCGTCACTGTATATTGTATAACAGAGTAGGTTGGTCTTCTTTGCTTATCAGAAGAAAAATGCACTGGTATTTAATTATTTATAAAGCCATGTTGGGGATGTTGCCTCATATCTCTGCTGTCTTATAAAACAGAAAATTGTTGAGAAATACTTCCTTCGCTCACAAAATTATTATACTCTCTCTGTTCATTTTGTTCGATCTGAATTAGGTAAAAAGGCTTTTATGTACGCAGCTCCGACTGACTGGAATCTCCTTCAAACGAAACTGAAATTACAAAATTTGCTGTCTTTAGATAATTTTAAAACAGTTATTCAGCAAATGGAAATTGACTCAATGATATGTAACTGTTTTTAAGTGTCTTTAGTCTGTTTGTGTTGTAATATTTGTGATGAAACTGATGTATTGCTGCCCATTTTGGTCAGGACACTCCTGCGAAAGAGATTTTTAATCTCAGAGAGTCTCTTCTGGTTAAATAAAGGTTAAATAAAATAAAAATAAAATAAATACATTAGAAATCTATATGGATAACATCTTCATTCTATGTAATATAGAGGTTTTTATTTGATTTTGTGTGATGTTTGTATACATATGTAGTGACCTGTCAACAAAGTATCCCAGAATGGGGCTTCCTCCGTCCACAGCAGGCTGCTTCCAGCTAACGATCACGTAATCCTTATTAGCGTCCAGACTGTGAACATCTAAAGGAGCACCAGGGGCTCCTGCAACCTCCGCATCAGAGTCTAACAAACACACGAATGAAATAAAGTCTGAAAGAATCTTTTACACAACTACAATTAGTTTACTTGAAGTAACTGTATGCTATCACTTCTAAAAACAATTGCACTTGTAGTGTAGGCTACTTAGTGCAATTAAGCACTTTGAATATATATATATATATATATATATATATATAAAACACATCATTACTTTTTAGTTTATCACATAAACTAAATTTTTTTTTCAAAATTGTAAACAAACATTATTGGAGTGTGTTTTATATGTAAATGCTATATCAGTTTTGCTACTTGAACATTTTTACATTTAAGTCAGTGTGTTAATTCCATTTCTTTGTCCTTGTTTCTACACCAATTTTTTCAGTGTTTATATAGCAACTATATATTCTTTTTTATACATATAATCGCCATAATAACTCTTTTTAAAAGTATGCTAAAGTGTACTTCTTTTTCACAAAGTATAGTACAGTATTGTTCATTAAAATCAACAATAAAAGTGTATTGCAGTATTTTAACTAGGGGAGTGTTGAAAACTGTTTCAGTTTCACAGCTACTTCATCTGAATGTCATGACGGCACAGACACAGCATGACAGGGATAAATTTAGAAAGAAACATGAGCTGGGAAGGGAGGCTTACAGAGACATGAAAATCTCACACACAGTACAAGCCAAAAGAGTGTGTCCTAATACCAGCATGAACATTTTGGCCTGTAATAATGCAGCAAGCTCAATTAGAAATATTTGACTGTATCGGTCCTTACCTCTGACAAAGACATACGCTGAGTGTGTCTCAAAGCCAGATTTGGTGATGACACGAAGTGTGTAGAGTCCTTCATCCTCCTTGTTGAGGTGTGAGAGAGTGAGTGTCGCTCTGTCGCCGCTCCAGTGCATCTGAACCCATTTCGATGGCACCAGCAGTTTATCTAAAGCACACACAAGCACATCCATGCATTATGTGTCACCAGGCAGCAATAGTTATTGGCAGAAAATACATTTTAGTAGCAAAATATACAGTCAAAAGCCTTTTAATGTTTCTTAAAGACGTCTCTTCTGCTTACCAAGTCTGCATTTGTGTGAACAAAAATACAGTAAAAACTAATAAGTAATAGGGTTCATTTGCTTAATTGTTTTTATTTTACTTGAATGATAGCGCATCATGGTTTCCACAAAAATATTGGGCAGCACAACTGTTTTCAACATTGATAACAATCAGGAATGATTCTTGAGCAGCAAATCAGCATCTTAGAGTGATTTCTGAAGGATCGTCTGACACTGAAGACTGGAGTAATGATGCTGAAAATCCAGCTTTTGATCACAGAAATAAATTACATTTCAAAACATATTCAAGTAGAAAACAATTATTTTAAATTGCAATAATATTTCACAATATTACTGTTTTTACTGCATTCTTTATCAAATAAATATAGCTTTGGTGAGCCGAAGAGACCTCTTTCAAAAACATGTAAAAAAATAAATCTTAATTATTCCAAATATTTGACTGGTTGTTTATACACTTTGCAAGAAGTAAAGATTACATATGTATGATAGATTATATCAGGATTGGCCAATATTAGCAGTATAATCTGATGATATAAATTTAGCCAGAGATGCTATGAGAGATTAGTATTATTGTTATAACTGGCTCACAGTCTTACCATCTCTGTACCACTCTATCTCAGGCTGGAAGCGCTGCAGTGACGGGTAGATGATAACAGAGCAGCCAAAACTCAGCGTCTCACCCTCACGTCCAAAAGACACACCAAACTTATCCACGATGTGTGTCTCGAATGTCACTCCATACTCCAGACAAGGTGCTGCAGTGCACACATACACATTAAATCCAGCTTTATTTTATGAAAGTACAGCATCGATGGGTAAGACTCCAGGATTCACCTTGTGGAAAATGATGCACACATATATGCACGGATTTATAATGAAACACATAAAGTTCATATTGGACAAAGTGTACAATGAATCTGGGAACTTTTCACATGAACATTGTCAAGAACTGAAAGGAGACTGACAGCAGGCATCATTTAGGTGGACAAACAATTCATAAAAAACACAATAAGACAGCGAAAGAGCGGTGAATGTTAGTGAGTATAGAAAGATATTTGCATTAACAATGCTGAGACAAACAGAGAACAGAAAACAGAGACACTTTCATGAAGATGAATACAAATACACACACACAAACTGGAAATGGAAACAACAAACACAAGATATTTATGTAAGAAATCTTATATCCGGAATTGTGAGATATAAACTTGCAATTGCGAGGGAAAAAGTCAGAATTGTGAGTTTATATCTTTTTTTTTCTCAGAATTGCAAGAAAAAAGTCTGAAATTTGAGATGTAAACCCAGAATTCAGATAATAAAATCAGAATTCAAAAATGTAAAATCGGAATAAAAAAAAATTTAAATCAGAATCCTGAGAAAAAGTCTGGATAGCAAGAAAAAAAAACTTAATTGTGAGATAATAAAAAAAAAAAAAAAGTTTAATCTCATGGTGGAAACGGGCTTCCATAATAAGTCTTGACTAGTCTGCCTTGAAATGTTTTTTACATTTTTGAAGCAATATTTCAAGTTACACTTAGCAAAAAAAACACGTTTACAGTAATGCACTTTACAATGGACGTTTGAGGGTAAATTGCCTCTAGATTAAAACTGCAAGTTCATTACAGTAGACATGCTTTTGCTTGTATTTTGTTATGAAACGTGACGGAATAATTTTCTGTGATGCTCATTAAAGTATTTTTTCGATAGTTCTTTTTTGTTGTCCAAACTGACTCTGTCAAATAATGTAATACTGGCCTTATTGTAAAGCTTAAATGTTGAACGACTGAATGATTCATATTTCAAGGATGGAAACAAACATGCAATATTTGGATAATAGCAATTCCATATTTAAAACTGAATGCTAATCCAGGACATTGCATGTAACTTATCAAAGCAATCCTGAATGTTATCTATATTAGACAAATTCCTCAAGATAGAGAAGTAAAACAATGAGAAGACACGATCATGCATATAAGATGATCAGGGAAACCAGACGGGAATGAAACATTTAAAGAACATTATAGAAAACCTTCACCAAGGTTACCTTCGAAGCCGAACTTTCTGCTTTCTGCACCAGCGAATCGGAAACAAAATAGCCATTAGCCAGCTTGCATGAAAAACTTTAGCTTCATGCTCACAGCTTCACACACTTCAGCAAAGCACATATACAGAAATGCTTACGGAGTCTGGGAGATGGCAGAGACTCATCAACTTCTCCTTTGAATCCTAAATGTAACATCACACAAAACGACAAGTTGTTTTTCTGTTTTATCAAATAATTGGACAATGTTTTCCTTCCCCATATGGAACATTTTGCCAGTGACCTTCCCCAACAGAAACACCATAACAACCCATTTTCTGTAAATATTCCTTCTGATGAAACAGAATTTGAATTACTCACTATTCATTTCAATAACGTGACTTTTTCCACTGATCTGCCATATTTAGGACCATCAGTGAGGCATAAGTAATGGCAATGAATACAAAAACACATGAACATAGATTTTAGGATGATTTATTTCACACCTACTTTTGACGACAACAGAAGCAAAAGCACAGGCCTCGCCCTTGCTGTTCATGGCCGACACACGATACTGTGCAGTGTCATCGAAGTCACACCTGGAAATACAGAGAGACATGTTACACACACGACCACTGCGGATGACTTTAACTGCTTCCACATGCGCTCACTTGTTAATCTCCAGGGAGTGGACGCTGTAGCTGCTCTCCACTTTGTACTTCCCTGGCTTGGCCATCGGATCAATGCTAACATTGTTCTTGTACCTAAGAGAGAAGAACGGATTGAAATACTGTGGGATAATGTAATGCATCAGAGCTTTTTGACCGAAAAGTAGAGGCTGAAGGCCAAGTTCACCTTCCGGACTATCTCAATCTAAATCCAAAGGCACTGAAAACAAATTGCTGCTGAAAACATTTTCACTCAGTAATTGCCAGTGCATTTCACAAAAATTACAAAGAAATGGCAAGTACAAACAACTAAAAATGCTGCATTATGCATGTTAGTTTGTAAAGAACACATAGTATGCATCTATGACATCACTATTTTACGAATTTAGGTTTGTGTAGTTTGCATGGAGATGATAACGGTATCATTTTCAAAAACTTGTACTTTGAAACCTGTTTTCAAAAGTTTCCAGGCCCCTAAAACGCCTTTGTCATGTAAACGAACGGCCAAGACGCATAAAAAGTTTTCAGTTGAAAATGGTGTTGTGTACATGGGGGTGAACATCCCCAAATTGAGTCAATTTTGATTCCATGTTGACTTAAAGGTCAAAAAGGGCCAGTAAATGAAGTATAATGGAGAAGTCCATTATATATATTTGTCACTTGCCACAATGGTTATTAAAGTTAACTAAAAATAAAACCATCTCATTACTTGAAATAAAATAAAGTTTAACTGAAATAAAAAAACAACAACTTTATTTTATCTCATCTCATTTTAATGTACTAAAATAACTTAAACTGAAATAAAAAAAAAAATATATATATATAGGCATAATAGCAAACACAAAAAAATTACAAAAACAGATCAAATTTACCATAACTTTAATTAAAACAGAAAAATTCTAAATATCAATAATAACTATAATACAATAACACTGCTTATCACATTATAATGTTGACGTAATGCAACCATCATACATCTGTAAACGTGTGTTTGTGTATGTACATGTGCACGTGTGTTTGTGTATGTGCATGTGTGTTTGTGTATGTTTGTGCATGTGTGTTTGTGTATGTGCATGTGTGTTTGTGTAAGTATGTGCGCGTGTGTTTGTGTAATGTGCATGTGTGTTTGTGTATGTATGTGCATGTGTGTTTGTGTAATGTGCATGTGTGTTTGTGTATGTACATGTGCACGTGTGTTTGTGTATGTGCATGTGTGTTTGTGTATGTATGTGCATGTGTGTTTGTGTATGTGCATGTGTGTTTGTGTAAGTATGTGCGCGTGTGTTTGTGTAATGTGCATGTGTGTTTGTGTATGTATGTGCATGTGTGTTTGTGTATGTGCATGTGTGTTTGTGTAAGTATGTGCGCGTGTGTTTGTGTAATGTGCATGTGTGTTTGTGTATGTATGTGCATGTGTGTTTGTGTATGTGTACAAAAACACATCAAATTTACCATAACTTTAATTAAAACAGAAAAATTCTAAATATCAATAATAACTATAATACAATAACACTGCTTATCACATTATAATGTTGACGTAATGCAACCATCATACATCTGTAAACGTGTGTTTGTGTTTGTACATGTGCACGTGTGTTTGTGTAATGTGCATGTGTGTTTGTGTATGTACATGTGCACGTGTGTTTGTGTAATGTGCATGTGTGTTTGTGTATGTACATGTGCACGTGTGTTTGTGTATGTATGTGCATGTGTGTTTGTGTAAGTATGTGCGCGTGTGTTTGTGTATGTACATGTGCACGTGTGTTTGTGTAATGTGCATGTGTTTGCGTAAGTATGTGGATGTCTGTTTGTGTATGTGCATGTGTGTTTGTGTATGTATGTGCATGTGTGTTTGGGTATGTATGTGCACGTGTGTTTGTGTAAGTATGTGCACGTGTGTTTGTGTAAGTATGTGCACGTGTGTTTGTGTAAGTATGTGCACGTGTGTTTGTATAAGTATGTGCACGTGTGTTTGTATAAGTATGTGCATGTGTGTTTGTGTAATGTGCATGTGTTTGCGTAAGTATGTGGATGTCTGTTTGTGTATGTGCATGTGTGTTTGTGTATGTATGTGCATGTGTGTTTGGGTATGTATGTGCATGTGTGTTTGTGTAAGTATGTGCACGTGTGTTTGTGTAAGTATGTGCACGTGTGTTTGTATAAGTATGTGCACGTGTGTTTGTGTAAGTATGTGCAAGTATGTTTGAGTAAGTATATGAATGTGTGTTTGTGCGTGTAAGCTCACCACACGACGCGTGGTTCAGGCCATCCTGAGATGGTGCAGTGCAACCGCACACACTGTTTCTCCCAAACAGTGTGGGATCGTGGCTTGATCACAAACTCGGGCGTGTGCATCAGGCTGTCCTCGTTCAGACGCTTATGGTACTCTTCGTTCTCATGGATCTGAGGACATGCAGCCATTCATATATGTTTAGAAAATGGCAAAGCTTTTGGTCATAAAACTTACCAAAAGATGATTGTTTACAAAAAGAAAATCCATCCAGAGCTATTACAGTAATGCATGGTAAATATGAATGTGACTTCTTCCATTTGCATCTTCTATTTATAACAGATTCACACAATATTTGCACAAAATGTGTTGAACATTTATAATGTGTTCATGGAGACTCAGGTTGTTCAACAGAACGCTCATTAGGATCAAGTGCTTCCTTACAAGTCAATGGTTTTATTTGTCCAGTCATGTCAGTGTAAATATAATCTCCTTGAGGGTTCCCTCTGTGATGATCAGCACATCACTTGTCGACAACAGTAGTTTCATAGTCACTTTAACACACACCACAGATTAACACAGACCACACAACCACATAAAACATTACAGCCCTTGAAATCTGGCACCACGGTGGCATGGTTTGTTGGCACCATGATCAGAACTAAATAAAGTTTGTGTCGTGATACTTTCTTGCTCTTTTTCTATCTAAAAATAGGGAACATACAGTATGCATTAGTTTAATGGTGTTCCTCAAAGCATACAATCTAAGCAAACGTAAATGCATCTCCTGTTGCACAATTAGTTCAAACAATAAAATTCCCATCTTCAAACAATAAATTAGTTCAAACAATAAAATTCCCACATGTTTACTGTGTGTGTAATTTTACCCTTGTGTTTATTAAAAATAATTTTCATTTTTTAATAGAATGAGTGTGTATTTATGTTTATATAGGATGTTTTTTTACATTTTGTCATCCATCAGACATACAGTTTTAGTTTATATCACATATATCCAAAAAGGATATATGTGAACATGGTTCAGAAGCACCATCGTGTCCTATGGGCCAAGGCTAATTTAAAATGGACTGTTTCAAAGTGGAAAAGTGTTCTATGGTCAGACAATTCCAAATTTGACAATCTTGTTGGAAATCACAGACGCCATGTCCTCAGAGCTAAAGAGGAGGGAGACCTTCCAGCATGTTATCAGCGTTCAGTTCAAAAGCCAGCATCTCTGATGGTATGGGGGTGCATTAGTGCATACGGTATGGGCAACTTACATTTACATTTACATTTATGCATTTAGCAGACGCTTTTATCCAAAGTGACTTACATTTGAATTAAAGTTACAGTTTTTACATTTTATCAGCTCTTGCATATCAACTTGCATGTTTTGAAAGGCACTATGAATGCTGAAAGGTATATAAAGTATTTAGAGCAACATATGCTCCCCTCCAGATGACGCCTATTTCAGCAGGACAATGCAAAACCACATACTGCAGCTATTAAAACAGCATGGCTTTATAGTACAAGAGTCTGGGTGCCTGCAGTCCAGATCTTTCACCAATAGAGAACATTTGGCACATCATTAAATGAAAAATACGTCAAAGACGACCACAAACTCTTCAGCAGCTGGAAACCTATATCAGGCAAAAATGGGACCAAATTCCAACACCAAAACTCCAGAAACTCATAACCTCGACGCCCAGACGTCTTAAAACTGTTTTTAAAAGAAGAAGAGATGCTACACCATGGTGTGCATACACCAAATGTATTATTACACTGTATCAAGGACACTTGAAAATAAAGTGTAACCACATATTTAATCTCTAACCGAAACAGGAGTAGTGAGTTATGTGTTTAGGAACAGGACTGGGATCTCTACTGACCCTCTTGCTAAGTGAGATGCGCTCTGCAGACTCCCTCATGACGGTTCTGCGGGACTTGTGTTCGATGCGTTCTGACTCCACGCCGCTAGCGAAGAGGTCACGGCGAGCCAGATAGCCGGCGCTCTCTTTAGCACGCGCTTCCTCTGTGTCTGATAGGCCGCTTTCAAACTCATGACTGAGGGGGGAATTATGTAGCATCACATTCGCAGCCTCTCGAATTAAACACAGCAATGCAGCACAATACAACATATATTTCATCACATACAATACAGTATATAAACATCCACCCTTAAAGGCATAGTTCACCCAAAAAGAAAGCTCTATCATCATTTACTGTGCACCCTCAAACACAAAAGGAGATATTTAAAAATTTGGTAACCAAACAGTTGTATTTTTCTAGTATGGAAAAAACACTATGGAAGTCAATGGCTATCATCAAATATTTGATCAGCAACATTCTTCAAAATATCTTCTTTTGTGTTCAGTAGAAGAAAGAAACTCATACATGTTTAGAACAACTTGAAGGCGAGTAAATGATGATGAATTTTTGTGTGACCTATTGCTTTATTACAGCAAATTTTCTTACCGAGAGCCATTCTAGCTGTAAAGTACTCCTAAGTGAGCTGAAAGGGTTCTCAATGTTAAATTATTGTTTGCATCAAAGACTTTCCCTTGTGAAAAAGAAGTGTGCTTAATTGTAATAAATGTGCACTTGTAGTGTACTTCAAATTTTATAAGTATGTTTTTAAAAAGAGAAGTACTTGCAGATAGTATCATATTAATGAAATAAAAGGTCACTTAAGTTCCTTAATCACATTATGCATTCATTATAATGCCTTAAGAATACCTTTATAATGTATTATAAATACATAGAAAGTGTTACCATATATTTTAAGTCAGCATAAATACACATTAACCATATTTCAAAGACATTCTAATTAATTATTACATATAAAGATGTACTTAGGCCCTATTTAAGTGGGTCAAAAAACACTCTAAAGTTCAGCTAATTGCATTGAATATAAATGTAACATATAATGCATTTTAATTTAATTGCAATTAAGTGTCCAAAAACATTACACTCAGTTCACACTTAAGTATATTCTTTTAAAGAATATTATTTCAGTGCTTTTTAAAAGTATACTTAAGTGTACATCTTTTTCACAAGGGTTAAAGAACAATGCTAAATCATTTCTTCAATGGGACATGACCATAAAGTCCAACAGTATGCGCAGCCTTTTTTAAAACTATGTGCATGTAGGGCTATAAATAGCATATTATTGAAGTGCTTGATAATACCAAACACATGCTAACAATAGAAATCATGACGTATGGAACAGCTGCATGTGTTTGTTCCAACACAAACAAAACCCAGATTGTTTCTTTACCTGCCCCTGAAGATGGGCACCACATAACCGATGATCTGGTTCTCCTTGTCCATGGCCAGATAGGTTGGTTTGGCTCTTTTTGGCATAGGGCTCAGCCTGGCCTCATCTAGAGCTGTGTATGTGGCAGCTCTGATGCTGCAATGGTGCAGAAATTGCAACATACACACGTGTGTGAGTATCCAGCACTTCTTTCACACGCTATTATAAGTTTTGGAAGGGATGTGGCATTGTGAAGAAAGGATGTAAGGTTGAAAATCGAAGATTGAAGAAGGTTAAGGGAGTGAGTGGGATGGAGGTTAATCACCTCAGTGATCCTGAATTACAATAAACCACCAATAAAAGCTTCATCAATGGTCAGAAGTATAAAGTAGTGGAATCTATACCCTCCAATCTACACTTAGTTGTTTTATAAGTCTATGAACTTTCACATGGACTGTCTTTCAATTGTGGGATGCTTGATGTTCTGAAGAATTCTTCCACTTTTCTACTCCATACTGAACAATTCTACACGAAACAGCATTTGCGACCCACTTCAATAATGTCAAATATTTCAAGATACTGTTACAGGATATACAACCTTTGTGAAAAAGAAGTGCACTTAATTATATTGGAAGTGCTCTTGTAGTGTACTTGCAGATAATGTAAAATTAATGAAAAAAGACCACTTAAGTGACTTAAAAAGAGACACTTTCACGAGTTTGTTCATTAACATACTTAAAAGGGCACTTTGTAATAATGCCAAATTAAAAGTTTTACTTTATTGTGTTTTGATAATCTTTTGTTGTGCTTTAAAGAAGTACACTTATATGTTGACTAACATGCAAAGTACTTGATTATAATTTTAGCATGTTATTTGATAATACTTTAAAATTAATAAATTTTAAATGTACTAAATTGCAACTTCATTATTTCAAATGTGTAATTGCAAACAGATTTAAATAAATAACATACAAGTCTCAATAGAAATGACATTACATTTTAGTTTACCATAAATACTTGTCACATTCAGCGGCACTTTAACCATATTTCAAAGACAATGGAATTATGAAGTTAAATATAATGACATATTGTGTTTACATCCCAATTCCTTTGCTTCTAATCTGTCATTACACTCATGCCTTCAGACGACTTATACCCTTCATATACCTTTCACATATCACTATCTTCTTCATGCCTCTCATGAGTGTGTGTATAAATAGACACTCAAAGGTTCAGGAGAGAGATGGTGGGGGCGCTTAGGACAGATAAAGTGCTCCAAAACCAGACCAAAGACCAGGATTGGACAAAAACTGTATTCCCCGGAAAAGCTTTCAGTTTGCCACATTTAGCAAAGACATTTGGGAGCACATATTTCATTGGATGAAGTGATTAATGGGGCCGAAACAGAAACCTACGAGACAACCTGCCATCCTGTGATACTCCATATCCTGCTTAAATCCTGTACAGCACAGTAGCTCATAAAAGAGGGATCTGTTCAGGCTAAAAACAAATGTTTCAACAAGGTCTGTGTGTAGTTTGACCAATAGCACGCAGGCATCCTACAGGTGCATCTCAATAAATTAGAATGTCATGAAAAAGTTATTTTTTTCTTGTAAGTTATTTCAAAAAGTGAAACTTTCATATATTTTAGATTCATTGCATGTAAAGTAAAACATCTCAAAAGTTTTTGTTTTGTTTTAATTTTGATGATTAGAGCTTACAGCTCATGAAAGTCAAAAATCAGTATCTCAAAATATTAAAATATTTACATTTGAGTTTCAATTAATGACCATCCCTGCAGTATAAATTCTGGATATCTCTTGTTCTTTGAAACCACAATAATGGAGAAGACTGCTGAATTGGCAATGATCCAGAAGACGAACATTGACGCCCTCCACAAAGTGGGTAAGTCACAGAGGGTCATTACTGAAAGCTGTGGCTGTTTACAGAGTGCTGTATCAAAGCATATTAAATGCAAAGTTGACTGGAAGGAAGAATTTGGGTAGGAAAAGGTGCACAAGCAACAGGGATGACTGCAAGCTTGAGAATACTGTCTAGCAAAGCTGATTCAAACACTTGGGAGAGCTTCACAAGGAGTGGACTGAAGCTGGAGTCAGTGCATCAAGAGTCACCACGCTCAGACGTCTTCAGGAAAAGGGCTACCAAGCCACTTCTGAACCAGAGACAACGTCAGAAGCGTCTTACCTGGGCTGTGGAAAAAAAGAACTGGACTGTTGCTCAGTGGTCCAAAGTCCTAATTTCAGATGAAAGTAGATTTTGCATTTCATTTAGAAATCAAGGTCCCAGAGTCTGGAGGAAGAGTGGAGAGGCACAGAATCCATGTTGCTTGAAGTCCAGTGTGAAGTTTCCACAGTCAGAGATGATTTGGGCTGCCATGTCATCTGCTGGTGTTGGTCCACTGTGTTTTCTGAAGTCCACAGTCAACGCAGCCATCTACCAGGAGATTTTAGAGCACTTCATGCTTCCTTCTGCTGACAAGCTTTATGGAGATGCTGATTTCATTTTCCAGCAGGACTCGGCACCTGCCCACACTGCCAAAGGTACCAAAAGCGGGTTCAGTGACCATGGTGTTACTGTGCCTGATTGGCCAGCAAACTTGCCTGATCTGAACCCCATAGAGAATCTATGGGGTATTGTCAAGAGGAAGATGAGAGACACCAGACCCAACAATTCAAATGACCTGAAGTCCGTTATCAAAGCAACCTGGTCTTCCACACCACCTCAGCAGGGCCACAAACTGATCAACTCCATGCCACACCGCATTGAGGCAGTAATTAAAGCAAAAGGAGCCCCAACCAAGTATTGAGTACATATACAGTAAATGAACATACTGTCCAGAAGGCCAACAATTCACTAAAAATGTTTTTTTTATTGGTCTTATGAAGTATTTTAATTTGTTGAGAGTGAATTGGTGGGTTTTTGTTAAATGTGAGACTAATTCATAACAATAAAAAGAACCAAAGAATTAAACTACTTCAGTCTGTGTGCACTGAATTTATTTAATACACGAGTTTCACAATTTGAGTTGAATTACTGAAATAAATTAACTTTCCCATGACATTCTAATTTATTGAGATGCACCTGTACATAACTGACCAATCGTGGCATGCGAGAAGTCAGGATCTACAGAGAACGGTCAAAGCAATGCAAACAAGCATGCATATAATGTACGAGGACTGTAGAGAGGATCAATAGGAAAACAAAGACAAAACTTGGACATCTTAGACAAAAAATAAATAAAAATTAGGACATATGGTCCCCTGAATAAACGGCCATTGAGATGGAGGAATGTCTGATGGATTTGGAAAACAAGTGATCAATAACACAAGTGATCTTACATTTACATATTTTTATACTCTTTCAATCTAAATCCCACACACATACATACAGTGACTCAAACATATAAATGCATAATGCATGTCTACTACTTCTGTAGCCACTATAAATACACCATGACCTCAAGAACACCAAATGAAGTTGCAAGTTATGTTATGAATGCTATTTATATTACGAAATGAAATCAAGTGATGAAGAAACCACTAAAATCATGACTGAGCATTGAAAGATTTCAGTTTGTGCAAGCTGTTGTATGATTCTTGAAGCTACAGTTACATTAGTCTCATTATGAGACACACAAGATAACCTTACGCTCTGACATTCAGAGTGACCCAGTACGCAACAGCCTAGACAAAAACGAGCCAACATTCACATGACCAGAAGAAGTAAATTAAACAAAATACAGGCACAAATCCAAACCACACAAAGGCCTAAAAAGATTCACAGCCAGTTTCGAATCTAGAAGCACTCTAGGACCCAAACTTAAGTCTTAGATACTGTAAATGTGTATCTGCCTGTCGTTTAAACTCAACTAAAAGTCCTCTAGATAGCAGAACCAACTCCAATGACACTATTCTGTAAAAAAACACCAACATACCAAAGGTAAAGCCAATATACCATTCCCACATATCTTAAAGTGAACGTGACCTGTCAACCAAAGTGTGAGCAACAAGCACACTGCATGCAGAAAAGAGCTATAAACTGCATGTTTTAAGGATGTTTTAGGTTGAGTGGGAGATACGGATTAGACAAAGCAAGAGGGGCGACAGTAGTGGGTCATTTTTGTGTTTGGGTGAAGGATACAGTAAGTGTATTATAAGGAAGAGCTGGCTGCTGGAATGGGTTCAGGTTATGGGACTGGGACTGGGAAGGATTTACTGCTGATGTGATGAATCTCGCCATGCTCTCTTACCCCTTGGTGCTTTTGCTGCTATGTGAAGAGTAAGCGCTAGAGCTCTGCTTGTATTGGCTGATAGCAGACTCCGTCTCTCGGCTACGGTAGCCGCGATCATAGTGACGGTGGTGTTTCTGGTAGAACGGTATCGATCCAGACATTGCGTCTTCTTTAGCTCAGATACTGTCTTCAGTTCTCAAGCTCTTTTAGTCAGAAGATTCAAAACTTTCTATCAACACATTACATATGAGTATTACACCCAGTGATTTGTAAGTAATAATCTCACAGGCAAGACTGATCAGTGCTTTAACTTCACAGTCAATTTTCAAATTAGTCTGAAAATATTGCATTTCCTGTTTATTAGCAATTTGCACTGTTGCTTTGAATTTCTTTTGAAATGCCATTAACCTTGTTCACTTAAAAAAAAAAAAAAAAACCTTCTAGGATGTTTTTTTTTTTTTGACAGCATTAAGATCTGACAGATATCTTTGACAGTAAATTTTAAAATATATACAAAGTTTAGACTTAAATCATTTCTGCACTATAAATATTTTTTCTGCACTATAAACGTTTTTTATTATATATTTTTTATTTTTATTATAGTGCAGAATATATTAAATATATTCTGCACTATAAACGTTTTTTTTTCATGCATTATGACTAAAAAAATTACATTTATTTATTCTCTTGGTTGACTGCAAAGTTAAGCTGTTCTCATGGTATTTTTAATATCAGGAATTTATATGTTGCAGTTTGACACAATTCATTAATTATATGAATTTCCATTGGCCAAAACTATGGTTGATGTTTGCATTTTGTCATTTACAGTTTTGCTGTTTCATAATTGTTTTATTGTTTAAATATCCTGGCTAAATATAGACTACCTCATTCTAAATGCATATGACTTTTTTTAAACTTTTTTTAAACTTCAGATATAATTTAATATTTCCAATATCGCTGTCAAATAGCATCATGTTTCCATTGCCAGGTCATGCAATGTGACAACATACCCACAAAATGTCAGCGTGTTAAATTAATCCATTTTAAATCTTTTTTTTTTTTTTTTTTTGGCAACCAATCTCAGTCTTCCCTACGGATTTAGTATCAATTAAGATTCATGAAATATCCTCTGTTTCAGCTGACAAACTTCATGCAGCGGATCATCTCACCTTGCCAAAGAGCAGGACCGGAGAGCAGCGCGTCAGGAGCCCAACCAAGATCCAAATCCAAGCAAAGACGCAACCTGGCGCGGCGCTGTGAACGGGAGCTGCTGTCCACACAACAAAAATAATATTGGCAATGGCAGGAATGTCCAAGCGACTCTCACGACCTTTTATGGCGACAGGAGCCGTTAAATATAGCCGTAGTGCACAGGAGTGCGCATTTTACGCTGCACGGTCTGTACTAAACGTAACTCTTTACGCGTTAAATACACTGGTGTTAGTTTGCGAGTCATTCTATATTTAGGGGTACATTTCGGGTCAGCCAAAAAGTCAGAAAATTAGTATTCTTTTTTGATAAATAAACTAGGTGGTTGAATAATATATCCCCTAAATGTGCTAAATTAATTATTTGGCAAGCTTAAGCTCTAATGACTTTTTAAATATGTTAATGAAAAGTTTTGATTCAATATGTTTTGATTCAATGATTCAATATTTTGTCAACTATGTTACGGACAAATGCTGTGTCAAATGAAACATAAATGAAACCACATGTTTGATAACACATTTATTTGAAGGTTTTTGAGTCTATTCACAAGAGTTTTGAGTCTATTCACCAGTGTTATTTCTCTAACTGATTTGAAAATATGAATTTGGGGCATCATAATGGGCGTTCTGTGAGATGATATCATGAAGGATGGAACTTTCTTCAACATAAATCCACAGTATGCTGAATTTAGCCATCGTTCGCCATCCTTACCAAAGACATCCATCCAGAGATATCTCCATCTTTTTGTCTGACGGTTTAGTTCACATTTAAAAGGTTTATAACATAAAAACCTCACACAACACAGTTGACAAAGTAACACAGTTGACAGTAATTTAAACACACACACACACACTATAATAACATACATTATAAAGCTAATGACTATATTACATTATTATAAAGTTAAATGAAGTTTTATAATGCATCATGACACTTCAAGTTGTAAGGACTTGTTCAATAACATCATAACACTTTATCAGACATGATTATGCGGAAATTAGGGTGACCATACATGCCATTCTTCCCAGGCATGTCCTGGCCAGTACGTGTCTGGGAAATATGGACATGTTCACCCTACAGAAACAGATATGCCAAATCTATAATATTATATAGGTTTAAGTCAATCATGAGGAATTCTGTTTGCTTTATAACCCTTGACAAATGTGAATATAATGTGTATATAATATTATGGATAGGCCTACTGAGTTCATAGAAAGTGTGGCCGTGATTAGATCAGATAAGTTTATCCATTGTAATGCAAATCATGGTATTTAGGGAATTCCTATAGTTTCTGTGTAATGACAATAGTTCGTGAATATTTTTTTTTTAATCAACAGCACTCAGTGGGAGCATAAATTGACCCACAAAAGTTGTTTGCACCGCACACTTTCGTCGCTTGATTTTTCGTTTAAGCACGTTGATCCATTAAATTACTTTTTATACAAAACCATGATCCGCACTCACATGAAATAGTCTTTTCTTTGTGTTTTATTCTACATTTTATCACCAATATCTTCTTCTTCTACTTGAATAAAAGTCACTAGCAGCTCATAGAACCGTTTTTCTAAATATTTGGTAAATGAATAAAGGAGGGTTGGAGCTTCAATCTGACCAGTTTTGAGTTTGGTCTTTTAACCCCTCTAGCGCCACCAATGGGTCAAATATGTTTACGCTATATAGCTTTACAACTGCTTGGTAAATAGTTGTGAAAATTGGCACAGAGATAAAAAGAAAAGGGTTGAAACTTCAATCTGGCCGATTTTGGGTTCAGACTTTTCAAACCTTCTAGTACCACCAGTGGGTCAAAGTCTCACTGATGTTTATGCTAATAACTTTTGACCTGTTTTGTAAAAAGTTGTTAAAATTGGAACAAATATAGTGGAGGTTTGGAACTTCAATCTGACCAATTTTGGGAGTTTTCTTTCAAACCGTCTAGCACCACCAATGGGTCAAACATTAACTTATGTTTACACTAATAACTTTCAAACAGCTTGGTGAATAGTTGTGAAAACTGGCACAGAGATAGAGGAGGTTTGGAGATTCAATCTAGCCAAATTTGTGGTTGGACTTTCAAAACGTTTAGCGTCAACAGTGGGTCAAAGTTGCAGTGATGTTTATACTAATGTCTTTCAAACCATTTGGTAAGAAGTTGTGAAAACTGGCACAGAGGTAGAGGTTTGGAGCTTCAATCTGACCAGTTTTGTGGTCTGTCTTTCAAACTCTCTATCGCCACCAGTGGGCAGAATATGCAGTGATGTTTACACTAATATCTTTCAAACCATTTGGTTAAATGTTTTGAAAATTGGCACAGAGATAGAGGAGGCTTGGAGCTTCAGTCTGACCAATTTTGCAGCCCGTCTCAACCTTTTAGCACCACCAATGAGTCAAATTTGCAATGATGTTAATGACTTTCAAACTGGAAGGCCTGCATGACAGTTCAAGTCACTGATGCTTGCGTACAGATCTACCACAAGCTCGGCACCCTCCTACTTCCACTCACTATTACGAACCTACATCCCCTCCAGAAGTTTGAGATCTGCTAGTGAGCGACGCCTTGTGGTACCATCACAGAGAGGCTCAAAATCACTCTCCAGAACATTCTCGTTCACCATTCCTGGCTGGTGGAATAATCTTCCCACCCCTATCCGGAACGCCGGATCTCTGGCAACCTTCAAGCAACAACTGAAAACTCATCTCTTTCGGCAGTACTTGACTTCATCCTAAACTCAAAAAAAAAAAAAAAAAAAAAAAAAAAAACTTTCCCTCTATCTTTCTCTCCACCTACTAGCTTGTGCTTATTTGAACAATGACTGAGACTTGGTGTTACGAGCACTTTCTCTGTCTGACTGCCTCTTCAAGATGAATCGCTTTTTGTATTCCCCAATTGTAAGTCGCTTTGGATAAAAGTGTCTGCCAAATGACTAAATGTAAATGTAAATGTAATGACACCAAATGTATTGAACAAAGCCAAAAGCAGGGCCACTTCAAGCAATAAAACCTATCAGATACAGATAATAAGGGCTTGAGAGCACCTCTAACACCACTGACAGATCCCAAACAGGAATGTGATTCAGACGAAAATGCCAAAGCCTGTAACACATGAGAGACAGAAGAGTGTTACCAGAGTGTTATCATTTACTCACTCACCCTCATACGTTTCCAAACCGATAAGACTTTTGTTCATCTTCAAAACACAAATTAAAACTCTGATTCTGCAAAAAGTCCATAAAGACATTGTAGAAGTAATCCATATGAATCAAGTGGTTTAATCCAAGTCTTCTGAAGAGACACAATCACTTTATATGATGATCTAATTTAGGCTTTTATTTGCATATAAACATTGATTAACGCACATAAATAGAGAACTTGGTAATATGGTAAACTGAAGCTCAACATGTACTTACTTGACATGTGAGAAGCAATGAGGATTGTTCTTGCATCTCAAGAAAGTACGGTTGAGTTTGGGTTCATTTGATGTCAGAGACCAGCAGGCAAAGGTTGGGCCCGTTGTATTTATATTAAACAACAAACTAGATTTTTCCGGTTTGTCCATGGAGAAATGGTTAGATGAAATTCATAAGCCTCTGACCTTATAGCTCTCTTCCTTTCAAAGGCCTTCATCTCAGCTGTGGTCTGCACTAACAATAGTCATGCTATTGTTATCCCCCATGACAAACAACACATGCCAGCAATGATGTGTGTGTGTCTTATTTGTATGTTTTTTTTTTTTCTTTTCTGTAGGCAGTCTGGCACCATTTATGCATATCTGTCAG
Organism: Barbus barbus; assembly: GCF_936440315.1. Lineage (NCBI taxonomy): Eukaryota > Metazoa > Chordata > Actinopteri > Cypriniformes > Cyprinidae > Barbus > Barbus barbus. The sequence continues at coordinate 45,113,986 of NC_136729.1, forward strand.
ACTTGCGTGAGACATCACAACATGCCTGCCACTCAGATGTTTGGAATAATTAAGACATTTAAAATAAGTATTTAATGCTCACCAAGGCAGCATGTATAAATTTGATCAAAACAACAGTAAAAACTGTAATATTTAATACAAATTAAACTCAATGAACTCAATTTGAATATATTTTAAAACGATCCTTCAGAACCATTCAAATATGCTGAAGTGTTAACCGTAATGCTGAAAGCTGTAATATTTCAAGCACAAGTACACTCTCTTGTGACCAAACGGTATAATGCAATGCTGCATAGATATCCTGATTATGAATGGTAGTATTAGGCCCTGGTGCCCATTCAGATCTTTGAGATTGAATTTTGGATGCAGCTTCCAAAACAGGTATCTATATCATTGAAGTTGCATGGTATTGGTGGCGCTGCATGCAGGTCTAAATTCTCTCAGTCTGAACACTTCTCCAAACTCAACTTTTTCCTGTGGGACATAAAAAATATTATTTTATTTTTTTCTTAAAATAAAGTTTTGTCAGTGTAGTTGCAATCAGTCAACCAATCGACAAACAAACACAGCCTAAGTTCACATATGTGATCTGAAATGATTAAGAAAGTCAAGTTTAAACTCAATGAAGGCACAATTGGACAGAAATTTGTCCAGTTAAATAAAAATGTCATTATAATAACAGACAATTAATTAATTTGAATGCAATTTTAATTATAAATGGGCTTACATACAATATATTTAGGCTTTTTAATGAAGTTTTACATGCATATATTTACAAATGTACATTTTTGATTGACTGATTTCTATGATGTACGAGGCTTTTTATTTACGCATTTAAAAATATATTAGTATCTCATTTAATGTTTTTTTTTTTTTAAACGACCAGGCTATGTATGATAAACAAATGTTTCAATCAATAAATAAATAATTAACAATGCAATAAATGCTACGTCTCCTCGCGCCGAACGGGAAACAATAGATTTTAGACCGTATATGGTCATGTTTAAGAACGATTACGTAGAATTTGTTGGGGGCGTGTCTGGAGAAACCAACGCTGACGATAAAGGGGTGTAGAATGTTTATAATATTTCATTAACAAACTTGGTCTCATGAGAAAAGTATAAATATTGTGCAGAGCGTTTTAAACGAATATTCTTCAGGTTATTGCATGTCACAGTACATTTTGTGAATCTCTCCGGACACCCCTTCGGTCTCTCGTTGGTCTGGTCGAGGTTTGCGGAAGCGACGCTGGAATCCGGAAGTTTGGGCGGTGGTTGAACGCGGCTGGAAACTGTCGATCTCGTTTGTTCGGTGAGACGCTAATTTTCTTTCTAAACGATTAAAACGTGATCTTTAGTGACTTTTCCTAAGGGTTGTTTGTTAGATTTAGTTATTAAACTCTATTTATATTATAACGTTTAATATAATTTATACGAGCCGAAATAAGCTCCGAGAAATCTCTCAGAATATCGTCAGGAAATGTTATTTAGCGTTACTTGTAGTTTATTCAAGTGTTACTCGTTTGTAGTTTTACATTTTCTAATTATGTAACGTTAAGCTATTGTCAAAGTGTAGCTATTCTTGCTTCATGTCTCATTTCATGGTTTGTTTGACCTTGTCATCGAAGATCTGCTAACATGAGCTAGCATGTAAACAGTGTCCTCATTAACTCAGATGTGCTATAATTAATCTAATGTAGGCTGTGATGCTTCCTCAGGCTTGATTGATCCCAGGATGCTTATGTAATGCAGGAGAACTAGCCGCAGCATTTCAGCAGAAACAGTGCTTTTATAATAGCTGGGGTTGATTAACTGATGTGAGGCATGTTGCTTTTATGGGAAAGTGTTACTGTTATCTATTATCTATTAACTTCCTGTTGCCTTGGCTGAACATATTTTACATTCTCAGTAAGACATGTTTGCTTTTACATGGTTTCTGCAGGTCTAAAACTCCTAATCCCCTCTTAAATCGGAGCAGAAAGGCTTAAATTCGTTTAATCTTCCTAGGTTTTGTTGTTGTTGTTGTTGTTTTCCAATACAAATACCTAAACATCCTTAAATCTAGATAGTTGAGATGCAGAATGAAGATAGTCAAAGTCTTGTTTTGAGATATTGAAGTGAGCTTATGCTTAAAACAGGAACACATATTTGTCAAAGGGGTGTGAAAACTTGTGTTCCCTTTGAATTAAATTGATTTTACTGAACCTGTTAGCAGATATTTGTTCTTTTTTTTTAATGAACCCATTTCATGTTGATCAGTTTGACAGAAAATGAGACTTCTTATCATAAGTGAATTTGCTTCTCAAGAAAATGTTTTGATTTAAGACTTTACATGTTTGAACTGGAAAATAAGAAAAATACTGAGGGAAGAACAGCACTTTTTGCATTTTTTGATCAGAATTTAAAGTAAAGTTTTTATTTTAATTTTTTTGTAAAATTAATGAAAAGTAATGCAGTAGATCTTTTGGAAGTTATATTTTCAAACTTTCAAAGTGCTAATACGACTCATTTTGTGACATTTACAAGTGAACCTACTGTAGTGACATATTGTGGTCCCTTCAATTTATTCCTTACATTTTCTTTACATGCTCTTAATAAAAAGGACCTTCAGGAAAACCTGCATATACCTAGTTTTGCAGAACCACTAAGACTTTGTTGATGTCTTTTCATCTTGTTTGGTGCACAAAAAGAATGCATAATTCAGTATTTTTATAATTTAGTTTTTGAGATTTATTTTTGGCAAGTGAATCTGTTAGTGCCTTGTTTGTGATGTGTCTTTTGTTTATCACCCCCCAGCGTGCACGTATAACCAAATACAGCCAAAATGTCGAGCAAATGTCGTACCAAGGGAAAGATCACCAAGAAACGCCCTCAGCGGGCAACCTCCAATGTCTTCGCTATGTTCGATCAGTCGCAGATCCAGGAGTTTAAGGAAGCGTTCAACATGATCGACCAGAACCGTGACGGTTTCATTGATAAGGAGGATCTTCATGACATGCTTGCTTCTCTTGGTAAGATTTTTACTAGCATTGGGGGCCACAGTCAGTTCCTGGATGGCTTACAATTCTTGCTTTTGTCAATTTAATTGTACTTTCTCCACATAATGCAGACGGGAGAGGAACTGGTCACATTTGGAAGATTGCAATGCCACTTTTCACGTTATGCATCTCTTACTTTTAAAATGTGTTGTAGTTCTTTTGGTGACTCGTGTAAAATTGATCTAGATTACAAAACATCTTAATGCATGTTTGTGTAGGAGGTGCTAATATGTGACCCTGGACCTCAAAATCAGTCATAAGTCGCTGGGGTATATTTGTAGCAAGAGCCAATAATACATTATATGGGTCAAAATGATCAATTTTTCTTGTATGCCAAAAATCATTAGGATATTAAGTAAAGATCATGTTCCATGAAGATAGTTTGTAAATTTCCTATACTGTAAATATATCAAAACTTCATTTATGATTAGTAATATGCATTAAGAACTTCATTTGAACAACTTTAAAGGAGATTTTCTCAATATTTAGATTTTTTTGCTCCCTCAGATTCCAGATTTTCAAATAGTTGTATCTCAGACAAATATTGACCTATCCTAACAAACCATACATCAATGGTTACTCTTGTAGTCCAGGGTCACACGTGTTGTTGAATCTGATGTGTGGATCTGATCACTGTCTTTCAGGGAAGAACCCAGCAGATGACTATTTGGAGACAATGATGACAGAAGCTCCTGGGCCCATAAACTTCACTATGTTTCTCACGATGTTTGGAGAGAAGCTTAACGGCACAGACCCGGAGGAAGTCATTCGTAATGCATTTGCCTGCTTTGACGAGGAAGGAACAGGTGAACAGATTGTTTCTTTCTGAATCCATGCAACACAATTTATTCTGCAGTCATGCTAGGCATCAATGAATGCCTTTAAAATGAATAACTAAATATTACAGTTGTGTCCTGCACTCAATATGATTTTAATCTGAATTGCATGAAATTAATAATATTCAATTAGTGTATAAAATGTATGAGATTGAAACTAGCTGGATTTATTGATGAAAAATATATAAACCTGGATACTGTGTATTTAAAGCACATTTAGATTATTAGTATTATTACCAAATTTGACCTGTTTCTTTCCCGTTTCATTTATGTGTGACTGACAAATATAAAAATATGCATCAAGTTTATTAGTTTGTGAAAACTGTGTCATGCAATTCAAATACATCAGTCTTTTTGAGCGTGAGGAATTATGGAGCTGCGGAGAGAAACAGAGTATAACTAAAATATTGAACTATTGAGGAAAAATAATCACATTTATAGACTTTCCTCTTAAACCCACAGACTGGACTAAGATGAAGCTGTGATTTTATTTATTCAATTTTTTTCTCACAGGCTTCGTTCCGGAGGACTACCTGAGAGAGCTGCTGACCACTATGGGTGATCGATTCACAGACGAAGAAGTCGACGAGCTCTTCAGAGAAGCGCCGATCGATAAAAAGAGCAACTTCAACTACGTGGAGTTCACCCGTATTCTTAAACACGGAGCCAAAGACAAAGACGATTAAACAAACAAAACGCCCTGCATCCTCTTTAAAAATCCCCCTTTAGGTGAGAGAAATCCGTGCTGTCCGCTGACCTGAATCCCCATGAGAACCCACCTTTAACTTTAATATACTGAATGAAAATTAAGTGTTTACTCTGTGCAACTCACTGGAATAAGGGTTATGATATAGAATCACAGTTAATGTCATTCATGGTTTGAGCTGTTAAAATGCAAGATTGAACCATGCACTTTTATTTTTTGGGAAGTAAACTTGTTTTTCTCTTAGGCTTGCATGCCAGTGTTTTGTTTTATGCCAACTGGAACAAATTCCACTTGATTTCATCACATCTCACTGTTAACTGGTGAAAGTACAGGGCTCTCATGGATCATGTTTTCATATGTTTTGACCATGTATTAGGTTTTAATTATGGTAACTTTAAAGTACATACATAGTCACACTCAGTAAATTGTCTCTCAGACCTCTAAGACGAGTCTCATTTTTTTGTGTTGATTCAGCTGATAAAAAATGTGAACGTGTTAATGTTTAGATGCATTTGATCTCATTTGATTTCATTGCCTAACTTTTTACATTTTGTAATATTAAATATTTGAATAAATCTCTCTTATTAAAACTTTCTTGTTTTTGTTGTTGTTTATATTTATATATACAGTTGTGCTCATAAGTTTACATACCCCTTGCAGAATGTGCAAAATGTTAATAATTGAAACAAAATAAGAGGGATGATGAAAATTGCATGTTATTTTTAATTTAGTACTGTCCTGTGTAAGCTATTTCACATAACAGATGTTTATATATATACTCCACAAGACAAAATAACAGAATTTATAAAACTAACCCCATTCAAAAGTTTCCATACCCTTGAATCTTAATAATGTGTTATTTCCTAGATGATCCACGACTGTTTTTCTGTGTTGTGATAGTTGTTTGCGAGTCCCTTGTTGGTTCTGAGCAGTTCAACTGCCTGCTGTTCTTTTGAAAAATCCTCCAGCTCCTGCACATTCTTTTGTTTTCCAGCATCTTCTGCATATTTAAACACTTTCAAACAATGACTATGATTTTGGGATCCATATTTTCACACTGAGGGCAATTGAGGGACTCCTACTCAACTATTAGAAAAGGTGGAAACATTTACTGATGCTCAAGAAGGAAACACGATGCATTAAGAGACGGGAGATGTAACTATAGACTTTTATTACATGACAGTGTGTGGCAGACTGTTGGACTGATTAGCTTATAGTTGTTTACAACTCACACTAATTTATTTTTTTGTTAATTTTCACATAAGACACGGAAATGTCAGTTTTCCCTCAGCTTTCCATGAACCCAGAAGTGCGAGAACATCTTTGCAATGTTTACACAAACAACGAGGTGGGCACTTTCAATCAAATACCTGTTCATTTAAAGTGTTTTATCTTTTTAAACTGGGCCGCATGATTCCATCAACCACTGAACATCATACAAAGAAATGCTCCAAAATCAACAAAACAGCACAATATATTCCAAGTCTTCATAAGCCATCCTTCATAAATTTATTTGGAGGCATAAAAACACAAATGAGACATAATACACAGTAGAGCTGAAAAATTAACGTGGACAGCATAAATTAAAACCAAAAGTTTGGAAAAAATAAGATTTAGAATGATTTGTGACACTTAAGATTGGAGTAATGATGCTGAAAACACAGCTTTGATCACAGGAATAAGTTACATTTTACAATATGTGACCCTGGACCACAAAACCAGTCATAAGGGTACATTTTTCGAAATTGAGATTTATAAATCATCTGAAAGCTGAATAAATTAGCTTTCCATTGATGTATGGTTATGACAATATTTGGCTGAGATACAACTATTTGAAAATCTGGATTCTGCGCCTTTAAAGTTGTTCAAATTAAGTTTTTAGCAATGCATATTACTAATCATAAATTAAGTTTTGATATATTTACAGTAGGAAATTTACAAAATATCTTCATGGAACATGATCTTTACGTAATATCCTAATGATTTTTGTCATAAAAGAAAAATTGATAATTTTGACCCAAACAATGTATTGTTGGCTATTGCTACAGATATACCCCAACGACTTAAGACTGTTTTTGTGCTCCAGGTTCACATATGTCATTTGAAAACCCAGTGCGTGTCTCTTCTCATGTGTTTCTCTGTAGCTGATGGTGTGTGAGTCTGATGCAGATGAGGCTGATCTGGTGTTTGAAGCTCTACGGTCCTGTCTGTCTCATCCGCCTCTGTTCACCTGTCTGAGAGCCAGCACACACCTGCACACACGTCAGGACATTCAGCACCGGCTCGAGCAGCATTTAGCACAGGTGTGTGTTTGTGCACATTCATGCTGTGTTATATATCCAAAATCGGGGCTTATTATCACACAGACAGAAGACGTATATGAAGACATGCATTTATGAAATAATGTCTTGAAAAAATGTCAAAAAAGTCAGTGTGCACGTTTTACCGTAGTGAAGAGAAAACTAATCACTACGGTAATACAGGACTATAACGCTCATCTTCTGATGCTGTTCATCCAGTGCACGTTTTTATGCTTCAATATTTTCCACAGTAACGTGTTTGCAGGTTTCCACCTCCAAGTGGTGCTATAACCATAGACTCTGCAAGTTTGAAAGTGACATAAGCTTTCTTTATGATGGTTCAAATGTAAATTCAACATTTAAATGATTTACAAAGCACAATGACAACAAAGCTGCATGGGAAGCTTGTTTCCACCACGTGCTAAAAAAAATAAAGAAGGTAATTATGATTTTTCTCACAATTCCGACTTTTTTTTCTCAGAATTGCAAGAAAAAGACTGAATTATGAGAGAAAAAGTCATAATTACTTAAAATAAAAATAAAAAATATCCTGTGGTGCGAACAATCTTACATAAAATAAAGGTCTAGATATTGAAGGAAAAATGTTATATAAATTGTTGTATTTTTTATATTTATCTACTTGTTATATTATTTAATAATTGTTTTATTAGCTTTATTTTTATATTTTCAGTTTATTTTTATTTTTAGTAATTTTGTTCTGTGCTTTTTTTTCTGTTTAGCCTTCATTATTTTATCTTTAATTTGTGTAATTTAAACTTTAACTTGTTTTATTTCAGTTAGTTAAGGCAACATTTCAAATTTTGTAAGTTTTTAAAATTTTTGCGTGTTTGTTTTATTTTATTTCAATTTGCAAAAGGTGTTTTTTAATAATTTTAGTTAATGATAACACCACATGGAGTTGTCTATATCATTTTGGCTGACTACCTATTGTGAACGTTCAGTCTCTGAACAGAAGGAGGGTCTGTGTAGCTGCTTGTTGCAGTGTTAGTCTTTCACAGCTTATTAAATGTGTCTGTTTTATACACTTTTGTTTGCAGGCCGTGCGTTTGTTAAAAAGAGGAGGTGTTTTGGTGTACAGCACCTGCACCGTGACACTTGCGGAGAATGAAGAGCAGGTCGTCTGGGCTCTCAAGACATTCCCCTGTCTAACACTAGAGACACAGGTGAGGATAAAAACACTGCTAAAACAACAAACATTTTACTGAGTAGTGAATACCTTTGAGTCTAGCTAAAACAGAACAAATATGAGATACTCAACAACTCAAAAATGATGAAGTGACAATTTTCCTCAAAGAACATCAAATCTCAAGTGACTTATCCAGACAGGACTATTTTTCAACAATTCATTTTGCATCACCTCTGGTGTGAAAACTTTTTAAACATTATTAAATTCTGGTCCTCGAATCTGATTGGCTGAGAGGAATGTGATATTCTGGTGATAACAGAACTCCATTTCACTGCTTGTATCACTCCGCCTGCAATATTTCTCACAGCGAGTGTCATGACGGACACACAAATCCACTATAATTTTATAAATAATACTGTTTTGTGTTACGGAATGTATTTTTTTTTCTTAGGCGAGAATGTACTTGTTTAGACTTCAAATATGCGGTTTATTAATAGAGATAACATCTATTTAAAATTTGCTTTGTCTCAGCTGTTAAACTTTCAAACTGAGATTTGAATCCTTGGCGGAAGGAAGTAGTTCTTACGGTGGCCGAGAGACCTCAACGTGCTGCAACTTCAGAAAACACATGCAAATAGAAAAAGCACCAGCAAATGAAGATAACATGTGCTGCAAATACTCGCAACACAAACAAATAAAGAAACGGCCAAGTAGCATAAACCACAACAAAATGACCTCAACAAAATAAAAAATTAACTATGTGATATATTTATATTTGCAGTGCGTTTCTTTATTTGTTTAAATTGTGAGCATTTGCAGCGAGTGTTTTGTCAAATTGAAGACGTTTTCTTAAAGGGTTAGTTCACCCACAAATGAAAATTAGTCCATGTTTTACTCACCCTCGGGGCATCCTAGGTGTATAAGACTTCTTTCAGACGAATCCAATCGGAGTCAGCTGCTGGAATGGCAGTCTCTCATGAACGTGTGTACAAATGTTAGTTGAAGTTACACAAAACTTTTTATATCGTTTTACATATGGATATTTCGCTACAGGAGGCCTATATTCATCCCCCGGAGCTGTGTGAGGCATGTTTTAATATGGATGGATGCGCTTTATTTGACTACTTTTGGACTGTCGAACAAAAACACCCACCTACTGCCATTATAAACCTTGAAAGAGTCAGGACAATTTTTAATATAACTCCAATTGGATTCGTCTGAAAGAAGAAAGTCATATACACCTAGGACTAATGGACTAATTACATTTTTTGGGTGAACTAACCCTTTAATTTGCTGGTGTTATTTTCTATTTGTATGCATTTTTCCTTTGCAGCGCTCATTTGAGCTTGGCCACTATAACTTCTGCCTAAAAAAGGGTTTTTAAAACTGCTGTATAAATGCAATATCACAATATCACGTATATGCTCAAAGACTGTACATTTGATATATTTCTGTCTTTTGACTGACATAATCCATCTGTTTATTTTTTTCTTCTTTTGAAAAGGAATGGAAATTGAATAGTGATTTTTTTCTTTGTTCTTAGTATACCCTGCTAAAAAAGTACATTTGTTGTTGTAGTTTATTACAGCTTCCCTACCCTTGAAAAGCACAGACTGCTGGAAAAGCTCTTCCATTATGAAATGGTCTATAACAAAGTTTCAATTGACATATAACTGGTGATATTATTGTAGTGTAATCACTTAAGTATTAGTAATTAACTACTGTATTTTAGACAGTTGCAATATTCTGTCAACCTAGCAACTAATGTTGTGTTTGTTGAATATGACTGGGTAATTATAACGTGGTGGAGCAAAGGCTGTGCCATCTAGAAATGTTAAATCTTAAAATAAAATGTTAGGGTTAACACTGCATCTTTCTGGGGGGGAAATGCAGTGATTTAATATATAGTTTATTTATAGTTATTTTCAAAGCTTCAATGTACTTTTAAAAAACCTTCATTATTTTTTTATTTAATTCTAATAAATAAGTTTTTGTTAAAAACGAAACAAAATTAAAAATATTTAGCTTATAATTTCTGCACAGGAGAGACTTGGTGTTGTTTCCAAACAAAAGGAAATATATCGGTATCGGCATTGCTATCGGCCAAAATGAGTGGCAAAATATCGGCATATCGGATATCGGCAAAAATCCAATATTGTGTATCCCTAGTTTGGTTATATGTTAAAATGTTCTCTCTCTTTTTTAATTTGTATTTGCCCAATGCACTTCCTTTGTAAATGTATTACTGCTCATAAGCAGCAGTACTACTCCAAAAGCCTAAAATACTCTGCATATGTCAAATCTCTAGCAATTCATAGACAATAAGTGTGGGGAAACAAACCTAAAATAGTCTTCTTTAATTTAACAAATTACCTGTGGCATTTCATTAACTCTTGCTCAATATATCAGAAGTGTTTTTTTATAAGAGTTCAAGACAACTGGAGAAACAAATCAAAAATATAATGTTGTTTTTGTAATGTCTTTATCCTATATGCAAGGCAATACACACCTTTGCAACATTAACACACAAGTAATTTACATTAAATAACAATTCGAAATTACATCCACACAACATAAAATAAATATCCTATTTTGCTTTACAACCAATCAGCAGTGAAGATGCAATTTAGAATACAACATGAAACTTTTTTTTTTCTGTATTGTGAAGTTTTTCTGGGTGAACAGAACATTCAATAACAACAAAATAATAATAGTTATGGAAGATTGTTTCCGCCATGGAATAAAAAAGGTATTTGCAACTATTTATCTCACAATTCTGATTTTTTTCTTGCAGTTGTGAGTATCTATCTTTCTATCTGTTTTTTTTCCCCACCACAGAATAAAAACTAAAAAGTAATTGCAACTATTTATCTTACAATTCTGACTTTTTTTGTCTCAGAATTGGAAGGAAGAAAAGTCTACTTTACTTTTTTTTTTTTTTTTTCTGCGGCGGAAACAAGCTTCCATAAATAATAATAATAATAACAAAAATAATAATAATTTGAGTAATTAACTACACCTAAATCATTTAAAATAATAATAAAAAAATAAACAGCAGATTTCTATATGGGGACACATTTTGCCATTTTTGTCACTTTCGGTGGCATTTTTGCCCCTAACTTGCATTCATTTCTGAAACTAACTCACATCAGCTGAAAACCAAGATTGTTTCAAAGCAGAGCATGTTATTAGATTTCGATTTAAAAAAATACAAACTTTTTTTTTTTCTCCTTTGGGTTAACATGCATCTATGATTTGTTCAATAAGACCAGGAATGCAAATCAAGTAAAAAACAAAACACAAAACTAAAAATAAATACACAAAATTCTACAATCTTTGAAGAGAATTTCATCATTCATGCCATATTAAATTATATATAATTGTCTTTATTTAGTGTGTCCACACTTGGAGAAGTGGTGTATGGATACACGTGTCACATACATTACATTGGCCTGTAAAAACACACAAGATTGAGGTCGGTGTGTATGTGGCACGTGTGTCACTGCTCTATGTGATGCTCTCTCGCCCATTCCGCCTCTCCTCGTTTCCTGTCCCGCTCATGATGAGGGTCTCGTTGTGACCTCTGCTTTCCTCTTTGCCGGCCGTTCCTCTCGTTGTGGTCGTATTCCCTCTCTTTATCGCCCCGGTGGTGATGGTGGTGATGATGGTTTGGCGGTTCCTCTTCCTGCGTATGTCCAGCGAGAGGTTGTGGATATGTGGAGTCTGACGTCTCTTGTTTGGAAAGCGTCCTCGTGGTGTGACTGTGATGGTGGCGGTGATGATGATGATGATGGCTGTGGTGTTTGTGACGGCTTCTCCATTCACTCGGTTGTTGGTCGTTGTGAGCTTTAGCGTCTCTCTCCTCAGCGTCGTCTTCCAAACTTCCTTGCTTCTGAGTTTGGTGATGATGATGATGATGATGATGGTAGTCTTCATAAAAGCCCGTCCTGTCGTCCGCTGGTCTCTCTGCTGTCTGCTCACCCGCTCTGCTCTGAGTTAGCAACACGTGTGGAAAAATGCAGTTATATGGATTTGCAAACACAAACTAAATGTGGTTAACTAATGTTACCAAATGGAACCTTACTGTAAAGTTTTACAAGATTGTTAAAGATTTTGTTTTGTAAGAAACAGCGTGTAAGAAAATCAAAGTAAAAATCTCAATGCATAACTTCAACACACACACACGCAAGTCTCTGAAATCACTGCAAATCACTACAAACCACATCAGATGTACAGTATATGGAAGCCAGTTTTCTGCCACTGAATGAATTTAAAAAGGACTTTTTTTCTCACAGTTCTGACATTGTTCTTGGAATTGTCATATAAACGCTGGCTTTTTTTCTCGCAATTCCCTTTTTTTTTTTTTTGCACATTACTGACTTTTTTGCATAATTCAGATTTTTTTTTCTCACAATTCTGACTTTTTTTTACGAATTGTGTTATATAAACTCACAATTCTGACTTTTTTGTCACAATTCCAACTTTTTTGCACAATACTGACATTTCTCGCAATTCTGACTTTTTTGTCACAATTCTGAGAAAAACTAAATATTTACTTTTCCGTTGCAATTCAGAATTTTCTTGCACAGTTCTTTTTTCCCAGAATTGTGTAATATAAACTTGCAATTCTGACTTTTTTTCTCGCAATTCTGACTTTTTCTGCACGTTACTGATTTTTTTCTCGCAATTCTGACTTTTTTCTAAGAATTGTTATATAAACTTACAATTGTGACTTTTTTCTCGCAATTCAGACTTTTTTTTCACATTACTAACTTTTCTCGGTATTCTTACTTTTTGGTCACAATTCTGACATTTTTCTCAGAATTGTGGTGTAAACACTCAATTCTTTTCCCATACAATTCAAAATTTTCTTGCACAATTCTGACTTTTTTCCCGAAATTGTGTAATATAAAGTTGCAATTCTGACTTTTTTTTTTCTGACAATTCAGATCTTTTCTGCAAATTACAGATTTTTTGCACAATTCTGACATTTTTTTCTTGGAATTGTGAGAAACACGCAATTGTGTGTTATAAAGTCAGAATTGCAAGATATAAATTCACATTTCTGAGTCAGAATTGTGAGATAAAAAGTCACAATTACCTTTTTTTTATTCAGTGGCGGAAGCAACTTTCCATAGATCTATTACTCTCCAATGTTAAAATAATCCATATTCAAATTATTAACTCCATATTTAAAAGTCAGCAACTCTAAGATTATCAAAGGAACACTTCACCCAAAACAACCTCATTTACTCATCCATATGCAATTTTCTAAATCTGTATTATTTTCTTTTGTCTATGAAAAATGAATGTTGCTGCTGCTCTTTTACAAAAGCACATTATGAACATGCACGGTCAAGATAAAAAAGCACAAACAGCTCTTAAGTACCATAATAGTAGCCCATATAAACAATTTCATTTTTTTTGGGTGAGTTATTCCTTCAAGCTAAATCCTAATGAAAGTAGGTTTACTATTCTGAACTTGGTCAAATGAAAGCATGGCTGAGCTTCAGTCTTACAGACACACACACTCACCGTGACTGAGGCTACTCATCTGTAATAGGAGTAACCTCCTCAGTCTGAGAGGCAGCAATGTTTGTCAACAGAACGATAAGGACATTTGTGAAAAAAAACAATATTATAACATGTAGTCTTGTAAGTTTTTAGTGGTTCATTATTTTAAGTGTAATTTGCCTGGGAATTTTTGGAACCCTTATGAAAAAGTAGTACACTTTAGCAAACTTAAAAAAAAAAAAGAGTATTTATTATTGAAATAATATACTTTAATATACATTAAAAAATATATCTAAGTGCGAACTGAAAGTAATGTTTTTGGACGTTTATTGCATAATTGCAATTAAATGAAAATGTTTAAATTTATATCAAATGCAGTTAGTTGAAATTAAAGTGCTTTTTCAACCCACTTAAGTAGTAAATTAAGAAATAGTCATGAAAGTGTCTTTAAGTACACTTAAATGGCTTTTTATGACTATGATGTTATCTGCAAGTATAGTTTTTTTATATACTTTTAAGATTTTAAGTACACTACAAGTGCACATTCAATACAATTAAGTGCACTTCTTTTTTTAAAGCTGTAGTCCGTAACTTTTTTTTGGTTAAAAATGATCCGAAATCTATATTTGAGAAAGTACATAACCAGCCAGTGTTCAAAACTATCGCCTTACTTTAGCCCGATTCACAACGGTTAGCTTATAATAATGTTTTCTTATTTGAGTGGTACGGGTAGGTTTCGAGTATGGCACTGCGTCATTACGTCACGTCTGTAAACATGAAGAAGTTGTCCCGGCTAGTAGGCTATAGCATGGGAGGATCCTGCTGGTGGCGGATCGTTTATAGCCTTTTCTCACAGCAGCTAGAATAATTAAATGTTTCATTTTGATGGCGGTTAGATTCAAAAACATTAGATTCATCCGTGCTGGAGCCGTGCCAGAGTACAGACCACGGTCGGAAGATAATTCCGCACAGAGCTGCAATTTCAGGTTTTCAAACAGAGATGGCGACAAAGAGGCAAAACTTACGGACTGCAGCTTTAACTAGGAAACTTAAATTCAAGCCATTGTTAGGAAATCCTGTAGTAATACAACTAGATACCTAAGCTTTCTGTATGTAAGTGTTTACCCATAGGTACCTTTGGTTGTGGATTCGTCAGTGAGTCCTTGCAGGCGACTGCGGCTGCAGCGACTGTGGTGAGTTTCTCCAGCAGAGGGTTTGTCTGCGGGACGCTGGGAGGATGAGTGGATCTCCAGTAGGCCTCCAGATAATCAGCCATGTGCTCGCAGGCATCTTCCAGCTGATTCTCATCAAGAATGATGTCGAAAAGCTCCTGGATAGAGAACAAACAAGCGTGAGAAGAGGGAAACGAACTGTTAGAGAGCAGAGAATGAGAGCGAAAGGGTGATTGTGTGGTTTATCGCAAGTAATTATTCAATTAACTCACTGAAGGGCACTGGGCCAGTTTGTCTGCTGCCACCATCTGCACATTGAGATGTTTTGCCTGAGACTTTCCTCTAGACTTTATTAACCGCTGCAAAACCTGAAACATGGATACATCAGAATTGTTTTCAGTCTTTTGTTGTGCTTTAAAGAAGTACACTTATTTTGATGTGTTGACTAACATACTAAAGCACTTGATTATAATTTGAACTGTAGTGTTTTATTTTATGATATAAAGTTCATGCATTTGCATCTTCATCATTTCAAATGTGTAATAACAAATACATTTAAATACACGACATACAAGTTTCAACTGAAATTGCATTAAAGTATATTTTAGTTTACCATAAATGCTTGTCAGCACATTCAGCAGCACTTTACTCATATTTCATACAATTTAAAAAAAATACATAAATAAAATTGCACTTAAGTGTACTTTTTTGACCTACTTAAGTAGGATTTAAGTTTAACTTTATGCAAAAGTATGAGAATATTATTAAGTTTTTCTTCAAAGTATATGTTTGTGTACCTTTGGAGAGGTGATCTTGATGTAGACAATAATAGGTGCAAGAGATGTTTTTCCCAGTTGGGCCGGATGATTTATCGTGTCGGCGTCAAGAACCACCAGCTGCAGCGTATGAGCCAGTTCAAAGATCCTCTCGATCTCACTCTGAACCTCCGCTATAAACACACACACACACACACACACACACACACACATTGAATGTTTTTTCTTTACTTAAAGTACAATTGATCGCAACAACAATCTCTTGTGAATCTGTATAATTGGCAGTAATTTAATTTATTTTATTTTTATCAGGCAAATTAAGACTTAAGAACTTTTTGACTTGCAGTCAAGAACAATTATGCCAAATTTGCTAGTCATTTTTATTTACCAACTCATTAAAACAAAGAGTATTTTAGTGTAGTATTTTGTCTGCATTGAATTTCATAATAAGCATTTGATTGATACATAATGTGGTAAAAGCAAAAATAAACTTATTGTACTTATTATCTGAAAAAAAGGAATGCTGCTATTTGTGATATTTATCACAAATTATATATGACATTTATAACATCAGAATGACAGAAAATTGAACTGATTTGAGAACCTATATGACGATTATCTTTTATTGTGAGAGTGTGTGTGTATGTCCTGCTCTGGATACTGTAGGAAGGACAATTCAATAATACAGACTGTATAAGAGAATACAATTGATGCAAACAAGAATGCAAAAACATTTTGAATACAAAAAGGAAAATGATTTATTAAATCTCATCATTTTAAATAAGATCTCCTTTTTTAGTCATTCACATTAAAGCATCAAATACTTTCACTTACCTAAGTTGGAGCGTGTGTTCGAGCGCTCGATGATGGCATGTTTACTGGGGTTGTTGAGCACAGAGCGCTTGGCCAGAGAAATATCAGCAGCCACCCTCGTGATCGAGATCCTGAATTACACAAAACAAGAGAATATACAATGTAACTACATGTTAATCAAATGCAAGCTTTTTAAATGTACTTGCAATGCACCAAAATGTATGTGCATAAGTATATTTATTAAATAGTTAATGGTAAAATTTGTCTTTTTTTCAGTTTTATTATTAATGTTAAAAACAGTTGTGCTGCTTCATATTTTTGTGTAAACCTAATGCACTACCATTCAAGTAAAATTATTGCCAGTAAAGACATTTAAAATAAGAATATTTCTCTTTCAAATAAATGCTGTTCTTTTGAATTTTCTATTCATCAAAGAATCATGAAAAAGAAATTATATAACGGTTTTGATAAAAATATATTTGGTAGCACAACTGTTTTCAACATTGATCAAATTCAATTTAATATACTGCTTCCAGTGAAGCAGTATATTAAAATGATTTCTGAAGGATCATGTGACGCTGAAGACTGGAGTAATGATGCTGAAAATTCAGCTTTGATCACAGGAATAAATTATATTTTGAATTATAATAATATTTCATAATTTTCACTGTGTTTTATGTCAAATAAATGCAGCCTTTGTGAGCAGAAGAGACATTAAAAAAATCTTACAGATCCAACACTTTTGACCGGAAGCGTACATAAGGCCATCAAATATAAAATATGACCATGTTTTCTGATCACTGTAAAAAATGATCGTGATTTTAACGGTAAAAAACTGTGAAAATGCTACGGTAAAAACCTGTTACATGGTTAACAGAAAGTTCCTGTAAAATTTACAGGGAAAAACCGTAAACTGACGTTCCCAGAATTCCCTGCGTTCCATTTCAAATTCTGTTTGAATTTGACGTTTTTTCTTTGAAATAACTATGTTTTTTCTTAGTTTTTTCTTATCAGTTATGTTTATTAGGGTTGTATGTTACATCTAATGTTGTTAAATTAATGTTTATAGCATATTTCAGTTTAATGAGTCTCACCATGATGGTGTTTAGTGCTTGTGTGAATGACACTGTGCACCTTCTGTATATTCTATTGTTTAAAAGTTGCTTGTGATGGGCTTTGGCTCATCATGTGACTTGCTCATCATCACCTGCATTTGGTGGATATCATTTATTTCAAAGGAACAAAACAGATTTCAGTACTTTAATAGGTTGGTATATTAAGATTATATCAGTTAAAGAAATTACGGTATTTAACTGTAAATTTAAGTTAAAACCGTAAAACCTAAATCGTTGCCACCGTATTTTTTACGGTAGAATTGTGGCAACCACAGCTGCCAGTTTTTTACGGTAAATTTTTCGTATTTTTTTTTACAGTGTAGTTTTAGACTATTCGACTAGTCTGTTACAAATGCACACATCCCTTCTCTCCATGCAGTCCATTATTTGTCTTGTATATGCCTGGGAGATACTATAAGAAAACATGAAATTAGCATCTCCACATCCATTGTACATGACGTAAAATACATGTCATCGCAGATGAAAAAATATCAAACTCAAATGCATTTCAATTGGTTTTCAAACCACATATGAATTTGGCAAGGACTAAGTTTGTAAAAAAAATCTGATTTGATTCCAATTCACCAAAAAGTTATGTATAATTGTAACTGTCATACTGTAAATCCTGCACAGTGGTGTTTGGGAAACTGCAGTCAAGGGAAGCTACAGGCATGTGACCCGGCTGCGTGCTTATGGACCAGCATGGCCAATTAAGGCAATGAGATGTGACTATTTAAAGAAACATTATACACTCACGTGACACATACACACACACAAAAATATAAACTATCCCAACAGAGGGAACCACTTAAAGACTCACCTCCCCTCAAAGCGGTGCTTCAGAAAGTCAAACAGAGCTTTCTGCATCATATCTGTTACCTGTTTACACACAAAAAAGCATTTTAAGAGATAGTTTACCCGAAAATGAAAGTTCAGTCTTTACCAACTCGACTTTTTGTCAGTCAGCATTTGTCATTAGTTCTTCAGAAGTTATAAACAAGTTAGATGTCCAGGTTTCTCTTTTCAAACTGTATTTTCAGAGAAAAACAGCTTAAATTCCTGTCTGTTCCTCATAGAAAGATAAAGTTGTTTTTTTTCTTTCCCCCAGCTCTTCTGGTGGCTGTTATTTTGCTGTTATTTATTGTGTTCTCAGCATCATATTTGATCAAGAATAATCTTTGCAACAAATTCAAACACTAGCAACATAGACTCAAAATTGCACAGAATAAAAATAGTTATAGTAATAATTTGCACATTATTCAAAATACAAATATCTGTTCTCTATGATACTGTAAATGCGTCTACTTATATTTAAATACATTTTTTAATGTTTTTTTTATGTTGTTTGTAAGTGTGAGCTCGATTTCAATCATAGTTTTATTTATAATATTATTTTTGCACCTTAATTTACAGATGTTTAACTTTTTGTGTGCATTAATTCTGCTGCACCAAATAAGCCAAAAATTGTGGATAGTTTGCATTTTATTGCAAGCATTCAGATGTCAGGATAAAACCCTTTTAATGCTATTTCTCGTATAATAAAGTATTATGCATGCAATATATATATATATATACTTCTTTTTTTTTTCTTTGTACAAACATATAACAAAAGTTTGTGGACATGATTTTTCGAAGTTGTAAATAAAACAGATTATTGGAGTACATTTTACAAGAAATTACTGTTACAGTTGTTGTACTTCAACATTTCCAATTGAACTCAATGTTGCTGTTTGTTTGTAATTATTTGTTAAATTTACTAGTGATTTCTGAGTGAAAATTGCTTCAAAGTAATTTATTTAAAGTAGCTTGTTTTTAGTGCTTTCCTTTACAAAACAGCCGATGTTTGCCATGTTTTGCCATTTTTAGTCGTTGACGGTTTAATTGTATGGAAAAGAGCAGCTTGAACATTGTACTAAACATCTCCACAAAACAAAGACATCACAAGGGGTGAATTAACCCTTTAGTATCTTCTCTATGAAGTCACAATGCGTTTTGCAGCACCTGACCTCGTAGCCCTTGAGCGACGGTCCCACCAGCACCACGGGTCTCATAGATGGCACCACGTCATACGGAGGAACATGCTCTGTCTGTAGAGCAGCACAAAACACACACCATTAACCTCTTCAGTGTGCAAACACTTCACAATCACAGCTCGGGGAGAGAAAAGAGGGGAAACAACAGTAGATCTGATTGAAAATAATAATTATCCATATTAAGATCTAGACTGCAAGTGTCAAATTTAACGTCAGCAGGCTGAGAATGTCCAGTTCTTATATTGCTGTATTGTTAATTATTTCAGATTGAAGTTAAACTAAAACATTCTTTGCATTTAACTAGACTGCAGATTAAGGACAATGTTGAATGCATTTCTATTTGTTTTGCCTGAGCTCAAATTAAGTTTGACACCCAACTGAAAACCCAGTTTACGTACATCGAGTGTTTCATACATACTGTGAGCTTTAGTCAAATAATTAGTTAATATCAGGCTTTTGAAACAGTGCTGTGTTAAGCAAATTAGAAAATTATTGTTTGTGCAATTTTGTATGTAATTGTACAAACAATAATTTTATTGGTTAAACATGCACACACACACAAACGCAAATCTGAAGCTGTATAACAGAGAAATGTCAGAAGGGAGACCCACACAGTGAAGTGCTCACTAAGTATTGGCCATGCAATCATTCCTACTATGTTGTACATTTTTATGCCCCCTCATGTCTAGGATAAAATATGAAATGTACCATTTAAAAATTTTCAAGTATAAACTGTTAAAAATAAAGGTTCTTTGGAATGTTTCCATTCCACAAAAAGTTCTTTGCAGTGGAAAAATGTGATTTAGATGTTTTTTAAAATTTCTTTACACAAAGAAAAAATGTTAACTGTTCACTGAAAGGTTCTTTAGGGAACTAAAAATGGTTCTTCTAGGACGTCACTGTGAAAACCCTGTTTAGGAATCTTTATTTTTAAGAGTGCATTAAGGTGTGATCACATTTGCAAAATTTCAGCAAAATTTGACATGCTAAAAAAATATCTATTAATAGTGTAGCAATGCATGAAGAATTGCTCACACAGAAGTCACGTTATAAAAAAAGCAGCTTTCTGTTGAACACAACCAAATCTGGAAGTTTTTGCGAAACTCTCGATAGCATGGATTCCTATTGAAATGACTGGATTTGATCTGTGAAACTTTGCCAAGCAAGAGTAAACGTGACCGCACCTTTAGAGATGTTCTGTGCTATAAGTTGGTTTCACTGTAAAACATTATATTCTGCTCTATATTATTAGTCAAGTTTTTTTTTATGTTTTTGAAAAAAAGTCTAACAAGTCTCCAATTGTTTGATTAAAAATACAGTAAATACCAGCATATAGTAAAATATTATTACAATTTAATGCTTTTTATGTTATTATATTTTCAAATATAATTTATTTCTGTGATCAAAGCTGAATTTTCAGCATCATTACTCCAGTCTTCAGTGTCACATGATCCTTCAGAAATCATTTTAATATGCTGAATTACTACTGGTGCTAAATTATTAATAATGGTAATTAATAATGAAACCTGTTTTTGCTGCTTAATATTTTTGTGATTCTTTTTTCAGGATGAATAGAAAGAACAGCATTTATTTGAAATCTTGTGTAACATTATAAATGTCATCACTTTTGATCAATTTAATGCATCCATGCTGAATCATGGTTTTCATAAAAATACAAAGCAGCATAGATGTTTTAAACAATAGCAATGTTTCTTAAGCAGCAAATCAGTATATTACAATGATTTCTGAAGATCATGTGACACTGAAGACTGCAGTAATGATGCTGAAAATTCAGCTTTGATCACAGGAATAAATTACATTTTACAATATATTCACATAGCAAGCAATTCTTTTAAATTGTAATAATATTTCACAATATTACTATTTTTACTGTATTTTTTGATCAAATAAATGCAGCCTTGGTGAGCAGAAGACTTCAATCAACAACATTAAAAATCTTAATTATTCAACACTTTTACTAGTGCATATGCAGTATATCAAAATTATCTTCAGATTAAAACTATCATGTAAATCCGTCACTGTGCAGATTCCATCCTGTTAATTTTCTTGCCGTTGTGCAAATAACAATAAGCTATAATTAATAAACTCTAAGTACTGCATAACAGGAATGAGCGGCTGCAGGCCTCGGGCGTCCACTGACCGCACGGCTCTCTGTGAGGCCCGACTTACCGACTTATGCCTCTGCTTAGCTGAGGAAAGGAGGAAGGGAAACAGACAAAGGGAGTGTGAAAGATTAGGAGACAGAGGAACAAAGACAAGACCGGGAGAGAGAAGGGAAAGAGTGAGTGGAGTAAGCTAGCATGGATATTCGGACGACGACAAGCGACACAGGCTCTGCGCGATGCTGCTGTGACGGACAGATGCAGAGCGAGGGAGCGTCCATCGGCATGCTTTACCTTCTTAAAGAAAGGCATTCGTTTCTCACGGGCTAAAGGGGATATTACTGTGTTTGGGCTGGCTTTGGGTGAACGCTGATGGGGAGGAGGGTCGTTCTCCTCTGGATCTAACCCTGCAGCATCTATGTCCACAGCTACACACACACATATATAAACGCACACACGTACATATGAGCCTCAGCAAAACACATGGGGGAATTCATACACAATGCACAACAATCATTTATGAGACAATAAATTACATTTATGCATTGAAGCACACAGCATTTCAGTAAAACGTTGCCTTGTGAAAAAGGAGTACACTTTAGCATACTTAAAAGAATACTTAATTGCTAATATACTTATATATGTTCAAGATTCAAGATTTTTATTTGTCACATACACAATTATACAGAGTATAACCAGCAGTGAAATGTAGGTCATCTTAGTTGTATGAACTGTATGTAATGGTTTTGGACACTCGATTGCATATTAATTGCAATTAAATAAAACTGTATTACAGTTTAAATTAATATTTCATTCAATTAGATAAACAAGCTTTTTGACTCACTTAAGTTGGACATAATTGCTTCTATTGTCTATCACATAAAAGTGCTGCTGAATGTACTGACAAGCATTTATGATAAACTAAGATATACTTTAATGTAATTTCTATTGAAACCTGTATGTAATGTATAGAAATGTATTTGAATTAATTTGCAATTAGCACATTTAAAATAAAATACATTTAAATGCAATATAACAAATAACACACCACCGTAAAAAATTACTATATATTTTTTTTTACATGTACTTTAGTATAGAAATATACTCTCTGCCCAGATTCAGTCAAATGCAGCAAAGTTGATTGGACGGTGCTTCAAAGTACAAATGGACGATGACCCAAAACATACAGCAAAAGCAACCCAGGAGTTTTTGAAGGTAAAAAAGTGGATTATTCTGCAATGTATACTATATATTTTTTGAGTTGAGTCAATCTCCTGATCTCAACCCGATTGAGCATGCATTTCACTCGCTGAAGACAAAACTAAAGGCAGAAAGACCCACAAACAAACAGCAACTGAAGTCAGCTGCAGTAAAGGCCGGGGGAGGGGGGTTAGCTGTGTATAAAAATGGTTGTAGTTCCTAAGCATTTTATGTTATATTTTTGTTCAAACCCTTGAATTAAATCTTAAAGTCTGCACTTCAGTCACATCTTGATTGTTTTGTTTCAAATCCATTGTAATGGTTCCAGACCTGACTGTATGAATGTATTTGAATGTATTTGTAATCGCACATTTGTAATGATGAACTTGTGAATTACATTTAAAATATATTTTGGTAATATCAAATAACACACTACAATGTACTTCTACACTAAAGTGTACTTCTTTAAAGCACGACAATAGACTAATAAAATGTTTAATTTGACAATATTACAAAGTGCACTTTTTAAAACTGTACTTAAGTGTGAAACAGTCATGAAAGTGTCTGTCTTAAAGTATGAAATTCCCAAAGTGAATCCCATTCACATTCCTCTGGGATTTTTTGACTAGGGTAGAGGATGTGTTGAAAACTGCAATGTAATATAACGTAACATATAATGTACCAAGTATTTCACAAAATTTGTTTGATGTGCTGAATAATGTAAATAAAAATGTATTGATGAGTTTTAAAGTGACACTAAATGTTGATAACGTACCTGAGGATGGCGGGGTTGATTTACGTGAATTTGAAACAACGTCTCCTAAACTAGATAAGGAGTTTGCCCCTAGTTTACTGTAAAAGAAAAGAACAACATAGAATCCTTAACAAAAAAAGAAAGGTGTAATGGGTTTAGTTTTCTTCTATGTATTTAAAAGTGCTCTTCTGAAGAAAAAACAGCCTTGGCGACCTGAGCGGATTCAGTGGGTGACCAGATTAAATGAGCAGTTAAAGCCATTTAAACCATTTCAAGCTCTTTATTTTCAGCAGGACATAACAGAAGTTAAGTTTAAAAGCAATGTAAGCCTAAGCACATTGTAGAAAACATTGGCACCAGTCGTTACTACAATCTACTTAGGCTTCAGATCCCTTGTGAAAAAGAGTATGGAAATAATTTACTTTAAAAGAATATACTTAAGTGTGAACTAAAAGTAATGTTAATGACACTTAAATGAACTTTAGAGTGCTCTTTTGACCCACTTAAGTAGGACTTAATTCCATCTTTATATGTAATTGTATTATTATTTTGTCTTTAAAATATGACATTTATCACATTACAAATTGCACTTTTTAAAAGTGTACTTAAGTGTGTTTAGAAAGTGTCTCTCTTTTAACCAGTTAAGTGGCATTTTATTACATTAATATTATTATCTCCAAGTAGAGTTTTTTTTTAAATATACATTTTTAAGATTTGAAATACACTACAAGCACACATTCAATACAATTAATTCAATTAAGTTCAATGAACTGAATTAAGCACACTTCTTTTTCACAAGGGATGCTTTTGGGAAACAGCCTAAGTCTAGTTTTTTTGAAAGTGGTTAAATATTAAAGCTCTATTTTCTGTAACATTCTGTTTATTAAAGAACTATAGGTTATGTGTTTGTGGAACAGATACCTTGAATAAAATTTTCCTTGTTTCGTACGTTGCTCCTGGTGGATACGAATGCTTTCAAGCTTCACCGGACTTGGGATGAAACCGATGTCACACCCTTCTTTCACCAAGCGACCAATCCACCAGTCATTATTAAATTTCTGTCATTAAACACACAGAAGTCACCCATGGTGCATATTTATCATCGTGAAAATACTATTCCCACAGAACCTTACAAAGCCAAAATTCAAGGCCATACACAATCTTAAATATATTAACTACTATAATTTTTTTTTATTATCATTTGCAGAGTGAAAAACTAATCTTGGTTATTTTAAATACTTTCTGCCATAAACTGTATTTCAAGGCCTTGTTACATGTGTTTAAGTCTGTTTTAGTTAAAGAATCTGTAATGAATGATGCATTTTGAGTGTGTTGTGTTTGTTGATATGGACATACAGTATTCATTTTATTGGCTCAGGTCTTTTAAAAATGATATACTCAACTGCTATAATCATTTCTTCTTCATTTTCATCTGTATACATGTGAATATGGATATGGATACATGTTTAAATACATACTTCTTTAACATGAAGGAAATCTTTAGCCTCAAATGAGATTTCCATTCCAGGCACAGGGACGTCGTCTTCAGGAGAAGCGCTGTAGCCAACATTAGTACGTACTGCAAACGCCACTGGTTTAGACTGTGTAGAAGAACAAAGAGTGAGTCCAGTATGAAATATTAACAAATAGCATGTATTTCTCATGTATTTCAAACCTGTGGAACACAGAAGATGATATTTAGAAAAATGCATCAGTGTCCATACAATAGGGTTCAATATTGTAAAAAAAAAAAAAAAAAAAAAAAAAAAAAATTCTTATTTTGTGTTCTGCTGGAACGACATGAGGATAATTACATTATTACAAAATTGTAATAAATAAAAAAAAAAAAACGACACAATTCTCCAGGAAAATCTAAATTTCAATCATTTCTGCAAAATACACTTTCAAGTATTGCATATTATCTGTTTGTGTCTGTGGATTTCAATTACTAAACATATTTTTCCAGGCTGTTTTCTCTGCACTACAGCAGCACTTACATACACCTTAACAGTTTTATTTCTATTTCTATTCTGAAGATTTTTACTCAGGGTTTTGTTCATCATTTGCCTGATTGACCTTTCATTCTTAAAAACATGATCATTTTTCTTCTGGTTGACCGAAGTTTCTGATTTATGGAGTGATAAAAATTAAAAATCCTAAAAACCATTAGCTGTAATATGTCAACAAAATGAAACAAGGAACTGGCTTTATCCAGTGTTCAGATCTATGTTCTGCAGTGTATGCAAATTATTACATATTTAATTAGATATCTACAATTTTGTCCATGTTTTCAGGAATACAAAAGAGCAGGAACATGAATGTCTGACACACAAGGGCAAAATCAGTATGGACTCAATGTAATTCACTTCCACATGATGGGCTGCACAAGCAATGAATTATGGGTGTACCAAACAGAGGACACAGTGTCCTCTAATGGTAATGGTGGGTTGATCACATGCAAACCTGACTCCGTGATCTGTCAATACAATGCTGCTTTATCTTCCCTTTCTTTATCTCAGTCTGTCATCTTTATATTTTCTAATCAAATAAAAAGGTATGCAAAACTATGCACTGTATTATTGTAATAATATGCAATATTTTTAATAGCAGCTTTAAATAATTTGTATATATATTGTGCAGCTTTGTTTTCACAGCCACTGTCTGCCTCTTATGTAACACCACTTTCCATTAAACATGCAGTATTGATCAGACATAGTGATTGTAACCCTTTGTGTAAATGCATGTTCAGACATCTACAGTTTCATTCACATTCACCAAAAACACACTCACATCTGACAGCTTGTTTACTTTACTCGAGACTGTGCTAAATCTTTGACTAACACAGCTTCAGGTTGTTTTTGGTTGAGTGAAATTATGTAATACCTACAGGGGAAAGCAAAACTGAAACATTTTTCATTATACACAGTCAAAAGCTTGAAATAATTTACATATTTTAATGTTTTTGACATCTTTTATGCTCACAGAGGCTTCATTTATTTGATCAAAAAATACAAAAAACATTAATATTGTAAAAATATTATTATAATTTCTATTTATATGTGACACTGGAGCACAAAACCAGTCATAAGTAGCACAGGTATATTTGTAGCAATAGCCAAAAATACATTGTATGGGTCAAAATGATTGATTTTTCTTTCCAAAAGAAAAATTTAAAATTTTAAAATTTTATTTCCAAAAATCATTAGGATATTAAGTAAAGATCATGTTCCATGAAGATATTTTGTAAATTTCCTACTGTAAATATATCAAAACTTTGATTATTAATATGCAATGCTAAGGACTTAATTTGGACAACTTTAAAGGTGATTTTCTCAATATTTATCAAAATCAAAATCACATTAATTTTTCAGCTCTACTGTTTATTATTTCTCATTTTGTTTTTATGCCTCCAAATAATTTTTTTGGAGGATGGCTTATGAAGACTTGGAATATATTGTGCTGTTTTGTTAATTTTGGAGCATTTCTTTGTATGATGTTCAGTGGACGATGGAATCATGCGGCCCAGTTTTCAATTTTGGGTGAACTATTCCTTTAAGGCTCTTTCAAGAGTGGTTTAAAGTGTTCAATTTGTGAAACTGTACTGCAACACGTGGTAACCTAAAAATGGTAAACTAACTGGTTTTATTGAACCAAGCTATAAACATACATTTATACCAACAAAGCTATATTTTATATGTTAAATCAGGTAGAAATAACTCTTTAAGGTAACAATTGCAGTGTGTGTGTGCTTGCGTGTGTGTGTGTGTATGTGTATGTGTATGTGTGTGTGTGTGTGTGTGTGTGTGAGAGAGAGAGAGAGAGAGAGAGAGAGAGAATAGTTGTGGATATTTCTAGAAACATGGTCAGTGAAGAATATTTTACTTTTGTCTGCTCACTGCAGGCCATCTGGCTTTGTTATCAATATTTATGTGAGCATTCAATAAATAAATTATAAAATCTGATTGATGTCAAACTCTAAAAATAGCTATCACCCCTAGAGGTGAAGGAGAGTGTGAAAAAAACAAGATTAAATAGAAGAATAAAAATAGATGGGAAAGACTAACGGGGTGAGATTTCATATATTGCCTCCAAATAGCTTTGATTTGCCTCAAAGAAAGTGTCTAATAAGCATCCGGCTATAAATTAAGCCTTAAAATAAGCCTGAAGGTGCTGTGTGTGTCTTATATTTTAGTAATTCAGTGCAGGATTTATAAAGCAAGAATAACAGTCTCATGAGGCTTTGTATTGAGAATTACAATGATATTTTTAAAGAAGGAAATAGAAAGAAAGATTGTATTCTCCCAAATACCAGAAACCTACTCATACCAGTCACAAGATAATCACCTGCTAGACTTTATAGTTATGATTATAACCAGTCATGACGAACTGGAGCTGGTTATACTGACACACACACACACACACACACACACACACACACACACACACGCACACACACAAACATTTATTTTGTAACAGTGGAAATGGAAAGTCTACGGAGCCCTTTATGGGACATGGTGGTGGGAAAACTTCGGGGGGAGTGAAAAAAATTTGGGGTGGGAGGACAAAATATTTTTCAAAACTTTTGCGTTCTCTCACAAAACCAGTTGAGTTCAGACAAACTCTTCCAGTTTACTTTACAGCTTGCAGTAGTTCATACAGCTCCTTATGTTCACAGTGGAGTGGTTCGTAGAGTTTTATTTTGAACTTGGACTCAAATAAAGAAATACGTCAGTGCTTAGTTCAAGGCATGGTTTTGGGACATTCTAAGCTTAATGTGGCTTAATGTTTTAAAAGAGTGACATTGGAGAACCAAATTTCATAATAATAAAAGCTGATAAAATTATTAGGCTAATATTAATAACCTTATTAGTAATATTACTAAGCAGAAGAGCCCAGAATGTGACGTAAGCTTTTTCTCCCCCATAATACTCTTAAGGTAGGCTAGTGAATGAAACGGTGATTTAAAAATACCAAATCTGTTGCATTCATATTCTGGGCTATTCTGCTTTATTAATAGTAATATTATTAATAAGGTTATTAATATTAGCGTAATAATTTTATTAGTATTTATTATTATCGAATTTGGTCCTCCAGTGTCACTGTTTAATACATTAAGCCACATTAAGCGTTTTAGAATGTCCCATACTTTATTGAGTCCAAGTTCAAAATAAAACACTATGAACCGCTCCATCGTGAACCGAGCTGTAACCACTGCAAGCTGTAAAGAAAACGGGAAGAGTTTGGTTTTGAGAGAGAACTCAAATATCTTTGCGAGGGAACGCAAAAGTTTTGCGAGGGAACGCAAAACATTTGAAAAATATTTTTTCCTCCCACCCCAAATTTTTTCCCACCACCATGTCCCATAAAGGGCTCCATACAAGTCAGTTGCATTGTACTGTGGGATATATTCTTTGCAGTATGCAGTTAGTATACTGCATATTTTGACTAATGTTAAAAAATATGGTTCAATGAATTCTATGCATACAGAAAGACAGACAGGCAGCAGCTAGTGAGGCTGTGAAAATACACATCCAGCACCCGCACCATCAGCACTGGAGCTCCTCAGGGCTGCGTACTCTCCCCACTGCTCTTCTTCCTCTACACCAACGACTGCACATCTAAAGACCCCTCTGTCAAACTCCTGAAGTTTGCAGACGACACCACACTGATCGGCCTCATCCAGGATGGTGATGAGTCTGCTTACAGACAGGAGGTTAAGGAGCTGGCTGTCTGGTGCAGTCTTAACAACCTGGAGCTTAACACGCTCAAAACTGTGGAGATGATCATGGACTTCAGGAGAAACCTCCCTGCTCTCCCCCCACTCACCATCATGAACAGCACTGTAACAACAGTGGAGTCATTCAGCTTCCTGGGCACCACCATCTCTCAGGACCTGAAGTGGGACACTCACATTGACCCCATTGTTAAAAAGGCCCAGCAGAGGTTGTATTTTCTTCACCAGCTGAGGAAGTTTAACCTGCCACAGGAGCTGCTGAAACAATTACTCTGCCATCATTGAATCCATCCTCTGCACTTCAATAACTGTCTGGTTCAGCTCAGCTGTGAAAAAGGCTACTGTGCTGTTGTTCTCTTTCAACTAGATCATACATTTTTTCCTTCAACTTGCACCTCTACAGGTGTGCGTTTGCTTTGCCTCACTTACTCTATTAAGGATTCAGCTCAGCTACCAAATCTGACCTCAGAAGACTAAAGAGGGTAGTCCGGACTGCTGAGCGAATCATTGGTACAACCCTCCCCACTCTCCAAGAGCTGTACTTATCCAGAGTGAGCAAAAGGGCTGGCAAAATCACTCTGGACCCCTCACATCCAGCACACAACCTCTTTGATCTGATACCGTCTGGTCGACTCTACAGAGCTCTGAGCACCAGAACGACCAGGCACAGGAACAGTTTCTTCCCTCAGGCAATCCATCTCATGGCCACTTGACAATAATTGTGGAACACACACTATTTATACGCTTATACACTTATTTATCTAACACACATATTTAGTCTACCTTTTAAATTGCACATAATATACCTGTACACACAAAACTATCTATTGTAATATACCTGTACATACAATTGTCAATTTGTATATTGTTAGTCCTTATTCACTTGTTATATTTTTATTCTTTTATTATCTGTGTTTTTGTCCTGTCATTGTCATTCTGTCACACTGTGGAGCTTCTGTCACGAATACAAATTCCTCGTATGTATAAACATACCTGGCAATAAAACTCATTCTGATTCTGATTCTAAAACATGCAGCAATACCTTGGCCTTTTCGAGCTGAGCCTGAGCCTGTCTCTCAGCTTCTCTGCGTAAGGTCTCTTTATCTTCCTCCAGAGACACATCCGAGTCAGACGGTCGACTAGTGTATGAGTCCGCTGAACCCTGTGGAAAAAACACAGACATCTTTTAATACACATTATTTCTGTGTGTGCATTTATTTAATTAATTACATGGATTATGACACATGGTTTCTATTTGATTGTCTTCATTGATTTTAAAACCATGACATTTACTCATTTGCTCAGGATAAATATACAGCTACTCTACTTAAAGTTGGTGTGCGTGATTTGTTCATGGCAGAATAGTTTCTCCTATATCAATAAGCAGACAGAGTAAGCCATTAACAACTTGATTTTGAAGAACGATAACAAGTTTTGGTTATTGACTTACATTGTATGAAAAATGGAAACAATTTAGTTTAGAGACAAATTCTCACTATTAACTAGTAACTTATTAGCATGCACATTACAAGCATACTGACTGTTTATTAGTGCTTATAAAGCACATATTAATGCCTTATTCTACATGACCATATTTTAGATCCCCTAATCCACCCCATACCTAAACATAACAACTACCTTATTAAAAATTAATAAGCAGCAAATTAGGAGTTTACTGAGGCAAAAGTTGTAGTTATCAGTTAGTTAAAAGTGAGGCTCCAAACTAAAGTCAAGTGTGACCAAAAAAAAGACTACTATAACATTTTTCAAAATATCTTCTTTCAAGCTATTTTAAGAAGACAAAGTCATACAGATTTGGAAAGAAATTATGTGAGTAAATGATGATAATTTTCATTTTTAGGTGACTGTCCCTTTAAATTAACTTGGCATTTCATTTCAGAGAACTAGTGTTTCTCTTACAATGGCTGAGGGAGTGACTAACGTAATCAATCTCTCCACATTTTTTCCTCTTCTGGAAAATCAATCATAGAAACGTTATTTTGGATTTTCCTTGTGCTATTGGAGTGAATGGGAAGTGCCTCCCCTGCCCCTAAAGAGTACAGACTATTATCTGTGAGGATCTTACACCGTAGCCTACAGAATGCTCCCTACTTAGCAACGGCCCTAAGACACAGGTAATTATAAAGTACTTTGAAATCGAAAGGGATAACAGTAAAACAAAACCGGAGTACCACAAATCATTTCAAACTGCAATAGACTTTAAGAGTCATCTGCCAGTAAACAGACAAAG
Source organism: Barbus barbus (assembly GCF_936440315.1). NCBI lineage: Eukaryota > Metazoa > Chordata > Actinopteri > Cypriniformes > Cyprinidae > Barbus > Barbus barbus. The sequence continues at coordinate 45,145,497 of NC_136729.1, forward strand.
GACAAACCACCAACAACACACAAACACGTAGAGATTGAAACCAAGAATCTCCGTTATCCATGTGACAAAGAAAAATATGTATATTAAGACTAATAAGTAGCCTAGTAGTCTGAGACAAAGAAAAAATATGGACGAAAAGAAACAAAACAAAACATAAACGAGCGGCGCACCTAGTTAAATAGATGTCAGTATAAACAAATAATTTAGATATAAAAATAAGATGAAAGGGACTATGGTATAAAGTCCAAAACCACTGATACTGGTTGGGATAGAAAATGGTTGATTGTCCAAAATAAATTAATCTTCCAATTACAGCACACACACATACAAGACATTCAACCACTAAAATAGGATTTAAATTTAATTAAAAGAATATAAATTTAAATTTAATTAAATAATAACGTCTGGACACACACAGCCTTGTGGCTGAATTTTTTGATTGGTTAAAAAACATTACAACTATTCCCATATAACAAAATACTCTTTTACATACTTTTAAACAGGGTACTTATTGCAAAAAAAAAAAAAAAAAAAAAAAAAAAAAAAAACTTTTAAAAATATATCCAGTATACTTAAGTGCAAATTGAATAAAATTTTTTCGTAACACTTAATTGAATTTCTAGTGAAACTTGTATGTCATACATCTATATGTCATATATTTAAAAATATTTGTGATTTGTAATAATAAAGTTGCAATTTAGTACATTTAAAATATATGAACTTTAAATGTAATATTGAATAACACACTACAGTTAAAATGATAATCAAATACTTTACATGTGCTTTAGTATGACAGTCAACACATAAAAATAGTGTACTTTAAAGCATGACAAACAATGATTTAAAATGTACTTTAAAGCACAACTTTTAATTTTGACTTTATCCTTGAGTGCACTTTTTAAGTGTACTTAAGTGTGAAACACTGTCAAGTGTCTCTCTTTAAGTCACTTAAGTGGCCTTTTATTTCAATATTTTGTATTATCTGCAATTACAGTTTTTTAAAGATATACTTTTAAAATTCGAAGTACACTACAAGTGCACATTCAATACAATTAAGTGCACTTATTTTTAGTATTAATATCACATAAATACATTAAAATGTGTGCATCTTTGTATGTAATTTCCTGCATATGAAAGGCAATAGAGAGATTCAAGAAAATATTTAGAAATCAACCCTGATCATACTTGATAGACACTGTTGATGTTTACATGAAATCACGGCCATCTAATGTCAAACAAGGTCACAAGTGAAATGTGCGTTTAATATTCATCATTCAAGAACATATACAGATTAAATCAAAAGTAAGATACTTAGCAACATACTAGCATATCCTTTTCCTGTCAATTTCCATTCGCTTGCACACGTAAATAGTGTATATTAAGAGGTATAGTAGTTTCTTACACCAATGTTGTTCTTGTCTCGGTTTCCTGTTGCTCGTTTCAGCAGTCGTATCCAGGAGGCCTTCATCAGCCAATCCAGTTAGAGCATTTGCTCTCCTCACCATACCAACCACAAACTTCAGTAAACTCTAACAACAACTTACTGTATATACCGTTCCACCATTTACCAAATGATATGCAAACATTATACATAAACCTAAGAGCTACAGGTATAAAAAAATGCAATTATAGGCAAGTGAAAAAAAAAAAAAACTGACACTGTTTTTTGTTTAGCTTTCACTAAAACTGCAATTTAAGCTAGATAAAGTGCTACCTAAAATCTCGGCTGTTGTCCAGGCTAATGTTATCAATGCTAGATGTGCTGCTGCTGTGGGAACGTAGAGTTCTTCTGTGTTGTTGACGATGGCACGCAATTCCATGTACATGCTGTCGATCCCTGCGCATAGTGGATGATGAGAGCTGCTACGGCCTGTGAAGACAGTGGCGGTGTGTTTTCTTCTAGAATAATGAATGAGACTCAGTCCATCCCGCTGCAGCAACACCAGCAAACCAGGCTGCCATGCTCCTCTATGAAGAGCCCTTCCCCGCTCCCTAGAGCCCAGCGTGCCAATGCTAAAGACGCTAGCACCTCTGCTGCAGTGATTTGTGCCTCTAACTGCCAATTCTTCTTTTACACGTTATCCTTTCTGTCTTCTGTATGTCCATAGTGTTCCTCAGGCATCCAGGCTTCTGTACGCTCTACAGTCTTCCTGTCTCTCCAGTATGTCCTCTGTTTTGCATCCACTTTATTTTCCCTCCCCTCCCATTCTCCTCACTCTCTGCCTCTCGTTGCTCTTCACAGTTGCTCCATCTGTGTGTCGTCTTCTGTGATTAATCCCACTGCACGTTTACTTGTGTGTGTGTGTGTGTGTGTGTGTGTTGGGGTGTGTGTGTGTGTGTGTGTATCTGTTTCTGCACGTGTGTTCTTGTGAAATGTGCACGTGTGTTCTTGTGAAAAAAAGAACTGCACTTAATTGTTTTGAATGTGCACTTCAAATCTTGAAAGTATATTTGAAAAAACTGTACTTGCATATAATATAATATTAATAAAATAAAAGGCCATCGAATTGACTTAAAGAGAGACACTTTCATTACTGTTTCTTAACACACTTAAGTACATTTTAAAATGTGCACTTTATAATAATGTAAAATTGAAAAGTTTATACTTTAATTTTAAATTCATTATGTTCTAATAATCTTTTGTCTTGCTTTAAAGAAGTACACATTTGATGTGTTGACTAACATACTAAAGCAGTAATGTTCTTATTTGCATTTAAATTTAATATATTGTAAATGTACTAACACGCAACTTAATGTTTAAATACGTGATATTTCAATGTCAGAAGAAATGACATTAAAGTATATTTTACTTCATTATAAATGCTTGACAGTACATTCGGCAGTACTTTAAGCATATTTTAATTAATCAAATTATCGACATTACAATTGTACTTAAATCCTACTTAAGTGGGTCAAAAAGCAAAAGTTAAGCTGTTTGCAATTAATATAAATTTAAACTATAATACTTTTTCATTAATTGAATGTCAATAAATTGCAATTGGCATTCAATTAAATGCCCAAACATTTTATTCAGATCAAACTTAATTATATTCTATCAAAGTATATTATTTCCATATACAGTCGTGGTCAGAATTATTGGCACCCTTTGTAAATATGATCAAAGAAGGCTCTGAAAATAAACCTGCATTATTAATCCTTTTGATCTTTTATTCAAAAAAAGAAATCACAAAAAATGAACCTTTCATTGAACTAAAACAATTGAAAATGTTGGAAAATCTCATTATGAAATAAATGTTTTTCTCAAATACACGTTGGACACAATTATTGGTACCCCTAGAAATTCTATCTCTGAAGTATATTCCCATTCATATTTACAATTGTGAGCACTCCAGGGTGATTATGAACATGAAATTATCCAGCCATGACTTCCTGTTTCACAGAAATATAAATAGGAGCGAAAACAAAGCCCAAATACCCTTAATCATCCATCACAATGAGAAAAAACAAAGAATATATTTCTGATGTGCAGCAAAAGATAATCGAGCTTCACAAATTAATGAAGTGGCTTTAAGAAAATAGCTAGAGCAGTGAAAATTCCCATTTCCACCATCAGGGCAATAATTAAGTATTTCCAATCAACATAAAATGTTATGAATCTGCCTGGAAGAGGACATGTGTCTATATCGTCCTAATGCACGCTGAGGAGGAGAGTTTGAGTGGCTAAAGACTCTCCAAGGATCACAGCTGGAGAATTGCAGAGAATTTTGTTGACCAACAAAAATGGTCAAACAGGCCCTACATCACTACATGTTGTTTGGGTGGGCTTCAAAGAAAATTCTCCTAGCTCATCCAAAAACAATCTCCAGCATATTCAGTTATCAGACACGACTGGAACTTCAAATGGGACTGGCTTCTATGGTCAGATGAAACTAAAAAATGAGCTTTTTAGCAGCAAACACTCAAGATGGGTTTGGTGAACACAGGGATAAAAACTACCCCATGTGTACAATGAAATATACTGCTGTATTTTTGATGTTGTGGGCCTATATTTCTGCTGGAGGTCCTGGACATCTGTTCAGACACATGGCATCATGGATTCTATCAAATACCAACAGATAAAAAACCAACAAGTGATTGACTCTGTTAGAAATCTGGGCCATGTTTGGATCTTCCAACCGGACAATAATCCAAACACAAACCTCAAAAACAACACAAAAATGGGTCACTGAGCACAAAACCAAGCTTCTGCTGGCCATTCCAGACCTCTGACCTGAACCCTGTAGAAAATGAGTGAGGTGAACTGAAGAGAAGAAGCACCGTCATGGAGCTGGGAATCTAAAGGGTCTGGAGTGATTCTGGATGAAGGAATGGTCTCTGATCTCTTGTCAGGTGTTCTCTAACTTCATCAGGCATTATAGGAGAAGATTTAGAGCTGTTAAACTGGCAAATGGAGGTTTCAAAAAGTATTGAATAAAAGGGTGCCGTTAATTGTGGCCAATGTGTATTAGAGGAAAACATTTATTTCATAATGATATTTCCTCCCATTTTAAATTCTTATTCTCCAATGAAAGGTTTGATTTTTGTGATTTAAAAAAAATAAAAGATCAAAAGTATTAACAATGCAGATTCATTTTCACAGCCTTCTTTGATCATATTTACCAAGGGTGCCAATAATTCTGACCAAGACTGTAGGTACTTTTAAAATGTACTTCTGTTTCACAAGGGTTGTGTGGTTGCCCAGTTACTCTTAAACACTTGTGAATTGTAAACATCACACAAATTGTCTTTATTCTATGATTCTATGATTTCACTTTAATAAGCACTGATTTGAACGCAGGTTATTTATTGAGTGCAAGACGTTTAAATCTTTCAGAGCTAACACTACTTTTAAATCTGTTAAATAATTTAAGTTAAATAAACTGATCTTCAGTAAATTTATATCAGTCTATACATACTGTATAACATAGGTAACATAGGTAAAAGGGTGAACTTTTGACCTTCAAAAATGCAGTAACATTGTGAAGTTTCCAATCAGCTGTCCTGACTCCGTGTCAGACCTTGTGGATTTTAAAACAACACAATTCATCTCTACGAACTAGCTTGCATCTAATCAAAGAAATCTCAGTCATGATCCATCATTTAATCAAGTTGATTATTTTTTAATTTTCAGCAATTATCACAGACTTATTTTCAGAAAATAACAGAATTCTTCATAAGACGATGTACATGAGCTGTAATTTGCAAAACAATTTCTTGTGGTTACAGAGTTTGGTGCCTATTCTGAGAGAATGAATTGCCTCCTTGATGTTTGATCTGAAGGGCCTTTTGAGTTCAAATTCTACAGTATATTACAACTCGGCTCATTGGAAAAAGTGCCTGTGGCGACATTTCTGCATAAAAATATTATGGAGCTACTTGCATATTTCGCGACACTTTCAAAGTGGTGCTAAAAACATGTTAATTTTTCAGATTAACAGATTAATCTGGTAGTGTTTTATTATGTTGGTTGTTTAATGTATTGTGGCAATTCAGAAATGAAATGTCTGGTAAATGACGCTACAAGATGAATGCCCTATCGCTTTGAAAATAACATACCACCTACACTAAATCTGACTCAAAACATAACTAACAGATAGTGTTAACAAAAGCAAATGTGAGAGAAAAATGCATTTGCTGACCCAATCATGCCATTTCAGCTTGTATCTACAAGATTCACAGAAGTACCTACGCACCAGAATGTTTCGCATCTCAAGTGCAATGTTGTACCGGGTGCACTACTGAGCAAGTTTACTGTTTATGTTAGAAAAACCAAACATATGTGCTGGATATGTGATGCAAACCTGAAAATGTGTTTGTTTACAAATCATACACTGTGGTAAAAGCGTTGTCATGACATAATATTGTGCAAGGAACCATGCAAAAATAAGTATTTTGTTAAATGGTAATCTGCCCATGTGATCATAAGATGTGAAAAGGAAGTTTTGCAAAATGTATGTAGAGGCATAGTTTTCCAATGATCCTATGTTGGTATTATTTTATCTTTATCTCACACACACACACAAAATCACATTGAGTCAATATGTCACAGCTGTGCTCCTCAAGCTATTTAGCACAGATTTTCTTTCTGAGAGGTCAAAGGGATCATGAAAACACACTCACACAAACAAACAAATTCACTCTGATGCATTCGATCATGTTCCACCCTGTCATTTTAAAGTAGAGCACCAGACATCAATGTGGATAATTACACATATCGACTAAATCACAGAGGTTTTCACACACACACTCACACACTAGGACAATGTCACTATGTTCTCTTACATTTAGTCATTTATTTAAGTGATGTACTTTCATTTAAGAGTAGATTGTAATTAGTAGTTTAAGTTATCTGTGTCTCTCTCTTTCTCATTTATCTTTTTATTTCATTTTCATTTATATTGCAGAGGGCTATTTGTCCTGTGGATGACTGTCTCTGGAAAAAATATTTACCCAGAATTCTTTTGGTCTGGTCTAGAAAAACACATGCTAAATGCAAAAAAGGTGGATGCATCACATTTTCATCAAAGTACTTTGCTAATCAAGTAGATAATAATTTATATTTTATTTATATAAAAAAATCTGTAAATAATACAATATCGAAAATCTTAATTGTATTTTTAAATATATAAATTGTAAACTTGAAACCTAAAACTTTCCGTACTGTATTTTTATTTATAGCCTCATGACGAACCCAGGAGGAAACACGCATGAATGTTGCGTATGTTACACATTAACATACTCTTAACAAAGAAAGAGAACATACAGAAGTGATCTAGACATTACAGAAACCTTATAGGATTTTCCATTAATTATTTCTTGAGTTTTATGACGCCAAAAACTTGCAGACAGTAGTTTTGAAACTTAAAGTTCTGTATGTCTAAAAGCTGTGTTTATTCCATAATCAGTGTAAACACATCACATATGTAATTAAGACACTTTTACAGTCTCTAACACACTCACACATCAATGCAAGACTGTGGAAAAAAAGTTCAGGAAACTTTCAGGAAATGTGTTTTTCCCACCCACAAAATCCTAGCCTAGAAACTTCCAGAAAGGAGCCAAGCATTGTTTAAAAGAGCAGAGAATGGATGTCGAACATAGGAAAGAATGACAAAAAACTGGGACTCACCAAATCAGACTCCTCGCTGGTTGAGAGGTACATGTCTATGAACATCTGTGTGTGTGTGTGTGTGCAGTATGAGTGTGTGAGAGAGCTCTGCTCCACCCAGCTGCTCTACAAACAGTAGGAGAAGGGGGAGCGGGAAGAGCGGTTTCCTCTCGCTCCTGTGGGCTGAGTTTGAAGGGGCTCAAATATGTGCTTGTAAAATGAATGGTGTGTTCGTCTACATCCTCTCTCCTCCCAAAACGACGTCAAGTTACTCTGCTAAACCCAGAAATCTCTCTCTCTTTCCCACGCTGAGAAAAAAACCATGACAGTCCATCCCACAAACAACCTCAGACATGCACATTACGACATGTACACTCACACACATACCAAAAAAAAAATCACTTTATACAGATCAGGGGATAATTATCATGTTAAAGTGACAGCCCTATAATTCATTCATGTTAAGTACACATGACTGAGATGTATCTGAATGCAAGTAACACCTGACGTATTCAGAATCCAGCCTCTTTTTGAATACTTCTGTGGTTTTGACTGTAACATAAGACAGATGTTAGCGAAAAAAAAAGTCTCCTCACAATCAAGTGAGAAAAGCTGTACATTTGTCCTCTTGCTGTCCTTCCCCAAGGCAGCGCTGCCAAACTCCTCCCCTTGAAAACTGCTCTCAACAGCTGATTAGTGAACAGTTTTTTTTTTGCCAATATCCAGCAACTTTGCACAGCCATTGAAGAGGAGTGGACCAACATTCCACAGGCCACAATCAACAACCTGATCAACTCTATGAGAAGGAGATGTGTTGCACTGCGTGAGGCAAATGGTGGTCACACCAGACTGGTTTTCAGACCCCCTCAATACAGTAAAACTGCACATTTTAGAGTGGCCTTTTATTGTGGCCAGCCTAAGGCACACCTGTGCAATAATCAAGCTGTCTAATCAGCATCTTGATATGCCACACCTGTGAGGTATCTCGGCAAAGGAGAAGTGCTCACTAACACAGATTTAGACAGATTTGTGAACAATATTTGAGAGAAAAAGGCCTTTTGCGTACATAGAAAAAGTCTTAGATTTTGAGTTCAGCTCATGAAAAATGGGGGCAAAAACAAAAGTGTTGCATTACCAATGTAGCGACTACAATTTATAAACTACGAAAAAACATAGTTTGTTAATGGATTGTAAGTACTTTATTAGTGTATACTTATTATAAAGTGTGATAGATAATATTTAGTTTAATACTATCTTGATGCTGTTGAAATAATAATATGTCTTTTAGAACGTGTAGCAGCGTTTTCTGTACTCTACATGGCCTGTGTTTGAGCAAGTATTCTTCCTATTCAGGTTAATTTTATTAAATACACTTAAGTAAAGTTTAAGTATAGACTACTTCATGTAGTAAGTCATGTATTAAATCATTGTATTACTAGTATATATGTTCGTGTAGGCTTCCTATTTCAATACTTCTGACTAAACTAGCCCATTTTTAGTGCAAAAAAATATATACGGTTATACTTGTTACAGTGTAACATGCATTTAAGTACTGAGTAATATAAATTAACTACATGTACTTACTATATGGTTAGGGTTAGGATTAGGGTTTGGCTTAGTGTTACGTAATTATGCATAATTAATTGTTATTATACTAGTAAGTACATGTAACGTGTAACAAGGACACCAAAATAAAGTGTTATGTAAGTGTAAAAGTAGTAAACTTTGAGTATCAGTTTATATCTGAGTTTTTCATTTGTATTGCAAGTATACTGGGAGCTATACAAGTGAACTTATAATGTTAGTTTACTAGTTTTATACTTTTACTTTATGAAAGTAGACTTTGATGTATATGTATTGGTATGTCAAGGGATTAAAAAAATTAATTGAACAGAAGTTCATTCAAGTGTGCTATTAATATTTATAGTTTACTAAGAATTTACTGTAGGTAGTATAGCTGTATAGCTAGTAAACCTACAGAGTTAAACTTTATTTTACAGTACATGCATACAGTGTACTTACAGTTTACTTATCCAAGAAACTACTGGGTAGTACAAGGTAACTACATGGGTTAAAGTTAGATTTAGGGGTAGGTTTAAGGTTAGTACATAGTTATTGCTCAGTTATTATAATATTATAAAATACGGCAATACACAATAAAGCGCTGTATCATTGCATCATTCATTCATTCATCATTCATAGTACAAATGGACGATGACCCAGAACATACAGCAAAACCAACCCAGGAGTTTTTAAAGGTAAAAAAGTGGATTATTCTGCAATGGCCGAGCAATCTCCTGATCTCAACCCGACTGAGTATGCATTTCACTCGCTGAAGACAAAACTAAAGGCAGAAAGACCCACAAACAAACGACAACTAGAGTCAGCTGCAGTAAAGGCCTGGCAAAGCATCACAAAGGAGGGAATTAAGTCTCTGGTGATGTCCATGAGTTTCAGACTTAAGAGACTCATAGCCTGCAAAGGATTCTCAACAAAATATTAAAATTGAACATTTTATTTATGATTTTATTTATTTCTCCTATGACATTTTAGCCCTTAAAAATGAGTTGTGCATAAAAATGGTTATAATTCCTAAGCATTTTATGTTATATTGTTGTTCAACCTTTTGAATTAAAAGTGTTCTGATGGCATACAGAGCTGAAATGATGAAAATTGTGTCAGTGTCTAAATACATATGGACCTGACTGTATATATTTGGGAAGGTTATCATCATCCAGACTTTTCAGAACTTCCACATACATAATACTTATTTCATAGGCAAATATCAAATCAGACAACCAAAGAAATCAGAGCATGGCTCCTTTTAGTGTGGCGACAACTTTTTGCTACCACTTCCATGTATGACTTAACCTGATTAAACCAAAATCAAAATGCAGCTAATACAGAGATGCTTTGTTTCTTGCTTTAAAGAGTTTACTAGCTGATACAATACAGACATTACACCAATGTTTGCTTATAATCATGCATTGCTATATGTTTCTGTGTATGACATCAAAGAAAGCCTTATTCAGTAGGAGAAGCCTAATGCTGTACTATTAATGCATAGATGTATTCTTAGTTACTTGCACAACAACATAATAATGTACACGCTCAGTTCTCCCTTTCTCACCCCAGCCCTAACAATAACTGCATAAAATATTAATATAATGAAACCAAGAACAGTTCCTTACCTTAACTTTCTTAGACATGTTCGCTGTCTAACTGTGGCGAAGAAAGGATGGTTACTACTGCCACTGTCCTTCTGATCAATAATTTAGGTTTGAAGTCACAATGACTACATGTAGTTTCCAATTACAGTTATCAGGTTAGTGACAGACACTCTGTTAACAAAAAGTCTGGATCAGTACCTAATAAAATCCAGGCCAATAAAATAAAAGGCCACTTAAGTGACTTTCATGACTGTTTCTTAACTTTACATTTTTAAAAAGTGCACTTTGTAATAATGTGAAATGAAAAGTTTTACTGTCTAACAAATGAAAGCACATGTAAAGTACTTGATTATAATTTTAACTGTAGTGTTTTATTCAATATTACATTTAAAGTTGATGCATTTTAAATGTACTAAATTGCAACTTCATTACAAATGTGTAATTGCAAATATATTTAAAACATGGATACAATAAGTTTCAATAGAAATTAAATATTTTATGTTACCATAAATGCTTGTCCGTACATTCATACACTTTAATCATATTTCAAAGACAATTTTAAAGATACTTAAGTCCTACTTGTTAAAAATGCACTCTTAAGTTCAGCTAATTGCATTTCATATAAATGTAAAATATAATACATTTTCTCGTAGTTGCTATTCACATGTAATCAAGTGTCTGACTCACACTTAATTATATTCTTTTAAAGTATATTATACTATTTTTAAAAGAATGCTTAAGTATACTGCTTTTTCACAAGGAGGTACTTGGTTTTAAAAATGTTTGTGAACCAATAATCTAAAAGATTGGAGACATATAATATACCTCAACCTTGCGATCAATATTTATCAAAATTGCATCACATTCTGACATTTATCATGATTGTCAACATGTGAGAACAAATCTCAGATTGTATAATAATGACCACAAAGGGGGCCGTAAATCCATCTAAGACCCTAAAACAAATCAATCCAGTTCCTAGAAGAGATTCTGTGACATGCATCTCTCTCTCCACCTCACTAGAGGGAGCCTGAATATTAGTCCAGAGCACCTCCACCAGTTTGTTTCACAGCAGTTGGTTGTTATATTTCAAGGGGTTATTCCAAAAAACAGGTTATGGGACATAAATGGGTATATTAACAGATAATCTCACACTTTGGCTCCAATACCTGAGGTAGCTTTCAGGGTATGTAGCCAAAACGTATTCTCTGAACAAAACCTTCTCAGCAGGTTACAGGGTTAATTAACTTCAGAGATGCTTTAAAACAGCATATATTCATGGATATTAAGTAAGTAAGTATAATAATACTAAAATCATGCTTGCTTTAGTCCAGAAATGGATTGATGTCTAAACCAACTAATCAAGGTCTTCAGACTCACTGGAAACTTGCACACAAGTGTGTTTGATCTGGTTTGTGCAGAGGACGCTGTCATGTCCCGGATGGAAATCAATTCATGAATAATGTGTCCTTGTGCGTCCTTCTTTCCAATTACTCCGACAAACCGTCCCTATGCCACTTTCTGTGTGTTTTCAAATGATAACTAATATAAAATACTAGTTTTCCATTAAACCATACATTTGTATGCATACCATTGTTTTGAAATGTGACACATGCATATCTGTTATTGTTTAAAAACAATTATTGTTGTGTTTCGTGACCCGGTAGAGCTTTATTTGACCATGCAGGTAATTTTACCACTTTTCTGTAGTGTTGTTTCTATGATAAAGGAGACAACTTTAAATTAATTTGCAACTATTAGTTTCCACTGGAGTTCTATACTTTTAATTGTTAAATATGTAAGTTTTACTTAATATACTCAATAGTATAACTGCAGTAAATACATCCATCTATTTTCATCCATCAGCATCGCAGGCTGTTGACAGGAAAACACTCTGGATTTTTTATTCAGTCATGTAAGTTTAATTAGCAACGTATGCTGGAAAGATATATGAGAATTAAGATTGCACTTTTCGTCAGACTGACCATCTTTCTCCTCTTGAACACAAAAGAAGATATTGTGAAGATTGTTGGTCCAGCTGTTGGTCCCCATTGACTTCCATTGTATGGAAAAATAATGCTATGGAAGTCAATGTGGACCAGCGATAGTTTGGTTTCGAAAAATCTTCTTTTGTATTCAGCAGAAGAAAGAAATGCACATAGGTTTGGAACAACCTAAGGGTGAGTAAATGATGATCCTATTTCAGTGAACTGTTCCTTAATATGGGCTACGGTTGGGTTCAGGGTTAATAAATACATACGTGTAGAACTGGACTGTAACAAAATGCTACCAAAGTATTTTAAACATTGTGTCAACACATCTTCATAGAGAAACAGATGGTGCTGCAGCGGTGTTCAATATTCATCCTGTGAATGTTATTCAAGTCTTTGCAAAGTAGTGGCGTGTCCTTGATAAAAACAGTTTAACAGATGGCCTCTGAATATGCAGTTCCTTCAAAAAGCCTTGCAGACATCACACAACAGACTGTGCTCAATTTAAACCGAGCAAAACTTTTGATTAACATCAGTCCAGAAACTAAGTAAAACTTAAAAAAATTAGAAACCTTTTGCTCAACATGAGTTGAGCCGTGTTTTGTGGGAACGAGTTTCTTCAAAACTCGTATGTGCACCAGCAAACCAAACCCAAGTCTGTTTCAAGGAATAGTTCACCCAAAAATGAAAATGTACTCAACCTCAGCCCATTCAAGATGTAGATGAGTTTGTTTCTTCATGTCTCTTCATTCTTCGTGGATTTCTGCCCACCGCCATTACACTCCCAAAATAATAAATAGCCCAACAAATTAAGACACTTAGTACATGTTAAGTTTAAATGAATAATGAGACTGTTCTCACACTCAGGCCATTCAAGATGTAGATGAGGTTTTTTTTAGCACAGATTTGGAGAAATGTTGCATTACATCACTTGACATGCCTAACTGATAAAAACATCAAAGTAATCCACACCACTCCATCAATTAACATCCCGAGGAGACAAAAGATACGTGTTTGTAAGAGAAAATCCATCATTAGGATGTTTTTAACTTTAAACTGTTACTTCCAGCCAAAATGGGAGTCCTCTTTCCATAATATTGCTTTTCATGTGAAAAAGTCATCTGGTCTGAATCAGTAGAGAAATATGCGCAGATTAAGCACCATTTACAAGAGAAAACAGTCCAGAACAGCTCTAAACAAATATGTATGTGGATTCTGATGTGAGAGACAACAGGAGATGGACCTTTTCACTGGAGGAAGCGCTGTTATGGATTTTGGTTAAAATTTTAAGTTAAAACACCCAAATGTTTCTTACAAACACACAGCTTTTCACTTCTCAAGAAATTAACTGATGGACTGGAGTGGCGTGGATTATTGTGATGTTTTATCAGCTGTTTGGACTCTGATAAAATGATACTTCTCCAAATCTGAGGAAGAAACAAACTCATTTACATCTTGGACGGCCTGCAAATTTACATTATTGGGTGAACTATTCCTTTAAATCCAAAGGACAACTACTTTACGCAGTAAGACGGTAAACAGCAAATGCTGGCATTTATGCTGGTACTCTGGTTGATGTTACAACATACTACCCAAAAATAAAGTTCAAAGAAAACTGAAGGAAGTGAAATTCTAAAATAAATAAACAATGTTAAATAAATAAATAAATGCATTAAGTAGACTCTCGCTAAGAGCCGATGGCATGAAATATTAAATTTGCTGTTGAAATAAACAGAAGATTAAAAGTCCAAATTTAGCAGAGAACACATTTGCAGACAATATGGCCATCTGAATTTCTATTGAGTTTGTAATTAGAGGATCCTCCTCTGGATGGGGTTGACATCAAAGGAAAATACATTTTGCATAAACACAGGAAAAAATATGTTTTTATTGACATTATGAAATATTCATTGTTTGTTTCCACAACATGTGCTTCACACAACCTTCGTCAGCACAACCGAAGTTATAGTTTTGTGAACACTGCTCATTGTCCCCAAACAACACGGGCAAAAATATCACCCCAAAAAAAAATTTTTTAGCATAAAAAAACAATCAATAGCAAAAAATAGCATAATTTCTTTTATATTATAGATACAAGGTAGTTTAATAACTAATGAAGATCACAAACAGTAATCATATATACAGGGTTATTATATTTAACTAAAACTAAAAGCGCTCATACACACACACACACACACACACACACACACACACACACACACACACACACAAACACAAAACATCTCCGTTACTTGAAATAAAGGTTAACTTAAATAATACAAAACAAACTTTAAGCCTGAACTAAAATGACTAAAACTAAAACTGAAATAAAAACAAATAAACACTATATAGACAATTAAAAAATAATAAAAATGACTAATACTTTAACTAAAATTTAAGATTGAAAATCTAAAAATAAAAACTATTTCCAAATATTATTAAAAACTATAATATTATCTCAATAATGACACATAGCATATAAAATAGTGGTACAGAATCAAGACGTTCATCTTAGTAACATAAATTATGATATTTTTGATGAATGATTATGCTCCCTCCATTGAAACCCATGCAACCAAAACCTTGATGCTTCAACATTTTCAAAAACACATTGTGAATCACAATCGATATGAATCAATTCGTTTAATCCACATCTTCAGAAGAATCATGATCACTTTATATGATGAACAGATGTATTATAGGTTTTTATTCACCTTGAGCAATGCACATACAAGTCAAATCAATGCCAAATCTGTTGTCCTGCTTGAAAAGATCGCTCAGTTCATCTGTTGAGCAACAAACCCAAGCTCAGCAATATGATTAGCACTGTAAAGGCACTCGCTTGTCTGTGGGCAACCATGCATTTGTAGTAAAAAAAAGGCCAAAAATGTAAAAGATAAACAGAACGTACAATGTTGTGGATGTTAATCCAAACATCCTTATCCATAAGATAAAAGAGCAAACATCTTGCCAAGATTTTCAGGCCAGTGAAACTGTCCAGTCCTTGGTCAGTGCACAATCTGAGTCTGTATTTTGTATCCAAGACATGTACTTGTGAGACCTGTCAGAAATGAGCAGGAAAAATCATACATCAATTAATTAAATACATTGCACAGAAACCATTTTTGAGGGTTCACAACATTTAATGTGGAAGTTGATTTCTTCAGGATTATGATGTTAAGGGTAAACTTATCTCTCCTGTCTCTGGATTTTTGTGTGTTTCTTAACACATAACAGAGAACACACTAAAAAGTGCACTTTGTAATAATGTCAAATCAAATGTTTTACTTTTTTTAAAACTCTAGTGTGTTATTCGACATTACAGTTGAATTAATATATTGTAAATGTACTAAATTGCAGCTTTATCATTTGCAAATGTGCAAATACATCCACATATATGACATACAAGTTTCAATAGAAATTAGATTATCTTTTAGTTTACCATAAATTCTTGTCAGTACATTCAGCAGTACACTTTAATCATATTTCAACGACAATATAGAAGTAATTATGAAATTACATAAAAAGATGGACTTAAGTACTACTTAAATGAGTCAAAAAACACCCGAAAGTTCAGCTAATTGCATTTGATATAATTAAACTATCATATATTTTAATTTAATTGCAGTTAACATGCAATTAAGTGTCTGAAAACATTACATTGAGTTTGCATGTAAATTTATTCTTTTAGATATTATTTCAAAATAATATATATATTTAGAGCGACCCAATAGGCCTATGTTGATATTTTTACATTTGTGACCCTGGAGCACAAAACCAGTCTTAATTCGCTGGGTATATTTGTAGCAATAATCCAAAAATACATTGTTTGGGTCAAAATTATCCATTTTTCTTTAATGCCAAAAATCATTAGGATATTAAGTATAGATCATGTTCCATGAAGATATTTTGTAAAGTTCCTATACCATAAATATATCAAAACTTAATTTTTGATATGCATGGTTAAGAACTTTAAATGTGTAATTTAGACAACTTTAAAGGCGATTTTCTCAATATTTAGATTTTTTTGGCACCCTCAGATTGCAGATTTTCAAATATTTGTATCTCGGCCAGATATTACCATACATCAATGGAAAAATTATTTATTCAGCTTTCAGATGATGTATAAATCTTAATGTCAAAAAGTTGACCCTTGATTTTGTGGTCCAGGGTCACATATATTAACTGCATTTATATAGCATTACATGAATCATTTGTGGTTATATTTTGTATTTTAGTAGCTGTAAACCTATACTACCATCCAGTAAATATTCTGGGAAGACAAAATGTGGTTTACTGAAGCCGAAAGTTAAAGGCGTCAGTAAGAACTGTCAACTGGCCAATTGACGTCTCCTTATTTGACTTGGATTGCCTCACTTTGTATTTAGAGGCCGCTGCATAGTCTTGAAAAGGGTTCAAAGAACTTAAAAGTTTTGGTGGCGAGGCACGAACACAGTATTCCCGAAACTGTGATACGGAGGAGTTGTTTGCATTGGGACTTCCAGAGCAGCACAAACCTCGAGTGCGAACTTGGAAAAGTTTCCGACGATTTGTGATTTGTCCCCTCGGTTTCCCTCTAGATATCCAACACTGGAATAGGAACTACCCCTGAAACACAGATGGTACAACCCAATGCACCTTTTGATCATTCCAGCAGAAGCAGCAGCGACAACATTTCAAGGGTCTTGGTGGAGTTGCGGTGTCCTGAATTGAGCCGTGTCTGTTCTTCAACTTAGCCTGTGTCTGAACGGGATCACAGACGCCTTAAACAATGGTTTTTAAAGAGTTATTCATCTAACTCAGTTCATCCGAAGGGTGCTGATACTTCAAAGAGAAACATTTGCGAAATAAAGCGCGAGAGGATTCTTCACGATGAGGCTCGCTGCGGTGCTTTGTGGCAGTCTTTTAACTTTCACGCTTCTCGCCGAAGGTAAGTGTTTTGGAGTTCTTTGCGTCGGCTTTGAGAAACAAACACATCGGTGCTTGCAAATCCAGTGTGAAAATAGCCTCAAAACAGTCTGGGCGAGCAGAATCAAAGCGCGAGATCTTTAAAGAGTTACAGCAGACACTTACACGAACACTAAACAAACCAAAACAGCGAGCCGTGATGGAGCCAAAGCGCGTCAAAGCAGAAAATCACTTTCAGATATTATCTAGTAGTTGGCGTGTGTGTGTAAATAAATAGTATTTGATCCACCACGCAGAGAAATTCCCTCGATTATTCCAATCCAACTTGGTGCCTTTGGTTCGCGTAAGCGTGCACGTTTCTACAATATAACACGTCAGGTAGGCTATGTTTTCAATAGCACCCTGTCTTTTATAAAAGACAGAATCGCCACTTGGTTGTAAGTCAACAGTCGCCGCTCACTGTATTCGCAACATGTTGGAACAGCCGCTGCACGCGGGCAGGAATGTAGCGCCTTCAAAGCGCAGCTTCGGCCTTAATAAAGAAATGCACGGACACCGCTTTGATAGAATTACACGCATAAACTGAGTGCTGCATCGGTGAAAATGCCGTGTACTAGATGGCCGGGCCTGTAAATGTCAACTAGATGTCTTCCCTTCTATATCAGGAAACAAAAGACCCTTGGAGCGACTGCAAAAAGCGTGCGTAAATGCAGCTCTGTGAGTTTCACGAATCGTTGTATGCTTCCCAAACATTTCCAGCGCTTACATAACACTAATAATATGCATCTATGTTAGCCATGCCTTATATATGTAATATTCACATTCATACTGACAAATCGTTCAAATTCAAATGTTGCAGCTTGATGTCATGCTCTATAATATAGGAATGAATAAACTTTGACACTCTGTCTTCCAGGGTTTGGCAGTGACATTTAAACTACACCTAATTTAGGTGGTGTTGCATGTAAATGAAACCGCATTGCACACACTATTCAAAATATAAATCCTGTTTAGTTTGGAGTCAAAAGTGAACTTAAAAAAAAAAAATTGGTTATAGGACATTTCAGCAATAATGTACGAGTTAGTCACATAGACATTATTTGGTTTCTCTTTGGAAGTTTTTCTTTCTTTGCGAATCATTGCAATGGAATTGACCACTCATACATATGCACTAATACAATTTAATTGAGTTTTGTTTGGAAAGAGATTACAAAAAGCATGCTTAAGTGCAGCTCTGTGAGTTTCATGATTCATTGTATGCAAACAATTTCAGCGCTTGCATAACACTAATTATATGCATCTATGCTAGCCTTGCCTTAAACGTTATATTCACATCATACTGGCAAATCACTCATATTCAAGTGTAATGTTTCGCTACAGTCATATTCAACTACACCTCATTAGGTCATTCTGCATGTAAATGAAACGGCATTGAGGTTCACACACTTAATGTAGATCATGTTGAGGTAAAATTCAAAGTTTTTTAAGGTTTGGCAGGACATTTCAGCTACAATTTTGTTAGGGTTAGTCACATGGACATTATTTGTTTTTTCTTTGTTTGCAAGACATTGCAGAAGACTTGACTGGTGCTACTTGATTGAGTTTTATATAGAGACTCATTTCTGACCAGTTAGGAAACAAGATTAATGTTCTGTAAATCTGCATTGTGTATGACTTTTAAACTTGTTGCTGTACTGTATTGGTTTTACAACTTTGTCATTAATGTTACAGGATTATAAATTGTGCCTCATCCATTGGTGGAGTTTTTCTGAGATGCTGAAACCCATAACAGGATGATTCGTTGGTGTTTTCTTAAGCTGACGCTCGTTGTTTTTATAGTCACTAGCATCCATATAGCTCTATCAATGTCCTGCTTCTGAGTGTATAGGCTTTTTATAAAGTGTGTGAAAATGTGTGGCAATGTCTTGAGTTTCTCACAACCCCTCTGGGCATTAGATCTAATGTCATGATCCCATTCAGCTACTCATAAGATGCATATAGATGCTCCTAATTGCCGTAGGAGGCATGCCGTCAAACAGCCAAAGTAAAGCCTTCAGTGATGCTATGAAAAGGTTTTGAATATTTGTAATAATTAATTGAAGATAATATTCTTAAATGCATGGAAATTTTATGTGCATAATTTTTTTATATAATAATAATAATAAAGCAGGAAAAAAAAACACTTAAAAAATAACAAAAATGTTTTGTAAAAATAATCAAATATTTTTGAAAATGTGAATATTTTAGTACAGTGGACAACAGGTTGAGAAGTAATTAATCAATAGATAGAGACTTTGGGTGATTTGGAAACATTTACACGTATTAAAGCAAGGACTTTTTTATTTTTGTTGTATTTTTTGTTTCTTTTTGGTTTAGAAACCCCTTTTATAGCCCAAAGTTTGATTTATTATCAGGTTATCTGCTCAAGCTAGTGTTGTACGTTGAGTCCTGATCTGTGGATCATGAGTCTCTTTCATTTCTTCTTCTACAGCACGTCACTATAATAATATGTGATTCAGTAGAATTAAAATTGGAAGAAAATGCTGTGAGATCTTTGTGACTCTGGAATTGTTTGTTGTTGTAAAATACCTGTTTTTGTAAGCATAATGCATGAAAATATATTACAAGTGCAGACGCTGGAAGAGGGACTTAAAGCAGCATTGCTTGAGACCTAAGTTTTTAGTTGCAAAGACATTTTAGATGGTCTTTAATTAAGGAATATGGTGTCTACATGTTTGATAGTTAATACAGTAATTAACATTTATGGTGCATTTTTATGTTTGATTTGGAGGGTGAGTAATGACACAATAATCCTGTGCCTTGAAGTGGGTGATATGACTCTTTATTTCACAAAATGAGTAATTTTATTTCACAATAACAGTATCTCACAGGTTATTTTTTGTTGTCGTTTTGTATTTTTTTTTTTTTTTTTTTTTAATTAAAACAAGAACAAATCTAATTACAATCAAAAATTGGGTAACAACATTATTTCAGGTACTGTAGGCAGAGATGGGCACAAATACATTAATTTATTTAAAATAAAAATACAAAATACTGTGTGGGAAAATGTATTTAAAAACAAATACAGTATTTTGTATTTTGAAAATACATTTGAAGTTGTCCATCAAGTGAAGTAACCCTATTAAGGCCTGTTTACACCAAGAACGATAATTATAAAGATAATATATTAGTGTATTCTAAGTATACAATGCAGTTGTGTCATCTTTCACTTTATATGCTCAAGCTCTTTAAATCCGAAATTATTCTGATTGGCTGTCAATGTTTTTATCATTCATCATTGTTTTGTGCTATTGTGCTTATAGTTGTGGTGTGCTATCTTCTATTCACTTAGATTTAGGATGTACTCACACAAGGGGAGATCTGATCCGTGCTTGAGCATGATTAACCGCCAAAGTCCAGTTCATTTCACAAGTGTGACTGCTCTGTACTGTGTCCAGTGCGGTTCGTTTAACCATGCCCAGGCCCGAATACAACCCGAATTCCGGAAACGTTGGGACGTTGAAAACTAAAAGAATTTCAAATCACATGAGCCAATATTTTATTTACAATAGAACATAGATAACATAACAAATGTTTAAACTGAAAAAATATTTTTTTATGCACAAAATGAGCTCATTTCAAATTTGATGCCTGCTACAGGTCTCAAAATAGTTGGGACGGGGGCGTGTTTACCATGGTGTAGCATCTCATCTTCTTTTCAAAACAGTTTGATGACGTCTGGGTTATCGAGGTTATGAGTTTTGCATCGTCCTGCTGAAATACACGTCGTCTGGAGGGGAGCATATGTTGCTCTAAAACATTTATATACATTTCAGCATTCATAGTGCCTTCCAAAACATGCAAGCTGCCCATACCGTATGCACTTATGCACCCCCATACCATCAGAGATGCTGGCTTTTGAACTGAACACTGATAACATGTATTTATTTAACTGAAAATCCAGAATCATCAACAAGCTAACTGTAAAGATAGCACTGTGAATGATGATATATTTGTCAACAAATGGGATTCAAAATTAAATATCTACGATTTTCACAGGAAACCTGGTGTCTTCAAGTGCTTTGCTGTTGAAAAGAATAGGAATCATGGAATGCGACTGTAATCAAGACTTATGAAATTGGAAATAGGAAATTTTGATAGCACACGTAGGCAGTATTATTCCTTGTTTCCTTACAGGAATCCAGAAAATGTCATTACCCCATTCTAGATGGAGTCATACAGCTGTAGCTCACATGCATGAAAGTGGCATAGTTGAGAGATCTAGTTGATACAGGAGTATCAGCAGTCTAATAAAGAGGTTGATTGACAAAAAGTATTTTGTATTTTGAAAATACAGAAATACTAAGATTAAATGTATTTAAATATAAAAAAATTAAACTTTTTTTTCAAAGGCATTTAAATACAAAATAGTATTTAAGAGAGACGGCGTCAACGCTGTCAGCTTACCTCATGTCTCATTCACCGGTGAGAAAACATTACAGTACAAGGCACATAATATTACAATAATAGCGTCTTTCATGCTCACTGGAACGCGTTGATGACCGATCATGTCTGTGCAAACAGGGTGCGCAGAGGTATCCAAATACATATTTGCAAGATAGCCTATCATAATGCTCGGACCGAACATTTTGATTGGACTAACATTTTATGGTCCTACGCCTTCCACAGATGCTATAAATACATACATATATATATAAATTTAGACCACTTAACTTAGCGATTGCGATCGGGCTGTGAAGAGACTTTCAACCAATATAACACAAAATATTTTTGAACCAAATCACTTCCCCTGCCTTTAACATAATACTCAACAAGATGGCCATTTTGATGGTAACTTTAAGCATTGCTGTGCTTTGCGAATGTTTAATGAAATAACACAATATAATATAACAAACAATATATTAAATATAAACAATATAGAAACATCTCTCAAGAGTCATCATACACCTGGCACTAATCTGTCTCGTGACTACTTGCAATCAAATTTAGAAGGGGAAGTTTGTTATTTTAACCACATACATATTCTCTATATCAGAGTCTAGAAACCATGAACAAAAAATGGTGCACTTTTTCTTGCAAATGTACTTTTAAATCCAGCAACAAATGACACTTCTAGCAGGATTATCAGTTATTTTAGAGTACCTGCATTATCTCAACGTGTGTGCTGTACATGAACTGTGTTACTCTGTCATATTAGGTGTACTGAAAAAGATGTAGTGTAGCCTATGTTATTTTGATGACTATTTAAAGAAACACCTGTTTTAGTGCAGTGGTTGATTTGACAACCGAGTAGGCAGTTTGAGTGCATGAGTGTTTACACTACAGGTGCACTGGGGTTGCGTGCGGTTTTGACCACCAGTGAACGTAGGCAAAAGTGGACAAAAAAGTTAATTTCGGTTCATGCTCACACCTGGTCTCTGCTGATTAGCCCAATTCTTTTTCAGAAAGAGGATATGGTGTTGTGCTGATATTTTCACCCTGTGAATTAGCATTTTATTTTGTTGTGCAGTGCTTAGCTGCATTTAAGATTATTTTCAATCTGCATGTCATCACTAAAATACATTTAACCATGATAAACATGAGCCACGTATGATTTTACACTGTTCCAAGTTCACACTGGACTATTTTAGCCCTGATTTTTCCCTCGCCGACAAACGCCCAAAATCGGAGGCAAATCGGTGCTCATTCACACGAGTGACAATCACGCAGTGTGAATGATCAACGACGCGATCTGAGAGAATCGCCGATGCGTCACCAATGCCCTTGAAATATTTGGAATGCTAAATATCTGGACCTGTCGGTGATTCAAAATCCTGCTTTGTGAAATGAGTTCTGACTGAAACATACATCAACGATGACCTACAGCCAATGAGAGAGCAAGATACAGGGCAGCGGGAAGTTTGGGGAGGACGTTTTTTGCGGGGTTTTTTATTATTAAGCAATTAGCCATGTACAAACAACGTGGGAATATCATTACATTTTTGCAGAATTTACAGAACATGAAGAAATATCTAAAATAAAAAATGTAATTAAACATAAAAGGGGGCTAGGGTTTTTCCTGTAAATATTTTTCTATAAAGGACAAAAGATTTATTGCATTTTTTTTTCACTTTGAGGGCTTTTGTGGGCTATAAGAAATAAACTCATATTAAAATGCACAAAACATAACCTCCTGTCGCCGATCCATCGTGCAATGTGAACACAGCAGAAACTGAATACTACCCGGGTAGTCGTGCAGTGTGAAAACAACGATGATCCGATGACTTTGAAAATCATGCAGTGTGAACTTTGCATTAGGCTCAGTGGAAAAGTGTGCCTGGGGTGATATTTCTGCAAATTGATATTACATTGCACATTTTGTGACATTTTCCCAAGTGAAATGTCCAGTGAGTGGCACTAAAAGCACATTCATAAATGGATGTAGAAACATTTTATTATGTTGGCTATTGTTCATATCATGGCATTCGGAAATTAAATGTCCAGTGAATGTTGCTAAAAGTGTTTGAAAATAACGTGCCACCCACATTAAACCTTACCGATAGTGTTTCAAAAAAAGCAACCATGGGCTAAAAACACATTTGCTGAGGCAACCGTGCTATTTTAGCTTCCTTAGAGAAGTCATTGATCTTATTTACTGAGTCTCGTGACTTGTGTTTCACTGTACTCGTATCCTTGCACTTCACATCACAATTGCAATGTTGTACCAGGTGCGCTACTGAGCAAGTTTACAAAATCAGAAAAGCCACACATATGGAACTGGTTATGTGGTGCAAACTTCAATAAGTCTTTATTAATTGACATTTAGTGATATCTATATGGCCAAAGAGAAAAATAAATGTAAAATGATCATTCAGATGTGAAAATTTGTGTAATTTAAGAGAGTATGCATGCAACATCAGTATGTGCATCAGGAAGGTGTTTAGTGTCTGTAATGGCAAATTACCCTTTTAATCGCTATCTGTTGTATTCATTAGTGTGTTCACAATGGCTGGCATTCCTAGTGTTTAAAGAAACCATTCTGAATCCAGAACAGCTATAGAATGAAGCAGTAAGTAATTTTGTTTACTGGGTGCATTGTGTCTAATGAACTCAAACTACTCTTTTTCCCAGGCTGTCTCTGTCTTTCTTTCTCTCTGTCAAAGGTTTTCTGTGTCCTTGGCCTAGAAATCTTTCACTCATCCATGTCACGTTCCGTGGTCCCTTGTTTTCTAAAACCCTTCTCCAACCCCCAACACACACACACACACACACACAGAAATACATTCACACCACTATGTCTGCATACCCTCAACCATCCAAGAGGCCTCAGCAACAGGCTCTATCAAAGAGACAATATGGGTTTCTAATAGTAATAGTCCTACAACACAAGGCTTTAAGTAGCAGTATGCAAGTTAAAAGCTCCACTCACTAATGAAGTCAGAGAACTTAAGTGGTCCTTTAGTGTCAGGACAAAATGTCCAAACAAGCCAACCTCTCTGCCTAGAAGTATAGGATGTATGCAAACAATAGCTTTTGACTCGGTGTAGTGTCCCTGTTTGTTTAGTTATTTTCCTGTGGTCAATAAGGAAAAAAAAATATTCAGAAATATTTACAAAGAAATGGCAAGTAACATTGAATTAAATATGAAATTTATTAGTAGAAACTAGAAAATAGAAAGCTGAAGTAGAATATTCTTGTAAAACATACTTGAAAATAATTTTCAATTTAAGAGATTTAATTAGGAAGGGGAATAATGTTTCTCGTAACACTTTACAGTAATGTTTAACATTAGTGCATTAGTTAACAATAGCTAACAATGGATCTTTTTTTAGTTTACCTGCATTAACAAATTTAAGCTATTAATGTTAAGTAATGCCTTGATGTTATCATTAACAAAGTTATAGTTAATGTTAACTAATCTTAACAAATACAGCATTATTGTTACCCTGTTATCTGTCTGTTTTAATAAAACCTATAATAAATGTGATGGTGTTTTACTGCCTCTGCTGTTCATTTTATCTGGAAACCGCAGTGAATTGTACTTTGTGTAGGTGAGTTTTGTGGAAAGTAGGTAGAAGCATGTTTTTCCAATGTTGATATTTTGGGTTAAAAACTTCTGGGCATGAGAAAAATGTCAGTCTATCATTTCATCAAGTGTTTTTAATATCCCTTGATTTTAATGACCTTCTTTACAGCTGGTTTTAAGATTTGTCTCGAGTCACCCAATCATAAGTAGACAACTCTAAATACAGGCCCAGAATGATCCAGTTACTCAAACCACATTTAGAGGTAGTTAGAAACACACGCATATGAGGCGTAAGTGCTCTGATGCGCCCTGACAACACTGAAGAACCGCCTACTCGCCTGTCAATCAACCGCTGAGTGAAAACAAGAGCTTTTAACGGTGGCTGTTATGTTTCCCTTTGATCTCTTTTTCTCCTGAAGGGCCAGATGTAGTTAAATATCATTCATGTTCAGAGAGATTGTTACCTTTTGATGAGTTTGGAAATCACGGTTACCACGCAAAGTGAGTTCAAGTGGTTTTGGTTGGAATAAAAAAAAGTTGGCCCATTTCATATTTCTTTCTCTTTCTTTCACTTCCCCACAACGACAGGAAGATTTTTTTTTTTTTTAGAGCTAGTAAAAGAAAAACAAGAGAAAAAAACAGAGCAAATTATACACATTATCATTGCTGCTAGAAAATGATGGAAAAATGTTTTGTTCAAGAATGTTTTACAAGAAAGTACAATTTTTCTTACACATTTAATCACATATAATGTGTTACCATTTGTATGCAATGCCATTTCTATGTAACTAGGTTGGCTAACAAAGCTGCACAAACCTATTTCTCTTCCTAAAGTTTAAGTTACAACCACCAAACTCTGGTCAGACCTTCAGACCGAACTTCCTCGGGTTGCTATATCTTTTCTAACTGATCTGACTTATGGTTTTTCGTAAACTGAGTGATCAGAACTATGAAATAGTCCCCTAAGCTTTCATTGAGGGGGTCAAAACTTTTGTACAATAAGACTTCTAGTGTATTTAAGCTATTGCCTTGTCCAAGTACCCACACTTGCTGTCTTTGCACTTGACTACTTATGACGTATTTCCTGTATTTGGCCCAAGTGTTCAAGTGAGCACGAAGACCACAAGTGTGTGTATAACTTTTCATTACCTGATGGGACACACTTATAGTGTTGTAAAAATGCAAGTGTTAACATAGCGTTATTTTAATTTTAATTGCTTTGCATTTTAAAATCAACTTCTAAATGTCTGTTCAGTAGTCCTTATAACCAGGGTTTGAATTTAGGCCTAACTTTTTCACTCACCAGCCAATTTGGCTACTAAATCAAGTTACCAGCCAATCATAAGTTCTATAGGCCAATTTTTTTTTTTTTTAATTTTTTTTTTTTTACCTAAATAAACCAGCAGCTTGCGGCTTCCTACACTGGATGTGACAAAGCGAGCATAAACTTGAACTTTGTGTCAGTATATCAAAAATAGAGCGAGGCATCAATTTACTGTCGGGATTTGTCGTGTCGCACCGCTTCCAGTGAAGACCGCATCAATGATCATAATGGGTTCTATTGTATTTTGTCGCGCCGCTCACTTCTGGTATAGACACAATGTAAGTCTTCAGTTGTTTTTTGACTCTTTGTTATTGCTTCAATGCAAAGGAAACTAGCGTGCCCGCCGCGCTGTTATTTGTGGGGTATGTTCAAGTATGCTAGATAATAGCCTATATCATGATGACTCACGAGTTCAGTATTTGCACTAAATATGCACAGATTTGGCTTAAAACGAACTTGCCCAAGAAATTAATGAGTGACCATAATTTACGAAAAGTAACCCGCCAAATTGGCTAGTAATTTGACAGCGTTACCCACCACTGCTGATTTCTGTCCAGGTGTTGGCAGGTGTTCATTGTTGTACAATTTAATTTGTGATGCTTCTAATTAAGTGATAAAAACATTTGCAAATGTTGTACAAAATATACATCACCACTACTCTTCTTTGCACCAATAAAACGTGCAACACTTTATCTACCAAATTATATGTAATATCTAATTATTAACAGAGTAACGAGATATGCCTGAGGATGATGGCGAATGATTTACAGATCCTAAGCACCACTGACAAGCATCTGATCTTGTGAAATGTGTCTTAAGTACTGCTGCGCCATAGTTTGTGCGATCGCGAATCTCGAAACTGAAAGTAAAATGTGATCGTGCATTCCAAAACGGTTTCAGTGCCCTGCATATTAATAGCGGCTCCCCGATGCCCGTATTTTATTACAGTAGTTACCCAGCGAAAGAAAGTATTGAAATATATATTTTCCCTGTTTCCTTCCTGTGAGCTACTGAAATGAACCGCACTGTGAAACAGCCAATCAGAGCAGAGCTCAACATTATTATTCATGACCCTTCCAAATAAGCCCATAACAGACCGTTTCATTCTAGGGAGACATTTTAAGATTGTAAATCGACACGTAAAACGGTTTCTGGAGAATTTTTGCCCTTACCTAAACCACATACCTTCTATGTAGATATCAGAGAACAATTTAAAATATTGTATCAATGCATTCTATGGCATCTTTAAGCATGGCACTGTCATCTTCTATAGAGCTGGTTTACGGCTGAATTGCGTCTTGCAACAACACTGAAATTGAACTCAACATTGAACTGACTTGAGCTGAATAATGGCACTGTTGTCTTTTAGAGCTACTTTAGAGCAGAATCTGGTTCTCCATATCTGAGTTCCCATAATTGATTCTGCTGTTTTCCTGTTTATCTCAGTGAAAAATGCTTAGGCACGATCTGTATTGTATGAAGGGCTATAAAAATAAAGATGACTGATGATTTTCATTTTGACTGTGGTTCACAAGAAAAAGTTAATCGGATGTCTAAAAATGAAGTTTGTGTGGTAGTCAGATCTCTAGAATTCGTTTCCCACACTTAAATTTTTGTTGCTTAGTTCACGGTCTTGTTCCAGCTCTGTAGCTTTTCTTCCAGGTAGCAGAGCCTAAAGACCATGAAAACCATGGCAACAGTCTATTCTATGCTATTTTGTAGCAGGATTTCCAGTCTGCTCAGTAGTTTCTTCACTGGCACCGACTTCACAAAAAAAGAAGTGTCAGAAGCACATGTATTTATTAAAATATATTAAAGCAGCTGTTGGTGTCTTCATGCTTTTTGTGGCTTCCTCTACTACTCATGAGCTATTGTTTTTAAGATAGTCACCGTATAAATTTAATAATCTTAAATTATGGGATGATTATTGCTGTGGTTGTTTAGCAACGGGTATATGAGATTTAGAAATATGAAATCTCAGGCTACAAACCCATTTGAGTTTTCACACATATATTCTTGAGAAGAGCAAATTTGCACTTGGGATTCATGATTTTTAACTAATTTCCCACCTCTAACTAAAGTCACATCAAATGCACATCAAATCATGGTCAATTGCTTTGTAGTCAGTGAAATTTGGTATTCATCAGTCACTGAGTGATCGACAAAATATTATTGTGCTCAAACTAATATTTCTCTCTGTACTTATTTGTAGTTTGCTCATATTTTGATTTCTGAAGGATCACTGGAGTAGTGTTGAGTGTAATGCATTACTAGGTAGTTAATCACTGTAATGTAATTGAAGATATTACTCTGTAATTTAATTAGTTACTTCTGATGCAATAGACTACTGAACAATTCTATATAAAAACAATGGTGGATTAAACATCAAAATGTAACATCTAATGTTAAAATGTGTGTTTTAATGTAAACTTCTTTTAAATGTCAGTTCAAGAATAATTTGTGCAATTTTATATTGTTTCGAAAGAGCCGAGTAGTTTCATATCTGTTTTGTATTTAACTGGTTGATATGGGATTTAGAAAGTAATTTGTAAATTTATTCTTTTTAGACAGAGTAATTAGTACAATACTCTAATTATATAGTTGAAGATGTAATTAGCTAGTAATTAATTACTTTTATGGAGTAACGCTGCACTGGAATGATGCAAAAAATTCAGATTTGCATCACAGGAATAAATTACATTTTAATATATATTAATTTGGAAAACAGTTATTTAAAATTGTAATACAATTTCACCATAGTACTGGTTTTACTGTATTTCTGATCAAAAATTTACAAAATTAAAATTTTTGATCATTTAAAAATCATAATGTCATTTGATTTCAAATCAAATCTTTTGCCGGTTTTATTTTGGTCTTTCTAAAGTTCTCCAAATTAGCCTCCCTTTTCCTATGTAATGTAATTAGATCAAATGATTTGAAGGCTCATGAGCCTTTGCATTGGTCTTTAATTGCACATATTCGCCTATACATAACACACTCTATGCTTTTGCTTCATGTCTTGCTTTTGGGTTTAAATGTAGTTGCATTGACTGAGAACAAGGCTGTTTGTTTGCAGAAGATTGCAACTGACTGATTCTGTAAATCTCCCATGTATGTTTGATCGTACTAATTTGTATGGTTTGTTGAATGAAGTTTTATTCTTACATGCTATACTGGTTCTTTAGTAGTTTTGCGGTATTCAGACCTCAAAATACTGGCCGTGTCATGGTATTTTGAACTCGGTTGTGAGACTTATGGCTCAGGCAGAAATGAAAGACAAAGCGGCATTCTTGAGATGCTTTTTCAAAGATTAATTTCTTTGACCTGACAGTATCTTAAAATGCAAAAGACATGTTACAAAGTGCCAAAAAACCCCAACAAAAAACAGAACCGATCAGATGCCAAATGTGTCTAATGAATATGCAATTTAAGAAAAGAGCATATGAAATATGATAAACACAACTGTCCATTAATGTGCATTACTGACTGCATTATTCCAAGTTTTTGTCCTATAACCAGCTGCGACGGCGATACTCATTGAGACACAGGTGAATTCTATTTCTAGAATCGTTTCTATTTCTGGACCGCTGACAGCTCAGGTACTGATTGGGTTTTACATTATATTAAATGGTGTAATTTGATTTTGAATATAATGATGAAATAAGGACATAATGAATGTGACAATGGACAATTTATCTCAGATCTTGAAAATAGCTTTGTTCACATTCAAACTGTGATCTCTATGTAAACAAACGTGTATTAGATATCAGTCAGTATGCATTTTTAATTATATAATGCTTTAATTTTTATTTTTTTGATTGTGCTTATCCATTTAGTTGCAAGTGCGAGATTGGCTGTGCTTTGAGATTCGATTTTGTCGCACATTGTCTCGTATCTGGTGTGGACAGACAAATTATTTTATATTATTTTGAACTATTTTTAATTTTATTACTCCAAGTTTCACAACAACAACAACACTACTACTACTAATATATGCCATGGTTATTATAATTAACTAAAACATAAGCCATAAAAAACATTTGTTACTTGAAATAATGGAAATGATAACTGAAATATATAAAATATTTAAAGCCTAAACTTTATTTTATTTTAGGTAACATCCCAAGACATTTTTGATTTAGTTTAACTTGAACCTGAAATTAAAACTATATAGCCATATTTATTAAAACTAATAAAAATTACAAAACAAAAACCCAACAAAATTGAAGTTAAATAACTATTAAAATGCAAATAGAAAACATTACAAAAAACTAAAAAAAAGAGAAAAACTACACTTTTTTTTTTTTTTTTTTTTTTTTAACAAGTTGGTAATAATACAAAGATTACTAGAGTTACTTTACAAGAAAAGACTAAGATTTCACATTTAATTCAGTGTGTTACTTGTCATTTCTTTGTAATTTATGAAATTACCATCAATTTCTGAATGAAAATTGTTCCTACATGTTTTCAGTGTACAGTAGTAACAGACCCTGGCTCTTCCAAACAAGCGGTACGCGTGGTATGGCGAAACTACTTGGCATGGTGATCCTTCAGCTGCTGTATTACTGTGAGACTAAATGAAGGTGTCGTGGCACCTCCAGTCTCCAGTGCTCCGTGTCGGGATACTGTATGTCTCCTGCAGGTTTCATAGTGATTCATGGGGATTTGGTCTGGAATGCTGTGAATGTGCCAGTGTTCCTCAGCCAGTCTCATACGTAAGCCTTCAGTTACAGTCCTGACAGGTGCCGCGGCTTTAGAGCAGTGTGTGTGCACTTTTATCTGTGTGGGTGTGTGTTTGTCAGGCTCTGCTTTGTGTGCTTGCCGTTTGACATTCACAAACCATACTGCATATGTGTCCGCAGACTCTGTCCTGCGTGTGTGAGACAGGTGCATGGCACGGTCCAGTTGCTGGGCAGTCGTGGCAGCGGACAGAAAAAAATGGCTCATTTGGTGCCTGGCTTCATAGTCAATGGTCAGATATTTTCCACTGGCAGCTTGCCCTTACTTCCACCCACCCTCTCTTTTTATGTGGTATTCTTTGAACTCTTCCCACACAGTCTGACATACAAAAAGAGGGTTCTACTTTTATTACTAATTATTCTAAAACACTCTAAAATTATAGTTTCTGCTCAGTTGCCATGGTATTTATATGCCCTATCGAATCCATCTGCCAGGCGTTGTTTTTTAGATTGTATCTCAATACAATGATTTTTTTATGGAATACATATTGTCCAGCACTTCCTCATTCGTTTTGGTGATTAACAGAGGTGGAAAGAGTACAAAATATTTTACTCAAGTAAAAGTACCATTACATTAATGAAATTTTACTTGAGTCAAGGTAAAAAGTAGCTCATTTAAACTTTACTCAAGAGTAAAAATTACTTAGTTACTCTTTAACAGTGGGAGGGACGCAAAACTGGGATGGGCCAAGGGTGTCAAACTCAGTTCCTGGAGGGCCACAGCCCTACAACAGTATAGATATAACCCTAATTAAACACAGCTGATCCAGCTAATCTAATCATTTAGGCTTATTTAAAAACTACATGGTATGTGTGTTGGAGCAGTGTTGGAACTAAACTCGGCAGGGCTGCGGCCCTCCAGGAACTGAGTTTGACACCCCTGGGATAGGCCTATAGATCTCAGATTAGTTGTTTTTAATTAAAGGAATCAGTTATTTAGAATAATAAGACATTTGGGCTGTTACCAGGCAAATGAAATCAATATCAACGAAATTCATCTTTTCAATGCAGAGGAAACACAGAAGCTTCATCTGAAGTGGAATTTAGATGCATTTACACCGTGTTTAATGCAGGACATGAATGCATTTAACCTGCAGTTACACATGCAGAAATAATGTTTTGATATATGAGACATAAAATGTTGAATACTCGTTTGAAATTATAAAAAATAAAATAAAAAGATACTTTAAATGTGAAAATAATACCGCCAGTAGGTGTCACCAAGTCATAAGTCATTGCGACTGAACCGAATCAATTAAACAGTTGATTCATTCAGGAACGAAACACAGTCATGTTGCTCAGAGACTCAAAACAGTGCTGTGGCTGTGTTTGGGATTATTTTTGGTGTCGAAATAGAGCAAAAGCAGGCAATATGGTGTCTAAAATGCAAGTCTCTTAATTAACTTCTTGTTTATTGAACTGTTGTAAAAAAAAAAATCTATATGTAATCATGCTGATTTTTGGAGAAAAAGCACTCTTTGTGTGATTATTGATTTACTATATAAAATGATATAAATATACATTTTCTGCACCTATATCTTCAATTTTGTGATAATTTTAAATGCATTTTAACAGACTTGGTCACGCAGTGAAAGAACGCACTCTTAATGCGCGCACGCACTAGTCTAATCTACTAGACTTCAGCACTCTGTCAGAGACGAAGAGTGTTTTGTTTGGTTTTTGGCTAAATACTGATAATGTCAAATCGCACATCGCTAAAACAACAATTACGATATTATCGCAGACTATATATATCGCACACCATGCACCACAGTCTTTTTGGCTAATTTGTGCAAAACCTTTTGCTAAACTGCCAAAGCTTAATTTTAACCACCAATGCAATGATGCAAGTAGCCTATTGACCTTACCTCTACATGCTTGTGAAGTTGCGAAGGGGTGATGTCGAGACTTTATAGCTGCTAGTTTAGTCTCCCTAGGCAAACACAGCTTACACTGCATAATAGAGAGCATAAACATGGCCAGGGGTTCACTTAATTTCCTTCGAGTTCAACTTCAGCAGAATACGACGGGGTTTGGTTTTCAGCTGGGTCTGCACCACTAACACCGGTCTTGTCCGTCTGCATCTTTCTTGTGATTTTAGCGCCAGTTTGTTCTCCTGCCCATTATTTAATGCAGTTTAATTAGTGTTTTAATGTATCGAAGTACAATACGTCAAACAAAATATACTTAAGTAAAATTACAGATTTTAAAAATTACTAATATTAAGTAGAAGTACACAAAAAAGCTACTCAATTACAATAATGCGAGTTTCATTACATTCCACCTCTGGTGATTAATAATTACAATGTATGCTAAATGATCTTTAAAGCTTCAGTGCGAACTGAATGCATTGTTTTCAGACAGGTAATTGCATGTTAAATTTTATATTAAATGCAGTTAGTTGAAATTAAGAGTTTTTTGACTCCAAGCACACTTAAGTGGCTTTTATTTCACTAATACTATATTATCTGCTAGGACATTTAATGTGTGTGTGTGTGTGTGTGTACAGACACTTAAGATTTTAAGAACACTAGAAATGCACATTCAAAACCACATGTTAAGCGATCTTTAAAGCTTAAGTGCAAACTGAACGCAGTGTTTTCATGTTAATTGCATATATAATTAGTGCTTATCAGTGCAATTACGAATGCAATATTGTGTAGCTTTTCACTGAACTACAGCTCTGTGTAGTAAATACCACTCCATCTGAAAGCACGTGATGGAGATTTACTACTAATCACAGAACCGGCTTTACTGAAGAGATGCGCATAATTGCATACGATTATTTGCACAGCCATACTGTTATATATCAGTATGTTACCAGATATATTTGAAAGATATGAAGCACACTAGACATGCACAGTCAATACAGGGTGTGTTAAATGATCTTTCAAACTGCAGTATGATTAAATATGAACAAAAATCTAATTTTGAGCAAGCATAAATAATCATTGTTACATATAGAGGGCCGAATCTTCTGTTTTGCAGCTTTAATGATGTTAGATGATGTTTTTGAATGCATCTGGTAATTACTGGTTCATACATGACATCTTGGTTAAATGCTAACTGCATTTTATATTTTGGCTTATGAATACGAAACAAATCTTATCACACAGTTTCTATATGATTTCAGAACATTTATAATTCTTATTGGATATCCATAAGCACAGATGAACACTTGCGTGAATATCTTCTTTTAAATGCTCCAGTTGAGATTAAATGAGTGCTGTTATAGATGAATAGTAAAGTGCAGTTTCCAATACACAGCTACTGTTCTGTTGTTGCTTATTGATCAATATGATTGTGGTTCCTTTTATTTCCTTGCATGACTCTTGAGTACTAAGAGTGCAGAAAGATTCATGCACATGACGAGCAGAGACAAGCGAACATGAAAGGCACTCTTTTGTGTCATCACTTATTTAAACAGCTACTTTGCTTTAATTGTGAGTTGGTGAATGGTTTTTGTTGGTTTGTTTAAACACCAGAACAAAACAAAAAACCAGTTCACTATGGCTAATCAAACACACCAGCTCTACTTGTCTGGACAATGAAGTGAAAAAAGTTGCAACCACATTTGCGTTGAATTTTTATTTTCTCTCAAAATTATAATGATTTCAATGGTTTGGAGTAAATCAAATATTGTTTATTCAGGCCAAATCTTATAAAAGATTCAGACTCTTTTGTTGCACTTTTCAAAAACAAACAAATAAATAAATAAATAAAAATGACAAGAAAAAATTAATCTACATGAAGGACGGTGATTATAATATCTGATTTGCTCAATTTTCAATTTTATTATCATTTTGTTAGGAAGAAAATCGACAAACTACGGCAGAGGTTATAGTAAACAAAAATACAAATACTTTTCCATTTTTCTGAAGTATACATGTTTGTTGACTTCACTACATTTAGATAGAAAAGTAAATACTTTAGCATCTAAATGTCATGTTCCTGAGTGAAGTAAATCCTTTGTTTAGTGTACAGTATATTAATTGTGCTTTATTACTGTGTCACCGGCATAGTTTGTAGACAAAATAATAATAAAAATACACGGTCTCTGTTAAATGTTGGGTTATAGTTTGGGTAAAGGACAACTATGATAAAGTAGACGTCTGTTTTGTGACTGTTTACCCATTAGGTTATTACCTTGTGAGCCGCTGGTAGAATTACTCTGCTAGCAGCAGCAAGCGATGAATAGAGTGCAAATGAGGGCCTTGTGTCAGGACTCACGTGATTTTGTAGAATAGCGCTAAGATCAAACAAACCCTTTGGCTTCTCCACAGTGAATTCATTCATAGGATTAAGTTCCAAGCATGCAAGATAAGACTTTTAAAAAAAGAAAGAAGCCCTCAATAGTGATAATGGGTGGATTGCCTTTGGCTTCCGTCCAGAGTCCCATGACTTTTCAATGTATTATTGCATTATTTCTGTGACTATCAAGACTGAGTTTTGTATTCAGATAAGTTGTTGGTTGATGGTCATCTTTTCTATTCAACAATGCTATTTCAAAATGATCCTTATGCTCGGTGTCGATTATTTGTTGATTTCCTTGTGGAAAAAGAACTTGACCTATTCATTAAATAAAAGGTCACTTAAGTGTACTTTAAGTACACTTTCAAAAAGTGCTCTTTGTAATAATGCAGTTATATTTTAAGTAAAAAAGTACACTTATTTTGATGTTGACTAACATACTAAAGCACATGTAAAGTATATTGATTTTTACCTGTAGTGTGTTATTCTATATTTCATTTAAAGTTAATGTATTTTAAATTGCAAATGTGTAATTACAAATTTATTGAAATGCATGACAAGTTTCAATAGAAATGACATTAAAGTATATTTAAGTTTATTATAAATGCTTGTCGGTACATTCGGCAGTACTTTAACCATATTTCAAGTGTTTATGAAATTGCATATAATTATGAACATAAGTCTGACTTTAGAATGGACTGTAAAGTTAATCTAATTGCATTTTAATACATTTTAAATACTTTTTCATTTAATTGCAGTTAACATGCAATTACATTTCAGTATTCTATTTTAAAGTATATTATTACTGTAATTAAAAAGTATGTTATAGTGTACTTCTTCCCAAGTATCGATACATGGGTCAGAAGGCTTGTTTTCTCCTCTTGTTTGTTTGAAGGGAGTGTGTCGCTGATGGTTGTCTCCCACAGGAGGTCAATCATTCACTAAAGCCATGTTCTCTAATGGCGTCTGGACATTTTTCAAAATGCCTCTCGGCATCCCGGCGGAGCTGTTTAAGTTTGCCGCCTTTACTCTGATTATTTTTTCATGAGCATGGCCGTGTCCAGACACGAGGAGGCTGCGGATGACAGGACATCATGGCAAATCTGGGTCATGGCTTATCTGGCAGAATTTGAAATGCGACTGCCTGCTGGAGGAAGAACTTATTTGTATGTGGACGAGGCTCTTTGCTGCTCTGCCCTTTTCTGTATTCCAGTCAAATGAAGGTGGGGGATTAATGTAGTCTGTCTCACCCATCACAGCCTTTATATCCCGGTCAGTAGCCATCTGTTTCCATATGTCTGGAGCGATCTTTAAATGCGACCTCTGAACATGGGACACAGTCAATGAGGAAAGAAAAATCAGCATAAAATCGACTCCAACTTGCAAAAACTAAAGCCGATGTCAAAAGTACAAAAAGTAGTGTTACTTGGATACAAAGTTGATACTAAGATGTAAAATATATAAGATGCATGTATCTGCAATACTGGTAGGACACCGTAGCATCTCAGTACTGTTTAAATTTTGTAGTGATGAAAATCCTGATTATTTTCTGGAAACTGATTATTTCGGCGTGTTCCTTTCAGAAAAATCTAAATTATTCCCCAA
Source organism: Barbus barbus (assembly GCF_936440315.1). Taxonomy (NCBI): domain Eukaryota; kingdom Metazoa; phylum Chordata; class Actinopteri; order Cypriniformes; family Cyprinidae; genus Barbus; species Barbus barbus. Next base: position 45,182,619 of record NC_136729.1, read on the forward strand.
TTCATTCTCACAATGGCATCCCTAATATGTCATTCTGGCAGGTGAAAATACACTCTCGATCATAAATGCATATATCTGGTTTATTCAATTGAATTATAATATTGTTGGATATGTTTTTCAACTAAAGCACCCAATAGAGGCAATGATGTCCAAAAGCGGATGTTTTGCATATCAAGTGAATAAAGTAGTATTAATTAGCTAACCTTTTTACAGAAAGCATAAACTTTCATGTCGCCCCCTCAGTTTATAGTTTATTGAACTGGTGACTTGAAACTGTTGTAACTTTTCACTGACTTTTGTTGTAAGTTGTTAGCAAACTACTGTTGACTTGAGAACTGCAAACGGTTATATTTCCAGTATGTTTTAAACTTTCAGCTGTTTTGCAACGGTCCATGCAACTAAATGAATCCCTGCATTTGTGTTCCATCTTCACAGAAAGACTGAGTTATGACATTTTGATTTAAACATAAAAAGGTAAAAAATTAATGAAACATTAAATGAAGCATATCCACGGATGAATAAGTCTATCTAAAGTATATCTACTAATGGTTTAATTTCATGCTGACTTCAATTTTATACTGTCAAACAAGCCGTACTGTATTATGATTTTTGATTATTGTAATTTTGATGGTTAATAACTAAAAATGTTACTGTAAAAGCCTGTTTTTAAAACCGTAAGTTTCCTTACTCTATACAGTGGAAAAACTGATGGTACATTTCAAAATACTGCTAATTTGACAGTTTGTGGAAGTGGAAAAGTCATTTTTTAATTTACAGTGAAAAACAATAAATTGACATTTGATGGTTTCTTCTAGAGGCCGACCGATTAACCTGCACCGAGTGCTGAAACAATCAGTTTATGGCAAAAACTGTTATCAGTCGGATGTTGTGCTATCCAAAAAATGCTGTTAAATATAATTTCAACATTTACTAATACATTAAGTTGTCTCTTAACATTAATTTTCTATGAACTAATATGAATAATCACGGTATAATTAATATATTTATATTTAAAAGTACAGTACATTTTCATGGTTCAATACTGTTTTTTTTTTTTTTTATTCTTGTAATAAAGTTCAGCACTATTTTACTTGCAGTGTTGTGTTTTTCATGTAGTGTCTATTTTAAAAACTATCGGTTGCTTAATCGGTTATTGGACGGCACGGTTCAACCTAGTTATCGGTAAAATCCACTATTGGTCAGCCTATAGTTTATTTTTTCTGATTATGTAAATTAGGGTTTTATGTTACATCTTATGTTGTTGAATGAATGTTTTTGTTATTTTTCTCTTTACCACCTGTGTGTTTAAGTTTGTTTGTCAGTGTATTATAAATGCAAAAAAACGGATTTTAGTCATTTTGTATATTAACATTATTTATAGTTAATGAATATACTTTTTTTTACCACATTCAATCCGTTAAACTGAACATTTTTTTAACATTTATGTACATTTCTGGCAACCACAGCCTGCTGATTTTTTTTTTTTTTACTGTAAATGTCACTCATTTACTGTGTTTAGAGCCCCACTTGCAGACTTTTACTGATCGTGATTTACTCACTGATTGTTGATGTGACAGTACGTTGTTAGCGGTGCACACTCACAATGGAGATTTGATGTAAACTTAATTTGAATACAAAAAAAGTTTGGCTTGACCAGTCTTTTTTTTTTTTTTGTCTGATTGAAGCATCATGCCTTGTATGCTTCTCTTGGTATCTGACTTTCCCTCTTCCCTGTCTTCTCATAAGGTTCACAGCAGCTGTTTGGAGAGTCTGGCCTAATGCATGTTCCTTGAACCATTGTCTGATCTTCAGCTCTCTTGGGGAACCCCTTCCCCCTTTTCTTTTCTCCGCTGACCCATCAGCTGTGCCCAGTCAATAGCAGTCAGTCCCTCTGGGACTCGCTTGAACTCGCTCTCTGTTTTAGCACGTCTTGTCTAAAGGACGCACGTCCTGTCTCCTTTTGTTCTTCTGCAAATATGATCAGAGCTTTATTTCCTTTGCTCTTGTGTCTAGAGCAAATGACACATGCGCTCCTCGCAGGACTGTTGGTCTTTGACAGGTCTATCAATCAGAGGCCCCAAGAGCCTTCGCAAATACAGCTTCCATTCTGCTGTTTTAAAGCGTGTATCCCTGAGCCAGCAAGGGCCTTTTGCAGCTGTATGGCCGGTGGAGGTCAGTAAAAAACTGTAAAAAAGTATAATTTCTCCATTCTCACATATTTTGAAATTTTACACTAAGTATGTTTTAACAATGTAATATGTAGCCAAATACTAGTTTGTTATCATGATTATAATCGATGTAAATATTAAACCAAATTAACTTTGAGTTTTAGGTGTTTATGTTCAGCTCAAACAATCACTTAAGTGATATTCAGAGATTCTGTTAAGGTACTATAGTTATTTATTATTGTGACTTAATTTTTATTTTTATTTTTGGAGTATGCTTGCAGAATCACATGCAATTTTTCAGTTACAGCAGTGCCATTGTAGAAAATAAGATGGTTACTGGTATAAATTGAGTGTGCAGCTTTGATCTCAATGCTAGTTACCATGGCACACTGCAGTCTTCATCTCATGCCAGTGTACATTTTCAATCATATATTTCAAAATCACTCTGTAAGTTGTAAATGTTTAAATGGGAAAAAGGGTGCATAAAAATGCATAAAATCTGACCCCATAAAACCAAAATGTCTAATCTTCTAAATCTTTCACTGACAATAGTGGTTTAATTCAAACGGACCTTATTATCCTTCTCCAGGGGACAGTTTATCTCTCTTGCCCTGCCACATTAGAGAGACACAGGAAGCAGGAGCTTGAGACGGATGGCTATAATAAGCTTGGCTTGACTCATGAGTTCACAAACACACTGCAAAAACCAATCATATTCCTAACGGATTAGTTCAGCCGAAAATGAAAGTTCTGTCCTTGTTATCATGTTGTCTCCAAACCCATATGACTTTCCTGCTCCTGTGGACCACAAAAATGGAGTTTTCTCATATAATGACAGTTAATGAGAACTGGAGCTGTCAAGCTTTAGAACAACTAAAATATCATCACAAAGTTTCTCACATAACTCATGCACTATATTCAAAGCCATACAATAGATTTGTGTGAGGAACAGACCCAGACTTTGCCCACAATTTTTACTTGCTCTCAGAATTCACTTAAAATCTTGGTTGCAAATTAATGAGAGGTAGAAATCTGTTTAATTACTCTTATAATGAGGTTATGGAATATGTTTACTGAGTCATTGAATGGTTCATTTAACCATTTTGTTCAAATGTACTTATTCCTTTAAGAACGAAACAGTATTACCATGTTCTCTAATTTATAAGAAGGTTCTTTGCAGTTATGCACAGGTATACAATATATACTGCTATACAAAAACAAGTATTTCATATTTTTTAATCATCTGAAATGTTCTGAGACTTGTATTCAAAAGCAACTTGTATAATGCAAAGAAAGTCAAGCCTTTAAAATTTGCACAAAGCACACATGTTTGTATTAGTGCTGAATAAGAGAGGTACGTACGCCCAAGTTTATCAGTATAACTCATTTCCTACATGTAGTTTGTTTCGCTTTAAATAAATTAATTTAGCCTTGGAATTTATAAGAAGTGGCACTAGTCTTATACTTTTTTATTCCTGTTCTGTTCTGGTCATTTAATTAAAGATTTGTTGTTGAATGTTCAGTAAGGGTTATATTTAGCAATATTTCACATTATTTCTCAATGTAATAATAAAATGTGACTTGTTTTGAGTTAGATAATGCAGTTTGAACCGAGTGCAACTTATTTTCCAGGAATTGTGGTGGTACCCATCATATACCCATCATTTTGAAAATGAAATGATTACTTGAAATCAACACTCGAAGCGTCAATTGACAGTTGAAATTTATACACAACCCCTCCCCCCCTAAGATATCCATTTGACATTGACTAAACTGTGGGTACAGTTTGGATTTGACATAAGGGGAAATACATGCTTCTGTTAAAGGTGGGGTAGGTGATTTCGGAGGGCCTAATAATAGCAAGCTAGCTTTGAAAGCATAAGATCCCACCCTCCCTGCAAATCACTCTCCAAAGCTACACCTCCTTTCACAACACACGACCGCACACCAGAGGCTAACCAGCGACACGATGAGAGACTGCGTCAACGCTGTCAGATTAGCTCATGTCTCATTCACCGGTGAGAAACTTTATAGAACAAAGCGCATAATATTACAGTGATAACGCCTTTCGTTCTCGCTCGCTCTGCAAATGCACTGAAGACATATGTCTGCACAAACAAGGTACATATGTTGACCAGTAGGACAGCCGATTTGACAAACATGATATGGTCCTACGCCTTCCACAGATGATATAAATGCATATACATGCATTTAGACCACTTAACTTAGTGATTGCTATCAGCATGTGAAGAGACTTTCAACCAGCATAACAAAAATGTTTTTGAACCTAATCGCTGAATATTGGCTTGTTGAAATTTAAAAATAGGTTGAAAATTGTCGCAGCTAGGTGGTACTCTGAAAAGTTTGCGAACCACTGACTAGGGATGTCACGGGAACTGATACTATGGTACCAAGTCGGTATAAACATTTTAAAATCCTGCCGGTACTTGTTTTGCTTCATTAGCGTAAGTACTGAAGGTAGCGACAAATAACCAAATATTGTCCAGTCTACTTGCGAGGGGGACCAACTTTTGCCTCGTTACTGATCCATCAACCACCTGAGTTTTGAGACGGTTAGACTCCAGTGGTTTTTCTTTCTAGAGAATGGGCCATATAATGTCTTTAATAGCCACTGTTTCATGCTGATGGGAAACATGAACACAAAGGTTTTGTATAATCTTGGTGTCACTTTTCTGATTTCATCATGCTAACATGAAACCTAATCCGTTCACGGCGGTTAAATGTCTTTTGAAATGCGGTTAGATTTTCATGAGAAGTAGCACTGGCTTTATAACACTTGTTTAGTGATTCATGGTATATGTGTGAGCGCATCATTTTGAGATCGCATAGGGTACCTTTGTAGTTACGGTAAATTGTATATTGTTGATTCATCACTCCTAGATGGTTTTTTTTTGTGCGTATGTGTGAGTGAAAAACCTTTCAGGGGTGCTAAGCTGTTTTTGAGTCCTGTGGCGAACTGGCTTTGTTAGTGTTTTGGTATGAGATTCAAGCATTTCCTACCTACAGCTTTCAATCAATCAGCCTCTTTCTTTTTGCTTCCTCCTTTTACCCTGTTTTTGTGGCTCAGGTTTTCTCCAAGGTGGGGGATGGAGGGACGCTGAAAAGAGGGATAAGAAAGTGTGAGTTTCACGACTCTCTTCTACTTTTAACTGCAGCTCATTCTGCCTATGGTGCTTTTGTTGGGCCCCTCGCACCCCTGCCGAGCATTGTGGGACAAACCCTCCCCAGTAAAGGCTTGTGGGAAAAGCTGTGGGTTCACTCATCAAGGCTGACAAAATCAAAAGGTCCCCAGGAATCTGCTTCACTCCAGAATAAGCGAGTAGTGAGTTTTACTTGATAACTAATAGAAAACTGCTCTTTTCAATGATATTAAGCGGTCACTTTACATGAAATATGTGCTCATCGATATTATGCAAATAGAATTTTGTGTACAACATTAACTACAATTGTTTATATCTCGATTGTTTTAGATTATTACAGTCTGTCTGATTGTGTGATTTTATTTTCCATCAGACAGATAGATAACGACTTTGTAGGGCTCCGCAGTTAATCAGAATTAAACCGGAATTATGATTTATCAAATTGTACAGGTTGTGATTTATTTAAACAAAATGTGCTCGCTGCATGTTTCAGAGTGAAGCGTGGCACTGTGGTCGTTTACACGTGAGCAGCTCGTGATCTGAAAATAAAAGTTCACTATTCAAAATAAAAGTTGTGTAATGTTTGAAAATATAGAAATCAAGTCTACAACTGTAAATTTACAGTTGTAGTGTAAAATATATATATTTTTTATTGCTTTTTTTATACTCATTTTACAGCATGTTACAATAGTATTAGTACAATAGTTTTGATTTAGTAATTTTTATATTTGCTTAGGAGTGGTAGTAATAATAGTAGTAGTAGTAGTATTTTTCCCCAAATCGTGCAGTACCTAATACCTAGTAAGAAATTGTGGTGCTATAACCACCAGACATTGTCAAAAATATACATAGTAAATACATAGAGTGGCATGATTGGAAAAAATAATAATCATTGTTTATTTCCCTCAATATTGTAATTGTGAGTATTAATGCAATATAATTCAGATGGAAATATTTTTGTGTGTGTTTGTAATTTCATGCCATATGCTTTATGGAGGCTACACATTCAAAATGAGCTGAAAATCATTTCTGAATTATATTAGTGCTGTTACGCATCAGTAAATTGAGATTTAAAAGTGGTTGTCACTCCTGAAACTGGTCCTTTTAAAACAAAACCATATTATCCATTAGTGAGTAGATTGAATACAGAATTCTCTCTTTATAATAAAGCTTGTTCAGCTTGTGATTTTTGATCAATTTTGCCGCTGTGGGACACAGGAAGTTGGAAAACGCATTACAATAAATATAAACATTTTCACAGAGAAAGATCCTTTCACAATAATCAAGTGAGGAAGAATCACAGACAAATGGTGTTCACACCAAGAGCAAAATGAATATTCATCAGGCTAATTAAACAAACATTGTTAACTAAATGCAAGTTATTTTTATGGTTTAATTTGCTCACTGCACCAAAAACCAAAAATAAAATTAGATCAAATCCATAAAGTGTATTTGTATTGTTTAATGCATTAATCTTTGCTGTTTACAAGTGCAAATATTGATATTGCAAGAATATTGTGAGAGGAATAAAGTGAGATGAGTAAAGTCGCAGAGAAAGAATTGAGAATGTAAAAGATTTGGTGACAATATTGATGGAGCAAGTTGATCTGGAAGCATGAAGCTTACAGAGAAATCAGTGACTGACTGTTTTCACAGAGCATCAAGCTCTTACCTAAAAATACATTAGATTTCCTTTTAAACTGGAACAATTGCTGCATGCAGCTTTAAGTTTTGATCTTTAGTCTTGGCTACATGCACTCTATTAAAAGCATGCATGTCCATGTTGAAAGAATTCTTATGACAGATACTTTTCTGAGCAAATGCCATCACCATACGAACAGCTGATAATTTGGGCTATTTAAAACACAGTCTGACTGTTCGCCTCCTGCTAATACACTCTTATACACACACACACACACACACACACTCTCTCTCAGGACAAAAAAAGTGTCAATCTGTGTTTAATAAAACAGTATTGGTTGGTTGATTCCACAATCTAGTGTTTTCAGCCAGCAGTTGAATTTTGTGTCTCACATGAACACAAAATGTGACTTTTCCATGTAAAGAGAGGTCAAATGAAACCATGTAATTGTGCTTTAGATACACAAATTGCATTTTTTTTGTACTGTTCTGAATAAGCTCTTTCACATAACAGATGTTTACATATATTTCTCAAGACAAAATATTAACCAATTTTACACACAAGTCAGTTCAAAAGTTTACACCCCCTTTGCTCTTATTATGGTCTGCAGCTTCCTTGATTATCAGTGTCTGTTTTTGTTGTCTTCTGCATCTGATTCGATGTTTTATGATCTTATACACAGTGGATATATGATCCTGCTTTTCACACAAAGAACTGTTACAAAGGTGCAAACCTTTGATTTATAAACATCAATGGCAGGATTTAAAAAGTAGCCAAAAGGATTTTCAGGACGCCTGTGTGGTCAATCACAGTGTGGACTATCCAGTGTTGAAAATGCACAATTAATGATTGTTCCATCTTCATTATCAAAGACATTAAACTCATTGTGTGAGTTACAGTAAAAGTCACCCCCCCCAGTATTAGTGCTATATAATGAAAGCCCTGCACCTTTTCCTCCAAATTCACTGAACCCCAGCTAACACCCAAAAACGTTTCATTTGGCCACATGGCCCCCTTCTATTGTGCACTGAGAGAAAATGAGAAAGACACTTTAGTTGGAAAGAAAAGATATAGTGTGCCATTAACAGAGGACAATGGCAATGACTATTAGGCCTGGCCTAGCGGGAGCCTATGCTTTATGCTACAGATGATGCATTTGAAATATTGTGGGAACTCCACAGAGAGAAACACTGTGAGAAAGCTGCTTTTCACCCCCTGTAGTGAAAATCAAGTTTTTAATGCAGTTTACATGTCTGTCTGGTGTATTTAATATACTTAAAGACTAACCAAATTCATGCAAATTCATTAGTTGACACCATTGCTGAGCATTTTCTCCTCAAAACTGCATTGAATCAAATACAGTCTCAGAAACGTGGATTGAACACGAACTGTTTCCTGGAGTCACAGAGCTGTAACCGATCCAATCCACTTGTGATCTGGGCTTTTCATATCATTAGCAGGCGTTTCTACCCAAGGATGTTGATTTTCAGAAGCTATCTGTCTGAGATGGTTTGTGTAACATTAGAAAAATGTTAATAGCTGTTTGATAATGTAGTCAAGCCAAAGGTTAAGGATATTGATTACATTAAGTGTTTGACGTTGTAGATGCATTTTCATTCTGATATATGGACTTTTAGACGACCCTGTATTATTCGCTCTTCCTCTTCTTTGGAATCAGTATCAAACATATATGGCTGAATTAATCCAGCCTGCCGTTGTGTTTACTACTACAGGTAACTGAGTTAAAGTAGAGCAGGTGTAGTGGAGGCGGGGCTAATTAGCATATTCATGAGTCTGCGTTTACTAAATGAGGTGAAGGTCGAGTTGCACTCGAGCCATTTTAAGGCATGAAGAAATAATTTTTAATGTGAAAGACCTTTTATGTGTCACTGATGATCACAGATGAATTTTAAGGATATAAATACTGACTGCATGGGGACTTTAAAATGTAAAGTGGCATTTGCTTTGACATGCACTGTGTTAAAGTGGATCATTAAGCCACTTTCTCCACACGTTTTAGTTACTTTATTAATCAGACCATTTTCAAACATACGCACATGCTTCAAAAGTGAATCCGTGTGATTCAGTATATTTTCTTTATGAATTCAGCACTGGTAAAGTACGTTGGCTCATTACACATTGGGACACTGACGACTCAATTTCTAGGAACATGACTACATGCTTGCATCCTAAAACGTCACTTTTATCACAACAGACCGGACTAATATCTTTCTGGCATTTTTTTTATGCTGTTTAAAGTATGCCATAAAATACTTTGTTGCAACTTTGCAGTGATCCTCACACAAAAATACCTCGTAGTCTTTGAATGAAGTCAAATTGACTTGTGACAGCTACTGCTTTTATTGTACTCTAACATTTTGACAAACTAATTTATAGGTTTTAACTTGTGTCAGCAAATTAGCATGGGCAGCGCTGGGAGTGATGCACAGAAAATGGAAAAGATTCATATAAGGTCATTCAGGGTCCTGAGAACTCAGACATGTGTGCAACTTCATTCTCTGTCTTCTATTTCTTTTAAGTTGTTTGTCTTTCACAAGGCTGATTCAGGGCTGGAGGTAATGCTGATGCTGAACATGGTGGATGTATTGAGCGAGGCAGAGCAACAGGAATTGTTCGGAGCACACCCATAGCAGGCAGCATTGTTTATCTGTGTCTTTTGATGAAGACAGAAGCTTTCACACAGCATGCTCTGATGTCCTGCTGGGCTGGTATTGGAAAAGCTTCTCAGCGTTTGGTTTAAATTGAATCTGAATGATAATGCTGAGGAAAATAGCAAAGACACACATATATATATTTTTCTATTATTCCAGACTTTTTCTAAACCGTGTTAGTGTTGGCTACATTTCTGCAAAACCTGAAATACACCCTATAATTAATTAATTAATTATTGATGATAAACATAATTACGGTTGAACCACTGATCTCACACGGATTATTTTAGCAATGTCCTTACTACATTTCTGAGCCTTGATCGATTAAGGATCCTTTCTGTCTGTGGGAGGTTCAGAGAGCTCTCAGAATTCATCAAAAATATCTTTCCGAAGGTCTCACGGGTTTGGAACGATATAAGTTTAATTTTTGGGTGAACTATTTCTTTAGGGGAGTAGTGCTTATAGGTTAATACTCTATTGCATTTGAAAGTAACCTACCGAGTTTTGTGGAGAGTCGTGACTTGTTTCACTGGGCTCGTGCCCGAACGCTTCACATTGCAAGTGCAATGCTGTACCAGGTGCGTTAACTAGCAAGTTTACTACACCAGAAAATCTGTACATATGCAGCTGGTTATGTGATGTAAAATTTAGTAAAACAAATCAAGCACTACTGCAAAAGTGTTTTGAGGTCATAACATAGCATTGTGCATGAAACCGTACGAAAATAACTCTATTAATTGATAATCTGCCTATGCTGAAAGTCTGTTGTGTATTCATGTAGCACAAACATGGTTTTAAGATTATAAGGCAATTTCTAGGGAATGCATGAATTGATAATATGATTAAATGTAAGGGCCTTTTAAATTAAATGTAAAATATACAAAGTAATTGGTATAAAGCTTTGTATAATTGGCACCATGCTATGACAATAGCATTTAAATATAGTGACGGTACCTGTATTGGTAACAAGTTAGATGCAATTATATTATTTTTTGAGTTTTAAATACCTATCTAAATATTTATTTACTTTGCGGCTATTTTTTTATTTATTTTTTTGTGGATGTCTGTAGCAACCCATCGTATCATATGGTGAGAATGCAACACTTTATTGCTCAAATATGATAAACGATTATAGCTTTTAAACTACTTTAACTCATTGGAGAGGATGCTGTGTTTTATTTCTAGCTAGTAACAGATCTGTGTTTGGCTCTGTGTAACTTCTGCCCTTTCATTTTGTTGCTTTAAAGTTGGTAATTATGTAAATGTTAAAGATTTTTGGATACAAATAACAAGGAAAGATAGATTTCTTGAAATCACAGTTCCAACCTATCAGAGCAGAGAGATGAGCTGCAGTTCAACTGAGACAAAAGTGTCTTTGTGAGATGAGCCATGACCACAAGGAAACAAGTGACCCTTGAAGAAAACACTGCTGCTGCTTCCTTAAGGACAGGATGTTGGCGAGTGCAGTCAGATGAGGGATTAGAAACAGGCATGCTAGATGTCTGCTTCAGCCCATCTGTGATTTTTCAAAGAAATGTATCTATAGTATCTTTGTGTGGAGGAACAGACAAATCTTGTTTTCCTTTCATCCGACACAGCTTCAAAACCTCTGAATCTCATTAATCTTAACTTCTGTATGTGCATCTCTAACTCTCTGACCTTCTTTGTCAGTTTAGCTATCGTCTTACACTTCTCAAGGTGAATTCCTCTCTGCTGACGGATGAAGACAAATGAAACATCTGGCACTAAAATACAAGTGATCAGCTGAGAAAATGATGAAGCATTTTAAATGAAACGTTGCAGCAGTGCAAAGTGATTTTTACACAGTAAAACTGACAACAAATGTGAGCAAATCAAAACAGGCTACGTACGCAAACCTATGCAAATATGTGGCAAATCACACACACACACACACATACATATACATACATATACATACATACATACATACATATACATACATACATACATACATACATACATGCATACATACATACATACATACATACATACATACATACATACATATATATATATATATATATATATATATATATATATATATATATATATATATATATATATATATATATATATATATATATATATATATATATATATATATATATATATATCTATATCTATATCTATATCTATATATATAAATTAAAATAAAAGATTTGTGACAGCAAATCTTTGGGCGATTGTTGACTACTGATTTTTTTGATTGTAATCACTTTTCCTTCTGATGAACTGATCTTGAAGATTTTTTTTTTTTTTTATTTATGCCGTATTTTGTTGAATGTATTGTTAATGTATTGAAAGATGTTTACCTCAAAGCATTCAATGTCCGTGAACTCGATAGTCAGCTAGGAAAAAATAACTAGAGAGGAGCATTTTAATAGATACATGCACTATACTTTACATTTCTTATAGTTTTCTTATCCTGTTATAGATGTTTTAGTTAAGGTGTATTTGAATAAATCTGTCATGAAAACAAGTTATGACAGCCACAATTTCAATGTTTATTTAAAAAAGTAAGTAGAAACATCATAATACATTTATAATGTTAAAATTAAGTTATCAAAACTGCCTTCTGTGCAATTTAAATGTTTTTAGACAAATCAGTTTTTAAGTGTTACTTATGTCTAAAAATAAAATGGCAATTGAATTTAATAGTTTGGGCTGTGTTGTTAATTTTAACCATTAATATTTTAGTAAAGTTGACAGGGTTCTCTGTATATTATTTTTGGCTTTAGTTGAGAGATTTTTTTTTTTCAAACTTGTTCATCAAAATCAAATTATGAAATTTCTGTCAAAACTCCGCTACATATTCATCCTATTTACATAAACGTTCAGAGTTTAAGATACTTGGTATGAATATGTGTATTTTCTTGTATCTGCAAAGTAATGTTCATTTCAGCTAATTTCTTCAATGTTGTATGTAAACCTGTGTTTTTCTCTATGTTGGTATTTTATTGGCTTTATTTCAGAAAAGCACACCCATAAACTGCTTGCTAGAATCCAAACAAACTACGGTTGGTCGCTTTGAATCAGTCAGCCTGTTCGTCTCAGTGCCAGAATAAGCTACAAAGTGAACCAGACTTCATGCCAATAGTCAAGTTTGGCTACACGAGATTGTAGGTTATCCAGACAAGCTACTTAAGCCTGAAGACAAATCATTTCAGTGCTGGAATTGTTTAGTCATTACATCTGCTTAGATCAGCTTGATCCAGAGATTTCCCTCTCTCTCTCTCTCTGTGTGTGTGGGGAGGGATTGCTGATGCATGCGTCCTGTGACAATCTCTCTGGGTGGCCTCACTTTTACACTGGTGTCTTTCTGAGCTGCTAGTTCAGACAACATAGAGCATATAGCAGTGACTGGGCAACTGGAGTAAAGCCAAACTCAAATATCTCATATCAAGAACATCAGAGGAATGTGACAAACACGGAGTAGTATTTAAAGAAGGTTCAGATGAGGAAGAGAAAGGGAACATGCAGATGATATTTAATTGCAGTGTTATTTTTCTCGATGATCGTTATTTATCATCATCATATGCAGTATTATTTGTGAAGTACATGTTGTAGAGTTGTCTGGAGATGTCTTGAGATTACCTATTCAAAGCAAACACACAAACGTGGTCAAAATGACTAAAATGTAACCGTAAAAGTAATACAGTAAAATCCATTGTAATGTTAAAGGGGACATATGATATGATTTCAAGTTTTTCTTTCTCTTTGGAGTGTTACAAGCTGTTTGTGCATAGATGAGATCCCTAAAGTTGCACAGACTAAAGTCTCAAACCCAAGGAGATATTCTTTATTAAGTTAAGATGGCTCATTTAAACACACCCCCACATGTCTACGTCACTATGTGGGAAGATTTGCAAAACACCGCCCAAATGTATATGCAATGAAAGAAGGCAGAACTATTATTCTCGCTGTAGTATTGTTGCTGCCGTGCACCGGAGACACTGTTTCTCATTGTGAAAGCGAAAGTACATTGTTTGGGCTTACAAAAGAGGACACAACTAGAAATCAGTTGTATTTACAACACTGTTCCAGAACAGTTCAACACAAATATTAGAGTGTGTGCAGCGCATTTTACGGAGGAATATTTCCTGAACCTGGGAGAGTAGCCTACAACGCTGGCTTGCTCAAAGGCTGTTTCTATAAAGTGGGGCAATTCCAACTTTGCAAGGACAGTCTGCGGCTTCTGACTCTCAGCCTGTAAGTATGTTTCTACTACTGACTATTCAAACATGAGTTTTGAGCTGTGTAGAGTAGCTCTTGTTGTTTGTTGTTTCTCTGATCACAAATGCAGTCATTATAATCAGTAATTATGTCCCCACTGGATGCAACAAATGATTAATTTGTAATGGGGTTTATTGTTTTAGTCTCGTCGGCGTTAGGAAACGCCATCACAATACGGTGAGGTGCATAACATTTCCGTCTCATGCTTGAGGTATTCGGCCAATCACAACGCACTGGATAGCTGGCCAATCAGAGCACGCCTCGCTTCTCAGAACGATGAGCTTTGTAAAAATTGACAAGTTTCGGAAAGGCAGGGCATAGAGAAGCTATAATAATGTACAGTATGTGGAAAATAATGTTTTTTTTTTAAACTTTAAACCACATTTGGTGCATTACACCAAATACACAAAATATTGTTCTTTTTAGCAGCGTCATATGACCCCTTTAATCATAGTTGGTTATTAGTACTACTATATGGGAAATGGGATAACATGCCATAAAGATTAGCCATGAATTACTACATGAAACATTTTTTATTATTTCCAAAATGTAACTGTTAGTAGTGGCCCTACTAATTTTGCATAACAAATGAATGCATCTTTTTTTTTTTTTTTTTTACCCTTGCTCATGGTGGTTTTACACAGGTTACACATCACCTCAGCCGACTGTACAATGATCCAAGATTACAGATTTCTCTTCCAAACTGAGACTGAATCTGAAGTCCAATTTTAGTCCAATTTCTTTTGTATTGTGCTTTACACAGTACATACTGTTCCTAAGCAGCCAAAACAGACTCTTTTGCAAAAGAGACAATTCCTGCGAGGGGTTTGGTGTGATTATTGAAGACATCTTTTTTGAAGAACAATGACAGTTTCTCTCCATCTGCCAAAAATTGTTGCTTTGTGTGAACACATGCGACTTCACAGTATGACAGTCTTTTTGTCTGAACACACCAGCGGATTCCTTATTTGGCACAAATACAGCAGCAATTAAAGTTAGAGAAGCAAATGTAGCACAAAATGTAGCACATGAGTTTGTTTCTTCATCAGATTTGGAGAAATGTAGCATTGCATCAGTGTCTCACCAATGGATGCTCTGCAGTGAATGGGTGCCGTCAGAATGAGAGTCCAAACGGCTGATAAAAACATCACAATAATCCACACCACTCCAGTACATCAGTTAACATCTTGAGAAGCCAAAAGCTGTGTGTTTGTAAGAAACAAATCCATCATGTAGATGTTTTTAACTTTAAATGGTCACTTCTGGACAAAATATGAGTCCATAACGCTTCCTCCAGTAAAAGTCCATCTCCATGTTGTCTCTCACATCAAAGTCCAGCCGCATATTTGTTTAGAGCTGTTTTTGCTTGTAAATGGTGCTTGTTCTGTGCAGATTTCTCTCCTGATGCAGACCATACAACCTTTTCACTGGAGAAAGAAATATGAGTTATGGATGTTAAAAACATCTTGATTTCTTACAAACACACAGCTTTAGTCTTCTCAAGATGTTAACTGATGGACTGGAGTGGGTGTGGATTATTGTGATGTTTTTATCAGCTGTTCAGACTCTCATTCTGACGGCACCCATTCACTGCAGAGCATCCATTACTGAGCAAGTGATGTAATGCTACATTTCTCCAAATCTGATGAAGAAACAAACTCATCTATGTTTTGGATGACCTGAGGGTTGGCGTGAAATCTGTTCTAAATGCAATTTTTCTTGTTGTGAACCTTTCATCCATGCATATTTATTACTTTATTTATTTATTTATTGACCTTGTTCATAATGCATAATGTTCATAATGTATCAGACTTCTCTCTAATGATGTATGCTGGATTTCTCCAATCATTTATTCAGCTTAACCTCTTTTTTTACAATAACTTTCATTCAGATCTGTATGGTTCAGATTCAAACTGTGGTTGTGATGTCGAGGCTGTTATGCTGCAGTTGAACTTCTTTTCTCTCTCTTTTCTTGCCACCGTTAAACTTCCCCGTCCCATTCCTTCAGCCCACTGACTCTCAGCCCTGCCTCAAATGCAGGCTACAACAGCCAAGTTCATTAAAAATGGCTGACTGTGATGGAAAAGAACCGACACTCAATGACAAGCCCTCACTTTTTCTTTTCCAGTCTTTTTTTTTAACTCTCTAAATGCATCATAATCATTTCCCCTTTACTGTACCTCCGTCATTCAAAGCCACACTTGGCATCTGCAATAGGATACCCTTGTTTTAAATCACAGACAAATGTCTCTTTCCATTTTTCTCTAGGGTCTTTAAAAAAGGGCTAATGTTACAGTTGTCGAGCTCATATTTTAAACGTAGTGAGCCCAAAGCAAGTTATCTTTTCCCAAACATTTAAAAAACATTGTGAATATCCTTCTCAGTTCAGTCAAAAGGGGAAGTTTAATTTATTTAAGTCTAAATAAAATAAATCGTGCTTTTGTTTTCCTTATCTTGTCACTGGTTTATATTTGTTTCTCATTCTTCAATTTGCAGAAGGAAAACATTTGGCTTTTTCCATCCATTCTCCAAAACACATGTCCAATGTTGGGTCTCGGGATCCTGAAGCCTATCCAGTTGGCCTTTTTTTTTTTTTTTCCAAGATTAATCAAGATATCATCAACTTAATTAGTTAGTTAATTATCAGATAATAGCTCTGTTCACCAGTACTTCACCATGTCACGGCTTATTTGAAGGCCAATCTTGATTCACTACACTAATTTAGTTTAAGATACTGCTACTATTGTATTATATTATAAATATTGTTGTTAATTTAGTAAATTTGGAAAGTCTAAAATTTAATTTTAAATTTAAAATTCATTTTATTTTTTAAATTAAAATTTTAGTAATTTTGTCATTTATTATAATTTTATTTAAATATTTATATAGTTTTTATATAATTAAGTTTTAGTTTTTTTAGTACTCCAACTTAATCTAAACAACAAAAAAAGAAATGTTACCTTGACTAGCTAAAATAAACATGAAGTGAAATACAAATATAAATACACGTGTGTGTGTGTGTAATTTTTTTCCCACAAGAAAATGCCTTTTTATGGTTTTATTTAACCGTAATAATCCTTGTTTTAAAAACTTGAACCCCCCCCCCCCCCCCCCCCCCACACTCAGTCAGTTATATTTAAACCAGCATCCAGTCACTTTGCATAACTTTCATTGAAATAGTTGCTCTTTTGAAATGAGTGAAATATAAAAAAAGTCAGTGATTTAAACTCTGTTCCATTTATAAAGCGTTGAATAGCTCAGATAACCAACTTGCAGCACTGCTGAGCTCTTGTAAGCAAACCTTTCATAAGTCTAGAAGGACTTTTTAGATGTAAATCCTTTCTTTGGCTGCCGAAAGAGCGGCTCCCGTCGATATGGCCGCAGCTGCATCTTCATTCTGCGTTGGAGGGGTTAAGCTTGAAAGTCTGACAGCTTTCTGGAAAGACATGTTGATATATCTTTGTGGTTGAGGGGTAATTTCACAGGATAGAAATTAGAGAGAACGGCAGTTGCACACACACTGAGGTATTGGCATTTTTTGTTGCCAATGTCTGTAACGGAGAGCAAGCGTAGCCACAGGGGGGAAGAGGAGAGATTCCAGATGTGAGGGGTTTTCAGAAAATGGAAGGGTGGAATGGAGATGGAAAGCTGGAAAATGAAAAGATGATGTTTGGGATAATTCAAGTACAGACAAATCTGCTGCTGTTTTATTGCGTAAGTGATCGGACTTAATTGGTCCCTAAAGCTTTGTCGTATTTATCTGCTTTGAGCAAAATGACTTTAGGAGATGAATATGTGGGTTCACCTTTAGCACAACTTGATTCCTTTCTGTTTCCACGCTGGCATCCTCATTTATATGCCACCTTCACCAATTTACGACGGTGCTACTGGATGCTGAACACATAACATAATGTGGATAAACCCACAATCTCCATCAATGCTAGTCATATCTTGCCAATCGGTGTCCTAATCTGCATCGCAGCGTTCTGCTTTCATGCGTACACAAGCATTTAGTATGATCTCCGATTGCAGATTCAAGGCAAGTTCTAGCATGAAATAAACCTGATTGAACATCAGAAGGTATGTTGAGAGATACACAACTTACTGAAATGTATCATGTCTCATATAATTGCTCAATCAGCGTTTCAACCACGGAAAGACGCCAATAAAACTGCCTGTGAATGAAGTGTCACTTAACATTGCATTTACCTTGGGAAAGTTAACCAGTGTTCACAGTTCGTTAGTTAGCTATAAAAATAAATATTAGAGGGCACTTGTTTACTGTTAATTATATATGCATATTTGAATAAATCTGACATGAAGATTATGTGCAATTTCAGTTATTATTTTAGTGTGATTTAATACCATAAATTAAATAGCAGTTGGATATTACAGTTTGGGCTCCGTTTATTATTTTAACCTGTAATATTATAGTTTATAGCTCTCTATAGTTTATAGCTTTAGCTGGTAGATATTTGTTCCCTTAAGAAAACCAAATTATTAAAATATCGTTATTGACCGATATCATTCTAAATAATCGGCAGTCATTGTCAGAGGAGAAATTTAGTATCGGTGGATCCCTATTCGTTTTGCAAGTGTGTTGCAACAACTAAATTGTTTTGAGTAATTAATAGGGATGAATGATGCCTAATCTTTTTAATCCGATACGATACCAATACTTTTTGTCAAAATGTTACCGATACCGATTATTTCTTAAATTATGTGAATTTTTTCAAAATGTTAATTTTTAGGAAAAAAAAAGATTACGCTTAAAGCAAATCACATACACACTCCTGGCCATCAATAACAAATTTATTACAAAAGCAAATATAAGCGCAATTAAGTAATGTACCAATAGGTGTAAAAATAATCCCATATTTTACGGAAATATTATTTAAATAAAATGTAAACATTTGTGTTTTTGCTACAAATTAAGTTTCTTTTACTCAGTTATTTCATTTAACGATTTCATTAAAGTTGTCATAATTAAAATATTAATGCAAACTGTATTTTTTTTGTTGAACCATTTGTTTTTAGAATGCAGAATATAGTTTAAACCATAATTACTGCAATACAATGGCTCTAGATTGGTGGATGTAACTTTGGCATATATTGCTTGCTTTGATTAAGCACAGAATTGTTAATTTATAAAAAAAACATTTAAAAACCTGTTGACGAAAATAAATAGTTTATTGAATGAATTAAAAAGCATGGCATGTCTTAATTATTCAAAATGAATTACACCGTATCTGAAAAACAATATCCTCAAAATATATTTGGGCAGTTAAGGCATACTTTAAGTATTAATTTCATTGCATTTAAACTGATTTGTTGTAGAATATGTGTTTTGTCTAAATTTCGAACAGTGCAGGCCTGTCGTAATGCTGATAAATGTATACCTTAAATGCAATGTTAGGATAAAAGCATCTGCTAAATACACTTATTGATACATTTACATTTCTAAATCAATACATTTAAATAATTTATAATGTCTTTTTTTTTTTTTACTTTAAACGTTTGCTGCAGTTTAAAGTCTGCTTCACAAAAAATGACATTTCTACAGGTCTGTCCAGCAATTTTAGTTAGCTTATGTTGTGTTTATCTTTTATTGTCTTGTGACTAATAAAACCTAATAAATGTATTTTTAAAGCCTGCTTCAGATATCTTTAAAATAGTCCCAAAACTCTTGTTTTGGCATATGTATATCAGTTTTATCTGTCATTGTTTGCTCTGTTTCAATGATATTAAGGCTAACAGTGTTTTTGACTTTGAAACAGAAATGGCAAGTCTTTAAAGCATACATGAGCATCTTGCTCCATTTAGTGACTATACATGGCATATATAACTTGATCTTCCACACGAGAAGGGCTGTAATTATTCCAGCTTGCCAAAAAGGAGCACAAAACCATGTGATGCTGAGCGCCAACTCCGGTCTTCCTCACTTTTCATTCGGTCACTCTCTTCAATCCTGTCCAGAGCTGCTCATGATGTGAGAGGAACAAATATATTCAAATGATCTGAAGTTAAGCCAAGTACATCAAGCCATTCTCATGCAACATACATGATAAAGCCCATACTTGGAAGAAAGGAGGTTGGCTGGAATAGTTATTAATAGACTTTTCCGCTTCCTTGAATTATTGAGTTCAGAAGAAATTGAAGGGGTTGAAATTTTCAAACACTAGTTAGTGGTGAGAAGTAATTTTGGTTGGAACAAGCTGGATGAACTAGTATTGAGTTTAATGTGTTTATCTTATCAAGGGTCATCTTTATTTGTTTAATAATTTGCTCCTTGTGATTTTGGGAAAGTAAGCCAGTGGTGATTCTCACAAACATTCTTTGCATTTCTCTTGATAGAAACATGCGATCAGTCATTAGAAGCGTATAATAATCTGCTGTTTGTGGCTAGTGACTTTTTCTTGAACTTCAGATCCCAGGCTGACAGCTGGGACGTGAGAGACAGGCACTTCCTCTCTTTCGGTCTGTAGATTTTAATAACAATACATATTTTAAAGCGCCATTTTCTCCAGATCAGATTTTGCTTCACTTCAGCAGCACTTAAATGCACCAAATTTCAGTTCTATTCCTATATATTATGAAGGTTTTTACTGAGGGATTTGTTCATATATCATATGTTCATTGTTTTATTCTCAAAAACACAAAACCTTAAACTCTAATATGTCAGCAAAACGAAACATCGATTTTGAACCTGACTTTATGCGATGTTCAGATTTCTACTCTGGAAATTTTTGCAGATTAGTGCATGTTTGTTCAACAAAATTTATCATTTGCTTATTTAATTAACATTTTAGAAAACGTACAATCCATAAAAGAAACGTTTGCAATTCTTAACTTTTAAAAAGTTAAATCAAATTTAGCAAAGTGAAAGTATACGGTTTTGAGCACTTAATTGAAATAAAAAATTTTTCATTCCGTTCAGATTTTTGTTTTGGAAATGCATGCTAATTAGTGCATATTAGTTAGACAAAACGGTCTGTGTACATGCATGTTTTTATATTTAAAAAACACTGCATGTAATTACATCTGTAATACATTTATAATTACACTGTTGACCCATCCCTTACACCTTAACCCACCCTTAAACCTACCCATACCACCAAACCTGTCCCTAACCTGACCCGTATCCCACCTCAATAGCAGCAAAATAGTTTTTGCAATACAATAAGAACACTAAGTACATTGTACTTATTTTTTTGATGCAAGTACATAGTAGCTAAGGCCACCTAATATAAAGTGGGACTGACAAAACAACATTGCATATTGAAACACAGCATTTCAGAAAACTTGTAATAGCTGACTTGTTTATGCGTGTTTTGTAGGTGTTCTAGGTGCTGCCGAATGCTCATGTGGAAGAAATCACTTCACGTGTGCGGTCAGTGCGTTCGGCGAGTGCACATGCATCCCGGCGCAGTGGCAGTGCGATGGTGACAATGACTGCGGAGATCACAGCGATGAAGACGGCTGCAGTGAGTCTCTTAACACACTCCTTCATGAGAATGCAATTACATCATTTTTATTCGTTCTAAGACCGTTTGCTCTGAGGTAAAATTGTCATGCTGAAACCCTTCTCTACAAAAGTGGACATTTATGAGTATGCTGGAGTATCCTTTGTTCAGTTGTTGTAGTATTGAGCACACTTCAAATTCATTTTCCATTGTCAAAGGGGTTCGCAAAATGCTTTGCAATTGAAACATTGGGAAATCTCTCTCAAGTGCTGTAGAGTCTGCAGTGGTTTCACACTCAATAAAATAGTAACGTGATTTAATTTTTTTTTTTTTTTTTAGAGAGCAAAAAGAGCGCTGGATGAAGTGAGAATTTATCTACAATCAATTGAAATTGATTGTACATCACAAAGTGCATTTACATGCACTTTAAAAGTCGATTTCAGTCAGACTAAAACCATCGTTTGTCTTCATAAAATGTCATGCAAATGCTTTAGCCTGACTGAAATTGTAATTTTTTTGGTGTAGTCGGACTTACTGACCTACATAATTCAATTGCAGTGCAGCTTTGTCTACATGTTTATATAATTCTTGTGAAAAAGGCATTTTAGCAGACACTCTAGTGTACTGTAAAAAGTACAATAAAATAAAGCTTGGATGCTTATTTGCATGTTCATTTCAATTAAATGAAAATGTATTAGTTTAAATGTATTACTTAATACAGTTAGCTGAGTTTTAGCTGACCCACTTAAGACTTCAGTACATTTTATACTTCTATTGTTTCTGAAATATGTTTTTAAGTACTGCTGAATGTACTGACAAGCGTTTATAGTAAACTACAATATACTACAAATAATTTTTTTGAAATTGCACATTTGTAATGAAGTTGCAATTCAGTACTTTTAAAATACAAATGTGCTGTATGTAAAAGTGTACTTAAGTGACTTGAGAGACACTTTCATGTTTAACACACTCAAGCTGCCTTTTAGTTCAGTAATATGTAATCTGCAAATACAGTTTTTTTTTAATTTTTTTTATATGTATATACTTTTATAATTTGAAGTACACTACAAGTGCACATTCAGTACAAGTAAGCGCTCTTCTTTTTTGCAACGTATTGTTCACCTGCATTCACACGGTGGAAAAAAGGGGCTCAGTTTATTTAAAATCGAAATATATTTGACATTTTCATTCGCTCTACATTGTATGAGATTTTGGAGGTCTGCCAGAAATTTGATCAAATTTGGTGGACAAAAATAGATTGACGAGAAACAAAACATGTTTGTTCATGTGGCGTGAAAACACGCACTGAATAGCCGAAGCAGGTACAGATCTGGTCATTTGCAGTAACTCCACATCCACCTGCATTCAGAGGAAGAGAAAGAGAGACTGTGCTATTAGTATTCTTATTATTTATAGTAGTAGTGGCAGTAAAATTATGTAATTATAGTATCTTTTATAAACTATTATAGTATTTATTCATATTTTACATTGAAATGGCTTTTATTTTTATATTTTCAGTTTTAATTTTATTTTTAGTAATATTTTATTAATTTAATTTTATTTTTTTGTAATTTTAGTATTTGAACTTCAACTTATTCTATTTCAGTTAACTGATTTTTTTAAGTTTTGTTTTTGTTCAGTTTCTCTTTTGTTTACATCTTATTTACATCTGGGATTTTATTTTATTTTTATTGCAATTTTTATTAGTTTTAGTTTTTGTAAACAATAGCAACACTGGTATAGCGTGTGTCTGAATGCACAGCAGTTATGATATATAAACTATTTTAGCCTAAATGTGCAGTACAATGAATACATTATTATATGTGCATTATAATATTTAGTTTATCATATAATTACGACACTACTATTTTTAATATAAAAATAATAATAATAATGACAATTATTATTAACCAGATTTATTTATTATTCAAAATGTCAAAGTTGAAGTTATTTGGTTAATTGGTTTTATTTTCCTCCATTTCTTCAGTATTGCCCACATGCTCACCATTAGACTTTCACTGTGATAATGGGAAATGCATCCGACGCTCGTGGTTATGCGATGGAGACAACGACTGTGAGGATGACTCTGATGAACAAGACTGTCGTGAGTACATTTAGTATTTGTGTTATAGTTTAAAGACAAGAAAACACAGGACAAAAGGAAATTCAGTTTAGTCTCAAAAGGAGTACATTTGAAAAATGCTTGTTCTTGTCCATAGAAGGGCAGCAGATAGTGATCTCTTCAAGCGTCAAAAAGTAGCCTATCGAAATTATTTTTAAGACTCATGCTGTATATTCTAGTGTTGTGAAAGCATACGATAACGTTTGGTGAGAAACAAAGCAAAGTGTCATATTATTTAGTGAAAATCTTGACCTCGGGAGGCGCTCTCCTGTGTGCATTCATGAGTGCATGACAGCAGCAGCTCTATCATAAAATAATTATGCTATAATTATTTTACGACACCTTTCTTTACATTTTGAAGCTCAAAGACGGTCATTATTGATTGCAATTCTGACAAGAGCAAGCAGGAGATGCAAGCATGTATCTCACAGTCGCTAGTAAGAGCTGTGTATTAATGTACTCTTAAAGGGGGCGGGAAAATGGAAATTTTGTCATCTTTTACTCGCCCTCAAACACAAAGATATTTTGACCAAACCATTGCAGGTAGCCATTGACTTCCATTGTATTTTTTTCCATGCTATTGAAGTGAATGGCTACTGTTTGGTTACCAACATTCTTCAAAATATCGTTTGTGCTCAAGAGAAGAAAGAAACTCATACAGGTTTGGAAAAACTTGAGGGTGAGTAAATGATGGCAGAATTGTAATTTTTTGGTGAACTATGGAGGTAATTGTTCTGATCAAGTGTTAGACTGGACTTGAACAACAGCGTGGTTTTTGTTGATTTTAAAGGAAAGAGAGGTCCACACAAGAGAGATGTCTCTTCTGTCTTTTTTGAAAGTGCATTACAGTAATCAAGTCTGAATGAAATAAAAGCTTATAGAACAGTTTCCAGATCCCTGAATGACAAAATTGGCTTCACCTTGGCAATGGTTATAGGTGGAATAAGACCACAGAAAACACAAAAATGATCCTAGATTTCTAGCTTTGTTCACACAAATTAGAGGATTAGTGTTATGAAAACATATATAGTTAAATATCCAATAGACTTCAAATAAATAAAGCAACTGCAGCCAGCTAAATGATTCAAAATAAGCTACAGAGACGCTTGAGTCACACATCTAAATGTGTTTGCCAGGGTCACGCCTGCTAATGATGGGTAAACTGGGAACGTTTACTGACCATAATTATTTGTTACTGGCCATAAAACCTTATTTTGCATTTGTTATTAATATATAAATATGTTTGAATATGTGCCAGTCAGCGGTTGCTGTTTGGACTGAGTTGTACATTTTCTATTTGAATAACTCTTGTGCTGCGCTGAAAATCCTTATTTCAAGTCTAATTTAGTGTTCCTGATCAAAAATGACTGGCCTACAAAAAATTGCTTGTAAATCTCTCATTATGCTGTATTATCACCAAATATTGGATAAGTCTTTTTGTCAACTTGTTTTCTTCTAATTAGCACAGGTTTTGTATTTCTTTTTGGAGCTGATTGTTTGTAGGGCTCATTGATTTGAGTTTATGCACTTTTTTTGAGTGACAAAAAAAGCATTATTTGTGGAAATATTGTCGATGTTCATTCAGGATCACTGAGGCTTATATTCAGTCAGGTCCAAAAAGAAAACAAGTTGATAAAAAGATTAAATCCGAGATTTAGTAATGAATAATAGCATAAGACATTCATAAGCTTTTTTTGGAAGCCAGTCATTTTTGATAGAGAGCACAGCAAGTCTAACAAGGTGGAAAAAAGTCCCTTTTTTTGGGAAGTGGTTATATCCTGTGTGAGCAAAGTCAATAAGTCTTAGTCCGATGCAATGACTAGCATTTTCAGAAAAAATAAAATCCTTTCTGTGTCAGAATGACTGGAAAACAACACGAGGGTTAAATATTTTACCTGCACTTTTTTTCTCCTTCACTTCAAACCCATTTTAACACCGCTTACTAAAGGACACCGTATGGCTATGAACCTTACTATTAATGTCTTGTGTAAGTTGTATTTGGATATGGAAGCCAAGAATTTGTTTCATTGCAGCGCTTACCATTGTTACATTTTAATGCTGTAGAGGAAAAGCATGCCTGTCTGTGAGGCAGAAAACAGAAGCAACAATAGTCTTTGCATCTGACCCATATTTCTCAGCGCTATACTCTTGAGGTTCGTCTCTTGACGGGGGGTCTGTCTGCCATAAGCTTTCCATGAATTTTTCATTCCTTTCCACCACACTGCTTCATCTCTTGCATTCAACATCTCTCTTTTTCAGCCTTTGTCTGTTGTTTTGTTTATATTATCAGTTAATGTATCAATAGTGTGATTAATTTACACTTCCTCTGTGCCCAACAACTGCTGCGTTTCCTGTGTATTTTGATTCATTTTTGAGCATTTTTGTGCAAATGAGATTTTTATATTCCGTTTCTATTTAACCATATGCATTTTACTACAAAGGAACCATCAAAACAGAGGTATCAGAAAAAGCTTGAGGGATTTATTTCGGTGTTTGCTTTTCCAGTGTGCTTTGCAGTTTGAGAAATGTTTTGTGCATATGGCGGGTAAAAGAGCAGCGGTGCAGAAATACACCTGTGTGTGTGTGTGTGTGTGTGTGTCTGTCTGGTGCGGCGGGTGGTGTAAATACAAGCGGCATCACATTTAATGCTGCTGTTCTGGAGTCCCATACCGGTGTCAATAAGCTGCTTTGAGCGCCACCAGTGCACTGGATTGTGTCGCTGCAGTGTGTTGCTAGCGCTTTCTGTAGCACTGCTGGCGAGGAGCACAAGGTTAATGTATAGATAATATTTTCTCGAACTCTCAAACCTCTAAGGAATAGTTCACCCAAAAATAAAAAAAAATGCTGAATGTTCTCACCCTCAGGCCATCCAAGATGTAGATGAGTTTATTTCTTCATCAGATTTGGTGAAATGTAGAATTGCATCACTTGCTCATCAATGGATGCTCTGCAGTGAATGGGTGCCGTCAGAATGAGAGTCCAAACGGCTGATAAAAACATCACAATAATCCACACCACTCCAGTTCATCAATTAACATTTTGAGAAGCCAAAAGCTGCGTGTTTGTAAGAAACAAATCTATCTTTAGGATATTTAATCCTTAAACTGTCACTTCTGGCCAAAATACAAGTTCATAATCAATAAAAACGCTTCCTCCAGTGAAAAAGTCCATAGTATCTTGCATCAAAATCCACCCACATATTTGATTAGAGCTGTTTTAAACCGTATTGGCTTGCAAACGGTGCTTGTTTTATGCATATTTCTCTCCAGATTCAGATGAGATTACTTTTTCACTGTAGAATACAATATTATGTATTTATAGACTCATATTTTAGTCAAAAACAACGGTTTGAAGTTATAAACGTCTTAATGATGGATTCATTTCTTGTTAACGCATAGCTTTTCTCTTCATTAAGCTTTTCTCAACTTTATCAAGACGTTAATTGATGCACTGGGGTGGTGTGGAGTATTGTGATGCTGAAGATAGTCATCTGCATCTTGGGTGAAAACAGCTCATATGTTTTTTTTCAGCTCCACGCGAATGCGAGGAGGATGAGTTTCATTGTCAAAATGGATACTGTATCCGGAGCCTGTGGTACTGTGATGGAGACAATGACTGTGGAGATAACAGTGACGAGCAGTGCGGTGAGATCATTTTTATACACATACATATGCATATATACACACAAAGATTATATATATATGATTGTAATTGGGATCATCTGGTTTTAGTGTTTATGAAAGCAATGACAGCTGTGCAGACCTTATGCTTCCTAGCCGTCAGTTTATTAAAATATTCAGAAGTTTACAAAACAAGGTTATCTAATCAGTTCTTCAAGGTCTGCACCTGCCATTTATTTTTCAAATGGGGTGGAATTGGTATTTGTTCATTTTTAATTTCTGCCAAGTTTGACCGAAAGTTTCTGCCAAACAACCTTCATTCCAACCCCAGTAAATGAAATGAATGGATTTTTTCACACTGCAAGAATCTCAAAGCCTTTTTGTGCTTGTGTGTCCAGATAAGAGGAAGTGCTCTGATAAAGAGTTCCGCTGCTCTGATGGAAGCTGCATCGCAGAACACTGGTACTGTGATGGAGACACCGACTGCAAAGATGGAACTGATGAAGAGAATTGCCGTAAGTTGATTTTGAGTTTGAGTTGCACCTATTTGCCAGATGAACATCCCTGCTTCTATCCATGCATCCATTGATCCATCATCCATCCGTCATGCATCCATCATACATTATGTATCATGCATCCATCCATACATCATGCATTCATCCATCCTTGCATCCATTAATCATGCATCCATGTTTCAATCTATCCGTCTATGCAGCCATCATCCATCCATCCAAGCATCTGTCAATTTAACATCCATCCCTCCATTGATGCATCCGTTCATCCATCCGTCCATTATGCATCCATCTTGCACCTGGTGGTGGTTGAGGAGAGACCCCCCCCCACATGATTGTAAAGCGCTTTGGGTGTACTGCAATACACAAAGCGCTATATAAATGTGTCCATTCATTCATTCATTCATTCATCATATATCCTTCCATCTTTGCATCCATTAATCATGCATCCATGTCTCCATCTATCTGTCTATGCATCCATCCATTGCTTGCCTGTAAACAGAATCTACAGAACAAAACATACATGGTGCAAACATGAAATTTGGGCCAAACATTGAACGCTACACATGGAATCAAAGTCATGCAAATTGTCATATTGGTGAAGCTAAAGAAAAAAGTTATGTTTTAGTCATATTTCAATTATTTTTGAATCATTTCTGCTGATTCTAGGCCATCCAAAGCTGTGCATGTATAGTGTAAAGAGCTGCTTGACTTAAAAATAAAAATATATATTTCTCAGCTTATTTTGTAGATGGCAGATGCCTGCCAAAATATGTTCAGACACGAATGCAAAAAGATTTCACAAAAGCATAGACTGCTACATTGCAGTGGAAAACAGTTTACCAGAGTTTGGTTTAATAAAGAATCTTCTGATGTAAGGCGGGCACAAGAAATTCGCCACCATTGAACAACGTGTATGCACAGTGATTATTCTGCGAAATTGTGGTCAATGCTTCGATCCCAGTGATTGCTGCTTGTGACTGTATTTATTTATTTGTTTTTGTTTGTTTCAAATAGCTGTTGAGAGGGATTTGTTGGACTGTTTGAGGGTGCATGTGTGTGGGAGTGTAAATCACGTTACATAATTTCTCTCTCCAGCATCTGACGTGATGACAGCCACATGCAGTGTTGAGGAGTTTCAGTGTGCATATGGCCGCTGCATTCTGGACATCTACCACTGTGATGGAGATGACGACTGCGGGGACTGGTCTGATGAGTCGGACTGTTGTGAGGAACATTCGCTCTGTCTCATTCATCTCATTTTAATTTTTTTGGAAATGCCTCTTTTCTTTTTCTGCTCACAATCATTAGTATTAATTCTCACCTTTCCTTGTAAAAAAAAAAGCACACTTTAGCATACTTATAATAGAAATAATATACTTTGTAATTAAATCAATGTATTAGTTTAAATTTATATTACCAATTAAGTGTAATGTTTTTGAGCCACTTAAGTAGGTTTTAAGTACATCTTTATGTAATTTCATAATTCTATTTTCTATGAAATATTGATAAAGTTTGGATGTCTTGCATTAACACAAAGACCAGCCGTTAACGATCTGTTCGTCACAGACTGCGTGACTTTGCCTGTGGAAATTTTTTTTCTGCGACTAACAAAATTTTGATTGACCAAGCCTCTCCTAGTCGCGATTAGCGATTAACGATTAGTCGACTATTAGGGGGCAGCCCTTGAAGTTTTAAAATGAAAAATATTATTTTTAAGGCCTGGCTTCACAGACAGGGCTTAGACTAAGCCAGGATTAGGCCATAGTTCAATTAGGACATTTAAGTATTTTTTTTTATAAACATGCCTTACAAAAAAACATTACTGGTCATCTTGAGACAAAACAAAGGCACTGACATGTTTTAAGATCAGTCAGTGCAAGTTTATTTTAGTTGAAACAGTTCAGACATGCATTGTAGTCTGGGACTAGGCTTAAGCCTTGTCTGTGAAACCGGGGGTAAATGTAATATCAAACAAAACACTACAGTTAAAATTATAATTAAGTACTTTATATGTGCTTTACGATGTTAGTTAACACATCAAAATAAGTGTACTTTAAAGCATGACAAGATTATTAAAACGATGATTTATAATGCACTTTAAAGTAAAACATTTACTATGACATTATTACAAAGTGCCCTTTTTAAGTGTACTTTAGTGTGTTAGGAAAGAAAGTGCAGTACACTTAAAAAGTGGCCTTTTATTTCATTAATATTTTCTGCATGTTAGGTTTTTTAAAATATACATTTAATATTTGATGTGCACTACAAGTGCACATTTAACACAATCAAGTGCACTTATTTTAATGTTTCATTTAAAATATTTTTGCATAACTTTTTACTGTAAATCTGTGAATTGTTTTTTTTTTATTTGCTTTTTGAATAAAGTATTTTATTATAATTTTACCAGTAGTGTGTTGTTCAATATTACATACAAAGTAAAAATATTTTAAATGTATTAAATTGCAGCTTCGTTACAAATGTGTACTTTGTGCGGTTACATATACAAATGCTTAAGCCCTACTTAAATGGGTCAAAAAGCTCTCAAAAGTTAGTCTAATTGTATTTATTGTAGATATAATACATTTTCATTTAACTGAAATTAAGATTAAATTTAGTGTCTGCAAACATTATTCAATTCACACTTAAGTGTATTCTTATAAAATGCAGTCTATTTTCCATAAAAAGTGCTCTTAAGTATACTACTTTTCATGAGGGTTATTCAAGAAGATTTTCTAATACAAATGAGTTCAATGAGTGTGTGTTCATGTCTGATTTGGTGTGTGTTTGTGTGTGAACGCAGCTTCCCATCAGCCCTGCCGTTCTGCAGAGTTCATGTGCAGCAGTGGCATGTGTATAAATGCTGGCTGGAGGTGTGACGGAGAATACGACTGCGACGACCAATCCGATGAAAAGAACTGCAGTGAGTAGCTGTTTAATTGCAGTATTTGTGTGTGCGAGTGGATTTCACATGTCACATGCCTTTTTCTCACCGTCAGGTACGTCGATGTGCATGGCTGATCAGTTTCGCTGTACGTCTGGTCGATGTGTGCGGTTGTCTTGGCGCTGTGATGGGGAGGATGACTGCTCTGATAACAGTGATGAAGAAGGCTGTGAAAAGACGGGTAAGGAATAAAGTCAATTTATGCTTTTTAGCTGTTAAAGGAATAGTTAACCCAAAAATTAAAACTTGTTTAAAATGTCCTTGGATGCCATTAGGTGGTCTAAGATGTAGATGAGTTTTTCTTCATCAGATTTGGAGAAATGTAGCATTGCATCAGTGTCTCAGCAATGGATGCTCTGCAGTGAATGGGTGCCGTCAGAATGAGAGTCCAAACAGCTGATAAAAACATCACAATAATCCACACCACTCCAGTCCATCAGTTAAGAAACAAATCCATCATTAAGATGTTTTAAGCTTCAAGCCGTCACTTTATTATGAGTCCATAACCCATAATAGCGGTTCCTCCAGTGAAAAAGTCATCTGGTCTGAATAAGGAAAGAAACATTCACAGATCAAGCACAGATCAATGTGGGTGGATTTTGATAAGAGATTTTCTTCTTGCTTCAAGACGTTAACTGATGGACTGGAGTGGTGTGGATTATTGTGATGTTTTTATCAGTGTTTGGACTCTCATTCTGACGGCACCCATTCACTGCAGAGCATCCATTGATGAGCAAGTGATGAAATACTACATTTGTCCAAACATCTTCCCAAAAGAGACTTAGTATAGATCAAATAATGATTTTTTAAAATTATTTAAATGATTCATGAGATCTAGTAATGAATGCACCTACATGCTGTGCTTTGGGATTATAGTTATAAAGATTGCACATTTTGTTAAAATAGGTTAAAATTGATGTTTTAAGGATTAAACCTTCACATGCTGTGCGTAGTTATGAAATGTCTGCATGGACGTTGTGATTAATGTGTAGAAAACAAATTCATATTTTGTAGGTAAAGTTTACATTTTATTTGCATTTTTATTATTTTATTGTGTTTCTTTTTTAACGTTCCCCTTCGTAGAAACTCCTCCATGTGCGTCGGATCAGTTCCTGTGTGGAAATGGCCGCTGTATTGGCCAGCGCAAGGTTTGCAATGATGTCAAGGACTGTGAAGATGGGACTGATGAGCATCCACACCAGGACTGTCGTGAGTCTACAAAATGCACGATTACATGCAGTACCTGTAAAATATCACATAAGATTAGTAGTAGTAGTTCCTCTGTTTATTTATTTTATTTACAGGGGCAATGCATATTAATAAACATAAATGTAAACATGCCAGAATTAGCCCAAAGGCTATTTTTCATCTGTAGACCCTAGACCCTGTGATGATCTGATTCCCTCCTCTTTTCTTTGTTAACATTGCCTGTGTGTGTTTATAGGCTCCAAGTCAAGTGAAGAAAACTGTAATGTTAACAATGGAAGCTGCTCACAGAAATGCCAGATGTCTCGAGGCCTGGTGCAGTGCACTTGTCACACCGGCTACACATTAACACAGGATGGGAAGACATGCAGAGGTGAGGCCATAGAGAAGGGACAGTTGATAAATGAGAAGACCGCTAAAAGAAAGTTAAAGGGGTCGTATGACGTTGTTAAAAATAACATTATTTGGTGTAGTGCAATGTGTTTATGCGCTTTAAGGTTCAAAAAACATTATTGTTGTTTCTCCTCTGTGTATCCAGTACATTGTGATTGGCCGAATACCTCAAGCATGAGACGGAAATGTTACACACACTCTAATATTTAGGTTGTACTGTTCTGGAACAGTGTTGTAAATACAACTTAACCACTGATTTCTAGTTGTGTCCTCTTTTGGAAGCCCAAACAAAGTACTTTTGCTTTCACAATGAAACACAGGGTCTCCAGTGCATGGTGCCGGCGGCAGCAGCAATACTACAGCGAGATACATTGCGTATACATTTGGGCGGTGTTTTGCAAATCTTCCCACACTGTGACTTAGACATGTGGGGGCGTGTTTAAATGAGCCATTTTAGGGGGGCGTGGTTGAGTCTCAACTTTTATAAAGAATATCTCTTTGGTTTTGAGACTTTAGTCTTTGCAACTTTAGGGATCTCATCTATGCACAAATAGCTTGTTACACTCCAAAGAGAAAGGAAAACTTGAAATCGCATCATATGACCCCTTTAAGAACCAAGGGGACGTAAACTTTTGAACAGCTATTATTCCTTTTCTTATGGGAAAATAGGGACATTATCTAAAATAGTGTGTTATCTTTATTTTATTTTTTTATTTTATAATCAAACATTTAATCGCATGTTATTGTCAGTTAAAATCTGAAAATATATTATAGTTAAAATGCTTTTTTGGCCCACTTAAGTAGGACTTAAGTACATTATTACTTCTATTGTCTTTAAAATATGGTTAAAGTAGCTACTGCTAAATGTACTAACAAGCATTTACGATAAACTAAAATATACTTTAATGTAACTTCTATTGAAACTTAAATATCGTGCATATAAATATATTTGTAATTTCACATTTGTAATGATGAAATTGCAGTTTTAGTACATTTAAAATATTAACCTTAAATTTAATATCAAACGAAACACCGCAGTTTAAATTATAATCAAGTACTTTACATGTGCGTTCGTATGTTAGTCAACACATCAAAATAAGTGCACAACAAAATATTTTCAAAACAATGATTTAACATACTTTAAAGTAAATGTTTAATGTGACATTACTACAAAGCACACATTAAAAGTGTACTTAAGTGTGTGAAGAAACAGTCATGTTATGCCTTTTATTTTGTAAATATATTATCTTCAGTTTTAAAAAAAATACACTTAAGTTTTGAAGTACACTACAAGAGCGCTCAATACAATTAAGTTCAGTTCATTTTCCACAAGGGTGTAAATGACTTAAGTTTTTGAAGAATCTTAACTTGTAAAACTTTTGCACAGTACTGGATATTTATGCACAAGCACCAAAATGTATGAGTGTAAGAAGTGTGACAGTTTAATTTTAGGAATATTACTGTACGTCATCACTTAATGTTTGGATCGTTTAAGTGTAGAAATTCAGGGATGTCTCTGGCTTTTCTACATTGTTCACCAGAGTGTTATTAGATATTGTTGCAAGTTCTAAATTGTTAAAGGTTAAACTGACTAATAAATGTTTTTATGTGATGTATTTAATCTCTCTAAAACCTTTCTGCGTTTGTGGTTTGAATGCAGATGTTGATGAGTGTGCAGATGAAGGTTATTGTAGTCAAGGCTGTACCAACATAGAAGGAGGATTTCACTGCTGGTGTGTGCAAGGTTACGAGCTTCGACCCGACAAACGCAGCTGCAAAGCTTTGGGTGAGGCTGAGTATATACTGTGAAAGCAGCGAAACGTTGGTGATTTTGGAACCAGGATGACTAATTTAATACAAACTGTTTTCTATTTGCAGGTCCAGAACCAGTTTTGTTGTTTGCGAATCGGATTGATATCCGTCAGGTTCTACCGCACCGCTCAGAATACACATTATTACTGAATAATCTGGAAAATGCCATTGCATTGGACTTCCATCATAGCAAAGAGCTGGTGTTCTGGTCAGATGTGACACTGGACCGTATCATGAGAGCCAGTCTGAACGGTAGTAATGTGGAGGAGGTCGTGTCCACGGGACTTGAGAGTCCAGGTACGCAGTCGTTTTCACTGCATGTTCCTCATATTCACTGATTTATGACTCTTGCTTGTTTTCTCAATTATCTGAATAAAAAAGAAAGATGCAAAACAAATGAAAATACACTTATAGTCAACCAGACATAGACACTGTGTAAATAAGAGAGTGTAGAGCGCTGCGTTGATTATAACAGTAGTGCAGACTCGTACTAAACAGCAGCTACATGAAACTGTCTAAAGTAGTTAGTGACAATTTCATTGATAGATAATGGAAGCGTTCCAGGATCATGTTGCTCGCTTTAAGTAGATTTTGTTCAAAGTTTGAATAACAGTTTTGTTGTTTATGCTGCTTTTATTAAAGGGATAGTTCACTCAAAAATGAAAAATGTCATTTATTCACCCTCAGGTTGTTCAAAACCTAGGCTATATGAATTTCTTTCTTCTGCTGAAAACAAATGGAGTTATTTTGAAGAATGTGTTTGTCAAACAGTTGCTAGTTCCCATTGACTTCCATGGTATTTTATATATAGTATACTATGGAAGTCGATGTCTACCAGCAGCTGTCTTCATTTGTTTTAAGCAGAAGAAAGAAATTCATACTGGATTCGAATAACCTGAGCGTGAGCAAATGACAGAGTTTTCATTTTTTAGTGAACTATGCCTTTAATCATTGAGTTTGACAGTTTAGGTTTTGATTTACAGACGTATTAAACAGCAATAAAGTCATCCAGGAACAGTTCTTGGTTTATTTTTAATGCTTTTGCTGCTTAGATAAAGAAAATGGCATGCAATTTCCCAACTCAAAATAAGACTTGTATAAAAACTCAGACAAATGAAATTAGGGAAAACAACAACAAAAATGTCAAATGAAATAATGAAAAATCATGTTTTTGTCATAACCATGCAGCCTTAATGCACTGTGTAAAAAGTAAATAATTAAAAAAATATATAAATAAAAAGTGTGTATGTTATTTAAAACAGATTTAATGTGTGTATATGTTTTTAATAATATTTATTTATTTATTTTTTAAATCTTTGTCTAAAACATGTGAAGTTTATTTGCAAAAACAGATAACTTATTTTTTTTTTTTTTTTTTTTCAAAAATCATGTTTTTTATTGTTATCATGTTTTTATTGTCTTAGCTGTATTTATTTTGTTATTTTTTAACGTAATCAAAATAACTCAACTGCAGTTTGATTGAGATTAATTTAAATGCACATTGCACAATAAAAAAACATGATTTTTGAGAATTGTTAAAAATGAATCTCTTTTTGCACTCTTCATATATTACAGAGTGACTTTTCACTGAATGATAAAGTATGTAAAATGTTATTTTCATGCTTTGGCCAGGAAACAAGAAATAAATAATACATAACATGTGTAGTAGCAATAATAGTTTTTTCCCCATATTATTATTCTTAGGTGGTCTGGCCATAGACTGGATTCATAATAAGCTCTACTGGACTGACTCAGGAACGTCTCGTATTGAAGTGGCCAATCTGGACGGCACACAGCGTAAAGTGCTTTTATGGCAGAGGATGGAGAAACCCCGTGCCATCGCTCTGCACCCCATGGAAGGGTAAATATTCTGACTGTTGATTTACTTAAATTATACTATAATTTGCAAATAATGCTGTTTTTCAGAAGGATATTCAGCACAAGCTTTGCATAATAAATACTCAATACTGATTTTGGACTGAGTTGGAAGTCTTGCGTTCTAAGAGTTACAGTATTTTCATAGTACCTCTTGAGAAAAAGTGCACTTCATTGTATTGAATGTGCACTTGTAGTGTACTTTAAATATTAAAAGTATATTTGGTTACACTTTTAAGGTGTCTTTGTTACAGTGTAATTCAACATTTAAGTACTGTTATTAATTAACTACTTACTATAGGATTAGGATTAGTGTTACTTGCATGTAATTATGCATAATTTATTGATATTATAATAGTAAGTACATGTAACGTGTAACAAGAACACCTTAAAATAAAGTGTTAACGTATATTTTTATAAACTGTGCTTGAAGATAATTTCATATGAATAAAAGACCACTTAAGTGACTTAGACACTTAACACACACAAGTACACTTTTAAAAAGTGACCTTTGTAATTTGAAAGTTCTACTGTAAAGTACATTTTAAAAAATTGTTTTAATAATTTTTTATTTAAAGTGCACTTATTTAGATTTTAAATGACATACTAAAGCACATGTAAAGCATTTTAAATGTACTAAAGTGCACCTTCATAATTACAAATGTCTAGTTATAAACATTTTTACACACATGACATTTTATCATAAATGCTTTCAGTACGTTCAGCAGTACTTTAACCATATTTCAAAGACAAATAGAAGTAATTATGAAATCGCATATTTTGATGTACTTAAGTCCTACTTAAGTGGGTCCAAAAATCAACTGCATTTAATATAAATTAAAACTATGATAAATTTTTAGCAGTTAAGTGGCAAGAAGCATTACATTCAGTATATTTTTTTTTAAGTATACGATTTCCGTAATTGGCACTTTTTAAAAGTACTCTAAAGTGTACCTTTTTTTCAAAACCGACTCTTTCCTCATTTTTGGACCCCTTTATTCTGTGTGCATGCAAATTCTGTACATGTATAATTGTAAGCACTGAAAATTGTCACTGGAAGCTCTTAGTTCTTTTGCATGGGGAAAATCCCCTCTTGTGACCAGTTGTTGTTGTTCTGTAATAAGCAATGGTAAGCAGAGCATGAAACCATTCTGGTGACTTCTGGCTAAACTTCATAACTCAATTAGCTTCTAATCACAAAGGCTGGGCAAAAATTTCATCCAGGGATTGTCACAAGGCTTGAGTTGCAGCCGACGCTCAGCATGGCTCTTTGTCATAGAGGACAAAGGGGTTTATGAAATCTGGCTTGAATTCCCTCTCCAACAAGATTTAGCCCTTGTTTTCGACCGGCTGTGTGTCCACTGATTCTTACACACAGATGCATGCAGATCTTGCTGTATGTGAGAAATAATACACCTTGGAAAAAAGCCCTGTCCATATTACTCATGGATCATAAAATGCATGACATTGTTCTTCAAAAGCACTTATTTTATTAACTTAAAGCAAGACTGGTAAAATCCTGAGGACAATAATTCCTGTCAAAGATGTGAGGAAGATGTGTATCCAATGTTATGTTGGTGTCAAAAAGATCATTAATTGTTTGCTTTGTTGTATCCTGACCTCATAACATTATAAAACAGGATTTCTAATTAATTATGCTCTGTCTTTAGGAAGATTTACTGGACCGACTGGGGAAATATGCCATGCATTGAATATGCCAACATGGATGGCTCTAATCGCAAAATAATTGCGGATACACACCTCTTCTGGCCCAATGGACTTACCATTGACTACGCCAGTCACCGTATGTACTGGGTGGACGCCAAACACCACGTCATTGAAAGAGCTGACCTGGATGGGAAGAACAGAAAGGCTGTTATCAGCCAAGGTAAAAAATAAAAAAATTAACTAAAATACAGTAATATTGTAAAATGTTATTAGAATTTAAATAAGTTTTCTATGTGAATACGTAGTAAAAATATAATTTATTCCTGTGATCTGCAGCTGTATTTTCAGCATCATTACTCCAGTCTTCAGTGTCACATGATCCTTCAGAAATCATATGTATATGTACATATATATATGCTGATTTGCTGCTCAAGAAACATTTCTGATTATTATCAATGTTGAAAACAGTTGTGCTGCTTTATATTTTAATGGAAACCATGATACAATTTAGTTTTTAGGAATCTTTGATCAATAAAGTTCAAAAGAACAGCATTTATTTGAAATAGAAATATTTTGTATCATAAATGGATTTACTGTAACTTTTGTCCTTACTGAATAAAGTATAAAGTGTTTTTTATTCAACTTTTGAATGGTAGGTGTATCATGGTTTCCACAAAAATATTACTCGTCAAAAACGTTTTTACTATGTTTTCAACATAGTAAATGTTTCTTGAGCAGCAAATGAAGCTTCTGAAGGATCATGTGACACTGAAGACTGCAGTAATGATGCTGCAAATTCAGCTTTGATCACAGAAATAAATTACATTTGACTGTTTATTCAAATAATAAATAAAACATTTATTTGATATTGCAATCATATTCTACGGCACTACTGCTTTTACTGTATATTTGTGGCCCTGGATTTATACATCAATAATAATGTTTCCATTGATGTATGGTTTGTTATGATAGGACAATATTTGGCTGAGATACAACTACTTGAAAATCTGGAATCTGAGGGTGCAAAAAAATCAAAATATTGAGAAAATCGCCTTTAAAGTTGTCCAAATGAAGTTCTTAGCAATGCATATTACTAATCAAAAAATATGTTTTGAGATATTTACAGTAGGAAATTGACAAAATATCCTCATGGAACATGATCTTTACTTAATGTCCTAATTATTTTTGGATACAGTGTATTGTTGGCTATTGCTACAAATATACCCCAGCGACTGGTTTTGTGCTCCAGGGTCACATTTGATTTAAATAAATGCAGCCTTGGTGAGCAGTAGAGCCTTAAAAACATTAAAATAATCTTAACCATTCCAGTCTCTTTTGATTCAATCTGGCATGAAGGACTCTTCCTAAAACTACTGGAAAACGGGATTGGAGGGAAAACTTTCGATTTAATCAGTAACATGTATAAAAACAATACATGTGCTGTAAAAATAGGGAACAAACGAACATAATTTTTCTCTCAACGACGAGGAGTTAGACAAGGTTGCCCATTGAGCCCCACTCTGTTTAACATTTATATAAATGAATAAGCCAAAGAATTAAACAATTGGACTGCCCCCGGCCCAACCCTAACTGAATCAGAAATCAAATGTCTCCTCTTTGCAGATGATTTAGTCATTCTGTCAAAAACAAAAGAGGGACTACAACAGCTCCTCGACATCATAGAGACATCCTGTCAAACATGGGCTCTTAAAATGAATCTAACAAAAACTAAATTAATGATTTAATGATATGTGTATATATATATATATATATATATATATATATATATATATATATATATATATATATATATATATATATATATATATATATATATATGTATATTATATGTATATTATATGTATATTATATGTATATTATATGTATATGTGTGTGTGTGTGTGTATACATATATGTGTATATGTATATGTGTGTATGTGTGTGTTTAAAGCAAATCAGCAAATTTAATTCAAGAAATCTGATTAAAATCAAACTTTTAAAATACAAGTAAACTAACACATTTTGTAGTGATTATTTCAGGAAACAGGGATTACAACATCTAAATTCTTAATCTTATGGACAAACTATTTTAAAACATAGCACATTAATTCTATTATCAGTTCAGTTTTTAACAGCTGCACAGATTTGCGAAGGTAGATTAGGTTGGTCTGATTTTTTTTTTCCCTCTAGCATTCTGTAGTATTTTAGTCTTCTGCTCATATGGGATAAGGAGTTTGAATAAATTCAGCTTTCTGTCTGATGTGTGATGGAGTGCAAGCAGGGGTCTCTCTAAACGGCACACTAGAAAGGAAGCCTAAGCCTCGGGGTTTGCAGGAACAAAATACCTGTGCACCTGGGAAAGGTGGGGGAATATTTAGACCTGAAAACCGAGCTTAAAAAAAATTCAATGCAGATTTGCTCACAGTGGTCAATGACAGATTTACTAGGGAGGGAGGCACCAGCATTATAAAACATCAGGGTGCACACACACGGAGAAAAGATATGTTGACTGGAAAAACAAGATCAAAAGTGAACGATGATTGAGATGACAAGAGAAAGGTACCAGCAAGGAGGGGGACGGCAGATGGCAGCGGAGCTGGAAACAAAAGATAAAAAAGAGAAGAAAAAGGCAAACAAGCCTTCTAACTCCAACCTAGCCTTGCTTCTCTACAAAGATAAGATCACAAAACCACCCCACACTGTGTGTGTACACCTGGGGACGGGTGAAAGGTGCAGAAAAGGCGGGAGATACAGGCGGGGTGCGTTACACACCTATAGTCTGGCAGAGCGCCAGGTTTAAAGTATAAGCCAGAGTAAAACACGAGCTGCTCTCTTAAAATGAGGGTTCTAAAAGGGGTTTTTCACAGCAATG
Organism: Barbus barbus; assembly: GCF_936440315.1. Taxonomy (NCBI): domain Eukaryota; kingdom Metazoa; phylum Chordata; class Actinopteri; order Cypriniformes; family Cyprinidae; genus Barbus; species Barbus barbus. Next base: position 45,223,003 of record NC_136729.1, read on the forward strand.
CTGTAGAAGAACCTTTTTTTTACCTTTAGAACCTTTCTGTCATCAGTTCTTTAAAGAACCATTTTTATTAGTTCTTAGAACATTTGTTCACTGAACTGTCAATGCCAATAAATGACCTTTGTTGCTAAGAGGGAGAACCCTTTTGGAACCTTTAGAACCTTTCAGTGAACAGTTCACCATTTTTCCTTTCTGTGAAGACTTTAAAATTCTAAAGAATCTGTTTCCACCATGAAGAACCTTTTGTGGAATGGAAAGATTCCATTGATGTTAAAGGTTCTTTATGGAACCATCTGTACCAATAAAGAACCTTTATTTTTAAGAGTGCAGAGCAGAAAAGCAATGCCAAAGAAGATAAATATTGTTTAAGATTTTTTATTTTTTAAATAGGAGGTTATAGTAAGTGCCTATTGTTTATGGCTTTTGGTAAATTAAGTGCTTGCTTAGCTGATTTTGTTTAAAGAGATTTCATTGGGATTGTTATGAACATGTCTTAACCAGCTTTGAGAAAATCATAATTGTGTAGTGAACTCCCCCTCCCCCACCTCAGATTGACTGTTACTCGGAGGGAAGAGTTTCTACTCCCTGAAGGATGGAAAGTAGCTAATTAGTGGTTTGAAAGTAGTTTACCTCTGCAATCTGCTTTATATACAAATTTGAAGTTTCCAGGTCTAATTTTATCCTAAAATCCCAATAGAGCCTTGTGAAAAAGAAGCACACTTCAACATACTTTCAAAAAGAGTACTTTTTATGGAAATAACGTGTGAAAGGAATGTAAAGTTTTCAGGCACTTGCATGTTAATTACAGTTAAATGTATATTACATGCAATTAGACTTTAGAGTGCTTTTTTGACCCCCTTAAGTAGGTCTTAGGATGTATGTCTTTAAATGTAATTTCATAGTGACTTACCATGTTGTCTTTGAAATGTGGTTAAAGTACTGCTGTATGTGCTGACAAGCATTTATGGTAAACTAATTATTTTTTACTGAAACTGATATGTCATGCATTTAAATATGTGACCCTGGAGCACAAAACTATTCTTAAGTCGCGCATGTATATTTGTAGCAATAGCCAACAACACATTGTATGGGTCAAAATGATCGATTTTTCTTGTATGCCAAAAATCATTAGGATATTGGGGAAGTCGTGGCCTAATGGTTAGAGAGTCAGACTCGTAATCCAAAGGTTGCGGGTTCGAGTCTCGGGCCGGCAGGGATTGTAGGTGGGGGGAGTGAATGTCCTTGAGCAAAGCACCGAACCCCCAACTGCTCCCCGGGCGCCGCAGCATAAATGGCTGCCCACTGCTCCGGGTGTGTGTTCACGGTGTGTGTGTGTGTTCACTGCTGTGTGTGTGTGTGCACTTTGGAAGGGTTAAATGCAGAGCACAAATTCCGAGTATGGGTCACCATACTTGGCCGTATGTCACTTCACTCACTTTCACTTTCATTAAGATATATTATAAATGTCCTACTGTAAATATATCAAAACTTATTTTTTGATTAGTAATATGCATTGCTAAGAACTTAATTTGGACAACTTTTAAGGCAATTTTCTCAATATGTTTATTTTTTTGCACCCTCAGATTCCAGATTTTCAAATAGTTGCATCTCGGCCAAATATTGTCCTATCCTAACAAATCATACATCAACATGCAAAGCTTATTTATTCAGCTTTCAGATGATGTATAAATATCAATTTTAAAAAAATGGACCCTTATGACTTGTTTTGTGGTCCAGGATCTCACATTTGTAATTACACATTTGTATAAATTAATTTGCTGTTTAAAAGATACATTAAAATATATTACCTTTAAAATGTAATATTGAATAACACACTTCAGTTAAAATTATGATCAAGCACTTTACATTGTGCTTTAGTATGTTAGTCAACATTAAAAATAGTGTTCTTTTTAAAGCATGACGAAATAATATTAAACATGATTTAAAATGCACTCCAAAGTAAAACTTTTAATTTGACATTACTGCAGAAGTTTAGCTGCTTAAGTATTAATGATGGTTGTCATTAGACACAGACACACATTCTTGGCACATTTAATGAGGTCACAGCTGTGTTTATGGAGTGTTTTACAACAGCTTAGAATTCATCATCATCAAGGATCTGATTTATAATGAAAATTAATAAACACCTTAGAACAGCCAATCAGAGTCAAGAATTATAGTGTGCCTTGATTATAAATACAAAAAAAAACTTTTGTGTGAAGAGTGTAAAAAGATTTTCTCTCAAGAAAACAGCATTATTTAGCTCACATTTGACCTCAACTAAAATATGTAGACGTGACAGTCAATAAAACCTGTAATATTTTTACATGTGCACTTATTCAGTGTTGTGGAGAACCCAAAAGTAATTTGACCAAACGTAACATAAAGCGCCATTTTCACTCTTAAACAACAGGAGGATAATACATCAACAAGACCAATACTCCAACTCTGTAATTCATGGGAAGAATCGTCAAGTTTTCTCTAGTTGATATTGTCATTAGCTCTGAGCTGGAACAAAATATTGGAAGTCAGTCACCTTTGTGTAACACGTTTATGTCTTTAGACTTTTGCTGTTTGAGCTTTGGACTGCTGTTCTTAATCATTTTTTTACACGATAATGTAACTGCATTTTAGAGTACAGAGGCTAAATATATCTGTGAAATGTTCCCTCTGCCAGGTCTTCCACATCCTTTTGCCATCACTGTGTTTGAAGACAGTCTTTACTGGACCGACTGGCACACCAAGAGCATCAACAGTGCAAACAAGTTTACCGGCAAGAACCAAGAGGTCATCCGAAACAAGCTGCACTTTCCCATGGACATCCACACACTACACCCACAGAGACAACCTGCAGGTCAACTATCCAAAGTCCCTATTACTCTTAGTATAGTATACAATGTTTACAAACACAAATCAAATTTAACCAAATGCAGCCTAGGCTCACTGGACAAATATGCCTCTGCCTACATTGCTCCTAATAAAACTTGTATTCCTTTTCACACAAATTATGATTACGGGGCAGATTATTGATTAATGAAGGCTTATTTCACACAGTTCCTTGCGCAATACTATGTTGTGACCTCAAAAACACTTTTACCATAGTGCATGATGTGGAAACTAATACATTTTGATGTTTGCACCATAAATCCAGCTCCATATTTGTTTTTTCTGATGTAGTAAGCTTGCTTGATAGTGCACCCGGTACAACATTGAACTGGAGATGTGGCGCTTTTGGAAATGAGTCTAACTATCCGGTTTGGTTTCATGTAAGGTTTAGTGTAGACTGTACGTTATTTTCAAGCACAATAAAGTACTAACCCTGGGACATTTAATTTCTGCCACTATATGTACAACTACTAACATAATAAAAGGTGCCAAATCCACATTCATCGGTTTCTGATAAAACTGAACATGCTTTTAGCGCCACCTACTGGACATCACACTTTGAAAATATTGCGAAATGTGCATATTTTTTGCTGCAATGTTGCCACAGTCATGTTTTTCCACTGACCCTGGGTTGAGTCAATTATGGTCATTTTAAAAGCATTATTATTATTTTTTTTTTCTTTTATGTTTAGGTTGGAGAAACCGATGTGGAAGCAATAATGGAGGCTGCAGTCACCTGTGTCTTCCAAGCAATAAGACCTACACCTGTGCGTGTCCTACAGGCTTTAAAAAGGTGGACCACTATAACTGTGCCCAGAGTGAGTACTGCTCACTTATTTATCCATGATTTATATTTATCCTCCTTTTGTGCTACAACAGTATCCCTTCACGTTAAGGGTACAGTAACGTGAGAAGTGTTCATGAGAAACTTCCAGAAAGTGATTGTGTGTGTATTTGTGTCTGTATCATGAGGAGCCACTCGCGTTCTGGGTAACTGACAGAAAATTGAATTGCAAATTCAGGAAGATTTACTGAAGCACTGCTGAAAAATTGTGCTTTTATGGAGACAACAGCTTGTGTTACCCTTAAAGAGATAACTTTGTAGCTTATTTATCCGTAAAAGTGCATGTTAGTACCTTTTAAAGTAAACTATTAAAAAAAGGTTGAGAAAAATTTAATATTCTGGGATTTAAATAAACATGATGCAATCTGATTTTTAAGTCGTCTTAATTAGAAACTATTGACTTAATGACTGTACTAAGTAACACCGTTTTATCAATTTGAATTTTTAGTTCAGTCAATGCAAAATGCCTCATTCAACCAATAAATTTGCCAAGACAACAGATTTCTTGTTCAGCAAAGTGATTAATTCGTAATGCATGTTGGGAAACGACAAACCCCCTAACATTTCAGTAATATTGTTCAACAAGAAATTCTTTCGTGTTTGACTAATTGGGACAAAATTTATTCTGTTGGTCTAAAATGTTGTTTTATGTACTGTAGCTTCAAGAAAAGAGACTCAAAAGGTTTGTAAAGTGGAAAATGTGTAGTTTTCTTTCTTTTTTTTTAGTGTCTCATACACCCTTAACATTGTAAGACGAATTACGATATTTGTTATTGTTATTAATCAATAATAAGTCTGTCAGTTGCAGCTGATATCTAACTAACTGTCTTTGTTTACAAGTTGAACAAAAATGAACAGCCACAAACTAAACAATATATTATTTAACAAATCCAAGCTAAATCTGTCATTTTTCTTTTCATATTGAACATATTTCTGATTTTGTGACTGATGTATGTACTGATAAACTTCTTAAATCTGAAGAACTGACAGGAGACCTTTGGTCTTTGATCAGGTCTTGACAAGTTCCTGCTTTTTGCCCGAAGGACGGACATCCGTCGAATCAGCTTTGACACTGAAGACAAGCTGGACGACGTCATTCCACTGGCTGATATTCGAAACGCAGTGGCCCTGGACTGGGACTCTAGTGAGCGTTATATATACTGGACTGACGTCACCACTGATTCCATCAACCGAGCGAAATGGGATGGAAGCAAACAGGAGGTTAGCAGGAATTTAGCCTGAGACACGAAGAGCAGGTTTTAAGATCAGATTGACACTGTTGGGCAGTGTTTCCAATATATATATATATATTGGAACAGTAAAGACAAAATTGCTCTGTTGGCTGTGGAGTCAACACATTTGCAAATATGATTAAAAGATGAATATGAGACACAACTACAGAATGTCACATTTTATTATTAGCTGTTTCAACACATACATGTTTTACTAAATAAAAAGAACAGCACTTTTAGAGTTCATCCCACTCATTGATGTGAGCATAAGTATTGGGACAGTTGAACATAAGGCAGATATAAAAGATTAAAAGCTATTATTTATTTGCAGATCTCTTGCACACAATCACAGCAGTGAGTCTGTGACCCATAGACATCACCAGACTCTTGCTCTCATCCTTTGAAATGCTTTCCCAGCCTTTAATGCAGCCAATCCCAATTGTTGTTTGTTTTGGGGAGTTTCTGCCTTTACTCTCCTCTTCAGCTGCTGAAATTCATGTTCAATCAGATTTAAATCTGGAGATTGACTTGGGCAATCTAAGACTTTCCATTTCTTTGCCCTCATAAATTCCTTGACTGAACTGGCAGGTGTTTTGGGTCATTGTCCTGATGCAATATGAAGCACTTCCCAATGAATCTGGTGGCATTTTCTTGGCAAGATGGTTTTGTACCCTTCCAAATTCATTCTGCTACTTTCATCATACATTAAGTCATCAGTAAAGTTGAGAGGGCCTGTTCCAGAGACAGCCATGCATGCCCATGCCATCACACCACCTCCACCATGCTTTACAGATGAGGCTGTATGCTTGGGATCATTGCAGTTCCCTTTTTTCTCCACATTAGTGCTTTCCCATCACTTAGATAAAGGTTCATCTTTGTCTCATCGGTCCATAAACACAGTTACAAAACTCTTCTGGCTCATCTTTGTGCTTTTTTGCAAACTCTAATCTTGCCTTTCTATGTTTGGTGCTGGTCAGAGGTTTGCATCTTGCTGTGTAGCATCTGTAATTCTGTGTCAAAGTCTCCTGAGGACAGTAGATTGTCAGAGCATCACCCCAGCTTTCTGGAAGTTGTTGGTGATTTTACAGACACGTCTTTTAGGGTTCATTTTCACAGCTTTTATGATTTGTCTGTCATCAACTACTGTTGTTTTCTCAGCCGATCAGGTCGTTGTTGGTTGCTGGTGTCGCTGGTGGTCTCCAAACTCTTGATTTCTCCATGCCCTTTGTTTTTGCTAGAGCTCTAACTGACTTCCTCTTTTCTTTTAGCATCCAAATTGCTTGCTTTTCTCTCAAAGTCAGCTCTCTCGTCTTCATCCTGGTTTGTGTGTCATCATCGAATGCAAGATTCAGAATACAGAAGTAATGGATATAACTGATTCGACACATTCCCTGCTTTTAATATCTGAAGAATTAATGCAACAGGACACAGCTGATCACTTAGAAAGACCTGTGAGGCAACTGCTCCAATACTTATGCTCACATCAGATAGAGGGATGAAACTCTAAAAGTGCTGAACTTCTTAGCTGCTAAAACATGTATGTGTTGAAACAGCTAATAATAAAATGTGACATTTTGTAGTTTTGTCTCATTTATATTTTAATCATATTTGTAAATGTCTTGACTCCACAGCCAACAGAGCAATTTTGTCTTATTATATATAATATATATATATATATATATATAAGATTTTGTACTGTTTATGAGCGAAGTATCTTATGCTTGCCAAAGCTGCATTTATTTCATCAAAAATACAGAGGAAAGTTTTTGTGGAAATATATTATAATTTGAAATATCTGCTTTCTATGTGAATATATTGTAAAATATAATTTATTTCTGTGATCAAAGCTGAATTTTCAGCATCATTACTCCAGTCTTCAGTGTCACATGATCCTTTAGAAATCATATTAATATGCTGATTTGCTGCTCAAGAAACATTTATTATCAATGTTCAAAACAGTTATTGCTGCTTAATATTTTCTTTGATTAATAGAAAAAAGAGCAGCATTTGTTTGAAATGTATTTTTGCAACATCATAAAAGTTTTTACTGTCACTTTTGATCATGCATCCGTTCTGAATAAAAGTATTAATTTATTTCTATTTCTATCACACTTAGCCCAAACTTTTGAATGGTAGTGTATCTCGGTTTCCACTAAAATATTGTGCAGCACAACTGATTTCAGCATTGATAATAATCAGAAATGTTTCTTGAGTAAATCAGCATCTTAGAATGATTTCTGAAGGATCATGTGACACTGAAGACTGGAGTAATGATGCTGAAAATACACAGGAATAAATTACATTTTAAAATGTATTCAAATAGTAAAAAGTTATGTTTGATTTTTATTAATATTTCCCGATATTACTGTTTGTACTTTATTTTTAATTAAATAAGTGCAGCTGTGGTGAGCATTAGAGACTTATGAGATTATATATGTAATCATCTTAAATAAATATATAAAATGGAACAGAATGGAATAATTAGGGAGCGAATGTATATAATGAAAAATCAAACAAATGATATGTGAAAGTACTGATGCTTTATTTTTAATTGTCCTTTTAGTTAATCTGCTAGTTAAGTCTTTTCATGCCACTGCTGTTGGGTGGCTAGTGTATGAATTATTAATACTCTTGTATATTATATGGAGAAATGTGTAAAATACTGACCCCTGGAGAACAAACTAGCAAAAACAAAGAAATCCTCCCTTATGTAGTAGGTGGTTGTAATGCACTGTCATGTAATATGACAGATGATATTCATGCTGCTTGCAGGTTGTGGTGGACACCAGTTTGGAAAGCCCTGCAGGTCTAGCGATCGATTGGCTTACACACAAACTGTACTGGACTGATGCAGGTACTGTTCTGTTATTATTTTATCTTTCAGATCCTGACATCAGATCTAAGCTATATGCCTCATCTTTTCATGTAATGATTTCCATTGTTTAAGTACACTGCAAGACAAATGCTTCTTAAATTATTTGTAGCTCTCCCTTGCCTCTTCTCACTCTGTTTTTCTCATTTCATTGAATGTAGATGCTATTAGTGCAACTACTCTGAGTGACATGCTAGAAGAGCAGTGACAGGCATATGCTGCAGTCTGGAGTTTCATGCCAACTAGATATTCGTTTTTTCCAGTGTTTTTTTTAGAAAAGACTTGTTTTCATAACTCTTTTAGGCACAGATCGGATTGAAGTTTCAAACACGGATGGAAGCATGCGCACAGTTCTGATCTGGGAGAACCTCGACCGCCCTCGGGACATCGTTGTTGATCCGATCGGAGGGTAGGTCAAGTACGGCAATGTTATACAGTGTCCTCCACAAATATAGATGAAGATATGTGTGTGTGTGTGTGTGCCCGTCTGACTATCAAACAGTCTTATTACTATTGGAAATGGGCAGTTTCAACAACAGAGCTAATTCCTGATTTGTGTGAGTCAACAGTCTTTTGTTACACATCATTACTTTATTTGGTCTTTCTCATAGTGATTAATAAGTATAGGAATTTGCCCTGTTCATGACATCAGTTTTATATCCCAGTGAATCAGCAAGTCATGGTTGTTACCGCTTGAGTGTTACCAAGCAGAAGATTTTTTTTTTGACAAAAAAACCCCAAAACATTTGCATTTAGCAGATTCTTCCTAATGTAACGTAAGTCGCTTAGGAAGAATCTGCTAAATGCAAATGTTTTAGTTTTTTTTTTTTTGTCAAAAAAAACCATGACCTACTTTTTGAGCTACAGGAATGATTTAAAATATTTAAAAACGTCCAATAAAAAATTAGGGTGCAGTAAGTCACACTTTTTTGTTGATAAAATTTTATATAATTTACGTCAATTAAAGGTTAGATTTGTGTGAATATTTCGAATGAAACTTAAAGGAATAGTTCACCTCAAAAATGAAAAATATGAAGGTTTGCAAGAAGTTTTGATAGACCTGGTATTGCGTGACTCCAAGTCGTCTTTTATTTCCTGAAGCAAATTAAATATAACATGGCATGGCAAATGATATGTTCGGATAATATGTTCTTCTGGCGTTCTAAATGAATGAATATATGTGGAAAAAATCCTCTCTCTTCTACCACACGCTCTCGGTTCTCTGCGGTGCCTCCTCCTTGCAACAATAATTGCAGCCATTTCAAGCGTAAAACCGTTAAATAATGGAGCAAATAATACCAGCAATTTGACGAGTGCAAACGTTAGTAAATCTTGTTGCTTGATTCATTTGAATACTCTCCTCCCATACATTTTTCGTCTGAAAGGGAAACTCTTACAAATGCATATTCAATAAGGTCAGGTGCAAAAATAACTGTCCATGCATTTTCAGCGCTAATTCATCACTGTGCATCTTAATAAAACCTAACAGTATTATTTTAACGCCAAAAGACGGTTTGCGCTGGTGCAAGCTGTTAGTAAACCTGGCCCAAAAAGTTAAAAACGTAGCCTCTTTTTCCAAAGTTGCCAATATAAATGGAGGATGCTTTATAGACTATTTCAGTGGTTCTCAAACTTTTAAGCCAGCGACCCCCTAATGTAAGATCAACAAGAATTTGCGACCCACACTACCAAAGCATACACAAAAAATAAACGTAACTTCTTTTAAGCTGTTCATAATATTTTAGCTATTTACTATACATCAAAATAATTTTGGCTTGCCTTTCAATGGGGTGGGTGTACTTGTTTGGCAGCACAAAAGCTTCAATCGTGGCCTGATGGTGGATACAGCTACTCGCAGATCATCTTCAACATCAAGACGTGATTGGTATTTATTTTTTATGTATGTAACAGCGGAAAAAGACTGCTCGCACAAATATTTAGATTCAAATGGAAGCAGTACATCCATTGCCGCACGGGATAACTCCGTGTATTCGTCTGCTACTGCGATCCAAAATTCGGGCAGTGTGGAATTGGAAAATAAAGTTTTTAATGTTCGGTCACTGGACAGCTCCAGCAAAGCATCTTCCAGATTTGTGGGGAGACGAGTCCTAGATTCAGAAAATGGTTGCCGTATACAGTCATACAGTTCTGGTTGCATCTCTTTTGGGAAATACTTCTTGAATTGTTCCAACCGGCTGCGGAGATGACCAGTGATGTGTTCTTTCAGGCTGCTGAGACTGTCCATGCTCCTCAAGCTCAGGAAACATCTCCACATTTCCTTGTTCAACTCGCTCAGCCCATCTTTCCAGCTTTTTCATAAATGCATCAACTTTGTCATTCATTGTCAGGATATTTGTGTTTGGCCCTTGTAATGACAGATTAAGCTTTTCGAATATACATGCCAAATAAGCAAGTTTTGACAACCAAGCTGGATCTGTCAGGCAGTGGGCCAATTCCAATTTTGAGTCTTTCAACAATGAGTGCACTTCTTTGCACAGTTCATAAAGACATCCGAGTGCCTTCCCTCGTGATAACGACCGGACTTCGGTGTGAAACAGCAATGCTTTGTGCTATGAGCCCATCTCGTGGCAAAGTGTGGCTAGTAGTCTGCTGTTTACTGGACGAGATTTTATGTGATTTATTGCACATTTCAAAACACTAAGTTCAGAATCAAGTGTTGTGCTAGCAAGAGACTTGCGGTGTATGATGCAGTGTGTAAACTTCATGTGAGGAGCCACTTCTAAAACCTTTGCCTTGAGTCCCTTGTTTTTACCTACCATTGCACCATATGCAACACAATTATGCCATGAAAGTCCCATCTCTTTTATTTTGGTGAAAATGTCACTGCCTGTACAAGTCCCCTCGAGTGCTGAGCAGAAGAGCATATCCTCATGCAGTTTTCCATCAAATGTGTATTCGATGAACGCCAGCAACTGAGCAGAATTAGACACATCAGTAGATTTGCAGTGCATATTTTTTTCCATTTATCCTATCAATTGACTCTTAATGTCTTTTTGCGATATCATGTACACGGCGAGCGACTGTGTCATTCGACAGCGGTACAGTCATAAGCTCATTTGCTATTTCCTCACCATCCATGTCCCATAGCCACAGCAGCGGGCTTTATCAGGGTTTTCCCGATTGTGTGTGGCTTTTTGGTCTGCATGATCAAGTACGCCACCTAAGATGCCTCCAGAGCCTTAGAAGTAACTTTGGCTTGTTGTGCGATCATGTGTGTTTGACCCTGTAATTCCTTCTCTTTTCGTCAAAAAAGTCCATAGGCTTTTCAATAAGAGAAGGACGTTTCCAAATGCTTTTGCATTTTGCCGGGCTTCATACTTTCATGGGCAAGCACTTCTGAACAGATTACACATTGAGGAAAATCTATGTTGTTGACAGTAGAGCAAGTGAATCCTTCCTGATATTTCCGACCTTTCCTACTTTGGTCTGACAGGGTCTTTGCTCTTATGCTTAGTCAAAGTACACGGATCCGATGATTCAGGCAAACTGTCCACAATTTCCTCAACATTTTTAGATTTGCGAATTACAAATTTATCCATCTCTGCAGTTGCGGTTTTCACGTGCAGGTGCGTGCTGTAGTGACAGCGAGCCAGTCGCTGCACAGTGATGTCATATCTTCGAGTCGCGAAAAATTATTTAACATTATTTTTTTAAAACATATCTTTAAAAATCTGAAAATATTTATTTGTAGCATTTACTTGTAATATTGAAAAATATTTATTGTAATCACAAAAAAGACACGTATTATAAACCCTTTTGCGACCGCTTGAAATTATTCGCGACCCCCAGTTTGAGAACCATTGGACTATTTGACAGTATTACAAGTAGTAATAGTAGCTGTTGAGGTTTACACAATATAAAGAAATGATACATAACCGCTTTTGTTTTGCCTCGCCATAGATTCATGTACTGGACAGACTGGGGTGCCAATCCTAAGATTGAGCGTGCTGGAATGGACTCATCCAACCGTACTGTTATCATCTCAACAAACCTGACCTGGCCTAATGGATTGGCAATAGACTACAGCACTGAGCGGCTGTACTGGGCCGATGCTAGCATTAAGACCATTGAGTATGGCAACTTCGATGGATCAGGCAGACAGGTAGACATGAGTTCTTTAGTTAAACTGATTTGCAGTTCATTCTTTCTCAGGATAAACTTTTATTCATTCTTCTCCATTGAAGGTGTTGATTGGCAGTCAGTTGCCTCATCCGTTTGGGTTGACGCTTCATGAAGACAGAATTTATTGGACAGACTGGCAATCCAAGAGCATCCAAAGTGCAGACAAGCTCACTGGTTTGGACCGAAGAACGCTGGCAGAAAACCTTGAAAATCTCATGGACATTCACATGTTCCACCATCACAGAACTACAGGTAAAACATCACCGGAGACTATCTCTATTGTGTATTAATGATACTGGTAGCAAATACAATACAGTCAAAATTTGGACATATTGTAGCTTTGTCAGTGTAGCCACTCTTTGAACTGAAATTCACACGCATGCCTAGCAGATATGTGTTAAAGAGGGAATGTGGGTCTCTGTCGTATCGGATGTCTTGGGTTTTCAGGCGGCAGATTAAGGCCAGTGGTAACTGATCTTCAGTCCGGAGTCTCAGTGGTGTATAATGATCCACCGAGACACCCAGAGGCCTGTTATCTGTTACATCTGATTGAATGGCCATTTCTAGCCCCCTCTCTCTCTCACTTATCTTTCTGCTTTCTGTCTAAAGTCCAGACGCCCTGTTCGGTGAATAATGGCGGCTGCAGTCACCTTTGCCTCCTGTCTCCTGCTCCTAAAGCCTCAAGCTGTGCATGTCCCACTGGTATCAACCTACAGGCGGATGGCAAAACTTGCACTCACGGTAATGCAGATAAGTCCATGCTACTCTACCGTCTCGAATATCTAAGAAACCAGCAATAACTTCTCATTCAGTAACCATAATTCCACAATTGACTTGAAATTTAATGAAATGGCCGCAGGTGTTCTTTGCTTTTGGGATTCCAGGTGACAGTTCAGTCCGTGGTTTTTGTTGCAAGGGCAATCTTTGAAATTTGAGGCTCATTTTGAGTCGCCTCAAGGGTTTAAGGGTCGCCGTTATGATGTGTCAGTGGTGACGTCATGGGGCATTTCTGAAGGTGAGAAACCATTCGGTTTGCTTTCCCATACAATTCAGTAAGGGATTTGTCTCTTTTTGTTCACTTAATTGCTCGGGGTTGGGAATCTCTGGCTCTTAGGGGATATTTAGTCTTGGCCACTTAATGCGTTTTGATTGTGTGAATAGCTATCTGATTGACAAAGGCTATTTGCAGTAGCTCCGCCCACCAAAATGACAAAAGAAACCATGAGGTTAACTGGGACAGTGGCGTGGAGAGTAAAAGTGCTGGTGTTCGGTAATATGATATAATATTATATAATGTGTAGCATTGTTATCAATACTGTAATTCTATATACCTTATTATGAACCGTTTAGACTTAGAATGCATTTTCATCAACAGGTTTAAATTTAACAACGCTACATGTTATGATGCATAAAAGATACGTGTGCACTGTGACGTAAACAGACCTAACGTGGAAAACAATAATGCTTTGTCAAAATTGACATTTGAAGGCATAATTAAGAAATAATTATGACACTGTTATAATAATGAAATAAAATAAAAAAAATGGATGTACACAGCCTTTTATCTCAATTTTGACTTCGTATTTCAGAATTGCGACTTTTTGTCTCATAATTAGGACTTTTTATCTCATAATTTTGTCTTAATATGTAAACATGTTTCAATTTAGTATGTCATAATTTTGATTTTTTTTTATCTCAAAATTATTACATATTAACTCACTATGAGATAGTTGAAATTGAGATGCTAATTATGTAATGATTAAATGTGAAAAGTACTTATGAAATAAAAAGTTGAAATCGTGACTTTAAAAGTCAAAATGGACATAGTAAGAGTTATAATTTTTAGATTAAAAAATTTAATAAAATAATAATAAAATAAATGAATAGAGTATTTAGTAATTTTCGATGTCAGAACTTTTTTATGGCATAATTTCATCTGTGTCATAATTATGATTAGTCACAATTTTGCAAAAGTATGGTTAGCAAGGTATGTTTTTTTTTTTCTTGTGCGGTGGAAATGGGCTTCCATACTAAAGCTGAAATTGGATGTGTTGTCTGTATGTTGATTGGACGCGCTGGCACATAGCCTGCAAAGGTGTGTAGCTTATATTGTTACCATGCTCAAAACTAACTGCTATTTTCACAGCCTCTGCCTGTAAAATTGACTTTATTAAGGTCTATTCACTGAGTTAGCTTGCGCTGAGAAAGGGAAGTGCAGTGCTCTATCAAGGAGGTTTGTTGGAGAGAGGGAAGGAGCTGTGGTTTGCAGAGGAAAGTTGGGCGGAAGGAACATTGTGGTTGTCCAGGTTAATGCCAAAATGTGATGTAGCCTGTGAATCGTATGGTGAGGTAGTTTAAAGCTTACATGCGCAGCCTGAACAACCAGATGTGTTTACACTTGACCAAGTCATGTCTGAAATGCATGTCAAACCATTTCCTAAAGAGTTTTGAGTGATCGGGTTAATTGTCTAGAATGCATCTTGGGAAGCCTTTTACGTTCGGTCTTTTCTTGAATGGATAGCTGTCCACTGAGTGAAAAAAGCTTGAAGTGTACTTGCATCATACATCACCTTCCACTTTTGTGTTTCACAGAATAAAGAATATAATATGGGTTTGGAACATCATCAGTACCTGTGTTTCCATCCATGCATTTTTGTGTGAATTTTGAGATATTGCATTAAAAAAAATGCTGAATGGAAGTCTTAAAATGGAATTCAAATAGTAAAAAAAATGGTAAATGGAAAAACATTTACTGAATAAATTCCTCAATGCACAGCAAAAAATTCACATGACTTTGCCTCAATAGATCATGTAATTGGATGATACTACCCACACGATGAATCTCATTGCACAGCATCTGTTCCTTTATAAATCCTTCATTATTTTCTTTCATCTTACAGCAATGAACAGCTTCCTGATCTTTGCCCGGCGGACAGACATCAGGATGATTTCTTTGGACATCTCGTACTTCGCTGATGTGGTTCTGCCAGTCAGCGTGTCTATGAAGAACACCATTGCCATTGGAGTGGATGCAGAAGAAGGTGTGAGAAAAATCTAAATGTATAGACACTTTCGCGTATAATGTTCATTTAGGGAACATCATGAATATTTTCCTGCTCCTGCAGGTAAAGTGTACTGGTCAGACAGTACATTAAAGAAAATCAGCAGAGCCAATATCAATGGTACAGAATATGAGGACATTATTTCAACTGGTAAGGACTCTACTGTTAACCTCAAAACTACTTACAGTAATCGTATTCCTTTTATCCAGTCACTCAACTCCTTCACTCGTTTGAAGTGTTTCCTCCACTCTTTCAGGTCTGATGACCACAGATGGTCTGGCAGTGGATTCAGTGGGCAGAAAAATCTACTGGACGGACACGGGGACGAACCGCATTGAGGTGGCTAATCTCAATGGCTCCATGAGAAAATTGCTTGTGTGGCAGAACCTGGACAGCCCTCGTGCCATCGCCCTGTTCCATGAGATGGGGTAAACCATTTGCCCTTTTCACTCTGTCATTTCAGGCTAGGATGTACTTGGCTCGTATATAGTAGGCTGTGTGTCATTCACTATATACATTTGAGAAAAACTTTTGAGAGTAACTTTTAGAGTGCTTTTGACCCACTTAAGAAGGACTTTATGTAATTACATAATTACTTTGTTTTTGAAATATGGTTAAAGTACTGTTTAATGTACTGACAAGCATTTATGGTAAACTAATATATACTCATGCAATTTTTATCGAAACTTGTGTTATGTATTTAAATATATCTGTAATTATTATACATTTTTGCAATTGTACTTGTAATTGTAATGTACTGCGAATGCACTACAGTTAAAATCAAGCACTTTGCATGTGCTTTAGTATGTTAGTCAACACATCAAAATAAGTGTATTTCTTTAAAGCATGACAAATGTACTAGTAAAACTTTTAATTTTGCTATTACGAAGTGAACTTTTTAAGTGTACTTAAGTGTGTTAAGAAACAGTCATGAAAGTGTTCTCTCTTTAAGTCACTTAAAGGGGTCACATGACATTGCTTAAAAGAACATTATTTTGTGTAATGCAATGTTTTTATGTGGTTTAAGGTTAAAAAAAAAAAAAAACATTATTTTTCACACACTGTACATTATTGTTGCTCCTCTATGCCCCGCCTTTCTGAAACACGTCGATTTTTTTTTACAAAGCTCATCATTCTGAGAAGCGAGGCGTGCTCTGATTGGCCAGCTATCCAGTGTGTTGTGATTGGCCGAATACCTCAAGCATGAGATGGAAATGTCATGCCCCTTACCGTATTGTGATGCCGTGTCCCGGCGCGACGAGACTAAAACAATAAAACCCATTATAAACGAGGCATTTGTTGCATCCAGTGGGGACATAATTACTGATTATAATGACTTATACTGTCTTTTTACAAAACATTACTATGTCTGCATTTGTGATCGGAGAAACAACATACAAGCAGCGCTACTCTTCACTGCTCGTGTTTGAATCGTCAGTGGCAAATTCTTTAAATATGAAAACGTACTTGCAGGCTATGAGTACTTGCAAGGCTTCTTGCAGCTGAGCACAGGTACAGTATGTGATGATTAATAATATAAAAATCTGCCTTTAGGTACATGTACTGGACGGACTGGGGTGAGCATGCCAAGCTGGAGCGCTCCAGTATGGATGGTTCAGATCGTGTAGTTCTGATAAATAACAATCTGGGCTGGCCTAATGGACTGGCTGTGGACAAAGCTGGATCACAGCTGCTATGGGCCGATGCTCATACTGAGGTCAGTGTGACCTGAAGGGTGTTTTAAGGCTGGAAAACACTACACAATTTTTGGACGAAACAACACTGGCTGACCAGTATCTGCAGACTGGTTCTGATTTTCTGTAGCCAGAGTTGACCCATTTCTTAATATTGCTTGGTGTATTATGTGCACAGACTCTGATTCCATCTGGCCATTGGTATTTTAATAGCAGGAAATTTCAGAAAAAAATATGATTTTATTTATTTTTAAATCTCTTGACACCACTAATTTTAACCCTTTACAGCCTGACATATGAAACAATACTAATTTTTTTTTTTTTTTTTTTAATGAAGCACTTTATTGAACCTTTAGACAAAATAGAAAAAATGTGCATATTTCTACATTTTTAAATATGTATGAATATGAAGAGTTCATTTGCAAAAACAGATAACTCGTGTTTTTTTCCATTGTGTATTCCAATCAAACTGCAGGTTATTTTGCTTGGGTTACAAAATAACTAAAATAAATACAGCTAACTAACACCACAAAAACATGATGACATTATAACGAACATGATTTTTGAAAATTTAAAAAATCTGCGTTATGCAAATAAACTCTTCATATCATATTTCATACATCAGACTTTTGTGGCTCATATAGTATGATATACTGAGAATATGGAGGAAAAACACCTAAATTTTATTCAGAGACTCAAACTGAGCAAAAAATATGCAATTTGGTGCTGATGCTGCTATTGGCCAAAAAGTGATGAAATTCTGATAGTTTGTAATGTAAATCAGTGAGATCTTTATAACAATATAACAGACCACATGGATGGATGGATAGACTTTTCTAGGGACGAAAGTCACGTAGAGTAATCCAGCTTTTAGTGTAACACCTTTATTTAAGTTTCCTACTGAGGAATAAGAAAATTCATGTAAAAGCTTGCTGGTTGAATTAAGTAAAATAATCTGGTTTTCCATTAGCGGATAGAAGCATCTGATCTTAATGGTTCAAACCGGAAGACCCTGGTGTCTCCCGTCCAGCACCCGTACGGTCTCACTCTGTTGGGGCCACACATGTACTGGACAGACTGGCAGAGCCGCAGTATTCATAGAGCGGACAAAGACACTGGAGCAAACACCATCACCGTCCGCTCCAACTTACCCGGCCTCATGGACATCCAGGCTGTTGACCAGACAAGACCTTTGGGTAGGTTATAAAGTACATGTTTTTACTATAATAATTATTTAATATTTTCATTCTCTAAGCATTTTGCATTGTTTATAGCTAAATAGTGTATCGATTTGGCCTCATGTTTCAGAAGAACAATAGATTAAGTTCCAAAAAAGAATGTTCCTGTTTTTAGACCAAAATTAGTAAAAAAAAAATTGCTAAAATATTATTTTTTTCAACTAAATGAAATAAAATCATTTTAAGTTGAAGTACTACAATTACTGAAACTAAAATATAAATTAAATCTAAATAGAAATAATAACGAGTACACCCATTAACCATTAACCACTCAGTCTTCATTAACGTTTGTATTTATTTTCCACTAAACAATTATAACAATGTTCTTAAAGTACTTAAATAGTAGGTAATTGGTGAATAATCGTGTGAATTCAAAGGCTTAGCAGAGCTTGGTATAATAATACAAAAATGATGTAACTTTCTGGCATAATCGTCCTTGCTCTCCCTACAGGCTTCAATAAATGTGGCAGGAGAAACGGTGGCTGCTCTCACCTGTGTCTGCCTCGGCATAATGTGACGTCTTGTGCGTGTCCCACCGGTATTCTGCTGAAAAGTGATGGGAGATCATGTGACAATTTGCCTGAAACACACCTGCTCTTTTCAAATCGTGTCAGTGTTCGAAGAATCTCTCTAGACACTAATGACCACACAGACGTGTATGTGCCTGTGCCCGAGTTGCATAATGTGATTTCCTTGGACTATGACAGCGTGGAGAGGAAACTCTACTATACAGACGTGTCACTGGATGTTATAAGGTATGCGTCTATTAAAATATTCATATTAAAATACCTAAAACACTAATATTACAATTAATTCGTTTTGAAAAAGCGTGCTTAATTGGATTGAATGTACACTTGCGCTAAAAAAAACTACAGTTCTTGCATATATTATTAATTCAATTAAAGGTGTGACTGTTTCTTAGCACTAAAGTACATTTTAAATTTTGTATTGAAAATCTTTTGTCGTGCATTGCTTTTATATTGCATTAGTGGCATGTTATTTATCCTTGGAATTTCTGGAAATATTTAGAATTTTTTTTAAAAAACATTTATTTGCTATTTAAGTGCAAATAAATTATTTAACTCCTTTATATATATAACATGTTATTTTCTATGTTATTTAAAAAATTTTCAGGCGGGTGAATTTAGACGGCAGCGATATGGAAACTGTGATCGGTCAGGGTCTGAAGACGACTGATGGACTTGCTGTTGACTGGGTGGCCCGTAACATGTACTGGACAGACACTGGTCGTAACACCATTGAAGTGGCTCACTTAGATGGCACGTCTCGGAAAGTTCTGGTGAATAACAGTCTGGATGAACCAAGAGCCATCGCTGTGTTTCCTAGCAAGGGGTGAGAACAGCAAACCTATTATCAGTTCATAGCGGTTTTGTTGCTTTGTGCATTTCTTTGTGAAGAGAAAATGAATCCTGAAAAGTATATAAAACCTTTAGTCTATTTCTAAAAGGACTGTTTTACCCATTGTTTGTAGTTTGTATACGTTTTTTTTTATATTTATTATTATTTTATATAGACAGGTGGTGCTAGGGAGGAGGAGGGCTAAAGAAAATAAATAAAATGTAACATTAGGTTTTATTACATTTTAGTTTTTTTGAACAATTACACATTATTACAATTTTAATATGTATTTATGCATCGTTAAAACTCATACATAGCCTACATTTTTACATTGACAGTCCAGGATGTGACAAGGCCAGTTTATCTTGAAATAGCACCCTCCTCAGTTTTTAAGAGTTGCCAAAAAAAATGGAGGTGACTGGAGGAAAAATAGAGATATATTATACTGTTTGCCTTTAAAGTATTTGAGCTTGATTTCCTGGAGGCAAGGCTGAAGAATTGGCTAAATATAGATGCATATATTGTATTTTGACAATTTTGGTCATACTAATGGTTTAATTCCATTAGTTACAAAATATCGAACTAAGTGCTATCTGCAGACAAATGATTTTAGAGCTTTTCTGAATATTAACTTCACTTTTCTAAACCACTTTTCTGTGACCTTTTGCCAATTGATCAAATTTTTCATGAATAACTGAAATCAGTTCCCAACGATTTTTAACAGAATAATCACCATCATATTAACTTCCTTTTAAGCCCTTAAAGTTTGACAGCCAGAGAGTGTGTAAGACTTCATCGTCTTCATTTTAAACAATATTTTTACAGCTTCATGTTTTAATTTTTTCATGAAGCGTTTTGGTTGCAAAGACAGAACCCATGTGATGTGAAGTGGTTGCTTCTGCAGAGTGGATTAAAATTGTCAAATGTTCACCTAGTTATGGATTATCCTGCTTATACCATGATCACTTGTTAGCATGCACAACCTAAAACGGACAGATAAAAATAATGGTTAATTTGTATTAGTTATGTTGTCTATGTGTAGTTGAATCTAGAATTCTGAAGTCAGAGTAAAGTAACACTGCAAGATTTCATTTGCTTGATTAAATGAGAGAGCGAGAGAGAAGGGAGCTTATTATATAGTTACTTTATAATTACTAATGTATGTATTTCATCATTTTATTCTTTGGCAAGGTTCTTGTTCTGGACAGATTGGGGTCACATTGCAAAGATTGAGCGTGCTTACCTGGATGGCACAGACAGGAAAGTCCTCATCAACACAGATCTGGGATGGCCAAACGGCTTGACACTGGACTATGACACCCGCAGGTAAAGAGGAAAATTAATAAAAAATAGTGGAGAGTTATGATGATGATATTGTTGGAAGCCGATAGACGTGCAAAATGGATCTTCAAATCAAATTCTGATGCACCGTTAGGCCACAAACACACTGCAGACTGATGGTTGTCACTGTCAAGTGCATAATGCCATTCTGTACACACACACAGTTTGGTCAGTTATGGAAGTGATGACTGCATTCTATGACCAAATTAACTCCAAATATGTTAAATCCACACGTTCAAACATTCAGTTTTTAAGATTGACCGCTATAACGGGTAGCTTACATATTGTATTCATGTCTCTGTTGTATCAACCTCTTTCTTGTTCTCATGCTAGCCACACATAACTGTAGTGTAGTAATAGTAGTGACAGTGACTAACATAAAAATAGATATAATAACATATAGATATAATAACATAAAACAAAGATGGCAAGATCCATAAAACTGGAAAATCTTATTACAATCGACACAACATGAGTTCAGCTGTTCAAAAGGCTCAACAAAACAAGCCCAAATTAAGAGACCTGCAGCAGCCGAAATAAGCCCAAATACGAGACCATATTTAGAAAATAAGACCAGATTTTCACTACCACATTTAAACACTGTTATCACTAGGTTGCAGTGTGTTTGTGGCTTAAATGTAATATACACACTATATTGCAGGTTTTGAAAGTTTGATGTCTTTTCCTTTCTTTCTTCAGTTGTACACCTATGTAGTTATACTTTGTTTTCAATGCCACTTTACCACTAACAACAGCTGGCTTTGACTGTTCAGGTACTTTCCATAAATAAGGCACAGTTAGTGTACCATTAGGGGAAACAACATTTGGTCCCAAAGTAGCTAGTGACAACTGCGTTAGACAGGCAGACAGACAGGTGGAGCTGGGGAGGAGGAGGGCTGCATAAATGGGGAAAGACATCTATTATATTTAAATATTACATTGTGTTTATATTATTTACTTTAGTTATGGTATTTTCAGGAAAATCAAACAGACATTACATCACAAATCAGAGTTTTAACCTCTTAACTGTCACGATTAGACACTTGGCGCTCTTTTTTATTGTCTTTTTCTCTCTTTTACACTCGATGTATAATGTGAAAACCATTTTGAAATCAGACATTGCATCACCGTGGAAATGGTACTTTAAATCTTTTCAGTGGGCACCTCTCTTTACTGGGTGGTGTCAAGTGTCAGATTACAGAATGTACTACCGTATTTAATAAAAAAAAAAATATATATATATTATCTTAACAAAACATATCATTGGAACATTCAATATGTTCCATATTTGGTGGTAGAAGTAATATTGGGACAGAAATGTATGGATTTTGTGGCACAGTGTCTGAACAAAATTTCACAGGAACCTCAATTTTTGTAACAATCTTCAAATTTGAAACTTATTTAGACATATAAATTAGATTTTATAGCAATTTTAGATTCCAAAATATTTGGTAAAATATTTATTTTACATACAGTAGTCAACATTTGAAATGGATCAAAAAAGATCATCAAACTTGCCCTAAGACAAGAACGTTGTCACAACGTAGGGTTGTCTTTTTCGTTTGACGGTTTTGATCCACTTCAAATATTGACTACTGTAAAAATATACATTTAAATGCTTTCACTTTAGCAAAAATCTGCTGATTGTCTTGTTTAAAAGGTTGACAGTTAAGAGGTTAAACAGTATTTAGACATGTCCCAAATGTTACTGAAAAATAAAACCGCTGATGTAATCTTTAGTTTGACCTCCTGATGCAGAATTTCAACAGTTTTGGGGGCGTCTCTTATTTTTCACTTTGTTCATCTGCTCTAAAAATGGCTTCTTTTTAGCATTTCAGACTCTTTTTTTGTGCCATAATCATGGCAAGTACCTTGAAACATTTTGGAGAACACATAACTGAAGCTTCACGTGATTTCATGTATAGGATCTTTTGGGTGGATGCACACTTGGACCGCATAGAAAGTTCTGACTTGAATGGCAAACTGCGTCAAATTCTCATCAGCCCTGTATCACACCCGTTTGCCCTCACGCAGGTACCTTTCCATATCTGATCCTCACCCTCACTTAATCTCACTCACCTGCACCTTCATCACCCTCTGCTCCACTGACCCGTCCTCTTTCACTTATGTCTCTGCATTTATAACCTTAGCATGTTGTTCTCTTCTTTTGCATCTTTCCATTTTCTGACCCTCCTTTTTCTTCCCATCTTTCCTTCCCTCCCCCTTTTTTTTTTTACCCCCTTTCTTTGTCCCCAGTTGAAACCGGTATACTCTCCTTTAACTCCTTTTTCCCGAATCTCACAGCAAGACCGTTGGATTTACTGGACGGACTGGCAGACAAAGTCTATTCAGCGAGTAGATAAGCATACAGGTCGTAGTAAGGAAACTGTGCTGGCTAATGTAGAGGGCCTCATGGACATCATAGTGGTGTCGCCACAAAGACAGACTGGTAAGATTGACTTGTTGGGACTGAATTGAAGAGTCTACAAGTGTACTTTATTTTTACTGTAATGCACAACGCACTCTTTGAAGGGATTTTATGATGTACCATTTTAATTATCATTAAAGCAAGTCACTACAGGTGAATAAAGAGTAAACTAATAACTAATAGATGTTACCATACTTCTCTATTTGATTAATTGCAGTGAATTAAGACTATTGTTATGTATCAAATGTTTTATGGAATGTTTAAAAATGCAATTGGTATTTTATCATGTGTAATGTGTTTAAGCATGTTGTGTTCAGTAATATTTTCAGGATAGTCACTGATAGACAAACATTGAGCACGTGTGATGAAGAAATGCTGCCATGGCCACTGAAACGAATGTATCCGTAAGATTTACTATGTCTTTCTAGGAACAAATCATTGCGGTGCGAATAATGGGGGCTGCACACACTTGTGTCTTGCGCGGAGTAACAGTTTTGTGTGCGCATGTCCAGATGAGCCTGGCGGCAGACCTTGCTCTACAAGTGAGTTAAACGTGCAATCATTATTATCAAGAAATCACTGTTGAACACTAATTACCATTGGTGTTATTGTAGTATTATTTATTGTATTTAATAATATTTTGGGGCATTTTTTAAGTTTTAGCAATTTTCTAATGTGCTTTTGTCTTTTATTATTTTTGTTTTTGCAATTTTAGTACTTCAACTTAATTATTTTATTTCAATTAGTTGCCATTTATAAATGTTTATAAATTTAACGTTTTTTCATGTGATAGCTTTTTTCAGATTTATTTCAGTTTTAACAATTCAGTTTTAATTTGAAGTACTACATTAACCCAATTAAGCCTATATTGTTTTCTAGAAATCTGAATAAGAGCATGCCTTTATCAGTCAGATTTGATGTAAACACCCTCATTAAGAATATCCATTGCAAGTGAATATTTGCATGTCTTTATTATTAATTACTAATTAATTAGCATAAATAGTGATTTATTAGTAATATTATGTATTAGTTTTTCATATTTCTAATTCTATTTAGCTTTAGTTGATTACAATTGCAACACTGATTATCATTATCAACCATATTAAACCAAAATTCTGTTATCTAGAAATTTGAATAAGAATATATGAATCAGAATTGTGGCCTATGTAAACACCCTCATTCTCATTCATCCATTGCAAGTGAATATTCATGTATATTTGCATGCCTTTATTCATTCATTTCAGTTTTAGTAATTTAAGTACATTATAAAGGTTTTTTATGTAATGCTCACATTTTATTTCAGTTTTTTTTTAATGAGTGCAACACTGATTATCATAACCAGATTAAGCCATTATTCTGTTTTCTAGAAATGTTTATAATATACCCGTTTGAGTCAGAATTGTGGCCTATATAAGCATCTTTCCATTGCAAGTGAATAATAAGTGAATGTCTTTTATTATTATTTACAAAATAAAAAATAGCATACTGGAAATAGAGTCTGTAATATTCCAATTCTGTTTCTGGACTAGTCTCTGGTTACATTCCCACGGCTCCTGAGAAGGACTCCAAAGGTACTCAAGCCCCCAAAAAACACCCCACAGAGAAACCTCATCAGGGCCTGTCAGGGGTCAAGTAAGTCAGCTATCAAATCTAAAAAAAAAAAAAAAGGGTTTTTTTAAGAATTAATGGAGTAAATCCGATCATTTTCTCCTCACAGTTGTACAGATTCAAGTCTCAATCTAGAGGACTGCATCCAGAACAATGTGGTGTCTGCACCTCGTGGTAAATAATTACAACTCTGATTTTAAATAGTTGTATAAGAGTAAATCAAGCATGAATTGACCATTTGCACTTCTCTTTATGAAGATGAGAGCCCTCATATCAGCTACGTGATTGGTGGAGCTCTGTCGATACTGGCCATCCTGATACTCATCGCTGCGTTCATTATTTACAGGTAAGGTTTAATGAAGCACTTTATGAATGCATTACTTTTCTCAGCTGCTCAAGATGAATATTTGATTATGTTGCTATTGTTTGCTTTCAAGGCACAAAAAATTCAAGTTTGCAGATCCAGGAGTGAGCAACTTGACTTACAGCAACCCTTCATACAGGACATCAACACAGGAGGTTAAAATAGAGACCGCACAGAAACCTGCAATAAACAACCAGCTGCGATATAAAAAAGAGGTATTGTTTAATGCTCTAGTCTTTGAAGATTTCACAAAAGAATCATTTGACGTCAGCCATGACTGATATAATTGTTCTCATCAAGATGAATTGGTTTTATATTTTTCATGAGCAGTATTTTACAGCGTCTCAGACCCCGCTCATCTTTTTCCCCCGTGTTCTCCATGACAGCTCAATCATCCTTACAACTCCCTTTCTCCTTTCATCTTTTGACATCCCCCCCCTTTATTTTCATCAGAATGGCAAACAAGGTAGTTCAACAAATTGGGAAAATATTGCTTCCCATATTTAAAGTCAGCCGTGTGATTGTGACCAACTGCTTGATCTCAAATCCTTCTTGCATGTAATCAGAGTTTTGTACTAGAGTGCAAAGAGATAGCGTTTATAATTGTTGCAATTTGTTAAAATGATAATGCATTGTTATAGGCTAGTTTCTTAGTGTATTCTGCCTGAGGTTGCATGAATTGTGAGCATTGCCTGTGAAGTGCAGTGGTTGCAGTGTTTGTGTAATTTTTCCATAATGCCATAAAAAGAAGTACTGTGCAGTTTTAAAATCAACATTAAATTCCCAACCAGTCAGTGCATCACATTATTGAATTAAAATGGGTTGTGAGTGCAGTTTCATGTTGACTTGATGATTGCAATTCTATACATTACAGTAACTGTTCTATAATACAGTATATACAATGTATACATACATAACTGTACTACTAAAATTAGTGAAGTGTGCTTAATTGTATTAAATAGAATGTGCATGTGAACTTGATTATAATGTGTGTTGTTCGATATTAAATTTAATGTTAATATATTTTAAATATACTAAATTTCAGCTTCATCACACAAATGTCACATATATATTTAAATACATGACATACGAGTTTTTATAGAAATTAAATTGGGGTATATTCCAGTTTACTATAAATGTTTGTAGGTACAACCCAGCTATAAACTTTAATCATATTTTTAAAATAATAGAAGTAATCCAAGATGTAGATGAGTTTGTTTCTTCATCAGATTTGGAGAAATGTAGCATTGCATCACTTGGTTGCTCTGCAGTGAATGGGTGCCGTCAGAATGAGAGTCCAAACAGCTGATAAAAACATCACAATAATCCACACCACTCCAGTCCATCAGTTAACATCTGGAGAAGAGAAAAGCTGTATGTTTGTAAGAAACAAATCCATTATTGAGACATTTTAACTTTAAACCTTTGCTTCCAGCTAAAATATGAGTTCATAATCAATAATAATGCTTCCTCCAGTGGAAAAAGTCCTCCTCCTGTTGTCCTCTCACATCAAAGTCCCCCCTCATATTTGTTTAGAATTGTTTTTGCGTGTAAACTGTGCTTGATCTGTGCTAATGTCTCTCCTTACTAAGAGAAAATGACTTTTTCACTGGAGAAATCAATATTATGGATAGAGGACTCATATTTTAGCCAAAAGCGATTGTTTGAAATTAAAAACGTCTTTTAAAGATTTTTCTTTTACAAACACGCAGCTTTTTGCTTCACAAGACATTAATTGATAGACTGGAGTGTTGTGTTGTGTATTGAGATTCTGACGGCACCCATTCACTGCAGAGGATCCACTGCTGAACAAGTGGTTTAATGCTACATTTCTCCAAATCTGATGAAGAACAAACTCATCTACATCTTGGAGTACATTTTCATTTTTGGGTGAACTATTCCTTTAAGTGGGTCAAAAGCACTCTTATTGCATTTAATATAAATTTGTAACATTCAATTGCAATTAACACGCAGTTAAGTGTCTGAAAACATTGCATGCATTTTACACTTTGTTCTTTTAAATTATATTATCATATTAAGTCCTCTTTTTAAAAGTATGCTAAAGTGCACTTCTTTTTCACAGTAATTACAGTCAAACCACAATTTATTCAGACACCTTCAACATTTTTCACATTATCACAGTTTATTCGCTATAGTTTAGAAAATGGTAATAAAATATGACGAGTTAAACTGTCAGAACAAATTCATCTTGATAATGTCGGATAACTTTGATAGAAAAGTATGTGAGGAATTCAGTTGAAATTTAAGCACACAGTTAGATAATACCAATTTAGGTCAACCAGTTACCAAGCAATGCTTAATTTTGTTTAGATGGTGTAAAAAGGTCACATTAGCAATTAAAGAAAAACACTTCAGCAAAACACGGTCAGGTCGAAGTGTCTAAATATTTTTTGATCCCAAATTTTACTAGTATGAAGTAAATACTGTATGAAGAATTTTTGGGTGTAATATGTCACAGTTTATTTTGCTATCCTCACTTACATAAATTAACTATAGTGTCCTGCACCCACTAGTAAATCAAAACAAGTCAAATTATATCTGGTGTCTGAATAATTTTTGGTTTGAGTGCATGTCTGTCCAATTGAATCCCACTTCAAATGCTGTCTGTAGGTCCAGGGCGTTTGTGATGGAGGCTACACTACAGAGAAGATCCGCATCGTGGAAGGAGTGTGTCTGCTCTCAGGAGACGATCTTTACTGGGAAGACTTGAGACAGTTGAAGGCGTGCCGAGGAGCTGGGCTTCACGCCTGCATGCGTACAGAGACCGTCTCGCTACAGGTGAGCTCCGCCTCTCTGAACGACGGAGAGACCGAGCAGCTACTGCAGGGCGACCAATCAGAGTGCTCGAGTATCAGCACCGCCCACGCCGTGACGGCTCAGCATCACAGCACGCATCCCGACACCGGCTGGGTCCCCAACCGTAAAGCCTCTACTGAGAGCGAAGTGTGAAACTGTACTAACAAGCACGGTCAGCATGGGGGCAGAAACTTCTGAGCAGAAAAAGGCTTGAATACACTGTTATTAGAAGTCAAACAGGTAGGTACGGTCATACGGACCATATATATATATATTTATTAGTGCTGTCAAACGATTAATCGCATCCAAAATGTTTATATTTTAAATATATTTGAAGAGTTCATTTGCATAAACAGATAACTCCATTTATTTTCAAAAATCCAATTTTTTCATTGTGCATTCTAATTAATCTCAGACTGCAGTTTTTTTTATTAGATTAAAAAATAACTAAAAACAGCTAACTAACAATAAAAACATAATAACATAATAAAAAACATGATTTTTCAGTTATGTTTTTGCAAATAAACTCTTATTTTATATATTATATAAATTATATATTATATAAATATAAATATATACATGCAAATATTTTCAAAATATATACTGTATGTGTGTGTATTTATATATAAAGAGTTCATTTACAAAAACAGAAAAAACTCAAAAATCATGTCAAACTGCAGTTGGGTTATTTTGATTAGGTTAAAAAATAGCAAAAAAAAAAAACAAATGCAGCTAAATAAAACATAACATCATAAAAAACAGAGTTATCGTTTTCTGCAAATAAACTCTTCATATACATAATAAATATACACAATACACATATACAACACATCATGATTAATCGTTTGACAGCACTAATATATATATACTTAAGCAACTGACACTGAGGAAAGCTAATGCATACATGCACCAACAGCCAAATTAACTGTAAATACATTTGAGACAGACCTCATACTTGAACGTTTCCTTTGCATTACTCTAAACATCAATAATACACGTATAAAAACGGTACGGCGACATTCGTGCACACAAACCCTCCATCATCTCGCTCCGTTCATCTGGATCGCCTCTCCTCTCCTTTCGGACTACGCAACAGCTTTTGTGTAAACTACAGAGAAGGACGAAGCACGCTGGAGTCAGAGACCTTGTGAGAAGGAAACCGAAAGAGTCTGACGGATATTTTGAGCCTTTTTTGTATACGAGAGAAACTGTTTGAAGTAAACTGCTTTGTGTTTCTAATGCGAGCCGGTTTAGTAAACGCTCTCGCGAGGTGTCAGCATCCAGCCCTCATCTTGCCACGATGAAATGTATTTATGAACTTTCTGTACTTTGGATTGGGTTTTTAATGTTTTCTTCTTCTGAAGTAGTTTTAAAAGCATCAAGACTCGTTCACACACGTTTGTGATGGTGCCAAAGGACAGGATTCACACACTCACGAAGAACCTGTTTTTCAGTTACACTCAATATTTCTAATAAATCCATTTTAAAGAGTATTACAGTTATTTTGTCAAGAATGAAGCCAGTTTTTAAATGTGTCAAAAGTTTGGAATAATTCCGATTTTTTTTTTTTTTTATGGGTCTACATAATTTCACCACGGCTGCATTTATTTGATCATAGTAATATTGTGACATATTACCATTTTAAAGAACCGTTTTCTATGTGAATATATTGTAAAATGTAATTTATTTCTGTGATCAAAGCTGAATTTTCAGCATCATTACCCCAGTCTTCAGTGTCACATGATCCTTCAGAAATCATTCTAATATACTGATTTACTGCTCAAGAAAAGTAAAAAATATGATTTCTGCTATTCAAATGTAAAAGAACGAAAGTAATTGAATAGTTTTATTCAGCTAGGATGCATTCAGACATTTATAAGGTTACAAAAGATGTATATTCCTAAAAACAAAATGCACAAAAATATTAACTGTTTTCAACATTTATAATAAGAATCGTTATTAATATTTGAGCACCAATAGTAGTAAATACAGCCTTGGTGAGCATAGAGACTTTACAAAAACAGTAAATAATGTTAATTATTCCAAACTTTTGGCTGGTAGAGTGTCATATACAGTATATATGTATATAAATATGGTACATGGTTCTGGCTTATCTTCTTATGATGTTATGAATCTGTTCAGAGTTGATTTAGCAACCAAAACAAACCCCAGTCAACCAGTAAAGCACCTTGCACTTGCACATGATTTAGCCGTCTATGAAAAGATAAGGCTATGCTAATGTGTGAGTGAACGTCACAGAATCACGTCCAGGTCATGTTTACTCCAAAATGAAAAGAAACGCCGTTTTCTTATATTGAGTAAGCCCATTATTTCTCAATACCGTAATGCAAATAATAAAAGATTCTCATTATTGTAATATATTTGAGTTGTAAAGTATTTATACATCAGTGTTTTTGTATTTCCTGCTGATTTAAATCATTTTACTTGCAGTAATACCATGAATAAAACATACTGTCATTAGAATCCAATATGAGATGTGATATTTAGGATGCATTTAATGCTCATGGAAAATAATCTCACTTTGCAAAAGTGCAAAATATTCTAAAATAGACTCTTAATGCGAAACGGTTTCTTTTTATTATGCGTCGAGCTTGACTTGGACGTGTGTTTTGTGAGATTCCCCTCTATATTTGGAGATGTTTATGATGCTTTTTTTTGTACAGGTTTATTTTTTTATATGGATTATGAACCCATATGTATTTGAGTTGTCAGAAGCACCTTGGAGGAAGTTCTCCGGGGTTCAGGACTATGTTTTTGCTGCTAAACTCAAACTTATTGGTCTTGGCAGCTCAGATTGTTGCGAGCGGAGATGATCGCTGTTTAGTTCCTCTTCCTCCCCTCCTTGTTTTTCAGAAAAGATGTCAGATTTTCACAATGCATACAGAGTCTTTTGAACAAACATGCATTAATTTTATTCAATTAAATGATATAACCACGTCAGTTGTTTGTAGGGTTGATGCCAGTTATTTAACAGAGTGCTCTTTGTCCTTTTTGTTCCAGTCTCATGTAACTGCTGTAAGTTAACGAAGATATATTTATAATTTCCATCGGTTGTAACTTGTATGTAAATATGAAGATGCTGTATATGTAGTTCTCCTTACTAACAAGCTGTGTGTGACAGTGATTTACTTTGCTTTTTCTATCTTTAATATAAAACTGCATTTGCTTTTGAATACAAATATGGTACTTTTTTGGGTCGCTTTCTTTTAAAGGTACTACATGTATAACATGTTTGAAATCTATCAGCCATATACTTCTATGTGTTAGAAATTATGGGAGTATTACAACTACTTGTTAAGGTAGTGACTGGAAGACCTGTAGAAAATAATAATAATATAGAAATCTGCTGTATTTCAAATATAAGCACACCTCAATGGAGTATGTTAGTGCTTTAATATTTCTGACTTTACATAATCGTATGGTGCCGGTTTCTTCAAGCTGAATATGTTTCAAGCAAAACTTGTTCAATTTTGTCAAAACAATTTCTCTTTCAATTAAAATAAAATACTTAAACAGTCTTCAGTCAGCTTTAATGCAGTGATATTCATTAAACAATTAATGGATAAGATTATAAAGACATTTTTTCTAGTAGCTGTAAGTATATCCTCCTGAGAACTTCCAGAAAAACTGTGATTTTAGTATTTTTTCATGTCATTATATTGTTTAGAGCATAAGTGGAAAAATAAGATTTTTGAAAAATATTTTATTCATATTTTATCTCTGTAGAGGACACTAGGACTACCTTTTTCTAAACATAAAATGGCATGAATAGACATCAAAAAGGCAAAAACAATGGGATTTATTTTAGGTTTCAGGATTTTTTTTATACTGCTGTATAAAGCTGAATAAATAACAAATACATCAATGGAAAGATTATGATAGGACATTAAACATAGTATCTTTATACTGTATCTAATTTGTATTTTAATGTGTTGCTGTTGGGACAGCATTTTGAAAAAATAATTGTCATAATGAGAGTAATAATTGGCCAGGTTTTCATAATATCTAATATTTCATTATTAATTTTCCTATTCAACTGCTATGTATCCCAAAATGCATCATAAACATGATTTTAGTCCCGGTGTCCTCTACAGTGGACATGTATGAAATGATGTCCTGTTTCATAACAGAAAGTCATATTTGAATTTGAAAACCCATAATATGTTCCTGAGATGTTGCTTTATGACTTAAATATACAATATATACAAAATAGAATGCGCTGGTAAGTCTGATTCATTCTACTGAATCGGTTCGTTCTCATGTTTATTTTTGGAAAGTTCGAGTCATTCTTAATTCGCTCTAAACGGACCACTTTGTCTTTGGAAGGTTCGATTCATTCGAGTGAATCGGTTCGTCCGAAACGGACCTAATTCGGAATCCGATTCGTTCTAGTGAATCGCTTTGTTAGAACATTTCTTGTAAATAAATGATTTACTAAAAGAGTCCCTATGGAATTCGAGGTCCATAAATAAACTCTTATTAATAATTCAACGAAAAGCCCAATGCATGTGTAAAATTGTAAAAAAAAAAAAAAAGTTATCATTTTGGATTATTTATTTTACTTTTTACTTTACTTACTTTTGTCCAAAGCGACTTACAAATTAAATAAAATTGACACATGCATATAACAACATTTCAATAATAAACATACATTTTAGTTACTGCAGTTGATAAATTTTTTGCAGTTTTGTTCTTTCATAGGAAATCCCTTTAATTGTGGCTTCGACGCGTTATCTAGTGTTTTTCCGTGTCAGTTCCACACTCCGGCACATAGGTGGCAGTAATGCGTCGCTCTGTTCCTTCACAACCCGGCAGTGGATCCACAGAAGCACATCACTAACTAGATTTCAATCAGTAAATAAAGACCCTTCCGTTGATTTTTGGCAGCATTTGTCATGAAAATGACGGAGGAAAACACCGCTGTTAAGCTGAATGTTACTGAAGATGTTGGGCTGCTAATAAAAAGAAAGGATGAGATTGAAGAGCAGATTAAAGCGTACTACGACATGCTCCAAACCGTGAGTTCAAACCAAAGATATTAATGCATTTAAATAGGTTTCGTCATTAAACCCAATAATAAGGGAACATCTTAAACCAACTGGTTTATCTGGAGTCAGATTAATTAAAGGACAGAATTTGACACATGCATGCAAAAAATGAAAATATGCACACACAGTTTTCAATGTATTCAATTCTGAAATTCTCACGAAAATTAAAAAAAAAAAAACATGGTTAAACTACAATTCAACCATGTTTTGATACAATAACCATAGTTTAATCATGGTATTAAAAATGGTAGCAAATCTGTGGTAATCTGCCAAAAAAGAAACATTACTACATTTCAATCATAATAAAACCACGGTTAATTTTTGTAAGGACTAACAGAAGTGTTGCTCTACCTAAATCACATGTTTTCATACATTTTATTTGTTTCTAAACTTGTGTTTAACAAGTTTAAATCAATAGTTTTGTTTTTCAATCTTTATATATATATATATATATATGTGACCCTGGACCACAAAACCAGTCTTAAGTGTCAATTTTTCGAAATTGAGATGTATATATTACCTGAAAGCTGAATAAATAATCTTTCCATTGATGTATGGTTTGTTATGATAGGACAATATTTGGCTGAGATACAACTATTTGAAAATCTGGAATCTGAGGGAGCAAAAAAATCTAAATATTGAGAAAATCTCCTTTAAAGTTGTTCAAATGAAGTTCTTAGCAATGCATATTACTAATCAAAAATTAAGTTTTAATATATTTACGGTAGGAGATGTACAAAATATCTTCATGGAACATGATCTTAATATCCTAATGAATTTTGGCATAAAAGAAAAATCAATAATTTTGATCCATACAGTGTATTTTTTGGCTCTTTACTACAAATATACCCAGCGACTTAAGACTGCTTTTGTGCTCCAGGGTCACATATGACTAATTATTAAGTAGTCTTGAACTTTCATCTTTTCAAATACTTAAATAAAAGACATCTATTATATTAGTTCCTGTTCCCACCAATCAGTTAAGAATAATAGATAGGACAAAATTGTGATTGACCCATGTACCTTATAAGCCCACTCTGCACTTCTCACTTTTGCAAAATTGATTTAATACTCTTTTTATTGGTAGATTGTTCAGATATCAATTAGGAAAGCACTCGATGCAGTCAGACGTTTAATTAGACTGTGGTCTAGCTTGCCAGCCCTCTCCGTTGGCTCAACGGCTGGGTTTTGGCCATAGATTTGTAATATAGTTTATTATAGCCAGCTTATCGCCATGTTGCTTGCTGATATGTTTTGGTTTAATATTACACAGCAGGAGACCAAGTTATTCAGTCACAAAGAAATAAGGTTTTGTTATACTAACGCATTTAGAATATGTTTTTTTTTTTTTAAGTCTTGTAAAGACATTTCTTCCTAACGTGTGTGTGTGTGTGTGTGTGTGTGTGTGTTTGCACAGCAGGCCGGTGTAGGCATGGAAGCTCCTCTGGTTGATGTGGAAGGCTTTCCTCGTGCAGATGTGGATTTGTACAAGGTCCGAACAGCAAGGCACAATATCTCCTGTGAGTACATTTTTCACCTGTTCGTTATGGTTCGTTTCCACCCAGCGGTACGGGTCGGGACCGAACGCCCTGATCCAGCTTGCTTTTCCACCGCTAACCGTACCCTTACTTGATTGGCGTGGTGTATGCTGGAAAGTAGCGATCGACGATAAAGCGCGACCATAAGCACAACTTTGCCTCTTTTGGTTAAATGTCAGTTTTAATGAACAATAATAGCCATTATAAAAGTATAAGAACAAAGTATAAGAGGAAATAAAGACAAAAGCAAACAATTCAGTGAAGTACAGTCAGCGCTGTACTACGGTAAAGTTCCAAATAAATATATAAAGTTAAACATAACTTTGTGCTCAGCCAAAACGATATGACCAGGAACAAATAATAAATTCATGAGACCATGAATGCCTGTTAAATATACACAAAACAAATCGTATCTCATGTTGAATCACTACAGAGACATCAGGGCTGCTCTAGGCCGGATACACGAGCACTGAGCGCCCGCTGATCGCATGGAGCTCTGAAATCGGCATATTTACCAAATAGATGCTATTTTTATAAATAAACCACAGATTTGAGTTTTAAACAACTACGTTCTCGTCTGAAAAACTCCTAAAACTACATTTCATGACACAATAACATTAATATTTTGAAAATTAGGCAGGTTTTTGGGCAATGATGTTTCACAAGAACAGACAAGAACGCATATTGAGAAACGGCTATTGTCTGTGTGAAAATATAAAATGATAAAATTCACTATTATATTTTCTTGTGTTTGCGCACTCTGATGTAAATAAGCCGAACACAGCAGAGCGGAACGAGTGAGTGCTAGGTACCCCAACGAAAGGGTACCAAAAAAGTGGTACGGTACGGTTCGCTATTTTGGTACCATTCACAACTTCTGACAATGGAAACGGACATAATTGCGTACCGTACTGAACCGTTCCACTCGGGGGAAACAAGCCATTAGATGATTGTGATGAATGTTCTCACGCCTTTTCGTGTTAGTGAACACAAAACATATCATTTGGCTTTTGGACGTGTATAATTGTATATAAATGGGTAAAAGATAAGGGATTTTCAAGCATCAAAACAATAACATTTAATTGAATTTATTTATTAGTATTAACCCCTTGAGATGTACAGTGAATGAAATGTGACCGTTTCCTTTGAAAACTGCAGCGGCTAGCATACATTATGCTTTCAGTTTGAATAGAAATTTTGTACAGTACAGTTCGTCGATCTAAAATTGTAACTGTGCATTAACAGCTGTCATCCATGTCGGTACGCAAATGCGCTGTCAGAACTTATTTACACAGAGCATTTTTAATATTGGACGCGCATGCGGACCATAGGCTACATTATGTGTCGCACTGTTTTTTCCTCTTGTTTATCTGTTAACTAAATCAAATATTTCAAGAATTTATTCCTT
The DNA here is from genome assembly GCF_936440315.1 of Barbus barbus. NCBI lineage: Eukaryota > Metazoa > Chordata > Actinopteri > Cypriniformes > Cyprinidae > Barbus > Barbus barbus. The sequence goes on from NC_136729.1 coordinate 45,258,903, forward strand.
GCATGTATATATGTACTGCAGATTATATATATAATGTAATATAATATTTAATATTACTAGCTACTGTACTACTCTTTGTTCAAAATAAATGAAAAGAAACCGAACATAGTAGATTTGTTGTTTTTTTCCTGTTGTACCGAAATCGTATCGAACCGAGGTACGTACCGAACCGTGACATCTGTGAACCGTGCCACCCCTAATTGATCTGTGTATCTGATCACAACATAAGCCAAAAAATATACAAAAAAATCAATACCATCTTCAAAAATAACATGTAAAATATGATAAAGTTTGCTTAAACATCTTAAATGATGTAATAGATCGAATATCAGCAGGTAAATTATTCCTGTCTATTGTCATGAAAGCTCTTTTACCAATTATTTTTGTATATTAGAATGTCCTTTTTAATTGTATTTTTTTCTAAGCCTTTCATTTTTAATTAATTTCATTTTTGTGATTTTCAGAAAACACCCACTAAAATGACATTCGGTGTAAACAATCATTTCCACCTGACAATAATTGGACATACTGAAGTTTGTTCACCCTACACATGTATAGTGGAAGCAATGTCAAATATTGGTGTCATTGTATAGAAAAACCCTCAAAATGACACAATCTGGTTACAATACTAACCGTCTCAACTGAGTCTTCTCTCACCAAAGCTGCAATTATTTGATCAAAAAATAGTAATATTGTGAAGGATTTTTACCGTTTAAAATAACTGTTTTCTATGTAAATACAGGTACATCTCAAAAAAATTTAATATCTTGAAAAAGTTAATTTTTTCTTGTAACTTTTTTTCAAAAAGTGAAAATTTCATATTCTAGATTCATTACACGTAAAGTAAAACATTTCAAAACAAAATTGTTTTAATTTTGATTAAAGTCAAAAATCCAGTACCTCAAAATATTAGAATATTTATATTTGAGTTTCAATTAATGACCATCTCTACAGTATAAATCAGGGTATCTCTTGTTCTTTGAAACCACAATAATGGGGAAGACTGCTGACTTGGCAATGATCCAGAAGATGAACATTGACGCCCTCCACAAAGAGGGTAAGTCACAGAGGGTCATTACTGAAAGCTGTGGCTGTTTACAGAGTGCTGTATCAAAGCATATTAAATGCAAAGTTGACTGGAAGGAAGAATTTGGGTAGGAAAAGGTGCACAAGCAACAGGGATGACCGCAAGCTTGAGAATACTGTCAAGCAAAGCCGATTCAAACACTTGGGAGAGTTTCACAAGGAGTGGGCTGAAGCTGGAGTCAGTGCATCAAGAGTCACCACGCTCAGACGTCTTCAGGAAAAGAGCTACCAAGCCACTTCTGAACCAGAGACATCGTCAGAAGCATCTTACCTGGGCTGTGGAGAAAAAGAACTGGACTGTTGCTCAGTGCTCCAAAGTCTTCTTTTCAGATGAAAGTAAATTTAGTATTTAATTTGGAAATCAAGGTCTGGAGGAAGAGTGGAGAGACACTGAATCCAAGCTGCATGAAGTCCAGTGTGAAGTTTCCACAGTCAGTGATGATTTGGGCTGCCGTGACGTCTGCTGGTGTTGGTCCATTGTGTTTTATCAAGTCCAAAGCCAAAATGCAGCCGTCTACCAGGAGATTTTGGAGCACTTTATGCTTCCATCTGCTGACAAGCTTTATGGAGAAGCTGATTTCCTTTTCCAGCAGGACTTTAGCACTTGCCCACACTGCCAAAACCACTTCCAAGTGCTTTGCTGACCATGATATTACTGTGCCTGACCTGAAGCCCATATGGAATCTATGGGATATTTTCATGAGAAAGATGAGAAACAGTCGGTCCAACAATCCAGACGAGCTGAAGGCTCAATAGTGCCTCAGCAGAGCCACAGCCTGATCGCTTCCACGCCGTTCCTCACTGATGCTGGAGTTTGTGCTACATGAGCCCCGACCAAGTATCGAGTGCATAAATGAACATACTTTTAAACATACCTTTACATAACTTGAACTTCTCTGCTTTACAAATCCTTTTTTTGATTGATCTTAGGAAATATTCTAATATTTTGAGATACTGGATTTTTGACTTTCATGAGCTGTAAGCTCTAATAATAAAAATTAAAACAAAAAAACATTTGAAATGTTTTACTTCACATGTAATGATTCTAAAATATATGAAAGTTTCACTTTTTGAAATAAGTTACAAGAAAAAATGAACTTTTTCACGATATTCTAATTTTTTGAGATTCACCTGTATTTTGTAAAATGTAATTTTGAGCATCATTACTCCAGTCTTCAGTGTCACATGATCCTTCAGAAATCATTCTAATATACTGATTTGCTTCTCTCTTTCTTTATATATATACCTTTTTTGTAACTTTTCAAGTTCTTAATTTTTTTTTATATAATTTTTTAAGGTTTACAGAATGACCACAAAGCTATCATGGTGGAGATCGAGGAGGCACTTCATAAGCTGCATGCAACAGCAAAGGTCAAACATGAGAAAGATGAGACAAAGATGGAAGTCACTGAGCCGACTGTGTCTCTGCCAGCCCCGTTTGCACTGGTAGATGCCGTAACACAGGGCTCCCCTGCTTCTCAGGCCGTGAGTTTGTGCCCCTCTTCTAACTTAAAACTTAAAAAGTCTGCTTGAAAATGAATATGCAGCATTAGAAGTAAAATAGGTTGCAGCTTGTAAATGTTGTTTCATGTTGACTTTAAGATCCTGTATATTTAATGTTAATTGTGTTCTTCTAAGTTGCATAGATTGCAAGGTTTATTTCGTTTCATAGTAGTACTTAAGTCTCTTTTGACCCTATACAGAAACTGATGATGCATCTAGAGAGTTTGAAACAGATTTCTATTCTCCTCTGTTTGTAGGGTTTGCGAGTTGGTGATGAGATTATAGAGTTTGGGTCCATAAATACACAAAACTTCAGGAATCTGCGTGACGTCGCTTCTGTTGTCCAACATAGTGAAGGGGTTTGTTGTACCTCCAAACTCTTTACTTATTCTTCTTAATACTTTGCATTCCTGATCATATACTACATGATTCAGTTTAATTTTGTCCTCGCTAATTTCTGTTTATCGTAGAAATCCCTGCGTGTTGGAGTAATTCGAAGTGGACAAGAAGTGCATCTTAATTTGACTCCGAAGCAGTGGTCTGGTAGAGGACTACTGGGGTAAGTACTGTCTTTATTCAATTTAATTAGGAAAAGGTAAAGGCTTTAAAGAACTCTGTTAAAAACAATTGAATATCATTAATAGTGACATATTTATTCTTCTGTCAATAGGTGCAACTTAGTACCTCTCCACAGATGACCAGTGAAAGGGCAAGGATCATTTTCATGCCAAACAACACGCCTCTTCTGCATTAAATACATTTGCATTGGGTTAACTTTAGTTTTCTTTTTTTTGCTTTCATTGTAAAATTAAGTAAATAAATGACCAAGGAGAGGTGACAGACCATTTAGTATCAGATTTAATTAATCAAATTACAGTTTTATTAGAAGAACACCAATAATGTTTGAATCTTCATTTTTTGGGTGAACTATCCTTTTATTATGAGTGATACACACAGTACAGGATTTCAGTCTTTTATTTTTCTCACATGAAAATCGGATTAAAAATGACTTGGAAACTTTTACCATGCCTTCATTTTCTTCTTACTTCTCAAATGCCTTATAATTTCACACACATATGAAATATTACATGCTTAAAACTAAGTTAAAATAAAGTATGAAAAAGAAAATCATTTCAATATCTCATAAAAAAGGTTTATATATACACTGCCGCTCAAAACTGATTTTTAATGTTTTTAAGGGAGTATCTTCTGCTCATCAAGGCTGTATTTATTCGATCAAAAATACAGAAAAAAACAGTAATATTGTGAAATCTTATTGCAGTTTCTAATATTGGTTTCCTATTTTAATACACTTTAAAACAGAATTTATTCCTGTGACGCAGCGCTGAGTTTCCAGCATCATTACTCCAGTCTTCAGCGTCACATGATCCTTCAGAAATCATTATAATATACTGATTTATTATGAGTGTTGAAACTGTTGTGCTGCTTCATATTGTGTTTATGCACCTGTGATGCTTTTTTTCTTTGATTCTTTGATGAATACGACGTTAAAAAGAGCAGCATTTGTTCAAAATAGAAATCTTTTCTAACAATACAAGTCTTTACTATGACTTTTTATTCATTTAACACATCTCTCCTGAATAAAAGTATTAATTTATTTAAAAGAAAAGAAAGAAAAACTGTAATGACCCCAAACTTTTGAATAGCATTGTATATTGTGTAACACAATTTATTTTTTAAATAAATGCTGTTCTTTTTAGCTTTTTATTAATCAGAGAATCCTAAAAAAAATATCACAGGTCCCCAAAAATATGAAGCGGTTTCCAACAATGATTATAAATCAGTATATTATAATGATTTCTGAAGAATCATGTGACGCTGAAGACTGGAGTAATGATGCTGAAAATACAGCTTTGAGCACAGAAATAAATTACATCTTCAAATATATTAAAATAAAACTCTTATTTTAGTTACGGTTTTTTTTCTGTATTTTTGATCGAATAGATACAGACTTGTTGAGCAGAAGAAACATTAAAAATCTGATCCCAAACTTATCTTATAGAATGATGCATATGCTGCTCTGCGTACGCTGTTCTGGGCCTTGACTGTTAATAGTTTTAAACATGTAAAGCAGACCGGGTTAACCTTACAGTAGTACTCAACACTGATTACTGCCAGGCTTTCCAGCAGAGGATGAGGCTCATTAGCATATAAAGAGATATGCACCGAAACAGAGTTGTTTTTAACAAGGTAAAAAGGGTGTTGTTTTTCACGACCACTGAGATTTCGAGAAGACCCTAAAGAATCACACCAACTTGTGGAAAATGGGCATCCGATGTCCCCTTTGAAGCACAGCCACCACAAAATCAGACTTACTTTGAGATCATTCTGAGGTTAAATACAGATTTAAAAGTTTAATAGCTATGTTACTGTTTTTGAAATCAAGTATTTGCATAGCTATGACTGGAAACACTGGAATCTAACATTGAAAAAAAAATTTAATCTTAAAAAAAATTAATCGGATAAAAGAGTTATCGGATAAAAAAATCAGATGTAACCCCCTTTTTTATTTTCATAACTGTAATTGAATTACACATTTTTTCTTAGTTACTTTTACTTTGTAATTAAATGATGTAATCCCGTTACATGTAACGAGTTACTCCCCAACACTGCATGCATGTATATATAAAATCAAATAAATATATTGTAAAATTCCTAAACTCTTACAGCTTTATTATTCACAGAGTCGATATAAATACATATTTCAGTCACCAAAACCATACAATTGGGTACATTTACACTTATGATTATGAAATTTGGTCAACAAAGACAAAAAGTACATTTTCCAAAAGTGTCCAGGTCCGTCGCGAAGGAAGTGCGCAGCAGGAGCGAGTTTCCCGGATGGAGCTTTGTCGCCATATTTGGTCACCGGTAGGATAACGTTAGGAGGATTTTGCTGCTGCTGTAACGTTATTTATTCACTTTGCATCCGTCTGGACAAACAAACAGCGCCTTTTCCACCTCCTCCCGGTCCCGGTAACATGGCAGATCGAGAGCACTTGGTTTATCAGGCTAAACTAGCAGAACAAGCCGAGAGATACGATGGTGAGTTGTGTTTGGCTAATCGTGCTGCTACGCATTAGCATTAACCTACAGCTATAAACATAGAGATGTCGTGTTATTACTGATAAAAGTGTGTGCTGGACCCAGTAACTAAGCGCTATCGTTCACCTGTGTCTGTATCTGTGGACATGGGAAGAAACGGCCAGGAGATGTTTGGAAAGGCCCGAGCTAACGTTAGCTCAACACAATGAACTGAAGTAATGTGCTCACATTCAGAAGAACTGCTCTAAATCTTGGTATTTGGACCAGTAATAGAATTGGTTGCATCTGAGAGCATGTGATTCAGAGAATATACAGCATTTCAAGCCTAAAACATACATTGTTGTCATTTTCTGAACACAAATCCGAGTGGGTTCAGATTTTAGGTGATGCAACAGTGACTAGCTGTTTGTTCTGCACTTATTGAACGTGTATTGATTAAATATATTGAATATTTTTACTGTGTCAATGTTTGTGTGGACCCTTGATGTTGACAATACATGGTATTAAATAAGGCACAGGGGCGAATGAACAGTGCAATTTATCCCATTTTGTAGAAAAAAAACGTTTTAAACTTCTGTACTTTTTTTCCATGGACTATTGAGATTGACATTTTGTTTTGGACGAGAGAGAACTAGAGCGGTAAGGTTTGTTAGCATGACAAAAACTATTAAAATACTTCTAAAAGCTTTGATTTTGAAGGTTTTTACCATCTATATGCCAGACAACAAACACAGTGGTTAGATAAACCAAAAGATGGATAGAGACCCCCCCCCCCCCCCCCCCCCCCCTCTCTAAATGGTTTAGTTTTAAAAAAATTTAAATAAAAGTGAAAAACTAAACAAAACGAGTAAACTAAAATGATTAAGGAAGTGTATATTTGTTGGTGAATGTCAACTTGCGTATTTGATTTTATTTGAAATGGATACAGATTATTTGCATTTTTCTGTGCCCAAAAACTGAGCATAGACGACAGAGAGAGGACTAAATTAAGCTGTTTTATTTCCAACATGCACTCATTCATGACTGTTACAAGTTTGGGACATGACTTGACAGATTGCATGACTCTGTGAGTTTGTTATTTCTAAGCTCCAAGCATAAACAATATATTAAGCATTTATGTAATGCATCTCATTCGTGCAATAATGGCTGTTATGTTCAAGTTTATTAAAGCAAACCAAGGTTGTTGTTTTTTGCCAATTTTGTGTGAAATTCTCAAAACACCCACGAGATGGCAGAATTAATCAGTGGATCCAATAAAAAACAACAAAAATGATATCCAATTATGGAACAAAATGCTTTAATATTGGTAGAAATATTAGTACAACAGGTAATTGGTTGTTGTTTACTTGTATATACTTAAATGTTAATTATGCATGTCACAACGTGGAAAAGATCTGTCACTATAAGTATAAATATAATGTAAAATGTCTTGAAATAATTGTGTACTTTTCCTAACCCTTGAACCCTAGCATCTGCTTCAATCATTTGATATTACTAGTTTGAACGTTAGCTTTCTTGTTAAACCACTCAGTTGTGATATTCAGTGTTGTTTTGTACTAAATTTATTGCTCTCCAGGTCTTTGTTGATGGGTTTTCTTTGTGTCATTTGGATGATTCTTCTCTCTGTGTTTCAGAAATGGTGGAGTTTATGAAGAGCGTTGCAGGAAAGGACACAGAGCTCACAGTAGAGGAGAGAAACCTGTTGTCGGTGGCGTATAAGAACGTGATTGGGGCTCGACGAGCCTCCTGGAGGATCATCAGCAGCATTGAGCAGAAAGAGGAGAGCAAGGGAGGAGATGGCAAACTCAAAATGATCCGAGAATACAGACAAATGGTGAGACTATATGGAGCCTTAACTCATGAGCATCTGGAGTTTTATTGGCATATAGGTAGACCTGAGAAATAAAGATATTCGTCAGTGAAATAATACAGAATGAATGAAAAAATAAAACTAAACCGGTGATGGTTTCATGTCAGGTTATCATTACTCGTACTGTAATCATTTTGTTGATTCAGGTGATTTTTAAATGCTAAACATGTTTGATTTAACCCTTGTGCAACCTTATGGATTTATTTATTTTAGTCTTTTGATAATTTTGCATGTGTTAATGCTAACTGCATAAATTTTGGCTCAGGTGTGTGTTTTTATTGGAATTTTAATATTGTGTGTGTGTGTTTGTAATATTTGAGAGAGAAAAACTCTACTGTAAATCACAAAATCCAACCACTGTGTGCATCAGCAGAGTTTTGCTGGCATCTAATGGGGAAAATGTGGTACTGCACCAAACAAAATTTTACTGAAAGCTCATTTTTTGAGATATCAACCTTACATTTGGAACACAACTTTAGATATATGGCTTTGATTTTCTAGTAGGTTTAGAGTTCAACATGTTTCATAAAATATATATTTTATATAAAATATTTTTTATAAGTCATTTTCATAAACTTAAACGTGTATAACTTTTTTTTTTTTTTGGTTTCACTTTTTAAACAGTTTACTTCAACAATCTGCCACTAAAATTACACTTTTTTTTTTTTTTTTTATCAATGCACAAGGGTTAATATATCAAATGATTATTTTGTAGTAGAAGTCAGGAGAATGACAAGTTATTTAATTTTTCTTTTTCTTTGAGGTTTGACATGCTGAATACAAACAGCACATTACTTTTTGTGCATCATTAACAGTGCTCATGAAAACCAAGAAAATATGTTTACAACTTACCAACAAGCTAATTTATTATTACTCATGCATAGAAATTACATGGCACATGCACAATGCTGAGCTAACAACAGTTTAACATAAATGGTTACCAAAAGTGAGTCGTCCAAAACTTCAAAAGTGGTCAAAGTCAAAAAATTATCCAACATACAGTCCCACAAACCTCTAGAATGTCCCCATCCTTGCAAAAGCAAAATATCTTCAGAAAATTAAAAAATGCAAAGTTAGTACAAAAGCTTATCTTTCATAATTATTGATAGAAGACAAATTTACCTGACCTAAATTTTTACCAAAGTACTGATGCTACGTGAAAAGAATTAGTGCAATGTTAATTAGCAATACAGAATTACAGAAGAACCATACATTTAAGTGAAGTGTTTTAAACCTCTTAATAAACATTTAAATAATAAAATGTTTTTTCTTTTATAATACTTTAATACCTCAATCTATAACTTGAAACCCTTTGATTTGTGAGCTCTGTGACTCCGAGACAGTCATGTGCGTGTAATCTAGATGTACATGATGCCATTATTACTCTTCTTACCTTTTGCAGGTTGAGAACGAGCTGAAATCTGTTTGCAATGACATACTGGATGTACTGGACAAACACCTCATTCCTTCAGCCAACACAGGAGAATCCAAAGTTTTCTACTACAAAATGTAGGTGTTTGACGAATCAAAGTACATGTGTGCATGATTAGTCTGCTTCAAGGTATACATTTAATAATTTAATATACAAGGTATACCTATAAATAATGTATAGGTCTCTTAGATGGGTGAGGTTCTGCCTGTTAAATATATGCCTGCTTTATTTCTGTCGAGCATGGCACTATTCCCTCATGTAGGTCATGGATTTGATTCCCAAGGAACGTGCATCATTTATTAAAAGTATACCTTGAAGCATACTAATCAAGTTTTTGCAGAGCATTATCAGGACATTTTGAAATTGAGTCCCTGAAATGTTTACATGTATTTTTTTGTCTTTTTTAAATGCAGTGCTTGCTTAAAGGGATACTTTTCTGTGAACTGGTTCTTTTGGGTGTTGTTTCAAACTGATTCACCAGTTTATGTAATCACGCAGTGATGGAACGTATATGCATTTATATTATTAAAGCACTCCGTAATGATGTGAAATGTGGATGTTTTACATGTTTATTCACTTTAAATGCTTTAGACTGGTCTTCATTAGCACACCTTTTTTATATAAACAATGAGAAACCATAACTTTAAATTGGACCCTTCATTTAAGTGTGCATATCAGCTTTTCTTTAACAAAATGTGAATACCCCGAAAATGTGCATAGTATGCATTTTAATGTTTCTGCATACAGTAGCCTACTTTATTCATTATAATGGAGTTGTGTGTTTTTGAACACATTTCTGACAGCAAGAGCTCAGAATAGTCATTGTAGCTGATAAGGAGATAATGAATCTTTTTACACACACTTATTTCGGTGTTTGTGTGTGTCTGCAGGAAGGGTGACTACCACAGGTACCTAGCAGAGTTTGCCACGGGTAATGACAGGAAGGAAGCAGCGGAGAACAGTTTGGTGGCGTATAAAGCTGCCAGTGACATTGCCATGATTGAGCTCCCGCCCACACATCCCATCCGGCTCGGCCTCGCACTCAACTTCTCCGTCTTCTACTACGAGATCCTGAACTCCCCCGACCGCGCCTGCAGGTTGGGCTTCTTTTCTTCTCACTTAAATGTTTATTTAACTGCACTGACACTATTGGATGAGAACTATATTTGAAGTGATTTGTGCTAAGTAAAGACACTCTTCTCTTCTGATTAAACACTTATTGTCCTGATCATTAATGTCAAGCTGCTTTGAAACAGCCCATGTTGTATAAATCACTATAAAAATAAATGTGACTTGATATATTAACAGAAAATGTGTGCGTGTTGGTGTATAAAATCAATTAACTGTGATGCAGTTTGTGATTCCAGTTATTGAGAAAGAAATGTGGTTTCAATCTACAACTCAATGAAAAAGATTAATTTATTATTTTTGATTAATTTTAAGACATTTTAATGCAGCCCCTGGTTGACAACCACAGAAACCCCATCTGAAAAAGTCAGTATGACTCTCCACTCGTTCCTCTAACAGGTTGGCGAAGGCGGCGTTTGACGATGCGATAGCGGAGCTGGACACGCTGAGTGAGGACAGTTACAAGGATTCGACGCTCATCATGCAGCTGTTACGGGATAACCTGACGCTCTGGACCTCAGACATGCAGGGAGACGGTGAGACGTGTGTCTTAGAGAAGGGAAAGCTGTTCTGCTATAGTTGACTGACGCATAAATCTGAGAAAAGTCCTCTGGATTACGTACTGATTCAAGGCCCTTTCAGGAGCTTCAAAAACAAAATAGATCTGAAATGCACTGTGAAGTACAATGCGCTGCAAAAATCATTTTCTCAAACAGTATTTTTGTATCGTTTTTTAGTAAAATAACTAAACATTTTTTTTAAATTGAAGATAACAGATAGGGGAAGAGACCATAATAAAGCCACAGGCAATGTAATCCCACAGGCTGTATTTTGAAAAGAAAAAAAAATTATAATTAAGAACTTTTTTTATTTATTTATTAAATTAAAAGTGTTTTATTCGATTGTAATAATTTTAATCTGAGGAAATAGTTTTAATATGTTGTTAACCTTGAAAACATTTTAATCAAGATAATCCAAATTTAGTTTAAGAACCTTTAGGAAAAACAGGTCTTGAATATATTTTCTATATTTCTACAATTTTCTTTCATTTATAATTTGCAAGTATGTTTTTTTTTTTTGCTGTGAAAAAGAAGCTGGCATGGTGTAAAAAAAGGTTATTTGTTAAAAACAAAAAAAGGTTGTATAGATTCCCTGCGATTATTAAATATTGTTATTGTCAAATTGTTGTTTTGGTGATACCCTTCAAAAAAGGTTTTAATCAAATTATTACAAATTTAGTTTTTCTGAAAAATTTGAATTTCTATCATCTTTTAGTAACGCAAAAATGGTTGTGAAATACATTAATAAAAATAAAAAAAACCTTTGGCTAGAAAAGATTGCATTGTTTATCCATAAACATAAGTTACTTCAAATCTAGTTTTAGAATGTTTTGAAAAATGGATCTTAAATATCACTGTTTTTATTTCTATATTTTTAAGTGTATGGTTTCCATCATAACTCAAGTATGATTTTCCTCACGGAAAAAATGGTGAAACTGCCATGGTGTTTATAAGAAGAAATGTATTAAATAAAAATAGTTATTAAAAACCTTCATTGATTACATTAAATCTCCATAAATTTAGCATTATTGTCAAATAAGGAGCAGTTCCGTTAAACTCTGTTCTTAAGCAAATTAAACTAGGAACCTATTGGACTGTGTTTAATAGGGTCACGTCCCATATGCACATGTAGATCTGTCTGTTTCTCAGTGGGGTCTGTAAGTGCTGCTGCTGCTGTGTTAATTGTTTTGATGATCCATGACATGATTAGAGAGCCATGCTGTTGCCGGATGAGCTGCTGGAGGAGAGTTGTTTCTCCTTAAAAATCATGAACTTCCTACCACTTGATTGCTCTGTATTTTGTATTTGGATTAAACGGATAAACAAAGTGAATGTAACGATGTAGGCATATATTATTAGCAAAAAAGGGTTAAAATCACATTACATTCTAACATTGTAACATTGCAATCTAAAAACAAATAATGCTTTTAAAGCAGAAGTTTTATTAAACTAAAGATGAAAATAATAATAAAAAAGCACAGACTAATGGAGTAAAATGGCTATTTTGATTACCCCATTACACTTTACAGTTAGTGCTATCAGACAAATACACGTACTTGTAGGTTTAACATTCTACATGTCACACATTGTCCAACTACAAATATTTCAAAGTTACAAAGTTATTGTGCTCCTGTTTCATTGAGCTCTGTCAGTTTGGTGCGCATGCACTTCTGACAGCAAAATGGAAATATTTCCATGGCTTTCTAACATTTACAGATGGAGAATATACCTGTGAAATGTAAGTTATGCATCAAGGAAAACAGCACATCTCAAACACATTAAACAGCATGAGTCTCTGTCAGAGCTTACTGCCCAGCCCTACAAGGAATAAACTAAAAAATCTTGTTCTTTACAGTTGTTGTCTGCTAGTGTGTCACATCTGATGCTGTATTCACACAGTTTCCTCCTGGGTGTTTGTTGATTACTAATTTCTCACCACATGTGGAGGATTGAAGGGAAACTGAAACCCCTGTGGAAGAGTTTGTCGTGCACAAATCTGAAGCCTGGTCAGCCAGTTGTAAACCTGTTTGAAATTGGTTTACGGTATCTAGTGACTAGTTGCAGCATCTCACAAATGCACTAGCTTTGTGTGTTAGGCTGAGAACATGTACGGTGTGGAGTTTGTCTTGTAGTGTGAAGCCACTGTAATACAGACTTTTTTTTTTCTCAGGTGAAGAACAAAATAAAACAGCGCTGCAAGATGCTGAGGATGAAAAACCGTGAGATGTGATCGCCAACATGCTAAACCCCTTTCTCTCTCTCTCTCCATCTGTCTGTCTGTCGCTCTCGCTCATATGCATCCCTGTCTCTCAGGGAAGCTCATGGTGTCATAGAGAAGAGTTCAGATGCTAAATGCTGGTTCTGTCCATCCCTGTCTATCACTGTATCTGTCTTTCTTTCCTCTCGCTTCTTGTTTCATACCTTTGCTCTTGCCTATTTGACCATCTACACTAGTTTGGAATAATTAAAGCTTTTAAATGTTTTTGAAACGAGTCTCTTCTGCTCACCAAGGCTGCGATTATTTGTTCAAAAATACAGTAAGTGAAATATTACTACATTTAAAATAGCTGTTTTCTATGTAAATATATTGTAAACTGTCATTTATCTTCAGCAACATTACTCCAGTGTCACATGATCCTTCAGAAATAGTTCTAATATGCTGATTTGCTGCTTAATGGTGTTTTAATGGAGGAAATAGTAAGCATCAAAAACGGTTTCCAACAATGATTAATAGCCATTATTAATAACTGAGCAGCAAATAAGCACATAATGATTTCTGAAGGATCATGTGACCGTGAAAGCTGGAGTAATGATGCTGAAAATTCAGCTTTGATCAGCATTAAATTACATCTTAAAATATATTCAAATAGAAAAGTTATTTAAAATTGTAATGGTATTTCACAATATCACTGTATTTCTCATTAAATAAATGCAGTCTTATAGAGCAAAAGAGATGTCATCTTTCATAAACAATCTTTTGTTCGGTAGTATATTTTTATGGGTTTTAGGGTTTTATTATTTTTTTAATCTTAAGTGTTTTTTAATTAACTGTTGACTTAGATCGTATATGATTATATGAGGCCAGAATGTAGAGTTTCCTCTCTGTAAGGTTTGGTTTTACTACCTGTTGCTAGATCCTCGAGAATCACACTTTTATTACATAAGTTTTCATTTGCATATTTCTTTATCAGTGTTGTTCTGTCAGTTGTTGAGCTCAATGGCCATTATTGGAGGCATTTCTTTTCTTTTCTTGAGGAGTAGATATTCAAGCTGTTTATCATAAATTCACCCTCACAAACATTTCCTTAAAAGCGAAGTGTTTTTATATTTGTCAGCAGGTTCTCTGTCTGTGGTATGGTGTGGTGTGGTGTGATGTGATGTGGTCGGTGACAATGGGTCAATAACTATAATGCTTTTCAGGCTTTTAGAAAATGAATGCAACCCTCGCCTCCCTGTTATTCAGAGGCCGCTGCTGCAGAAATATTGCTATAGAGCCGTAAATAAGAGGCTTTTTGTGTTTTAATGGAGGAAAAAAAAAAAAAATCTCAAGATCAGATGCATTAGTTCTCCTTCAGTTGAGTATCAAGTGAAACTCTAGTTAGGGATGTTGGTGACACTTTACAAAAACGGTTTTATTTGTTAATAGTAGTTAGAATGAGTTAACAGTGAACAACACTTAAACACCATTCATTGACCGTAGTTCAATTTTAACACTAATACATTTTTAAAATCAAGTTATAATTAATGCGCTCAAATTAACATGAATACATGAACAATCGTTTAATAAATGCTATAAAATTTGATTACACTATTTTAAGGTTTCCTTAGCACACTGTTATGCAATTAAGTACTGTGTAATATTAATTAACATGTATTTACTATAGAATTTAAGGGTAGTTGCTTGTAATTATGCACAATGCTGTTATTACTACAGTAAGTATAGTAATGTGCAACAAGGAGACTGTAAAGTTAACAAGTATTCTGCTAATTGCTAGTTCATGTTAATGTATAAACTAATGTTAACAAATGAGACTTTAAGTGTTACCAGGATTTATTTGTGTATCTGTATCTTTGTGTCTGACTCTCTCTCTCTCTCCTCTCTGCATTGTCATGTATTTCCTCTGTTTCTTCAGTACATGTGACTTGAATCTGATTTGTACTACTGTTAATTCTGCCTGAAGCCAACAAGCACCTGTCTACTCATGGAGACACAGCATGGGATCGACTCGGCCTTTCAGATAAACCAAGACTAAATAAAAGAACTAATAAAACACTATCTTTACCTTTCTCGCCGTTTGAATTGATTTATTGGAGTCAAGGAGGTTCATTTGTAACAGCAGGAAAAAAATATGGTGATACAATTTTACAATCACATTGAATAATAAAAAATAATTTTAAGTAGAAAACTGGTAATATTATCTCTTTATGCTCCAATAATCTCCATTGATTGGTTTACAACAATTATTTTGTTGTTTTTGTAATATATTTACTCCTTCACTAGTGAGATTTGAATTCAAAGGCAGCAGACCAGGACAAATAAAGTGATGGTTTCTCACTTTTATAAGAAAGTATACTTTCGTATACTTTTACACTCAGTTTTATTCATATATGGTTTGGAGCATCTCCCAGCAGAGACTAATTAGTCAAACCTATGACACCTACAGTAAAATAGGGTTGATAATGCTATTAAAATTAACTTTTATTAGTAGCCTATTAGTGACTTAGATTGCTTGTGTTGTTCTACATCCTGTCTCTTTAGTGAATAGTTCACCAAAAAATGAAAATGTTGTCTAAATGATTAACTTTGTGGAAGAAATTGTTTTGAAGAACTGTTTGTCCACACAATTAAAGTCAATGGGGTCCAAAACAACTTTGACCTTGGACTCCACTGACTTTTATGTGGACAGAAAAAAAAGAGATGCAACCCTGTGACTGTCACTTTATCTTCTGCTCCATCAGACTGTGAGGGTCAGTAGGTGGCGCTAGTGCATCTCAGTAATCTGTGTTGGTGCTATTGCCCTAAATGTGTGTAAAATGTCCAGAAGTTGATGCTAGATGCAGATGAGCATTTCTGCCCCGAGATTGTTTTCTTTACATTGCTCTTAAGACAAAAAAACTTTTTTTGTTTTGTTTTCAGGATTATTTTGATTAATAGAAAGTTAAAACAGCATTTATTTCAAATATAAATCTTTCATAACTAATCGATTTCACTTTTGCATCCTTTTGGATAAAAGTATTAATTTCTAATTTAAAGAAATAGATACATACATACATGCAAACATATACAAAACTTACCCCAGACTTTAGAATGGTATCACAGAAGGCCTGTATTAAACGTGTCCTCATCCAGTACCCAGAACTTGTTTGAATGAGTCCAGCTGAAGTGTCTGAACACTGATGATTCCCAGAGCAGAGTTCATGTTCCTGAGTTGATCATCATCTGATCCAGATGAGACTGGCTGTCGGAACTCATAAAACATCTCTAATGTGTGTTGATGCTGCTGCTTAGCTTCGTATGCTTTCAAAACAGAGCTTCTCTTTCTGCTGTCACAGGCCAATGGCAGTGAAGTAACAAGCCAAAAATAGGTTGCAGGTCTTAAAAGTCATACATGGTTGCATTAACATCTTGAATTGAATTTGATCACAAGTTACCAGATTTACATATAATGTGTGAATGTGTTTTCGCAGCATGTACACTAGGAGCATGAGCTGTGTGGAGTCACATTCAACGAAATATTGGATTAAAGAGGTTATCGGGGTACGAACAGTACTTTTACATCATGCCAGAAAGACTTGGTCACACCACTATGATAAAGGTATAATTTAAAAAATCGTTCAAAGCACACCACAACTATAGAGCTTTTTCAGGGTGATGCCATATATATATGTATTTTTTGACAGGAATAAAAACGAGGCTGTGAGGGACAGAAGTACAGTGGCTTCAACTGATTTTACTGCTGTTGATTTTACTGCTCAGAGAACTGAGGTCATAAAAGTAACCGGAGCATTCCCTGTCAAATGTTCCCCATAGCGTTGTACACTACTGGGCAAAACATCCAATAGCGCTGTTCTATAAGCAAGTGCAGGACGAAGCCGCTCTGCGAGCCCAGTTCCGGAGTCCCTATAATGAGGGCTCCTAAAAAGCATGAGCCAAATGTGAGACCCAAGCCAACAGGCTGGGGTCTGCATAACAAGACCTTCTCCACTTATATAGGGAATTAGGTAAATTAAGCTGACAAAAACCATGCCTGAAGGGCAGGGACTTCCAGACAGCAAAGACCAGCTGGCTGCCGCACATATATCTCCAACTGAAACTCTGCTGGACCAAGCCCAGGAAGGGGCCATTCCTCTGGTGGAGTGGGCCCTCACTCCGACAGAACACTGTAAGCCTGCGGAGGCATAAGCCAAGGCTATAATGTCAACTATCCAGCGAGATTCTGCTTTGTAACTGGCAGCCCATTTGAGTGCCGAAATGGGCCAGAGTGTTCAACATACACTCTAAGAGCCCAAACCAGACAGAGTGGATTGGGACCCTGCTCCGGATTGAGATGCTCATCAGAGATGAGCAGTGACCACCTTCTTCCATAGGGGCGAGCTTGTCATAACAGTTTTCTTCAGTGCTGTCAATGGGGGTGAGGGTGGCAGAAGTAGCAGTGTGGATGTGTGCTGAATAGGGGACACGGCACATCCTGGTGAGTTCATAGTGAACTTCCGGGAATAACTGGCCAAGTGTCTGGCGGGAGGAGTGTTGACGGGGTCTTGGCAGGTAACACTCATCTAAGTGGCTGCAGGCGGGCTCTTCCGGAGCTGACCAGTCTAAGCCCAGTTCCTCCACGGTCTTCATGAGGATGCGAATCAACTCGCTCTCCATGCCAGGCCCACACTGAGTCTTTGAGAGGAAGGGAGCTGAGATCACTTACGGGATACACTCATTCCTCTGCATCCGACGCTGTCAGCGACATAGAGTCACCGGCAACAGCTTCCTCTTCTGATCCTGCTGAAAGAGACCAAGCCACCTTCTACAGACGAGGGGTGCTGATCCTCACGTGAGAATAACACCAGAGAATCAAAGTGCTGCGGGGAGAGTGAAGCACCTGGACCTGTGCCAGCGTGAGATCACTAAAGCACGTCTTGGTGCCCGGGCATACGAAACTCTCACCATGCCCATCTGAGTCATGCAGGGCGAGTAGCGGCTTTCTTCTTCGGCTTCTCTTATTTCCAGCAGGGAGATGATTTTCATGCTGTAGGGGAAAAATTCTGATGAATGGCACTCTGAGCTGACTTATATAGCAGTCCGCTCTACCCCTTTTGGCGGGTTGAAGTGCCATTTGTTCATGACCGTTTGAAACGGAAATGTATTTTATTTCAGTTAGATGCCAAGGAAACATTTCCCATTTTAGTTTAAAGGGTGGGGTTTAATGCTATTTCATGCATGTTGAGTTATTTACACTGTTAAAGAGTTGGATTATCATGCTAAACATGGCCAAAGTTTCAAAAAACAATTTGAATGTAGAACAGATCACTCCTTCTTGTTTCGTAAAGTTTTTTTGTTATTTTCCCAAGGATGGCTCTTCATGACGTCATGAAGGGTGGAACTCCTTGTATAGGCACTTCTCCTGGAAGAGCACAGCCACGCACACATCGACCAGAGCGAGAGGAAGAGTGTGCCCATCAATGCGCTTCATTCGGCTGCACTGCATGGGAAAGATAACTTTATTCATCTTCCCAAAGAACTAGTGTTATGTAAACAGTAGCAACGGAGATTTGCAAGTGTGTTTATTGATGAACATTTTATGAACAAGGCCCAGTTCGATGCTGGATTTGCACATCATTTGATACTGAAAGATGGAGCAGTCCCAGCTATAAAAGATCCCGGTCATGATTCGGGACTGCAGACGGTAAGTGAAACAGCATCAAATGTCTACGTTTAGTTGGCAATCGTCACTCAAGTGCTCGTCGTCACTCTTTAGCTCCACCCACGGCGCACCTCCAGGAGCTCGGCTGTTTTTCATGGAGAATCGTAAAGCTGTATCTTTCTTTTATAAATATGATACAACTAAAGACTCTGGAGATATGGATACAATGCTATTTTATAGTTAATCAAGTTTAACATGAGATTGGGTGAAACTGTGTTTGGTATGTCCCCTTTAACTATGTACTGACATGACAAACTAAAAACTAAAATAGAAGTTAAAAACTATATAGACAAAATTACTTGACAACAAAAGTATTACAATTAAAATGAATACTGAAAATATAAAAATAAAAACTAAACTATTAATAAAACCATAGTAGCTCAATGATGGTAAAATAACACTGGACAGAACCTCTCAATCTTATTATTGCACATTTTATTGCACACAAGAACAGACTTTTTTTGTACAGCATATCCTTTTTGGAAAAGCCACGAAGCATTTGATTTTCCCCTGTCCACCATATTTATTATTTAGTGGTGTTTTGTGATTGCACTAACCACTCAGCAAATATCATCTCAGTGTTATCACTTTACAGTATTATTGAATTTCACGAAACAGAAGTCACAGACCGCTCATCTACACACAAATTGGTATCAATAGTGAAAATATACAACCGTATACCTCTTCATTTTAAAAGATGTGAACATCAATAGTTGGAGGCCTCAAAAAAAAAGAGTGCTATTTTAGCAGAGTATAGAGTAGACATTATTGTTAGACTCATTGATTTCCAGTCTAACACACAACACTACTCACACCATATCCATTATGTAATAATATAGAAATATTAAAAACACTTCAACTAGAGTTTATAAAACTAGGCAAATTGTAGTTAAATATAGACAGTAAATATTTTGTCTTGTGTACTTTCATAATAACAAACAGGTCTAAATCTATATAAATAACCCTAAATATTCTCTCTATATTTTTTAATATTATGAACTCTATATTTTAAAGTTGCAACTATTAAAATGAACCATTTTAGGAGGAAGATCTGAAATTTCACCCAAAAAAATTAGAACATGTATTATATTCTATAACAACCAGTTACAAACCTCTTTTTAAAAACATCCAAAAAACACCTATCAAAAATACAATCACATTAAATGACTACACAGGCAAACCTGTGTTGTTGTTTAAATATATATTCGTAAATCACTAAAATATCTATTGTTTCTACAAATATTCCCACACATACATGAATCATCAAAGACAAATCATCAGTCTCTATGAAGTATTGCTACAGTCAGTGCAAACCGATTAAAGACAGAATTACCACAACGTGATTACTTGGTCAATAACTACAGGGAATTATATAACCAGTGCTATTACATAACCTGATTACAAAACGAAGAACTTGTCATTAGAGTACAATTAAAAAATAATAATAATAAAACAAGTAATCAGAGTACAGTTACTTTTTTTCATGGACTACATGCTGACATTTTACATAACCATCAGTCTACAGCAATAAATGAATCTGTAATTTACTGATGAGTTGTCTGTTTGGTTAACCATTAAACAATGTGTCATTCCAAATAATGTCTTATATCCACAGCAAAAGTTAACTAGTAATAGTCTGCTATACTAGTTTACTTTTGAGTGCTGAATACTGATTGATTCTTAAAGGGATATTTCACCCAAAAATTCATCACAAAAGGAGATATTATGAATAATTGTAACCAAATAGTTTTGGAGACCATTGACTGTTATGGACAAAACACAGACATTTCTCAAAATATTTTCTTTAATGTTCCACCAAAGTAAGTAAGTCAGGTTTGATTCGTAAGTCATACAGGGCGAGTAAATAATGACATAAATTTCCTTTTTGGGTGAACTAGCTCTATAAATCACAAATTAGTGATTCGATTTTCATTAAAACATGCAATAATTAAAGACTCAATTTAAGGATATGTGTGTAGTAGTTTAAGGAATATGTTGGTCTTTTTTTGTATTTTGTCAAAACAATACAATATGATAGTGCTCTCTGGAGAAAGCAATATTATGGATAGAGGACTCGTATTTTAGCTGGAAGCAACGGTTTGAAGTTAAAAACGTCTTGATGGATTTGTTTCTTACAAACATACAGCTTTTTCGCTTCGCGAGATGTTAAATGATGGGCTGGAGTGGTGTGGGTTTTTATCAGCTGTTTGGACTCTCATTCTGACGGCACCCATTCACTGCAGAGCAATCCATTGGTGAACAAGTGATGCAATGCTACAAATCTGATGAAGAAACAAACTCATCTACATCTTGGATTGCCTGAGGGAGAGTACATTTGCAGCAAATTTTCATTTCTAGGTGAAATATTCCTTTACGTCTGCAAGTAACAAGTGCATTAGTTGTTTCCCCTCATGCTTAAAGCATTTTGTAATCACTCTGGCCCAGCTCCACTACAGGTGCTTCATTTTCTCATTAGTGAGAGGGGCTGCATACATAGGCTGGAGCATTGTGAACGCAGACTGGTGCTCTTGCAATGCAGCTCAGCCAATCAGAACACAGCAACAGGGCTACCCTTGTGAAAAAGAAGTTGTTTTCAGTGTGAACTTGTAGTGTACTTGAAATCTTAAAAGCATATTTTTTTAAAAACTGCTTGCAGATAATGTAATATTAATGAAATAAAAAGCCACTTAAGTGACTTAAAGAGAGACTTTCTGAACACAAAGTACACTTTTAAAAAGTGACTTTGTAATAATGTCAAATTTAAATATAAATTAATTGTTATAATAACATTTTGTTGTGTTTTAAAGAAGTACCCTTATTTTGATTACTAAAGCACATGTACTGTAAAGTAAGTGATTATAATATTTAACTGTAATGTGTTATTCAGCACTGCATTTAAAGTTAATATATTTTAAATGTACTATAGTGCAACTTCATCATTATAAATGTGTAATTACAAATTAATTTAAATACTTTATACTTCAACCATATTTTAAAGACAACAGAAGTCATTCTGAAATGACATGTAAAGATGTATTGTTCAACTAATTGCATAAATTTAAACTACAACAGTTTCATTAATTGCAAATAACATTCAATTAAGTGTCCGAAAACATTACATTCAGCACACACTTGGGTATATTAAAGCATGTTACTTCCATAATAAGTAGGGTACAACTGGGCTGAAGGCACCCCGGGGTGATATTATTTTAATCTAAACCTCTAGATTTAGCATAGCACTTTCCAAAACATCCGCTTTTCAAGATGCATATGCAAATGTGGCTGATCCTTGACGCAAAGTTGATTCTATACTTGATCTAAGATTTAATGTTTTTTTTTTAAATGTTGTAGATTTAAGTAGCAAATTAGAATCGCTAAAATTAATACATACAGTTTTTAAATAACGGAAGAATATGTAAAAGTATGGTATTTGGGGTAAAAAGCACCCCTGCTGTTGGGGTTAAAGGTGCACAGTAATTAACATGATAATTAATAGATGGCTGACTTTTCCATTTGTTCACATGACATGGTTAGATTCAGATGGTAAATATCATATAATATGTTGGGTGTCCGTTTTAAGAGATAATCACCATGTTTAGAATGAAACCATCATATTTAAAAACATGATATTAAACATATCATATAATAAAATATAATTTGTTGTTACTACCGTAAATAGATATTCAATTATTATTTGATCTCCTTCAATGCTTTCAGAATCTTTACTTATTAAAGTGATTTTGTTTCTGTATTTTAAAATATATATTTTATATTAACACTTGAATTATTTATATTCACATTTTCAAAATCTGTTGCTCCATTAATGTTCAATACAAACTTATATATTTTTTATGCAATTATACATTTTAGGCGCAGCGATTAGAAATGTTTTTCTTAAGGTGTGCCTTTAGCCCCATTGTACCCTGCTCTTTTTAAAAGTGTACTAATATGTAATTATTTTTCACAAGGGTAAAATACTGTCAAGAAGAATTACTAAGCAGCTAAACAATGTCTGACTGTAATACTTCTGTGCTCTTGTAAGTCGTCAGCATCCTGGATCGACTGAAGACAGAAACCATTATACTATACAGAAAACCTTCCAGCTTGAAGCAGTGCTTTATTAATTATTCAAAAACCTTATCTGTTTCTGCTGTGGACAGAACAAAGGACTGACCGGATCTTGAATCCCATTCTGAGGTTGTTTCTGTAGAGCACTAAATGTCCTCTTGCTGCTATTCTGTACGCAGGCGTGAAATCAGCCAAGATTTAGCACCTGATCTACAGTAAAAGCACTATAATAATGAAACCACAACAAGAACGCACCGAAGAGTGTGAGGCCTCTAGAGCTGACCGAAGAGGATGGAGCAGAGCAGAAAGATGGAGTAAAGAAACATGAGACCAAGGCCTAATCTCCGATCCAGCTTCCAGCCGTTCAGATGCACGCTCAGGACCTACAAGACACACAGAGACAACATGGAAACTAATAACATTGTGTATGTGTGTAATCAGGGTGCGATTGGGGGATTTCACTGCCTCTGCTTTTAAATCCCATTTTCTGGTCATTCATTTTTTATTCCAGCTTCTGGTCAGACAGGATGCATTTCCCATTTCTGACAGTAGAAGGTGATGTACGTTTTCCTACCGGCATATTAAAACACGTCTTATAGATTAATCTGAGTGAAACATGAGTAATCTGAAATATTACGTTAGAATTTTAGGTCTAATGTTTGTACAGGTCACCGGTTTCACTAGCAATTGCCATCATTATTTTTAGCATTTCAATTAATTAATTAATATAATGAATCTAATAATTAAATTAAAGGGGTCATATGATGCTATTTTAAAGATCATTATTTTGTGTATTTGGGTGTAACAGAATATGTTGACATGCTTTAATGTTCAAAAAACACATTATTTTTCAAATACTGTACAGTATTGTAGTTCCTCTATGCCCGCCTCTCTCAAACATCGTTTTCTACAAAGCCCCTCCTTCCGACAAACACAGTCTGCTCTGATTGGCCAACTGACCCAGTGCATTGTGATTGGCTGAACACCACAAGCGCGCGTCGGAAATGTAACGTCCCTTACCATAATCGCAAGCTTCAGCTGTCCAGTTAGTTTTATCAGTTCAAGCCCGAAAGGGGAACAGAGTCACATATAATGCTCGTATGTATTTGCAATACACAAGCCGCGATTAAGATGATTTCTGACAGGCTGTACACTCTGCTGTGATGTGACCCTGTTCCCCTCAAACACACACATGACACTCACACACACTACACGCAACATTTGAACAGTCAGTAGCAAATAACAAAACATACTTACAGTCGCTGATTCAGAAGCACCAGATTGTCATAGCAAAGTCAGAATTGACCCTTTTTTTTAAAAATAGCCTTCGTGCATAGCCAGTCTTGTACTCTCCTAGGTTCACAAAACTCTCGTCCATTTGGGTTGTGCTGTTCTGTTGTAAACAAATCTTAACAATGATTCTTAAATGCATCTACTTTCAGAAGGCCAAATAAAGTGCTTTTGCTTTCGCATAGAAACACAGCGTCTCCCTGACACGACTGCATCAACACTACTGCGGTTACTAAAACCACGGCTTCTTTCCTTGCGTGAACATTTGGCGGCATTGCACAAATATTTCCACATTGTGACATAGACATGTGGGGGCGTGTTTGAATGAGCCGTTTTAGGGGGGCGTGGATGAGTCTTTATAACTTTTATAAAGAATATCTCTTTGGGTTTGAGACTTTAGTCTTTGCAACTTCAAGGACCTCATCTCTGCACAAACAGCTTGTAACACTCCAAAGAGAAAGGAAAACGTGAAATCGCATCATATGACCCCTTTAATATAATATTTCAATCAGTTAATTCGCATTAAATATTGGTATGTATTTTTACTATTCATTTTTATAAGAATTACACTGTATTCTCTAAACTACACTGTCTAAATTTCTACGTTTAATTAAAAATTTTGAAATTCTTGTTCAAATATTACCCCCCCCCCCCCCCCCCGCCCATATACAATGCTTTACACAACATAATATTGAAATGATTTATAAATTCAAGTACACTTCAGTCCAGAGAAATGTTGCAAATTGCACATTTATTTACTTTAATTTTAAACTCAATTGAATATTAGCTTTTCATCAACTCATGAACCCACTGCAGTTCCCTCACCAGCCTTTTGGGAAACCCTACATGAACAGTGTAGGCAGTGGTCCATGTGAGATGAGCTCAGTGTAGATTTCTGTGAACTATTCATCTATCTTTTCTGGAATATTTTTTAAACTGATTTGCCAATTAAGCCTGTGAGATCTGTGGCTGTGCAAGATCTTAACAATTCTAGAACCCCAAAAGAAGCTGCAGACCAAATATGCTGTATGTTCTTGTATGTAGTGATTATGGGTAGGCATTACTCACCGTGAGGAAGACTGATGCGAGCAGCAGGATGACAGAATAGACCAGGCCTTTATTATTGATGAATACCTGACAAAAGACACAGAGCAGTCAGAGGAAAGCATCAGCGGGAACACTGCATCTGAACTGGATGAACAGTAAACAGCTCACTGCTGATCCATAGTCTACTACAAGTGTCCTCAGAGCCCAGGGGAAGCCCAGTCCCAGCAGGATGTCAAAGATATTGCTGCCGATGGAGTTCGACACTGCCATGTCCCCCATTCCTGAGAAACAAAATACAACCAGAATGTAATTAATTTTACAAATAGCATGCTAAAACAAGCTAGCGATATGTTGAAACATCAAAATGTTAAAACATGCTAGCAACATTCTATAACATACTAAAATGCTAGCAATGTTCAAAAACATGCTATCGATATTCTAAAACATGTTAGCAAAATGCTAAAACATGTTAGCTATCTATCGACTATCTGGCCTTAAAACCTTCAAAATTATACCTTTTAAAAATTGTTTAATTTAAAATCTTTAAACAATCTTCAAACTTCAATATTTTAAAACTAGGGAGTCACGTGACGTGCTCATGAATCTAGTCGCACTTGAGTAGAGCTCCGTACGTTTGGCTCTTTTTGCAGTTTATTTTCATTTATTTTAAGTTTTATTCATTAATAATACTTTCACTGATGGCATACAATCGGAAACAGCAGGAGTTGTCTCCGTCGGCTTCTCCGATTAAGAAGAAATCCAAGTCACCGAACTCAAGCGATATGATGGACAAGATGGCGAACACTGTTACACACTTTGAGGACATTCTAAGAACCGAGTTGACGGCGATGAGGAACGAGTTTGCTTCTCACATGTCAGTTGATCAGTCTCTATGCTCTAAACTGGATCTTCTTACAGGGGAGATGAGAGAACAGAAGAAGGTTGTTGCAGATCATGATAGGTGCGTTGTGGCGCTTGAGCAACAGGTTGTGGACTTACAGGATCACAATAGGTGCAGCAATCTGTGTCTGGTTGGATTGCCTGAAGGTTCTGAAAAGGACGACCCTATGGGCTTTTTGAAAAGATCGCTACCTACGTGGCTCCTGTCTCTGGCGGGCAAAGAGATTGAAGTGGAGCGAGCGCATCGCGTGTACACAAGGCTCTAAACCACGGGGTTTCATCTGTAAACTCCTGCGGTACACGGATAGGGAGCTCATTCTGCGGGCCGCCAGACTTCATGCCCCGGTGAAAACTTCCGATGGAGCAACGCTGTCTTTCTTTCCAGATTTTTCTCCAATCACCGCAAAAAGAAGAAGTGCATTTGCGCCTTTGCCTTTATCCTGCAACACTGAAGGTCATTCTCAATCAAGGTGAAACTAAAATGCTACATTCCCCAGAAGAAGCAAGAGATTTTCTCAGATCCCATTCATCCACCAACTCTCAGTGAACTCCAGCCGGACATTTGCTGTCTAATCGGAGAAGAGATGCTCTAAATGGTTAGGTGACTGTGTCTTTCACTGTTCAATTTAATGCTCACTTCTTAATTCATAGTTCATTGTGCACACAGTATCGCTTACTGATTATGATATTTTATTTATGTTTCTAGTTGTATTCCTTCTCTCTCTCTCTCCCTTTTTTTATTTATATATTTATTTATTAATTTATTATAATTTTTTTAAATAGAAATACTACCTAGTCAGTATGTGACTATGGGGCCAAATGTTGGCGCTACAGTAATGTGCAGGGTTTTGTTGACGTCACGGACCATATTAAGGGGTGCTGCTGGCAGATCAAGGTTTGTTCTTGGTTTGATCTGCCATAGATCATGGGAATGTTTGTTTTTTCGAGTGGTAACGGGGAGGGTGGGGGGTGGTTTAATGGTAGACTCAACTGGTTTTATTCTCAAACTTGTATTTGGTCTTATTATGCAGTAATTCTGTTTGATACCTACGACTGACCTTAATATTCTGAGTTGTAATATTAATGGGCTAAATGGCCCTCACAAACGTACAGGTTTTCTGGATTTTTTGCGAAGAAGAAAGCTTGATATAGTGTTAGTTCAAGAATCCCATTGAAAGAGGAGGATACACGCAGGTGTAATAAGTGTTATGAAGTGGTATCTCACTCATCTTCAGACTCTAAAACCAAGGGTGTCCTAATATTGGTGCGGAGGACTTTACATATTAATATTTCAGACAAAGGTTGTGATACAGATGGTAGAATAACACATATAAAAACAATAGTGGAGAATAGGAATATTTTATTTCTCCTTTCTCCTATTGTGTACTCCTGACCCTACTTTTTTCTGTTTTGTCAAACTATCTCTTGAAATTTTCGGATTTTGACATTTTATTGGGTGCAGATACAAATTCTGTATTGTCGCATGTCCTAGATAGATTTGGACCAAAGGAATCACACTCTCAAAGTATTTTTAATTTTTTTCTTCTGAATATGAATCGGTCATCTTCTCCTAAGCGTAATTTCTGTTTGCAAGGATCTTTAGGAACGTTTTCGCATTGATTTGTTTTTTTTGGGGAGTGCCCTTCTCTCTCATCTTTTTGGACTTTTAGCTCTCACAGGACCTGTTATATTTGTTGGGTACTGAGATATGTTTGACTCCGAGCCAGTTTTTCATGAATGACTTTTGGGACTTCACCTTGTCCGTCCAACAAAGATGTTTACTGTTAGCTGCTCTCACAGCAGCAATAAATTGCTGGTCAACCATTGGAATAACTCTCAACTTCTTTTGTGCATGGATCTAGTGTGGAAACTGTAAGTTTGTGTCATTCAGTGTTTGATGTTGTGTCATCTTTTTTGGAATCCATGTGAAAATTATTTTATTGTGGGTTCTGAATTTGTTTTTTGTTTGTTACTGCTGTTTCAGGAAGAAAATGTAATAAAAAGTTGTTAACAACAACAAAAAAAAAGATTTTAAAACTACTTTAAACTTTTCGTCGGGCTTTCTCAAGCCAACACCAAAGTTTGTCTTGACATTTTTTTTATATATAGTTTAAAACTACTCCATAATGAAATATTTATATGAATTTCACTGAATTTAATTTATTTGAATTTTACTTCATTTCTATTTCAAATTGATAATTCTACATCCTTTCTGCAACCTCAGATCAAATTCAGACATGGAATTAGAATTTTAAAGACATTCTTTGTATTAGGCAACAAAACTTATATTAAAGATAATAAAAGCATGCATACAAACTATTTATTATGCATATAAAGGTTACACACCTTGACGGGCAACAATGAGGCTCGCCATGCAGTCGGGTACACTAGTGCCAGCAGCCAGGAAAGTGATTCCCATGATGTAATCAGGAATATCTAGTGTGTAGCTGATGATGGTGACCTGCAAAACACGCCACATAATGACAAAAATCTGAATAATCCACCAACAATCCAAATGGAATGAGAAGAGAGTAAAGATATGGTATGTTTGGTACAAATATGGTATATTTAATACAAATGTCTATTTATGATCTTCCCTTACCATCCACACCATGAAGTAGGAAAAAATAGCGATCCAGAGGGTTGAAGCAATGAAAGTGATCATGAACCAGCGATGCCAACGTGGCAAAACACAGTTAGGCACTGTGTAATACAGCAGAACAGCCAGCGGCCAGGACACAAGCCACTTCAGACGCGCACAGGAGCCCGCTAATGCACACAAGATACAGAGACTAAATAACCACAAAATATTCTCAAAGCACTATTTTAATTACTTCTGAATCCATTTTTTGGAAGAAAAACACACACACGCACACTCATATATATATATATATATATATATATATATATATATATATATATATATATATATATATATATATATATATATATATATACACACACACACACACATATATATAAATATATGCATGTAGGCCTATGTTTGTATATATACACATTTATTTATTGAAATGGACAATAATGGTCCTATCAGAATAGTTTGCCCAAAGATGAAAATTTGCTGAAAAATGTGTCGTCCATTTGCCGTCCAAGATGTAGATGAGTTTGTTTGTTCATAAGAACAGATTTGGAGAAATGTAGCATTGCATCACTTGCTCAGCAGTGGATGCTCTGCAGTGAATGGGTGCCGTCAGAATGAGAGTCCAAACAGCTGGTAAAAACAATCACAATAATCCACACCACTCCAGTCCATCAGTTAACATCTTAAGACAAAAGCTGCGTGTTTGTGAGGTAGAAATTCATCATTAAGACATTTTCAACTTCAAACCATTGCTTTCGGCTAAAATATCAGTCCTCTATCCATAATATTGCTTTCGCCGATGAAAATGTCATCTCTTCGGAGTGGTGTGGATTACTTGTGGATTATTGTGATGTTTTTATCAGCTGTTTGGACTCATTCTGACGGCACCCATTCACTGCAGAGGATCAGTAGCTGAGTAAGGGATGCAATGCTACATTTCTCCAAATCTGATCTGGTGAAGAATCTACTCATTTTAGATGGCCTGAGGGTGAGTACAATTTCATTTTTGGCTGAACTGTTCCTTTAACGTGAAGCTGCTTTAAAATAATCTGTTTTGTGTAAAGCACTATATAAATGAATGTGACTTGATTTGACTTGACATTACATACAGTTGTATACATATTAGATAAAGGTAACTAGAGATTCTTTAAGGCCTACCAAAAGCAGCAGAATAAACCAATAAGCAAAACCTTCTGCATGTTTTAACACTAATAATTTGAATTAGGTCGGGTTTCATGCACTAACCAGGAAAATGGAAAGGCTTGAACATTTCGTCCCCATCCTCATCCTCTTCTTCAGGCTGAGAGTTTTCCACCTCCACCTTCACTCCTTTCTTACCATCCGTCGTTTCTGTGTCCTCGGCTGTCTGCTGTGCTTCAACACTTCCTCCGTTTACGATCCCGCTAGAGCTGAAAGTCTTCACTGAGGTCCTGCTCATCTCATCCTCCCGGAGCAGCCTCTGTCTCTGAAAAGAGCAAAGGAAAAGAGAGGAATTTACATTTTGTTGTGCCATTAGTGTTAATGGCAGTTGCATCATACAGGGTAATTAAAACTAAAATGTTCTTGTAAAACATGCTCCAATAATGTTTTATTCATAATTTATAGTGTACTTGAAAGTTTTGTGACAAAAAATACATTATTAATTTTGACAAACTTTCCTTTTTATTCTATGATATATAGAACATATGATATGCATGATAAAAATAATTGATCAGACATATTTGTCTTCAGTACTATCAAAACTATTACAGCTTTTCTCAATTGCTTTGGCTCAGTTCTCAAATAAGAGTTCTTTTTTTTTTTTGCAGATTTCTGAACAATAAGTTTCTTGTTCACATCAGATTTGAATTTCTTATTGATTTAAGCAAATTGCGTGTGTTTTGGCACGTGTGCAAATAAGTGCAATTGTCTAAAATTTGCACAATAACTAAATTCACATGGCTTGTTGATCAAAACTGATGAGTTGATTCTCAGTGAAACTGTCAAACTCTTCACAACTGCTAAATGTTCTTTCATCGAATGAGCCATCACATGCAAAACGAGCCATTCAATTATCAAAATCTGGCAATTATGGTTGCAAAGGGGTGGAAAATTTCTTGTAAATTTCCTGAAAGTTTCCAGAATTTTTGGACAATTTTGTGATTTTTTTTGGACACTTTTGGAAAACATTTGTACATTTTCAGAAACTTTTGGAAAGTTTCCAGAAATTCACTGGAATATTGCCCCTTTGCAACCATGCCATTGTAATGAAATAGGGATCACAATGACAAACTATTTTCCTGTTTAACACTGTAAAGTTGCTTTGACACAAACAGTATTGTATAAAGCACTATATAAAAATAAAGGTGACTTGACATGACAATGCTGCCAATCAATCAAGTTTGGAAGCATATTGATATATATATATATATATATATATATATATATATATATATATATAGAGAGAGAGAGAGAGAGAGAGAGAGAGAGAGAGAGAGAGAGAGAGTTTACCCAGCACAATCACTACAATTTTTTGGTGTCACTTTGGTGCTCAAAATTTATTATGCAGTTCTCTGTACAATAGTCTTACTCCTCAAAACATCTAGTCATTAGTTCATCGTATCAGTCATTAAATGCAAAATGAACTGTCAAGCATATTTTCTGCACCTTTCTATTAGAATTTTTGTAAATTTTCCATGAATTGTGCAGGTGAATCTTGACTTTCACTAATGAAGAGAATATAGATCAACCAATGATCACAATGAACAGCGTTGACTTTTCCCAATACATTTTTACCTACTGTTGAAATATGCATCTACAGTTTTTCTCATTTGCTTTGGTGCATTTGCCGAATCATCCTTAATATTTTCAAAAGAAGTATGTGCATTTCTCAAAACAATTTGTACAAACAGCACCACACAATGGATTTCCTGCAGAAGCCTGTATCTTACTCAAAATCTTTAGTTCATCTCTCAACAGTATTTATGTCTATGAAGATATCAGTGCATTAGAATGAAAAGTCCTTGTGTCATTGTTCACAAACAAGATAGTCAAAATGTTTAGTCATGTTGTCAGTATAACAGTGCACTCTGTTAGTATTACCTGATGTAAACTATGGCAACAGTTTGGATGACAGTTACTGTACTGAAATGCAGAAGGCTGCGCTTCTTATGCATGCCATATATCCATTTGATAAGTACACATTTACATGTTACTGTATGTGGGGCACTGACTGAAAGAGACTGGATAAGATTCACAGTTAAACTTGAGCTATTTCAGAGAACTGGTTAATCATTGGTTGATCTATATTCTCTTCATTAGTGAAAGTCAAGATTCACCTGCACAGTTCATTGCAAATTTACAAAAAAGTCTAAAAGAAAGGTGTAGAAAATATGCTTGACAGTTTATGACAACTAGATCAAGCATTTTACATTTAAAGAGTTAGTTCACTCAAAAATGAAAATTAGCCTGTGTTTTACTCACCCTCGAGGCATTCTAGAAGTATGTGACTTTTTTGTTTCAGACGAATCCAGTCAGAGTTATATTAAAAATTGTCCTGGCTATTCTAAACGTTATCATTGCAGTGGGCGCATGTTTCTGTTCAACAGTCCACAAGATGTCAAATAAAGTGCGCGTACCCATAATAAAATGTGCCTCACACGCAGGGCCACATTAAGACCGGTGCTATGACTTACTGCATCCCCCCCCCCCCCCATCACAATAATGATATAGACATAGCTTTAAATAGGATTTTTATCCTATCAACATTTTTGATGCACTGAAATTTCATAATTCTTGCTGATAATTTCAGTATCACAAAAAATAATACTATAGCCTAAGTAAAACCAAGCTTACCGAAGACAAGTAAACAGTCACAAATTACAAGAGAAGATAAGAAATCGAGCTACTTGAAAAACGTAAAGCACTGAATAAAAACATTATATTGTATAAAGTAAATGTACAAATAGACTAAATAGTCTTCACTGTATAAATTCAATATACATTCATTCTTACTTATATTACAAAAGTGATTCAGTCAAGGACAGGGAGTGATTTTCTTTCTGATGTTTGATTTACATTATTGACACAAATGGCAACATTAGCTATATTAGGCTACTTTCTAGGAATAGTTCACCCAAAAATGAAAATTCTGTTGTTTTTCTAAACCTGTATGAGTTTCCTTCTGCTGTTGAATGCAAAAGAATATATTGAGAACCATACTGGTAACCAAACAATTGCTGCATGACTTTCATAGTATGAATAAAAAGAAGAAAAAAAAAAAACACTACTGGAGTCAATGGGAACCAGAAAATGTCTCTAGGTCATGTATGTAACCCTAGTTCCTCGAGGGAACGAGACGCTGCGTCAGAAAACGCTAGGGGATACAAGTGCTCTGAATACAAGTGTAATCTGTCCAATGGATGGGCGAGACGTCACGGGCGAGGTGACGTAATGACCAGCTGGTATAAAAGCACGTGCGGTGAGAGAGCGTACAGTTTCCTCGTTGAGGGAGCTCTGGATTGGAGGATGGTCTCAACAACCTCAGTTGAGAGACCGGAAGCTATGAGCTGTGTCCCCTCAGGGGCCACACCCACAGCTTCCACAACTCCGGCCGGGGGTACACAAGGGTGCCCTCTGCCTGTGAGAGGAGATCTCTCCTGACGGGAATCTCCCATGGAGAGCCGGCGAGGAGAGAAATAAGATCAGAGAACCATACTCGGCTCAGCCAGAACGGGGCTACTAGCAGCAGCCGAACCCCGTCCCGGCGCACTCTCTCCAGAACAGAGTTTGTTATACGGCTCAGGTTCAGTGATCAGCAGTAAAACAGTGATTCTGTTCAAATTCCCTATAAAATCATAAATGATTCCCTTTGAGCTAAATTAAACTATTTGCTTTAAATTACATATTAATATTATGTTTATTACGTTAAAAAGGGTAAGACTATTGCACAGAGAACTATATAATACATTTTGAGCAACATGACATTAGCAACTGATAATGTAGGAAACCGCTGACAAATATACATACTCAATTGGATGAATGTACCAAAGCAGTTGCTTGTTCAAAAGAATGAGAAACTGCTTTCATGATGTGAACAAGCGACTAGATGATGTGGAGATTGAACAAGTAGTTTTGAGAATTTAAAAGTGATATTGGAGTTCACCTCACTGATGAGCATGCGTCCGGCCATAGTGAGACGGGTGCGTGGTGAGAAATGCGGTGTGATCATGACACGCAGTCCAGCCTCTGGGAATGAGAGCTGGTGTGGTCTCAAGATGAGCAGCTCATCCACCATCACTACTGAAGACTCCTGTCCTGAACCTGCTGGAGCTGAGAACAAACCCAAAAACCACTTCTGCTTCAGGACCCAGACTTCACATTGGACATGCATGTTATGAGAACCAATGCATTTCATGCAAAACAAAAGCAATTCAAAACATACATGCATGAGTACCTTTCCTCAACAGCACCATGGAGGTGTTACCGTTTGTTCCTGCTTCATCAGCCTCTTTATCTCTGGGCGTTTGTCTCCTGACACAGCACTGGCCCGGACTGCCACATGACCTCTGGACAAAGCTGGCAATCTGACTGTTGAACCTGAAAATGAGATTAAGTCAAAATATCTTTGCAAAGTATAAGGGGTTTTTCATGCCTTTTAGAAGACGTTGCACAATTTCATGCTTTTCATCTTCAGAAAGATCTTTCTTCCTCCCTATATTGCATGAAAACTAACTTGTTTAATGATGTGTGACAGTCTCTTTAAGTAGGGTTTCCATTTACCAGGCAAAGTATTTAACAAATAAGACTGATAACAGTTATACAAAAAGACATGAGAAATAAAACAAAAACACTTTCTTTAAAAAACAAATATATGAATGTTAATTTTACTGAAATTCTACTGATCTGTCACTTTCATAATAATTTGGAACAATGTGTGTGTTTCTCTCTCTCTCTCTCTCTCTCTCTATATATATATATATATAGACCCACTTTATATTAAGTGTCCCAAACTATTATGTACTTAAATTTCAAATAATCATTTGATACAATGCACTTATTGAGTACATACGTATATTTAAAAATACCTTCCCCTAATTGTTTATGCATAATGTCTTTATTTACATCTATAGTTACAGTCAACCCTACCCTTTTAACCTAACCAGACCACTACTTACCCATATCCCAGCTCAATAACAGAAAAAGTGATTTGCAACACAACATGAACACAATAAGTACACTGACGTACAAAACAATTAATTATTTTTAAACTAAGTAAACACACACACACACATACACACACACACACACACACACACACATGGGACGCCTATGGGACTCTCCATAGGCGTAATGGTTTTTATACTGAACAAACTGTGTGTGCTATTGCCCTACACCAACCCTACACCTAAACTTAGCCCTCACAGGAGACTTTGTGCATTTTTAGATTTTCAAAAAAACACTATTTAGTATGTTTTTTAAGCCTTTTGAATTACGGGGACATAGGCAGTGTCCTCATAAACCACCTTCATATTGTAATACCTCTGTCATACCCATGTCATTATACAAATTTGTGTCCTCATAAACCACATAAACATGCACACACACACACACACACACACACCTTGTATAATTTTAGCACCCTCTAGTGGGACGGTTTTTAAATCCGTATATATCTGTGCTTTGTGTTTCTTAAACAAACCTTAATCACATTGCATGTAAGTATTCAGTGCTACAAACATATTATATGCACAGTGTAAAAGCCCCTATTAACAAACCATATACAACTTTTGCCTAAAACTCCTAATTTGCTGTGTATTAAAAGTTAGTAGAGTAGTTGTTAAATTTAGGTATTGGGTTGGATTAAGGATGTAGATTACGTCATGCAGAATATGTGCTTTATAATACAAATAAACAGCCAATATGTTAATAATAGGCACGCTAATAAGCAAGTTACCAAAATTTATCTTACTAAATTGAATCACATATTTTCAGTGCTTATCAGTATTACCAACATACATGCTTATCTCTGAAGCTTCGATCATTATTTAAAATAGAAATACAAATAAATGGTCAATTATTCATAATATATATTTTAATGTATCAATTCTGCAGTTTCACAGTTGCCTCATAAACTTCAAAAGCTTCTCCAAAGGTTTTTGAGTTGCTGTTTCTTTTTAAGGCATCTGCTGGCGACATAAAGCACACCAGCATCCAAATCAACATATTCTTCATCTTTTCAATAGGGCTGTTGTATCTGTATTGGGTAAATATGTAATATATTGAAATATCAGCGTCTCTGTGACAAAACATGCTTCAGCTTCCCTCCTCCAACAAAACAGAGAGGAGGGATGTTTATCTGAGGCTCGAACAGCTCAAGCCTCCCCTAATGGCCTTAAAAGGTGCTTAATGAAGGTTGTTGTCATGTAGAAGATCCTTATCTCTCTAGAAGCGGTGTCGTCTCTACAACACTGTTACTCATCAGCTCTCCTTTCCAAACAACACATGAAACGTGCTGCTCTCTCTCATACACATGCAAGAGGTGGTGTGCATTTGCAATTGCAAAGCAATAAAGAGAAGAGAAGCTTGCAAACTGATTTGATTGAAGCTATAGGGAGGTCTGTGTAAATGTAGAGCGGTCTGGGCTATTATTTGATCTTGAAGATGATTTTCAAACTCTTGAAACTTCAATTTTAGAGTAAAACTCCCAGAAAAAAAGCAGAGTACTTCAGTATTAATGTTATGATTGTTACATTACAACTTTCCTGGTTTCCCCCCAAGGTTTCTTCCTTTAAAACTTCCTCTAGGGAGCTTTTCTGTAACACTTCAGGCAGTTTTCAGGCACAAATTTCAGTAACACTGCTTTGTTAAAAGTGATATGCTAATAAACTTACTCAACAAATGTCTTTTTTTTATGAACATATTATTAGGTTCTCTCCTGTTGTGAAGTATTTTAGTAATAGTACTTTATTACTTTAAGCATATTTTGTACTGAAATATTTGCAACTGAATACATTTAATAATACATTTCAAAGATAATAATAATAAAATTAACAATAATTACATTATTTTTATTCAATTAGTTGTTAAAAAGTACATATTTTTAAATCCCTTGTGAAAAAAGTACACTTTAGCATATATCCTAATTTAAGTATACTTATTATGACATACTTTGAAAGTACAAACTGAATGTAATGTTTCTGAACACTTAATTGCAATTACTGTAAATGGAAATGTATTATAAATTGAATTTATACTAAATGCAATTAGCAATGTTTTTGACCCACTTAAGTAGGACTTAAGTACATCATTATCTGTAATTTCATGATTATTTCTGTTGTCTTTGGAATATGAAATTTTACAAACTATTAATTTGACATCATTACAAACGCCACTTAAGTATGTTAAGAAACATTAAAGTATCTCTAATTTACTTAAGTGGCCTTTTATTTAATTAATAATACTGTATATAATCTGCAAGTACAGTTTTTTTTTTCAATATATATACTATACATGCACATTCAATATAATTAAGAGCACTTATTTTTCATGGGGGATTCATCTCACAATACTTAAGTTAATTTCTATGGCCAGTATCTGTGGCCTGTCTTTCATTAGATAACTGAATTTTCTGTCTCTCAAATTGCAAAAAAAGAACGAAAAATGTGTTTTCAGTAAGACAATTGCAGTGGAAGTCTAACAAAGATAGCCAAAGGGTTTAAAAGTAGAAATTTGAAACGTATTTTTAAGTACTTTCCTTTTAATGTTTTATAAATCTTCTTTAGGCAGGGCTGCTTTTCTACGTGGTTTTGACACTGTACTTGTTTTACAACTGGTTGTCTCAAAATGGTATGATGAAGTTTACTTTCTCTGGTGAGGCTAGTTAATAAGCCAACTAAGTCTTTTTTTAATATTTATTTTTGGTGTTTTTTGTCTTTATTACAATAGGACAGTGTAGAGGAGACAGGAAGCAATGTGTGAGTGAGAGAGGGGGGTGGGATCAGGAAAGGTCCATTCGATCTCAGCGCACTGCCCACTAGGCTAACGGCGCCGACAAAGACAACTAAATCTTGATTGTCTCAAAAAGTTAAATTTTTCCCCTCATACACCTAGCAGTGTCAACATTTCATCTGAAGAGTTCATCTGAGTTTCCTCAAGTTCAGTTTGTGCCTTAATGTAGCACTCTTTAACTAGCATTCCTTAAAAAATGAAAATACACCAAAATTACTGACATGCTTGTGACCAAGTTTTTACTGACAACCAAGACCAAAAGGATCAATTTTCACAGTGTTCTAGCATGAATTGTGCGATGAAGTGTGTGAAAAAATAATGGACCTGGGTTTGGAGTTTTAGAAAATCTCGAAATATCTTCTAAAATGTTCCAAATATGGGCGATAAACGTAGAGGCACCTGAATACTTTAAGAACACTATTACACTCTCTAAATACACTGTGAAGGTATTCAGTATTACCCGAGTATACTGCGTGATACTCACTTCATGATAAGGATGTAGACTCCATACATGGAGATCAGAAGCATAGATTCCCACCTGTAATAATGCATTAATGATACAAAGATTATTAAAACAGCTCTCATATGCGTTCGTGAACATTGCATACATGCAGTTAGCA
Organism: Barbus barbus; assembly: GCF_936440315.1. Lineage (NCBI taxonomy): Eukaryota > Metazoa > Chordata > Actinopteri > Cypriniformes > Cyprinidae > Barbus > Barbus barbus. The sequence goes on from NC_136729.1 coordinate 45,296,979, forward strand.
AACGCTTCATCAAAAAAACAATTAAACAATGATATTAACTTCCTAATGCTTCTAGATAATTACAGTACTGTAATACCTCTGCAAATGCAATACAATGTTTCTCATCCACTTGAACATGTGGACACGGGTGTAGTTATGAGACTTACCATACAACTCTTTCATCATAGATAACCTGGATAAAATGAAGAAAACGAAGTGGTAAAATGACAAGAAGTTTCTGATGAATTTATCACAGAAGTAAATCTACAGACAAGTGCTGGCATTAGTGCTGACGCCATATTAATAATAGTAATACTGTTTCCTTCTCTTTTGTCCTCTCTCATAGACTCACCAAAATCAAGGCCAGCACTGAGAAGATGTAGTACAGCGAGTCTCTGAACAGAGACCACCAGGTCAGGACCACCGTCTTGAGCAGAAAAGGACAAAAGACACAAGAAACTGTGGCAATATGCATATTTTAAGTCTTCAATGTGATTCCAATGAACAATGGCTAAACTAAGTCTTTACGTGTGCATCTAATCATTAATATTTTGTAGCTACTTTGAATACTTTGATAGCAAGATGAATGTATCTACCTGACGGGCAAAGATGCCACACACTCCAATGATGACCAGTATGTTGAAGACAGCTGATCCAACAATGGTGCCAACGCCGAGATCTCCCTTCGTGATGAACACACCTGTCAGTCAAGCACATGAACAATGGTCCCATATGCGATACAAAATCATATTGATTTCACATTTTACTGTCTGGTATCAATTTTGAAATCAGAGGAATCGTTCAAATATATTAATATTCATCCCAGAAATGCACTGTTTGGCCATTTAACCCTATAAAACCTACTGTATCATATATGATATGCGAATTTAAAAGGTCTTTAAGTTAATGATACCGGTTGTACACAATCTACTACATGCTTTCTGTCGTCTGACTGATTAGTTTACACTTGTTTAGCAAGTAAAATTATTTTAATATAAAAGCACCTTCAGCTCTTGCTTCATGTGTTTGTTTATTTTTTCCTGTGCAATCTTTACAGATTTTTTCATAAAGTAAACATTAGAATAACTTTGATATTGTTAGTAATATTTCATGATGAACACTTACTGGACTGAAGCAACTTTTGTTTATTTTCATAAAAATGTATTCCTTAAGTATTTTTTTTGAAAAATCACGTTCAAATGAGAGTCTCATATATGATCAGCAAGCTTTTGAGGAATGTTTATTTGTTCATCTCTCAATCATCTTTGTATTGCATTGCATTATATGTTCTGAAACCACAGAGATTTGATCATAGAACTAAGCATTCAAATATAATCTTACTAAGACTATTGGGAGATATAGAGTGACAGCTGACATTTATAAGCCTTATGTTGTCCGCTTTACTGTTATAAAGATCTCTTTTATTTACATTACAAGCTTACTTGTAATGTAAATCATTGTATTAAGATGTACTGTAGTATATGTATATCTAGCATCTTATGTGAAATAAGTGGAGTGAAATGGAGGTTCAAAAATAGTGCAAAAGCGAACTTACCAATTAAGGAAGTAAATAATTCTGGAGCTGAACTTCCTGCAGCCATGAAAGTCGCCCCAGCCACATCTTCACTCAGCTGCAGATTCTAATCAAGAGCATCATATAAATGATTAATCATGAGTACTAGCAATAATGCGCAACTAATAAACTTTTCTCTTTGTCCTACACATTGTTTCAAGATATTTGTCTGCACTCATGAATACAGCATCAAGTGCCATGTACTTCAACCAATCTTCCCTTGTAAAAAAAAAAAATTATTAGAACACCTGACAGATCTGGAAAATACTGACCTTTTTTTACCTCCAAAACATGATTTCATTTCATAATGATCATGAAACATGCAGATGGTTGCTCTGAGACATATACCGTCTTTCGGATGAGACGTTAAACCGAGGTCCTGACTCTCTGTGGTCACTAAAAATCCCATGGCACTTCTCGTAAAGAGTAGGGGTGTAACCCCGGTGTCCTGGCCAAATTCCCTCTACTGGCCCTTATCAATCATGGCCTCCTAATAATCCCCATACACTTGATTGGCTCAATGACTCTCTCTCCTCTCCACCTGTAGCTGGTGTGTGGTGAGCGCACTGGCGCCGTTGTACTGTGGCTGCCGTCGCATCATCCAAGTGGATGCTGCACACTGGTGGTGGTTGAGGAGAGACCCCCCCACATGATTGTAAAGCGCTTTGGGTGTACAGCAATACACAATAAAGCGCTATATAAATGCATCATTCATTCATTCATTCATTCACATATCAGATGAAATGAGTCGTACTGTTTTTATCCACTTTTAACTTTAATATTTGGTATGTCCACCTTTTGCAGCAATTACAGCAGCATATCTCTCTGACAGTGTCAATATATTTCCTGAGAACTTCAACACTAATGTCATCCCATGCCTTCTGCAACTCAAGCCAAAGGCCTTCCTTTGAATGGACAATAGATCTGTCCAGTTCATTTTCCAACTCGCCCCAAATTTGCTCGATGGGGTTGCGGTCAGGACTTTGAGGGGCCAGTCCATCATTTTCAATGTTCCAGCAGATTCCCTCCGTCACAGGTAGTTCCGGCAATAGTTAGAAGAATATTTAGGGTTATTATTCGCTTGGCAAATAAATCCAATAAGACGACTCCCAGATGGTACTCCATGCCTCACCAGAATGTTGTGGTATACTTTCTTATCCATGAGACCTTAAGACTGAGAATTTTGAGATGCTTCACTTTTCTGTCTGAAAGTTTATTTTTCTACCTCTCCCCTTTCGGTTCTGGTGTGACTTGGTGGCATCATGGAGGTCTAAAATGTACTTTATAGCGCTTGGACTGCATCTCACGTCCTTGGCTATCCGGCGCTAACTCCAGCCAGCATCAAAAAGGGCCTTTATTCGAACCCGTTGCTCACTCGTTAGCTCCTTCTTCATCTTAACCATGTACAAAGACCAACATGTGCTTCAAGACTATTTCTAGAGAATTTGAATTTATACCAATTGGTGGTGTGGCCTCAGTGACAAACCCCTGATGTTACCCATCACTTAACGAGCAGGATAGGCCTTGTACATTCAAAGGAATCACACAGCTGTGTCCTAAGACCCTTGCATCACCATCAATTTAACCATGATCACACCTGACAATGATTACACAAGTAATTGGGCTACTTCTGTGAAAGAACATGATTGCGTGACATTGACAGTGAAATAGGCCTAGCTTGTTTTGTTGTTTGTAAGGAAAATGACCTAAATAATGGCTCTATTCTATGGTTTATAGAGCATAATGATAACTTTGTAGATATTTCATTTGTTTTATTGGTATTGTTATGGCCAATTCAACAAAAACAACTGAAACCTCTTAAATATGCCAAGTGTTCTAATAATTTTGGCCACCACTCTAATTGTATTGAATGTGCACTTGTAGTCTACTTCAAATCTTAACAGTCTACTTAAAAAAAACAGCACTTGCAGATAATATTATATTAATGAAATAAAAGATCACTTAAAGAGAGACAATTTCATGACGATGACTTCATGACTAACACACTTAAGTAAACTATTAAAAATCAATATGTCAAATTTTATATGTCATGTTTTATTAATCTTTTGTCATGATTTAATGAAGTACACTTTTTTAATGTGTGACTAACTATTATGCAATTACAAATAAAGATGTACTTAAGTCCTACTTAAGTGGGTCAAAAATCACTCTTAAGTTTAGCTAAATGCATTTAATATAGTTTTAAACTATAATACATTTTCATTTATTGCAGTTAACAAGCAATTAAATGTCAGAAAACATTGCATTCAGTTCGCATTTAAGTATATTCTTTTAAACAATATTATTTCCAAAATAAGCAATTTTTTAAAGTACGCTTAAGTGCACTTCTTTTCCACAAGGGTTCTCCAGCAGCATGAATCTCTGCAGTTTTAAATACTTAAATCATGACAGCTCCTGACAAATCGTGAACAAAGCCAATTCCCTGAAGGAACGTGAACAAAGGGAATTTCCCAGAAGGAAACACACCTTCCAATCTTGACATGTTAATTAACACTTTAGCCTAAGTTCATGACACATAGCATCAGTGCTGACCCGTGGGAGCAGGGAAACAAGGCTGTCATCACTTAATTTTCTGAACGATAGAGAAAGTAACATGTGCTGTCATTCTTATTTCAGTTGAAATGTCTGACAGGCTGCTGCACTCACCTCTGAGATCTTCTCCAGCGACGGGACAAAATAGTCATCGCAAATGATAGCCAGTGCATAGAACATATAGACGGCCTGTAACGAGAGAACAGATAGATAGATAGATAGATAGATAGATAGATAGATAGATAGATAGATAGATAGATAGATAGATAGATAGATAGATAGATAGATAGATAGATAGATAGATAGATAGATAGATAGATAGATAGAAACAGAACGATAGAACAATAGCAATAGATAGAATGATAGAACAACAGACAGAACGAACAAACAAACAAACAAATGATAGAGACAGGATGACTGAAAGACAGAAAGATAGATAGAATGATCAATATAATGATAGAATGATAGAACGATGGATGGATGGATGTGTCACTCACACAGAGCACGTGCAGTAGTATGGCTCCTCTCTTGCGCTGCTCTTTGGTGAAGATGTCCTCAGGGAACTCATGAATTGCTAATGGGAAAACACCACATGGTTTAGACATGGAATCGTCAGAAGCAATTGTGCCTGCTGGATTTTCAAAACCAATTTAGCTGAATGTGTGGTGGGCTAGTGGCATGTATGACACCAGAGAGGAATATGAACTTTAATGACGACAGAACTCAATTCTATTTATAGCAGCCCATCACTGAAACCTCCCTTCTCCACACTCATATGAAAATATACACACTATAGACCCACTCTCTAGATTACGCTACCCCAGGAATGTGTGCCTGCCTAAACATGAGTTTTAGAAGAGGGGTATATTTTAAAGTGTAGTCTTATTTAAAATGACTTTATCACAATACAAAGTTTACTCCACCCACCCAAGTAACTCCAGCGTGAAGTTTGCGGACGACACGACAGTGGTTGGGCTCATCAAAGGGGGAGATGAGTCCGCGTACAGGGATGAGGTGGAAAAACTTTCATCATGGTGCAGCGATAACAACTTGGTTTTAAATACCATAACAACAAAATAAATAATTGTGGACTTCAGGAGAAACAGATCTGATCCTCAGCAATATATATTAATGGGGACTCTAATTTCAAATTTCTGGGCCTGTACTTGGATGATGACCTTACCTGGAAAACAAACACCACTATGCTGATTAAGAAGGCACAGCAGCGACTTTATTTTTTAAGAGTTCTGAAAAACAACGCCCTAATCAAAGAACTGCTGGTGTCCTTCTACAGAAGTTCGATTGAAAGTGTGCTGACGTACTGCATTCCAGTGTGGTTTGCTAGTCGCACTGCCCAGGAAAAGACAGTGCTCCAGAGGGTGGTTAACACAGCACAGAAGATTATTGGCTGTGAGCTCCTCTCATTTGAGGAACTGTACAGGACCCGCTGCCTTAAAAAAGCTTGCAGCATTTTGAAAGACTCACCCCATCCAGTACATCATGTGGACAATAAAAACCAAAACAAACAGACTGAAAAGCAGCACATATCACAGGGCTGTTGCAGTACTCAATGAACACTGAATGTAATGTCTCTTATGAGGAATAGTCCATCTTGTTTTAATCGAAACTCTCTGATAGACATGTAATACATATATTTATTTATTTCTAGATTTAAAGATATATATATATATATATATACATATACTGATGATTATTTATTTTTTTAGTATTTTTTTTTTTATTGTAAATCTTATTTTTTGCACTGACACAGGATTGTACACAATTTCGTTGTACTTTGTATAATGACAATAAAGATTCTGATTCCTTTGCTATCTCACTCTCTCTCTATCCTCCATCTCCTTTCCTTCCTCTTTTTTGTCATCTTTCCATCCTCTTCTGTAGCCCAGTGTCAAAAGACATGCTTTGGCTCTATGTAAATCTCTGAATCGTGCTGAAAACCCGTCTCCGATGAACGTCCTGACGAGCTGAGGAAGGCCGTTACTATGGCGACGTCTTCCCTAGGGCAGTGAATTGTTGACGAGCAGCGGCTGGAAGCCAATGGCAACAGAGTGAAAGTGAGAAACTGGGTGGAGGATATATCTTTCCCATGGACTTGATTTAGGAAATATGGAAAAAAAGGAGGGACCAAAGAGATGACAAGCAACACAGAAGTGCAACTGCTAAAAATACTCAATTTCCCTCTTCCAGGGGGAACATCTTGGGGTTCTGTGAGAAAGACGCACAGATAAGACGGTGTTTGACTCCAACAAAAATAGAGAAAGTGTGTAAATCAGATGGCAGAGCAAGTGAACGATTTTAGACAAACCAAATAACGGAAAATGCTAGGATAATGGAAAATTTCACACTTGTTCTCTATCTTAGCTTTTCTCAACCTCATGTACTTACCAATATGTCAGTGCAACATAGGCTCATTGGAAAACTTTGTACAAAATTCCAAAAGTGTACTTATAAATACAATTCACTGCAGTTTTCAGCTGAAGTGAACACTAATAACAGTAACGCAGCAACAAAGTTTATTCCTTTTCACACAAATTATGATTGCAGGGGCACATTACCGATAATACATACTTATTTTTATGCAGTTTCCTGCACAATACTCTATTATGACCTTTTAGCATAGTGCATGATTTGTAAAGTAACACATTTTGACATTTGCACCAAATAACCAGTTCCATATCTATGGCTTTTCTGATGTAGTAAATTTGCTCAATAGCGCACCCAGTACAGCATTAAACTTGAGACACAAAGGGTGCGAGTCCTGGAAACACAAATCACGATAAAAAAGAGCTCAAAGACTTCTAGAAGCAATCTAAAATTAGAAAGTTGTTTCAGCAAATGCGTTTTTATCTTACATTTGCTTGTGTTATTGGATAGGTTTGACATAAGGTTTAGTGTAGGTGGTGTGTTATTTTCAAACCCTTTAGCGCCACTCACTGCACATTTAATTTATGAACTGCAGTGATACATACAACAACCAATTTAGTAATAACACATCGCTGGATTTACGTTCATATGTTTAGGATAAAACTGAACATGCTTTTAGCTAGGGCTACACAATAAATTGAAATTAAATCACAATCGCGAACTACGGCTCTGTGTAGTAAATGCTGCTCCATCTGAAAGCACATTACTGAAAATATGCGTATGACCATCGCATTCGATTAATCATGCAGCCCTACTTTTAGCGTCACCCACTGGACATTTCACTTGGAAAGTGCCGCAAAATGTGCAAGAAGCAATGTAATATAATTTTGCAGAAATGTCACCACAGGCACGAATTGCATCAATGTGCAAATAAGTGAGTGTGACCTTTCACCTCACAGCAACAGAAACCTGCTCCGCCTCTTAAATACAAGCAGCTAATTCGGGCCTCTTGTTTCCTTTTTTCTTACCAGTTGGAGCCAAGTTTAGCTCCAGTGCAGCTGCGTAAATCAGCAGCCCTCAGCAAATGATTGAAAGCCGCTCAAATGATGATGGCTCACACAATCCTGTGTGACAGTTATTCTCTATATAAAGCATAGAGTGAAAGACCTCACTATACACTATTAAAAATAAGGTTCCAAATGAGGGATTTTAGTGCGATGCAATAGAAGAACGATTTTGGGTTCCTCGAAGAACCTTTCAGTTAACAATTCAATTTTTTCTTAGTTTGAAGAACCTTTCACCACTATAAACAAACAAATGAAAAGATTCCATGGATGTTAAAGATTCTTCACCGAACCATCAATGCCACTAAAGAACCTTTATTTTTAAGAGTGAAAGAAATAAATAGATAGAGAAAAGGCTTTTGGTGGCCTTCTGTTTTTGTGTGGCTACAAGCTAAGAGTGAGGGACAAATTGCAGACGAGAATGAGGAGAGGGAGAATGTTATGCTATTGACTTAAAATGGCAGGGTGTCTTGGTGTCCAGCTGGCTAATCAACAGCAAAACACGATCCCGCGGTCTACAACAGCAACCCACTCAGGATAACGCATATATGCTAAAAACCTGTGCATCACATACTACAACATGGTTTTTATAGTTAACTAAAGACAAAAAAACTAAACATCAAATATTTTTATTACTTGAAATAAACTTTAACTTAAAAAAAGCTACATTTCTCACTTTTCAATTTGATATTTTGATGAATTTGATGTACTAAAATAACTAAAACTAAAATAAAAATGAATAAATATTATATAGACATATTTTTAAAAAATAAAAACACAGCTAAAATACAACTTGAATTAAAATGAAATTTGAAAATTGAAAGAAATATTCTGGGTTTAATACATAAAGTTTAGTTCAGCTGACAGCATTTTAAGCATAATGTTGATTACCACAAGAAATTATCTTGTTTCTTAATCAATCAATCAATCAATCAATCAATCAATCAATCATACACACACACACACACACACACACAGTATCTCAGAAGTGAGTACACCCCTCCTTTTGTAAATATTTTATTATATCTTTTCATGTGACAACACTGAAGAAATGACACTTTGCTACAATGTAAAGTAGTGAGTGTACAGCTTGTATAACAGTGTAAATTTGCTGTCCTCTCAAAATAACTCAACACACAGCCATTAATGTCTAAACCGGTGGCCACAAAAGTGAGTACACCCCCAAGTCAAAATGTCCAAATTGGGCCCAAAGTGTCAATATTTTGTGTGGCCACCATTATTTTCCAGCACTGGCTTACCCCTCTTGGGAATGGAGTTCACCAGAGCTTCACAGGTTGCCACTGGAGTCCTCTTCCACTCCTCCATGACGACATCACAGAGCTGGTGGATGTTAGAGACCTTGCGCTCCTCCACCTTCCGTTTGAGGATGCCTCCCAGATGCTCAATAGGGTTTAGGTCTGGAGACATGCTTGGCCAGTCCATCACCTTTACCCTCAGCTTCTTTAGCAAGGCAGTGGTCGTCTTGGAGGTGTGTTTGGGGTCGTTATCATGTTGGAATACTGCCCTGTGGCCCAGGCTCTGCTTCAGTATGTCACAGTACATGTTGGCATTCATGGTTCCCTCAATGAACTGTAGCTCCCCAGTGCCGGCAGCACTCATGGAGCGCCAGACCATGACACTCCCACCACCATGCACAAGAAAGCCTGCAAACAGTTTGCTGAAGACAAGCAGACTAAGGACATGGAACCATGTCCTGTGGTCTGATGAGACCAAGATAAACTTATTTGGTTCAGATGGTGTCAAGCGTGTGTGGCGGCAACCAGGTGAGGAGTACAAAGACAAGTGTGTCTTGCCTACAGTCAAGCAAGGTGGTGGGAGTGTCATGGTCTGGGGCTGCATGAGTGCTGCCGGCTCTGGGGAGCTATAGTTCATTGAAGGAACCATGAATGCCAACATGTACTGTGACATACTGAAAGTTAAGAAACAAGATCATATATATCATATATATATATATATATATATATATATATATATATATATACACACACAGTGGGTCAAATAAGTATTTGATACACTGCCGATTTTTCAAGTTTTCCCACTTACAAAGAATGGAGAGATCTGTAATTTTCATCGTAGGTACACCTCAACTGTGAGAGACAGAATATAAAAAAAAAAATCCAGAAAATCACATTGTATGATTTTTGAATAATTAATTTCCATTTTATTGTATGAAATAAGTATTTGATCACCTACCAACCAGCAAGAATTCTGGCTCTCACAGACCTGTTAGTTTGTCTTTAAGAAGCCCTCCTATCCTCCACTCATTACCTGTATTAATTGCACCTATTTGAACTTGTTACCTGTATAAAAGACACCTGTTCACACACTCAATCAATCAGACTCCAACCTCTCCACTATGGGCAAGAGCAAAGAGCTGTCTAAGGACACTAAGGACAAAATTGTAGACCTGCACAAGGCTGGGATGGGCTACAGGACAATAGGCAAACAGCTTGGTGAGAAGGCGACAACTGTTGGCGCAATTATTAGAAAATGGAAGAAATTCAAGATGACTGTCAATCTCCCTCGGACTGGGGCTCCATGCAAGATCTCGCCTCGTGGAGTATCAATGATCCTGAAAAAGGTGAGGGATCAGCCTAGAACTACACGGGAGGTCCTGGTCAATGACCTGAAGAGAGCTGGGACCACAGTCTCAACGGTTACCATTATTAACACACTACACCGTCATGGATTAATATCCTGCAGCGTGCGCAAGGTCCCCCTGCTCAAGCCAGCACATGTCCAGGCCCATCTGAAGTTTGCCAAAGACCATCTGGATGATCCAGAGGAGGCATGGGAGAAGGTCATGTGGTCAGATGAGACCAAAATATAACTTTTTGGTATAAACTCCACTCGCCGTGTTTGGATCAAGAAGAAGGATGAGTACAATCCCAAGAACACCCTCCCAACCGTGAAGCATGGGGGTGGAAACATCATGCTTTGGGGGTGCTTTTCTGCAAAGTACGACTGCACCATATTGAGGGGAGGATGGATGGGGCCATGTATCGCGAGATTTTGGGCAACAACCTCCTTCCCTCAGTAAGAGCATTGAAGATGGCTCGTGGCTGGGTCTTCAAGCATTAAATGACCCCAAACACACAGCAAGGGCAATTAAGGAGTGGCTCCGTAAGAAGCATTTCAAGGCCCTGGAGTGGCCTAGCCAGTCTCCAGACCTGAACCCAATAGAAAATCTATGGAGGGAGCTGAAACTCTGTGTTGCCCAGCGACAGCCCCAAAACCTGAGAGATCTGGAGAAGACCTGTATGGAGGAATGGGCCAAAATCCCTGCTGCAGTGTGTGCAAACCTGGTCAAGAACTACAGGAAACATCTGACCTCTGTTATTGTAAACAAAGGTTTCTGTACCAAATATTAAGTTCTATTTTTCTATTGTATCAAATACTTATTTCATGCAATAAAATGGAAATTAATTATTCAAAAATCATACAATGTTAATTTCTGTTTTTTTTATATTCTGTCTCTCACAGTTGAGGTGTACCTATGATGAAAATTACAGATCTCGCCATTCTTTGTAAGTGGGAAAACTTGAAAAATCGGCAGTGTATCAAATACTTATTTGCCCCACTGTATATATATTAGGTTTTAATCGATTTATCAATCCCAAAATTTTATCAATACACAGCTAGTTTAATCACCGGTTTGTAGAAAAAAGATTGGTTTTGGATGTGACTTCAACCAGACAGTATAACACATTATTACAAATAACTCTAGATCTCGACATTTGATTTGCTCCGAATAAAAAGTAAAATGACGGTAACAAACATATGCATTACTTTGAAATATTTCTCTCATGTTTCTGTCATTTTTATATTTCTGTTTTAAATTTTATATTATAAAACAGGTATTTCTGTTATTTATATATTTCTAACCAACAAGAGGATTTATTTGGTCCATGGGCTTATTAAGGTCACGTTCCCTAAATACTGGGCAAATCATATCCAACTGAAAGCAATTACTTGTGATTATGCCATGTGACCTTAATGCATCATGTCAGAAGAGGTTACACTCTAGGTCTGATTACCACACTGTCAAATATGATGCAGCATGATTTATTTTTATTAGACTGCAGTGATTGTGCTTGTCTGTGAGGGATTTTCTAGCCACCTACTCCTTCTGAAATGTACACAAAATATTTTGGCCAAAGCAAAGAACATCATGTGCAATGATTACTGACATGCCTAAAAATAGCACCTTCCCTTCCCTTCTCATTATTTATTTCCTCCCACCTTCCTCTCTCTCTCTCGCCGCCTCTGTCTTTTTCATCTAAGCTCCCGCTCTCACACGGCTCTCCACAAACACACACACTCCCAAAATTTTGCATTCAGTTGCCAAGCAACACAAACCTCAAAGGATTCTCGTCTGAAGACAGGGTCTGCCGTCTCGTCCTTTTATAAGGAACAAAAACAATGGCGAGGACGAGAGAGAGACAGAAAAAAGAAATCAATCTCAGACTTATTACATAATCCCCTCTAATTATGGAAGAGCAGTTTAAGGAACTGCACCTATTAAACGTCATATTGCTCAGCTCTCACAGATGAGCAAAATACTGGAGATTTTGCCAGAGGCATTTCATCCAATTGCAGATCTGACATTGAGAGCAGTCATTAACTCAGGGCATTTTTGCTAGCGCTCTTTGAATTGATGAGTTACTTCTTATATTCTCATATTCACAATATGAGACAAAACAAATGAAACATTATTTAACCTTTAACAACAATGCCAACGTACTTGTATTTTAAAATTAAAACTCAATGTGTAAAAACAAAACTAGCAAATTTTCACAGCAGTCAGTATTTCATCATTAAGTCTCACACTTAACCCTCATGAGCAAAAAATGTTTTCTTAAAAAAAAAAGGATTTATATATTTTTTAGAATTGTTCTACTTATGTGAACACAACCACACACACATTTTCACTTCAACAATAATCTGCCTTCTTTAAAGAGACCAAAATTAAGTCTGCGCTCAAAATCTTTTTTTTTTAAAGGGGTCATCGGATGCCCATTTTCCACAACTTGATATCAGGGGCGTAGCCATCATTTCAGAAGTGAGGGGGACAGAAATGTTATATATACATACATACATATATATAAAACTTTACAATATAACTTTCTGTAATATATATAACCTACCAGTCAAAAGGTTTTGAACAGTAAGATTTGTAATGTTTTTTTATAAATCTCTTCTGCTCACCAAGCCTGCATTTATTTAATCCAAAATACAGTTTTACTATGTAAAACAGCTGCTTTCTATTTGAATATATTGTAAAATGTAATTTATATTTATTTATTTTTTAGCAAGGATGGTTTAAATTGATCAAAAGTGATGATAAAGACATTTATAATGTTACAAAATATTTCTATTTCAGATAAATGCTGTTCTTCTGAACTTTCTATTCATCAAAGAAACCTGGAAAAATATTATACTCAGCTGTTTTCAACATCATCATAATAATAAATGTTTTTTTGTTAGCAGCAAATCTGAATATTAAAATGATTTCTGAAGGATCGTGTGACTGGAGTAATGATGCTAAAAATTCAGCTTTGAAATCACAATAAATTACGTTTTAAAATAGAAAACAGTTATTTGAAATAGTGAAGATATTTCAAAATTGTACTGTTTTGCTGTAGGCCTACTTTGGATCAAATAAATTCAGGCTTTCTGAGCAGAAGAGACTTCTTTAAAAAACATAAAAAATCTTAATGTTCAAAAACTTTTGACTGGTACTGTATAGGCAACTTTAATTTTTCTCTTTTTCTAGCTTTTAATTGACTTAGAAATCAGATACACTGCTGGACAATGTCACGGTGCACACACGAGGGAGGACACAGGAACACGCAGACGAGGATGTAAACTCAAATAATAGTCCTTTACTGGAGACATCAAGGCAGGGCAAGACACAGACATCCAACACCGGGGAGTAACAAGTAGACCAGACGAAACTGAACAGACGGGACTAATATACAGGGGATAATCATAGATAACGAGACGAACACAGCTGGACAAGAATTAACTAATGATAACATTTAACAAGGACAGGAAACAAACCAAATAAGGAAACATGGGGCGGGAACACATGACAGACACGACAGAACCCTGACAGACAATAACCAATAATAATGATTTGTTTATATACTACAAACACTTTTTTATCCCATGAGGCAGAATAGTTTCTATACGGTAATGAATGCTATGTCAGTTAGCACTGCATTGTTCATATGCTTTATTTATTACCTGGAGATGACTTGAAAAACCAAATTAAACATATTGTTGCAATCGCAATTCCAAACTCGTCGTTTCACATAATAGGAATTTCATGGTGCGACTTTCTGCGCGAGAGCGCCCTCCGGCGTCGAGGATGAATGAACACACACTGCATGTAATGAACGTTTAGCGCTCCGTGATGTTCATCTCGCCTTATTCTGGGTCCGAATAAAACATCAGGTCATGCAACAGACTATCCTGTCTTTGAATTTAAATCTATATTTATTCACACCGGCTCTTGAAAACCTTTATGCCAACACACTTGCCTGAAAAAGTGCGGGGGACGAATTTACGAGATATTAAAAGTGGGGGGGGGCACATCCCCCGCGTAATCTACGGCCCTGGTTGATATGATTTGTTAATTAAAAGCCTATAAAATACTATGGTTAAAATTTCTCAATGGTAGTGTAAAAAAACACCCAGCTCGGTTTTCAGTAAACCATTCTAGTCCATGTTGCTTTAAATGCTAATGAGCTCTGCTGACCCCACCCATCTCTTCCGTGGGGTGACAAGCAGACTATAAACTTCAGCCGCGAAACTGGCTAACTAGTACATTATTAGGAAAGGCGATTTGCAAAGATTCATAAAAAAAACTTTATACTCACTTCTTCTGTGGGTGAGGCTGGATCATGAATGATTCGCGCAAACATAGACGCATTTATGTAGACCGGGGATCGGCGCATTCACTTCAAAAAGAAAGTAACGTTAATCCTCTGTGTCTTCAGCGGCTCAGATGTCGGGGGTAAATGATGACTGCAATGTTCAGTACTACATCCAACAACATTACACCTCAATCACTCAATCGGAGACATCATGTCTTCCCCTGCACCGGAGGCGGACAGCTCTCAGCTCACTCAGGGCGGGTCTAAGGTAAGACGGTCTTGTCAATCAACTATCGTGGGAGGGGCCTGTACAGAACTACGTCATTCTGACAGGAATCTCAGAACAGTCTGATTTGAGAAAGGGGATTTTAAAATAGGGATTTAAAAAAAAAACACTGGGTGGATTTTTATCATTATAGGATGGACGTGTGCACACACTTCCAACACACATATGCTCAAATTACTTGTAAAGTGAATTTTGCATCCAATGACCCCTTTAAATATTATTTATCTTTTTTTTTCTATGCTCAAAAAGTGGTTAACAGGTATTAAATGGACAACAGCATAAATTTATAATTTAATAATATAATCCCTTCAAAAAAAAATAATAATTATCAAACATTATGAAACAAAAATATAGTACATTTATTTAACTGAAAATAAAACATTTAATTTTTGACCGGCTAGTCAAGAAGCACCAGAGGGTTAAAACTTATACACTTTTTGCATTGCTTTAATACAGTAACACAATTACTTGACTTATTAGTAATTACCCTTTCTACCCTCCACTATAAACCCGTAGTGAATGCTCTCTGTAAGTGCTCTTGGATCAACTCAGTGCTTCTCGTCTCATTTCGACTCGAGAGTGTCAGCTGATTAAGAGCATGCAAGTTCAATACAAGAGTCATTTAGCCTGATTTGTGAATCATTTTGACCAGCTCAAATAGGACAGCACTAAGGAGAACTAAGAGCTGTTAATGTATGAACACTTGCACATATGTGAGATAGAAAACTAGTAAATAAATTAGTCTTTATCTGTGGTGTGTGTCCGAAATGCAACTATGGTCACAAGTTCCGTCGTTACCAATAGAGTTCAATGGAACTTGCGACCATAGTTAGCTAACGATGCTTTTGAAGTACTGCTGAAAACTAAAATATACTTTAATTTAATTTTTGTTAAAACTTGTATGTCATGTATTTAAATATATTTCCAACTACACATTTGTAATCATAAATATGCAATTAAGTACATTTAAAATATATTAACTTTAAAATATAATATCAAATAACACATTACAGTTATGATTATAATCAAGCTTTAGTATGTTAGTCCACAAATCAAAATAAGTTTAAAGCATGACAAAAGATTATTCAAACATAATGATTTTAAATGTACAAAACCTTTTAATTTGACATTATTACAAAGGCCACTTTTTAAAAGTATACTTAAGTGTGTTAAGAAACAGTCAGGAAAGTGTCTCTCTTTAAAGGGGTCATCGTATGCAAAACTCACTTTTACATGTTTGAACATAAATGTGTGTTTACACATCCACCGTATAATAATAAAAATCCACTCAGTGCTTTTTAAGAAATCCCCAATAATAATAATCACTTTCTCAGTCCAGGCTGTTCTGAAATTCTTGGTAGAATGACATAGTTCTGCGCAGGCCGCTCCCACAACTATTGACTGACACTGGTGTTTCATTGTTATGATGATGATACTCAATTATATATCTCAACAAGACCAGATGAAACTTTTAAACTATCTAAGCTAATAGATTGTGTAAAAAATGTAAAAGATTGGATGACCAATAATTTCCTCCTATTAAATTCAGATAAGACAGAGATATTACTTATTGGACCAAAAAATAGTACACAGAATCTCTTGGATTAAAATTTGCAACTAGACGGATGTACTGTTACGTCCTCTAAAGTCAAAAATCTGGGTGTTATATTAGACAGCAACTTGTCCTTTGAAAATCATATTTCCCATGTTACAAAATCAGCATTCTTCCATCTTAGAAACATTGCCAAGCTTCGAAACATGCTACCTGTTTCTGATGCAGAAAAGCTAGTTCATGCATTCATGACCTCTAGACTGGACTATTGTAATGCACTGCTAGCTGGTTGTCCTGCATCTTCAATAAACAAGCTACAGATAGTCCAAAATGCAGCGGCTAGAGTTCTTACCAGATCAAGAAAATATGATTATATTACCCCAATTTTACAGTCTCTGCACTGGCTACCTATTAAGTTCCGTATCATTTACCAAATATTATTACTTGCCTATAAGGCCCTATATGGTTTAGCTCCTGCGTACCTAATTTATCTTCTACCACGCTACAATCCAACCCACTCTCTAAGGTCTCAAAACTCTGGACTTTTGGTAGTCCCTAGGATAGCAAAGTCCACTAAAGGAGGTAGAGCTTTTTCACATTTGGCTCCCAAACTCTGGAATAGCCTTCCTGATAACGTTCGGGGTTCAGACACACTCTCTCTGTTTAAATATAGATTAAAGACATCTCTTTAGCCAAGCATTCACATAATGCATCTTATAATCTTGTACTGCAGTTATATCTGATCAAATGTACATTATTATTATTCTTTAGCTTGGGTTGAACAAATAATTTTTGCTTAGATGGAACAGCAGCTACGCTAATTATGTCTCTATTTGTTTCTCTGTTGATTAACATCCCGTGGTAACTAGGAATGACAGAAGCTTCAGTCTGGATCCAACCCTTAAATGATCTGAGATGACCGAACACCTGAGAAAAGATAATGCCAACCCCTCAGAGGACCTCAGAGGATGCCAATGCTTCGACAACATACAGAATTACCAAATTTTGCCAAACATATTAAGGTTCTGAAATATATACATATATTGTGTAAACTTAAATTCCTGTAGAACTGCTTTGCAACGATTTGTATCGTAAAAAGCGCTATACAAATAAACTTGAATTGAATGGGTGTTTTACCTTAGGCCCACCCTGAGTGAGCTGTCATCAGTCCGTCATTGTTTCGACACCGGAACAGGTGTAGACAAGACTGTCTCCTAATCGATTGAGGTGTTCTGTTGTTGGATGTAATAATGATATAGCAGTTGTCATTTACTCCTGACATCCGAGCCGATAAAGACGCAGTGGATTACGTTTGTTTTTAAAGGGAATGCACCCCCCGATCTACCTAAATGTGTTTATGTTCGCGCGAATCATTAGTAATCCAGCTTCACCTACAGATGGAGTGAGTATAAAGTTGTTTTATGAATCTTTGCAAATCGCCTTTCCTAATAATGTGCTAGTTGGCAAGTTCTGCGGCTAAATGTGTCTAAAGTTTACAGCCTTATAGAACGGCTTGTCACCCCGCGGAAGAGAGGGGCGGGGTCAGCATAGCATATTAGCATTTAAAGGGATATGCACCGAAACAGCTTGCTGTGAACAGACCTGTTTTTCACAGGGTAACACCGTGTCCTAACTACACGCGACATGATGCCGCGACACGCGATAAAAGGTCTCTTTTCCATGTTAATCAGAGTTTTTGTGCTAACTAGCCGCGACTGCGACACGCACAATTTCCAAACGGTTTCTATTTCTGCGATGCGAAACAACAACATACAAACTAATGACAGTGATAATCTCAGGTACTGATTATGTGCTTTATTCAAAGTTAAACGTGTCTAATATGAGTTTGAATATCATTGTGCGTGACCATTACAGCCATACTGAAAGCAACAACAGATAGTATGTTGATAAATAAGATGTACGTTAAAACTGCAAACTCAGTGCGAACCAACAAGTGTGTTCCATGATAAACATGGTATCAGTCCCTCAGTATGTACTTTTAATCATGTTAAAAAGGTTTAATATTTATGAATACTATTATAAACATATCCATTTTATTGCGAGTGCAGTACGCTTCAAGGGAGAGCCCGCCCACACACGCTTCTGATTGGCTGTGATATTTGATTGATTCTGTCGCGTCGTGTGTAGTGTGGACAGCCAATCTGCGTTTCGCTGGAATACTGTCGCATTGTGTGTAGTTAGGACACGGTGTAAATAAGGTGTTGTTTTGCGCTACCATTTAGAAATTTGAACCAAAGTATGTTATAGACTTTTCATGAAGACCCTAAAGAATCATATCAACTTGTGGAAAATGGCATCCGATGACCCCTTTAAGTCACTTAAGTGGCCTTTTAGTTTATTAATGCTATATTATCTGCAAGTATTTTTGAAAAAATATATACTTTTAAGATTTGAAGTACACTACAAGTTCACATTTAGTAGAATTAGGTAGAATTATTTTTTTGCATGTATGCGTATGGGAGTTTAGTAATGTGGAGAAACCTAATGTGTTCAGGTTTTAATCATATTAATCTCTGAGTCAATAACTCATATATTTTGTTCTAATACTAGTTTGAAAGTTTTTTGGTTTGCTTTATCCCTGATATCCCTGATTTGAAGACTGTGTATCTTCAATGCTTGAGTGTACAGGTCTAATTCTGGCAACTAACAGTGCTGCAAACATCCATTCTGTGGTGTTCACCATTATTTAAACTGCTTGCTGCGCTCACAGATTAAAGCAGACAGACCATGCTGTGATCTCAGTTCTCAGTACTTTGTCTGCATAATACACAAACTGCAACAGAACTACAATAATAACAACAGAGGTATTTGTCTAAGTGTTTTCCAGATGAGGCAGTAGAGCTTCTGTTCCTGACGTCTGTTTATGTTTGCTGTAGCCTCCTGATATCTCTGGACAGTGTATGTTTTCTCTTCCACCCCTTTTATATATCCTTTTTTTTTCTTTTGCTACAGTAATTCATACATCTCAGAAACATGTGGCCTCTTCAGACAGAACTCTGCTTTCCGAAGGTCAAGCAGACTCTTATGCAAATAATGTATTTTAAAAGAATATACTTAAGTGTAAACTTAATGTAATGTTTTTGGAAAATTAACTGAGTGTTATTGCAATTAAATGAAAATGTATTATAGTTTAAAATTTTATATTAAATGCAATCAGCTGAACTTTGACGTTTGCCTTTGAGGGATTTCTGACCCACTTAAGTAGGACTTCAGAACATCTTTATATGTAATTTCATAATTCTATTGTCTTTATACATTGACTTAATGTACTTCTTTAAAGCACTACACAAAATTCGTAAAACTATAATTTAAATGTAAAATTTTTAAAGTGACAATTTACTAAGTGCACTTTTTAAACGTGTACTTAAGTGTGTTAAGTAACACAATCATTTTTACGTCACTTAAGTGGACTTTTCTTTCATTAACAGGTTTTATGCAGGTTTTATCATGATGAAATTAAGACTTTTAAAACCTTTTTAAGACCAAGTAAAAAAATTAAGGAATATATAGAAGGAAACAAAATCGATACACATTTACTTGAGAATCAAAATGGCATCAGATAAAAAGTCTTGTTAAGAATGAAATCGATTAAAAATGAAGTGAGTTTATGAATAACCCAGAAAAAAAGTTTTCAAAACGCTACTTGCAGACATTTGTTCTTGTTTTAAGCATAAACTCAATTAATTTTGTTCAATTAAAAAAAAAAAAAATACATTTGCATCTCAAGCAGATATACCTTGAGTTTAAGGATGTTTAGCTTTTTAGACATTTAGTGCTTTTTATGCTACAAGTGCACATTCAATACAATGAAGCAGACTTAATTTTCACAAGAGGAGTTTAAAGAATATACTACATGCAACCATAGTAGCCTAGAGCTACAAACACACACAAATATATTTACTGTGCAAATGTTGTATATCTTTCAAGCAGTGGCCTTTGGGGAAAACAAATATTTACTCTCACTCTTAGTCATTTGTATAAATCACCACAAAACAGTCAATAAATTGCACACCATAAAATCTTATATATAAATGTGAGATTAAACATTTTCTGAAATGCAAGCACCATAAAACATTTGTTGCCCACCTGCTCTGGGAGTGTCAATTGTTTGATTTTCGACTTCATACTGCAGGACCCTGCGTCTGGGAAAGTCTGTTTCTGGCCATGAAGACTTGATCTCTGAAATTACATGAGAAACTAATATATCTCTACACCTTTCACAACCAAATGTGTACAAACGTTTACTTCTATATCTGCAAACTGTCACTGCAACAGTCAACAATGTTAATGAAAACATTTACGAATCCATCAGGTAGACCAAAAAAGGTATTTGCGAGCAAGTATGCTTGAGTAATAACATTCGGCACCAGAAGGCACTTCAAGCTCCACTACGTAAGCGTGCATCCTGACGCACATACTGTACAACAAGAACCATTTTGTTTAGTTTACCCTTGGCAGCAAGAAAACACAACATTGTGGCAAAGCTATGCAGCATCCTGTTCTGTTGTTCAGGGCAGCAGAGTTATATATAATATTGTGAGGATACAGTACCTCAAAGATGAAAACGTTTGTTGCGCCGACACATATACAAGTTGCTTTTTAAAATGAATAATTTATCTTATATATTAGTAGATAAATTATGCAGTTCTGTAATTCATGAAAGATTTGACATCATCTGTTTCAAGCAAAATTTAACAATTGAAATCTGAATTTAGTTTTTTTTGTGAGATGTGTATGTTTGGACAGTTTACCTAAAATAAATCAATATTCTCTGAAATCATAAATGCATTGCATTTTGTTGATTTTGCTCACTAATGGATCCTCTGCAGTTAATGGGTGCCATCAGAATGAGAGTCCAAGCAACTGATAAAAACATCTCAAGTAATCCACATCACTCCAGTCCATCAGATAATATCTTGAGAAGTGAAAAGCTGCATGTTTTTATAAAACCAAATCCACATTTAAGGCATTTTTAATCTTGGCTTCTGGCTAAACTACAAGTCCTCTATCCATAATATTGCTTTTTCCAGAGAAAAAGTCATCTTGTGTGAATCAGGAGAGAAATATGCATGGACCAATCACCATTTACATGCCAAAACAGCCAAAACTGTTTTGCTTTCAAATATGTGGGTGGATTTTGATGTGAACATTGGATGCACTTTTTCACTGGAGGAAGCGTTATTATGGATTATGAATTTTGCCAGAGGGGGCAGTTTTAAGTTAAAAGATGGATTTATTTCTTACAAACATGCAGTTTTTTGGTAACACTTTAGAATAGGGAAGACTTATTCACTATTAACTACGACTTTTCCCTCAATAAATTCATAATTTGCTGCTTATTAATAGTTAGTAAATTAGTTGTTAAGTTTAGGTATTGGGAAGGATTAGGGATGTAGAATAAGGCATTAACGTGCTTAATTACTACTAATAAATGGCTAATATTCTAGTAATATGCATGCTAATAAGCAACTAGTTAAGAGACCCTAAAATAAAGTGTTACTAGTTTTTCTCTTCTCAAGATGTTAATTGATGGACTGGAGTGGTGTGGATTTTTGTGATGTTTTTATCAGCTGTTTGGACTCTCATTCTGACGGCACCCATTCACTGCAGAGCATCCATTGCTGAGCAAGTGATGGAATATTTCTTCTTCAAATCCAAAATAAAGAAACAAACTCATCTACAGGGTGAGTACATAAAAAACACACACACACACACAAAACTCAGCATAGAAATCACATGTGAATCTATGTTTTTCTTTTCTTGATCTTTAAGTTCAGCTTACGTTGTAAGCATTCAGATATTGTGTCTTTGCAAGCTTTCGGTCCTTCTTCCTTTCATTCAAATGAGGATGACAGCTTTCTCTGCCTGGTTTGGTCATTGCGTGTCCTCTTAGGTTTGGTCTGAATGTTGTTTTGGATGATAATTGTCTAAAAGCAGACTGGACATCTCATCATAATTTTGCCATGTTCTATAGCCTGAACGTTTTTATCAGTGAAGCCAGGTGATTAAGATTATTTCATTAAAAACTCAGAGGTGATTCTCACTAAAAATTCTAAGATTTCATTAACAGATTATGTTAAAAATCTGTGATATTTGCGTTCAAATTGAGACAGTAGAGTGTGGTTTAAACTGCTTTAAGATTATGCCACCAGTTTAAAAACGGTTTCTTATCAGACTGTCTCTCTTGCTCTCTTTATAGGGCATATTTTTCCAGCTTTCATTTTGTGATGCTATATATGGGTAAAATCAGCTCCTCTGCTGCACTACCGTCCTCTACAAAACTTAAAAATGAAACAACTGATGCCACACACGAAGATCAAGCTGGAATAGTTTGTTGTCGTGGATCAGTCTACTGTCAGCGGGTATAAACCTGTGGCTGTTCTTTATTCAAGATACGTTAAATAACCCAATTATACAAGTACACTTGAGCAGTATAATGTTTGTTTTTTCAACTTGCACACACTGTAGACTGAAAGTGACCATCTGTCTATATATCATTACTGTGCCTTTAGAAAAAGGGATTTATGTGCACTTGAAGTGTACTTAAAATCTTTAAAGTCTAAAAAAGACTATACTTGCAGATAATACTTATTTTCTGAATGTTATCATCCATAAGTTGTTTCTTATCTCGTAGTGCTTGATTCTACTTTGCTATATGCTGCCCTGTCTATATAAAGTTATTTTGCTGTCTCTACTAACTATTGTCTGTCATCATTGCCTACTGTTCCAGTGTTATTTTTCCTTGTTGCATGTACTTTGTAAAGCACCCATGAGCCCTGGAAAGACGCAATATAAATAAAACATATTATTATTATTACATATTATTTATGAAATAAAAGACCACTTTAGTGATGTAAAGAAAGACACTTTTGATGTTTCTTAACACATTTAAGTACACTTTTAAAAGTGCACTTTATAATAGTCACACTAAAAGTTTTACTTTAAAGTACAGTTTAAACATTAGTTTTAATAATCATTTGTTGTGCTTTAAAGAAGTACACTTGTTTTGTGTTGTGTGTTGACTACCATACTAAATTACATGTAAAGCACATGATTATAATTGTGGTGTTTTTAAGTGTACTCAAGTTCTACTTAAGTGAGTCAAAAAGCACTCTAAAGCTCAAATTATTATTTTAACAATAATAATTTTTATTGCATTTAACATGCAGCAAGTGTCTAAAACCATTACATTCAGTTTGCATTTTAGTATAGTATTTCCATAATAAGTACTCTTTTTAACAAGGGCTATCCTACTTCAATAGAAAATATGTAAAAGAGTTACTTTTATTAAAATAAAATGTTAATGTTGTTGATAGAGCACACACTACCAATGGCAAAGTCATGGGTTTGCATCATAATGGAAAACATTTATTATATTCTATCCAACATGGCATTCAACATGTCCATAATACAGCAGCAATTACATGTTAACTGCAATATATAGGCTTTATATATACTATAGGTTAAGTGCATGGGAAAACACCTTTCAGTGGTGCTGTGACGCAGGTGTGAAGGGAGTTTTACTAGCAGGAGAAGCCAGAAGAAAAAGAAGAAGAAAAATCATGTAAAATAGTAATTTCTGCTTTATGAAAACCATTTGTGACCCTGGAGCACAAAACCAGTCACGAGTTGCACTGGTATATTTGTAGCAATAGCCAACAATACATTGTATGGGTCAAAATTTTTGATTTTTCTTTTATGCCAAATATCATTAGGATATTAAGTAAAGATCATGTTCAATGAAGATATTTTGTAAATTTCCTACTGTAAATATATCAAAACTTAATTTTTTCTTAGTCACATGCATTGCTAAGAAAAAAAAGAAAAAAAACCTGTCCCCTTTTAGACTTGCACTCTATTCATTTACTAACTGCTTGTTTTCTTTATATATATATAAGGTGATTTTCTCAATATTTAGATTTTTTTTTTATTCCAGATATTCAAATAGTTGTCTCTCAGCCAAATATTGTCCTATCCTAACAAACCATACATCAATGGAAAGATTATTTATTCATCTTTCAGATGATGTATACATCTCAATTTTCTTAAATAGATTGACCCTTATGACTGGTTTTGTGGTCCTGGGTCACATTTTGGCTAAATGATTTGGCTACTGTGATTTTTATGTATAAAAAGACCAACAAACTATTTAAAATGCATTTTATTTTATTTTATTTATGTTTATAAATCCGTATGCTCCTCTTCATAAGGAGCACTGAGGCACACAAATGAGATTCGCAAAAAAAAAATTAAAAAATTAAAAATGCATGTCACGAACAGAAGGATGAGCAAGGGATGATGGTGTAACACTAATGAATGTTTTGTCTGTGATTGTCCTAACCTGTCAGCTGCAGGACCTGTGCGAGCCACACAACCGCGAGAAGCCCGACTCCACAGCAGCAGAAGCGCCTGGCGCTCCGTATCACCGGCTTCATCCCGCTCCGTCTGCTCCGCGCCTCGGACTCAGAACATGATCGCCGCTGATTCCTCCTGTTATAAGGCGGGGCTGATAACTACCTTCTGACTGAACTAAACTTTTAGGTTGCCTTGTTTTTCTTCATCACAGCCAACACTGCGCTGTTGCGCATCGTTCCTTGGATGCGCAGGTATCATCTGCTTCAAAGCGCGCAAATGCGCTCACATGCCACTGGATTTGGAGCGGTCGTTGTAAATGGTACCCTCTTTCTGTCTCTCTCTCATACACACACAAATCACACCGCTGCCACTTGAGGGCGGCTCTTGCCAATAGTCCTGCTGTAATCGTGCACGACCAATAAGAAAACACTATGAGGCGAAAGACTCAACCTAGCACAGTAGCCAATGTCCCTATTGCTCAAATCTCTGAATTTGATAAATATATACACACACACACACACACACACACACACACACACACACACACACACACACACACACACATGTTGTTTTGTGTGGTTTATGGGGACTGTCCATAGGCGTCATGGTTTTTATACTGAACAAACTGTGTGTGCTATTGCCCTACACCAACCCTACACCTAAACTTAGCCCTCACAGGAAACTTTGTGCATTTTTACATTTCCAAAAAAACACACCATTTAGTATGTTTTTTAAGCCTTTTGAATTACGGGGACATAGGCAGTTTCCTCATAAACCACCTTCATATTGTAATACCTCTGTCATACCCATGTCATTATATAAATTTGTGTCCTCAAAAACCACATAAGCATGCACACACACACGCACACACACACACACACACACACACATGCACACACACACACACACACATACCTATATCAAACGATTAATCGCATCCAAAATAAAAGTTTTTTTTTGCAAAATGTGTTCTGTGTATATGTATTATGTATACATAAATACACAAACATGCATGTATATATTTCAGAAACATAGCTTATGTTTATATACTAAATATAGTTATTTATAATATAAATATAGACATGTAAATATTTTCAAAATATATACTGTATGTGTGTGTATTTATGTATACATAATAAATATAAACAGAACACATATATTTTGCAAAAAACCTTTTATTTTGGATGTGATTAATCGCGATTAATTGCTTGACAGCACTAATATACAGTATATATATATATATATATATATATATATACAGTATACATACAGTACACACACACACACACACACACACACATATACTGTATATATATATATGGAAAAATAAATGATTCAGTTAATTACTCAATTGTGTAGTTCAAATCTCTTGTAATAATGCTTTAAAAAGTTTAAGAATCTTTTGTTGTGCTTTAAAGAAGTGCGCTTTTTTTTAAAGAAGTTTGCAACCTTGAGTCCGGCTGTAACAGCTATCATTAATAACTCTTTGGAAAGTGGAGTTGGACCTGCTAGTTTTAAACATGCTATAGTCCATCCTCTGCTAAAGAAACCTCATCTTGACCAATCTATTTTCAGTAATTTTAGGCCTATTTCCAAATTGCCTTTGTTAGAGAGAGTTAGAATTGTTAGAGAGAGCCTCACTAGCTGACTGGGGAATTTACCGTGTACAGAGCAAACAGGTCTGTGGATGACGCTGTCAATATGGGACTGCATTACATCCTGCAACACCTTGACAAACCTGGGATTCATGCAAGGATGTTATTTGTGGACTTCAGCTCGGCCTTCAATACCATCATGCCTGACCTTTTCTCAGACAAACTCACACAGCTCTCTGTGCCCACCTCCATCTGTCAGTGGATCACCAGCTTCCTGACAGACAGGCAGCAGTGAGGCTGGGCAAACTCACATCCAGGACTCTCACCATCAGCACTGGCGCCCCTCAGGGATGTGTTCTCTCCCCACTGCTCTTCTCCCTCTACACAAATGACTGCACATCTAAAGACCCCTCTGTCAAGCTCCTGAAGATGACACTACCGTCATCAGCCTCATCAAGGACGGAGACGAGTCTACTTACAGACAAGAGGTTGAGCAGCTGGCTGTCTGGTGCCGTCACAACAACTTGGAGCTCAACACACTCAAAACAGTGGAGATGATAGTAGACTTCAGGAGGAACCCCCCTGCACTCCCCCCACTCACCATCATAGACAGCACTGTGGCTGCAGTAGAGTCATTCAGGTTCCTGGGCACCAGCATCTCTCAGGACCTGAAGTGGGACATTTATATTGACTCTATTGTGAAAAAGGCCAAGCAGAGGCTGTATTTCCTTCGCCAGCTGAGGAAGTTGAACCTGCCACAGGAGCTGCTGAAACAGTTCTACTCTGCCATCATCGAGTCTGTTCTGTGTTCACCTATAACTGTTTGGTTTGGCTCAGCTACCAAAACAGACATCAGAAGACTACAACGGACAGTCAGGACTGCTGAGAGGATTATCGGTGCCCCTCTACCCAACCTCCAAGATCTTTATATCTCCAGAGTGAGGAAAAGGGCTGAGAAAGTCACTCTGGACCCCTCACACCCAGCTCACTCTCTCTTTGTACTGTTGCCCTCTGGCTACAGATCACTGAGCATCAGAACAGCCAGACACAAGAACAGTTTTTCCTCCAGGCCATATCCCACCCGAACAGCACATAACACACCCCGGTACTGTACGTCTGTAAATAACTCATCAAACCCTCATCTGTACATAAGACATATGCACATTCACAGTTCTGTCTATGGACATTTGTTCTTTTATATTTGTATTTTTATTACTGTTGTTATTTATAATGTATTGTCTATTCTCTTCATTATTAGTGTTTTTATTACCCTAATTATATGTTGTCTGCACTATGTTTGTACTTCTGTACTGGAAGCTCCTAACACCAAGATAAATTCCTTGTGTGTGCAAACACACTTGGCAATAAAGCTCTTTCTGATTCTGATTCTGAGTAAATTATGACAAAATGTTCATTTTGGGTGAACTATTCCTAAAGTTATTAACTAATTGCATTTAGTATAAATTGCTATGCTCTGAAAATTCATATAATTGCTATGATGATATGTAATTGTCTGAAAATATTACATTAAGTTCAGACCTCAGCATATACTTCTGAAGTATGCTATTATTAATCTTAAAGCATATTATAAAAGAAGTGTACTTATTTTACAAGGGTGTCCTACCAGTAGGTGTAGCCCAAACTTTGACTGGTACTGTATAGCTATATTTGTGTGAGGCAATAGCTTTCACATATTCCAAATATTGCTAATACCTTTAGGAATCCTTATATGTTTGCGTCTGCCACCTTCATTTAGTTTCTGCATATTCAAACAATAATACACTGAAGAGCCAGTGGCCAAGGAACATTATTAAGAAAACTGAAACCAAACTATCAAATACACTACTAGCATATTATGTCCTTAAAGATAATTGACAAAGAAAAAACTTTATAATTTTCACCACCAGGTGGCGATGTTTACTGTTCGTATTTGCTCTTGGCGTACTTCAACTCCTCACTGAAGAATGTATGTGACATCACATGTAATATTTTGGTCAAATATTTTTTTTTTTACAGTTTGATCATGAAACCAAGTGAAGACATGCTGTATTATCTCCATGCCAAAATACTCACTCACCTGATTCATTTTCCACTGTGCAGTGAAAAAACCCAGATAACACAACCAATCAACATTGTCACTCAAAAAATGGTTGAGTAATATTTCAATGTTTTTCTAAAGCACTTTAGAGCTTTAGTTCCCTCAATTATTGAGAAACCACACACACAACTCTAGTATTTCCAGAGCACTGGTGCCTCAAACCCAATAAGCCACAACTTCAGCATGAAGTCAGAGACATGTTTCTCTTCCACGTTCTGGAAGATATCACACAGTACACTATAGCCAAATAAAGACAAAATCAAGAGTATTGTTGTTACCAACAGTCCACACTTGACAAATATAACACAGAGAATGCCTTTGAATGCGCAGTGTTTGTGAAGTCGTGGCCTAATGGTTAGAGAGTTGGACTTGTAATCCAAAGGTTGCGGGTTCGAGTCTCGGGCCGGCAGGGATTGTAGGTGGGGGGAGTGAATGTCCAGCGCTCTCTCCACCCTCAATACCACGACTGAGGTGCCCTTGAGCAAGGCAACGAACCCCCAACTGCTCCCCGGGCGCTGCAGCATAAATGGCTGCCCACTGCTCCGGGTGTGTGTTCACGGTGTGTGTGTGTTCACTGCTGTGTGTGTGCACGTTGGATGGGTTAAATGCAGAGCACGAATTCCGAGTATGGGTCACCATACTTGGCAGTATGTCACTTCACGTTTAGAAAAGGTCTCTAAAGTTGGCCAGTTTGTATCCAGGTCCAAGGGGAAGCACTAAGGGAGCTACAAAATGAGTTTCAGCCATTTTAGCTTGCATCTCTGCAAAACATCTCGACCTGGATGAAGGAAGCATTGTGAAGACAGAGCTCCTTGTGATTTCTGCCAACCCGTCAATCGATTGTAACAGCTCACAGTTCAGTTGTACACTAATACTAATGCCAAACAGGGGTGTGTTTCCCAAAAGCATTGTTAGCCAACTATCGTCACAAGTGACATCTTTACCAACAATTTAGTGTTTCCTGAAATCATAGTTCAAACGAACATTCGCAAACAACAACAGAAACGTATGCGATGGAACTACAGCGCTCAATCTGTGGTGAGAAGCACAGTTTCTTGTTAGTAAGGCTTGTGGACTTAAATAAATTATGCTCTTGGGCACAATAAGCAAGCTAACATGCAGTACAATCGATACAATTCCATTAAAATATCTTTTAATCTATATATTTAAGTGCATCCTCAATAAGTGCAAAGTGAAAGTGAAAGAGGGAACCCGGGATAAATCAAAATGCTAAGGAACAAAAAATTATTTATCTTGAGGACCCATGCTTGTTAGAGCAGCTTCTCGAAGATCTAGAATTGATGAATTACCGTCCTATATTATTGAACCAGCGTGGTTCAAACAGTGGAGATGCGACCATGTTCATGACTAGCTAGTTAGTTTCATCGTTGTTACATCATTGTACAGAAAATGCATCCCAGGACAGCAAGGAAACTTGAGCTTTGAGCTTTACTAATTGCATCTCAACAATGGCACAGATATGAAGGTTCAGGCTTCACCAAATCAGGTAAATCATGTTGGAGTATGCAGCACAGATTCTCAAAGCTTCAAGCTCTTGCCATTTCAAGACTGAACTACTGCAATGCTCTACTGGCCGGCCTTCCAGCCAGCGTGATTAAACCTCTGCACTTCATCCAGAATGAAGCAGCATAACACCCACATCACCTTTCTCTTGATGTCAGTCTACCTGCTGCTTTTGACGCTGGCCTTCACAACGTCGTCTGGAGCCAAAGACTTTGGATACACCAAGATGATGCGCTCATATCACTAATGGGAGAAAGTGCAATGCAAACTATGGCAGAATAAATCCTGCCTTTTAAATAAAAGAGGCAGTCGATAATAAGTCATTGCATCATCAAAGCTTCCATTAGAAGCTCTGAAGTCCTGAGATGCTCACTTAAGACCATGCTTTGGCTGGACCAACCTGACCAAATGCTATTTGAGCATAAGAAACAACATTTCTGACAGAACCACTATCATCAAAGATGATTGACAATTAGCATACAGTTTGGATTGGTGGTATGGTTCTGTTCTGGGCAAAAACTCCCTGCCCATCCCTGCAGCCTAGCATGGAGAAGACCAGAGAGAGCAGTGATAACCCCCCTAGGGTAAACAGAACAGAAACAAATGTAGCAGATATCATTAATGACATTTTAATGTAACAACATAATTCAAGATAAAGGAGTCTGATTCAACACGGAAAAACAGAAGGCCAAGTCCTGACTGTGGATGAAAGGAGTAGCTGGGGATGGAGGGGGTAATTAGCTCCTGATCAAAGCGATAAAGCGTCATTTTTCTATAGGTAGACATGCATCAGTTCATGCAAGCTTGCCTGACGTGACCTGCCAAAACTAACCCCATATAATATAGCTTGAAATAACTATATGTTTCCTCATGCCATTTATGGTCAGTGAACGAGCGGCGCCTGGTTGTTTCATCACAACAAGGCACAGTGACGTTTTCCAAAACCTTCACTCTCTCTGCTCCTCATTGGTGGAACAAGCTCTACTTCTATACTTAGCAAATCAGAACTTATGATGTCCCTCAAAAACAGGAAGCTCAGGAGAGACAGGAAGCTCAGAACATCTGGGGATGAACTCCATGGTCGTGACAGGAAGCACAGGAAACTCATGGATGTCGGACAGTGGGAGGGCTTTGCTGCAGGGTTCAGACTGGGCTCTGGGCTGCTCTGGTGGGAGTTCACTGGTGTTAATGATGACAAACCTGGGACTATAACAAGGATGCCTATCCCTCTTTGCTCCTCCTTCCTTTAGTGGTCCGTGGGTGGTGGGTGCTGCCTCCAGATAGAGGTGCCGTCTCCGTGAAGTGAGAGTGGATTTTATACAGTACATCCACTGTGAATGACTCAGAAGCAAGGGCAAAATCAATGAAATTTTAAGCACAATCAATTTGGTCTCAAGGCAGGCTTGTTAAGTCCATGCTTAAAAATATCTTTATTGAAGTCAACAACATTTGGCGTTCAATTCACATAGAGGCGTAAATAAATAAATACTCTCACTTTGTCATAAAAGTGCTGCCTCTTGAAATTATAAGAGCTATATTTAGGGTTCTGTATATTCTTGAGTTCTGTGTCCATAACATTGCAATGTAAAGTGACCAGATTTCTGAAATGGACATTTCCTAGTTTAGTGGTCAAAAGAACATTGATATTTCACTGGTTGTTTTATCTATGAATTAAAAAAACGGGGCAACAATTGCTATTCATTATTATTAGAATTAATGATTATAATGATTATATTATATTCATATAATGATGAAGCCCTGAGCATTTTTAATACAAGTCTCCAAATATCACACTATGAAAAATAGTAGACCTACCTAACCATGGCCAACAGCAAACATATCAAAGCAGCATTATAAAAAAAGATCACATTTCAAAAACACATTACAAAAATAAAAACAAAATCTATTTAACATATATTTTCAGACTTTTTTTTATCACAAACTGTGAATATAACTACTGTTTCAAGTAATTTTTTTTTAATTTATAAAATGTTATGTGCTATTGGAAATGAATCAATAAAAATGAGAAATAAATAAATGGCATGAGCAATAAAATAAATGTAAGTTAAAAATAAATAAAATAAATGTAAATGAGAAATATTTAGTATGTGCATTCTACCAATTTAATCGTTGAACTACTTTAGCACAGATACTGCTGGTCAAATATTACTCCATTGCAAGTGAAAGTTGTAAAGACAGATTTTTATAATAGTACAGAAGTCCTTGCTTTTAAAAGAACTTAAGTACCAAATGTAAATTTCCTTTTTTTATGTCAATGCACTGTTTTATTATTGTTGTATGTAATACTTGCAATACCTTATGCCTCTGAAGCAACTTACAATGCATTGCACCCACTAAATACACTAACTAGCTTGTAGTATATCTTTGGAATAAAGAGCTTTTAGAATGTTAAAAACCTACAGACTGCATTCAGACTGACACGAGAAAAAAAATCAAATCTGCTTTAAAACCCAGCAACACAACTGCAGCTGTATAACTTTACAACAGCAACACTGCTTCAACAAAAAAGCAAAACAGCAACAGGTTTATTTGACATCAAAACAAACATTCAAAAATGCTCTCTAATAGCTCTCGAGGTGCTTTAATGTCATGCAAAGAAGGGTTTGTGCAGCACTGCTTCATGTCAAACACCTTTTGTGCTTTGTTAGGAGATACTCAACAGTTCTTCTGTGGCTTTACAGGTAATATTTATAACTGGTCAGTGTTAAAAAAAATGCTGGGAAATCACTTCACGTAACCCTTATTTATTGCCTATTAGTAATCACTCTTGTAAGGTTACGTGAAGTCTAAAAAAAAAAGTTATGTTTTATAAAATAAAAAAAATCACCCGCTGACTTTCAAAGCTGCTACAAAGTAACAACTTTCTACTTCAAGGACCTCAATAGAAATAAGTACAATATTTGTCTTTCAAATATTGAAGTTAGTCTTAAGTTTCCAAAATAAATAAATAAATAATACTCAAGTACTTAAAAAGTGTATTTAAGTACAGTAATCAAGTAAATGTAGCCTACTTCATTACTGTCCAACTAATATTTAGGCTACATTTACATTTAGTCATTTAGCACATGCTTTTTTCCAAAGCGACTTATAAATGAGGACAATGGCAGCAATCAAAATCAACAGAAGATTGTAATATTGATATTGTTTATACTTATCCATGTACTTTCACCCACATGCTATAGCTAAGATGTGTATGTAGGAATTACTGCGTGACGGTGGGACTTTTAATAACGTTTAAAGTTGCATGCAAAGCAATCCCGCACCGTTCAGACCCTGTTATACAGCAAATACAAACAGTATTACTGTAATTTAATATGTTTATAAGTTTCTACCTTGAAACAGATAAATTGATGATTAACAGTCCATGTCAAGTTCTTCATGGCACAAGTTTTGGCGCTACTGATTAACCAGTGTAGCTCTCAGCACTTCCTGTTGGAGGAAATAATCACTACACGATTGCTCAGGTACACAGGCAGTTAGTCTGGCAGTTTCGCAGTGTATTTGATTTAACAGCTTTATCTTTCACCAATAAATTAACCCCTTTGACTACACACAATTTAAGTAATATTACAAGCTAAATAGACCACAAAAGGTTAGTTCACCCAAAAAAATAAAGTGGCATGTTTGCATTTACCACAGTAAATACTTTTGACTTATCCTTCAATATAGTAAATGTTTTATCAAAGTACTATAAATGACATATTTCTGACACCAGCTCATACGGAAACAAGTTCAGTTTTTATTGCCAGGATCCCTCAGGTTCACAATACTTGATCAATCCCTATTAGTTCAAAGAAACAAGTACAGCTCCAGTGATCACCATTTCTTTGTATGTTTTGACTAGACGGCATATTCCTGTCGGTACGGTCATAATTCTTTCCAGATATCATAGACCAGTGTGCATAGTGTGTGGGTTTCTGGTTTGCCATACACTTACATTTTTAGTTTCATGTGACAATACCAAGTGCCTGCTAGTGATTCTGTTTTGGGAGCAGATCATTTATGGGATTGGTTGATATACTGCTATTTATTGGCAGATTTGGCAATTTAGAACAGTCACTGACATAACTACTAATAGGGACTAAGCTTAATCTGTAAATCTGTCCTCGGGCATGACATGGCTAGCAACATGACATAAAAAAGAGCAACACGTCTAAGGATGATCGCTCACAAAGTGGAAAATGCACATTCTTAGGAGTGGTTTGGATTGTTTGTAAAAGGCTTTTAAATGCAGTCTGCAAATGCCACAGTTGTAGTGGAACAACGCAAAATTTGGCACTACAACAATCCACTCGCAATTTTCCAAGTTTATCTGCATGATTTGCATTGCTTGATTTCCTGGAGTGGCTGTGGCTTTGCTCCTGTGAAAGCAGGCCGTATTTTAAAAGACCTTACAGATGTTTCAGTGCATAATATAAGCATCGGATTTAAAGCAAGAGGACCAACATTTTGTAAACAACAGTAAAACTGAATTGTAACACATAAATCAAACAGTAAAGCATTAGCATATGATGAAAAGCATTTATGGCTTCATAAAACACCATACCATAAAAAAAGACAGGGATTAGTTTGACATATACAAACCTGTCCCTTTAAAATACATTTAATCACAAACGTGTTTGAAAGTAATTTAGGCTAAATGCATTTGTTTTTTGTTTAGTTTTTTTTTTGTTTTTTCTGCAGATGAAGCGTTCCTGATCCAATACATAATGCAAGTTATTTTTACCACTTGGGTCGCCACAGCAGTCCAAGACTTAACATTTCAGTATCGAACACAAAAGGTAAATTCACAATACAGCTTTAACAATAAAAAAAAATTATGATAAAACTGTTAAGAACATGAAAAGATGGAATGTCACACAATTTCCAAGCAGCCACGATTGAGTTCCTTTCCAGTGTAATTTCAGTAGGTTTCCACTACGGAAAATGTCTTAACGATTGATAATATTCCAGTAAAACAAAATATGACCTGCTATCACGTCATGCCTTAATATTCTTACAATTTAAAAAAAAAAAAACATTCATTGATGCTCACAAATTTGCATCCCTTCCAGTTCAAATATACATATCTAGCAATAACATCCACATTTTCGAGATTAATAAGTTATTACATTTTTATAAATACATACACAGATACAGAAGGTGGCTTAGAAATTACTTGTCGCACTCGCGTGCTTTCACAGCCTCCTACGATCTAAAAGACTATGTCGCACACAGATGAACAGGAAATAGTTATTTTACATTGCTCTTTTGCTATGTAAATCCCACAAAATGCATCAATGATTGCATCAGTTTACTTCTTGTCTCTCTGCATTCATCAAATTCTCCACTAATGGCAACAACTAAACTCCAGTTCCATCTGGATACAGATTTACACACATCAGAGGGAAGTAACACTTATTTTGGCTCTACACTTTTTCACAGAGAGGAATAAAGATATAGATTTATAATTTTATCATAATACATCAGAATCTGCTGGTACCAGGTTATCACAGTGACTCTAAAATAAAAAATAAAAAACATTTGAAGGGGAGAAGACATGTATGATGTACAGTAATGTTGAAGGATGGTTATGTAACATTTCGTTTCCCTTTGCGGTGGTGTCGTGCGTTTAGTTTTCATTCGAGTGTGTGCAGGCAAGAGTCCAGTCATTTTGCTCTTCTTCTCGTCACATTATCAGTGCACATTTAGGTGAGGTAAAGAGTGATATTTGGGTGCAATATGGAAAATAAAAGACAAAATAGCAGTTTTATAAATATATGCTGTCTCACAGTTCAGCATAAAGCACTTTGTGTGAGAACAAAGTAGAACTGGTCTGGCTGCATTCTTTATAAATAGAAATGCTCTATTTTAAGTCATGCTTTCCTTAGTAACTTAACAATAAGAACTGCTTTCTTCTCAAATCAAGAGCCCTACTTCATCTTCAAGCAGGCATCTGCAAGGCTCATTCAGATTCAGTGGGATCAGGCATAAGGCTTCATACCAAAAAAAAAAAAAAAAAAAGGAGAAAGAAATTTCAAGATCACGTTAGACACTTTGTCCCATTACTAACATCCAAATGGACAGTTCTACAACTGTGAAAAGGCATGAAATGAGAATTTTGTCTCTGATAGGTGTCATAAAATATACAAAGTCCAGGGAATTATTCCAGTGCTGAAATATGATGACTCAATTCTGAATTCAAGTGGCTATTTAAAGCAGGAATTAATTTTCACCTCAAATAGTCAGTGCTAAAATAAGAACATTCCAGGTTCAGGTCAATTACCATAGAAAATCATTTTGACTTGTCTGGCATGTTGTACCCTTGTGAAAAAGACATACACTTTTAAAAAGTTGTTTTAATACTTCTTACAGAATTAATATACATTAAAAGTATAAACTTCAGTGTGAACTGAATGTACTAGTTTTCAGATGTTAAATGCAATTAAACAAAAATGTATTATAGTAATAGTTCAAATTTATATTAAATGCAATTTATAATTGATGCAATTGCAATTAATTTATATTAAATGCAAAAAGCACTTTAGAGTGCCTTTTTGATCCACTTAAGTAGCATTTCTTTTCATGTAATTTCATAATTGTCTTGTATTTGGAATATGGTTAAAATGTACTGTCGAATGTACTGATGAGCATTTAAAATAAACTAAAATATAATTTCTATTGAAACTTGTAGGTCATGTATTTAAATATATTTGTAATTGCACATTTGTAATTTAGTACATTTAAAATGTATTAACTTTAAATGCAGTATTGAATAACACACTAAAGTTAAAATTATAATTAACATGTGCTTTAGTATGTTAGTCAACATATCAAATTAAGTTCTTTAAAACACAACAAAGGATTATTGAAACTGATTTAAAATCTACTTTAAATGAAAACTTTTAAATTGACATTGTAACTTTTTAAAAGTGCACTAAAGAAACGTGATGAAAGTGTTTCTCTTTAATTACACTTACATTAAATTGCCTTTTATGTAATATCTTATCTGCAAGTACCTTTTTGTTTTTTAAATATACTTTTAAGATTTGATGTACAAGTGCACATTCAACACAATTAAGCACACTTCTTTTTCACAAGGGTAGTCACAAACAAAAAAAATGAACTAGTTCACCAAAATGCACGTATTTTATGATTTTCATGTTAGCATATTCACTCTAAAGATAAGCAAGAAGCCTTTTACCTACTGCCAACAGAGAAAAGGTTAGAACGGGCTCTATCTATTTCTGATACTGTGATGGTTAATAGAGGGTTACAATCACACTGACATATTAATAATTTTCCTCTAGTATATATACACTTAAGTTCATAGTCTGAAGCCACTTGTTTCAACACAAATAAGGTGAATGTATTGCTCGGTATTGTTCACTATGTAGGAATCTGATGAAAAATACTTAAAGATAATATGATTTTCCAAAGTCGAATCTGACAGTTGTAAATAATGATAATTGAGATCAGATCTTGCACCAAAAGGCTATCATTGTTAACAAGCTGTCACAGTGATGGGACTACTTAAATCTAGCCCTGAAAACCTTTTAGGGAGCAACAGAGATGTTAATTCTAAGTATAGTTTGAGTAAGAATGTACGTAAGCCGGCCAGTTTGTTTTCGTGAACTTTTCTAGTAAGGCTTATCGATGGTCTTGTCACTTAAGAGACATTTTTAGGGATTTGCTAACATTTTCATTGGCCTTTTCATGCGTCTTCTGATATTTCTTGCTGCCATGGTTTGGCCTTCGATGCTAGCAGGGTTTGTTGACGTTGCAGAGCAGTTCGGTGACTTTAATGAGCCGTGCCACGGTGCTTTGGGACTCCTCCTGCAACCGCTGGTTGTTCTGCCTGAGACTTTGCACCTCTGCTTGCAGCATTGCCTTGTCCTCTTTCTCCTGTGGGAGGCAATCAAACATAATGACTTTCAGGGACGAGCGTTCTCACTCTATATTGGCAGGACACATCCACGCCACATGAGGGGTTGCTACAGTATGTCTGAATATGTTGGTGGAATGACAGAGAGGAAGAAGACAATGGCTGAAGCTGGGGAAAGGATGGCTTGCTTGGCTTGCACATACAACAAAATGCGCCACATTATTACATGCTGCAATGCAAACCCTGATCCTTTGATCACTTGCTATACAAAAAACTAATATAACTGCATGCATTTTTATATGCAGTTTTGCATGTATAAGTGTTTGGTGTCCCTAATATTATTAAATATTTTTGAAAGAAGTGTCTTATGCTCACCAAGGCTGAATTTATTGGATCAAAATTAAAACAGTAATATTGTGAAATATTATTACAAGTTAAAAATAACTGTTTTCTATGTAGGCCTAAATATATTTTAAAATGCTGAATTTTTGAAAAAAATAAAATAAAAAATAAATTCTTACTGACCCCAAACTTTTTATATATATTTGATTGGCTTTTCACCAATGGCAAAGAGATTAAATATCTATATAGTTTAACAAATTTAACTTGGAATGCCTATTTAGTAATTACACTGAACAAAATTATAAACGCAACATTTTTGTTGTTGCCCCCATTTTTCATGAGCTGAACTCAAAAATCAAAGACTTTTTTCTATGTACACAAAAGGCCTATTTCTCTCAAATATTGTTCACAAATCTGTCTAAATCTGTGTTAGTGAGTACTTCTCCTTTGCCGAGATAATCCATCCACCTCACAGGTGCGGCATATCAAGATGCTGATTAGACCGCATGATTGTTGCACAGGTGTGCATTAGGCTGGCCACAATAAAAGGCCACTCTAAAATGTGCAGTTTTATCACACAGCACAATTCCACAGATGTCGCAAGTTTTGAGAGAGCGTGCAATTGGCATGCTGACTGCAGGAATGTCCACCAGAGCTGTTGCCTGTGAATTGAATGTTCATTTCTCTACCATAAGCCGTCTCCAAAGGCGTTTCAGAGAATTTGGCAGTACATCCAACCGGCCTCACAACCGCAGACCACGTGTAACCACACTAGCCCAGGACCTCCACATCCAGCATCTTCACCTTCAAGATCGTCTGAGACCAGCCACCCGGACAGCTGCTGAAACAATCGGTTTTCATAACCAAAGAATTTCTGCACAAACTGTCAGAAACCGTCTCAAGGTAGCTCATCTGCATGCTCGTCGTCCTCATCGGGGTCTCGACCTGACTGCAGTTCGTCGTCGTAACCGACTTGAGTGGGCAAATGCTCACATTTGATGGTGTCAGGCCCTTTTTGGAGAGGTGTTCTCTTCACGGATGAATCCTGGTTTTCACTGTACAGGGCAGATGGCAGACAGCGTATATGGCGACATGTGGGTGAGTGGTTTGCTGATGTCAACTTTGTGGATCGAGTGGCCCATGGTGGCGGTGGGGTTATGGTATGGGCAGGCATATGTTATGGACAACGAACACAGGTGCATTTTATTGATGGCATTATGAATGCACAGAGATACCGTGACGAGATCCTGAGGCCCATTGTTGTGCCATTCATCCTCGACCATCACCTTATGTTGCAGCATGATAATGCACGGCCCCATGTTGCAAGCATCTGTACACAATTCCTGGAAGCTGAAAACATCCCAGTTCTTGAATGGCCAGTATACTCACCAGACATGTCACCCATTGAGCATGTTTGGGATTTTAGAGTGGCCTTTTATTGTGGCCAGCCTAAGGCACACCTGTGCAATAATCATGCTGTCTAATCAGCATCTTGGTATGCCACACCTGTGAGGTGGATGGATTATCTCGGCAAAGGAGAAGTGCTCGCTAACACAGATTTAGACAGATTTGTGAACAATATTTGAGAGAAATAGGCCTTTTCTGTACATAGAAAAAGTCTTAGATCTTTGAGTTCAGCTCATGAAAAATGGGGGCAAAAACAAAAGTGTTGGGTTTATAATTTTGTTCAGTGTATTTTGACAGCTTAAATTTAAAGTACATCTTAAGTGCCTTGAACTACAGTCAAATACAACAAATAATAATAAGTGAAAATTAGAAAATCACTTAACAGGATGGCCACACTTACTATGAACCTTATTATACTGCTCTGGTTTGTTCATACACCCTAAATAAATAGCACAAACAAAATAAAAATCTAAATGTCTTTGTTACTTTTGATCAGTTGAATGCATTCTTAATAATAAAAGTAATCATTAAGCAATCTTAAAAACAAAATGTGCATAATGGAGGACTGACAGACAATCATACAAAATATCTACAGGTTATTTCTGCCAAGTGAATGCAAGATCACCTACAAAACCGATGTGGGGGGGGGAAACTAATTTTTCGACAGTAGACTTTTTGAATACATTTCTGTATATTGTAGATTGAAGATGCAAATTAGTAGCTTTTATTAGT
Organism: Barbus barbus; assembly: GCF_936440315.1. Taxonomy (NCBI): domain Eukaryota; kingdom Metazoa; phylum Chordata; class Actinopteri; order Cypriniformes; family Cyprinidae; genus Barbus; species Barbus barbus. The sequence continues at coordinate 45,337,232 of NC_136729.1, forward strand.
TATATTAATAAATCAGGACCTGCATGCAGATTAGTTCTTGATTGCAGAAAAAAGAAAAAGGAAAAAAAAAAAAAGTCCAAATGTGGCATCAGACAGACATGTGGCATAAAAGCATTCATTAAGCACTGGGCATTCATGCATTTTTAATAATATTCATGCATCCTAAATTATATTAATGCATAAAAAAACACTGAAAGAGCAATGATGCCTCTAAACATGGTAGTAATTCATGGTAGACTGTTGCCTGTGCATGTATAATAATCATATTTTATAAGGCCACACTTTTCTCTCAAGGTGACCGAAGTCTTCAGTAGACTATGATTTACCTAGATGATAACTGTGGGACAAGATGCAGTCAACCATGCTCACCCTCGCTTTCCCTTCCTGACCTTATGCGGATAATAGGATCAAACAAAAGAGAACTGAGACCCTGGATCAGCTATAATATTCATCTTGACTCAGGGACCTTAAAGCTATAATATAATATAAGTGTACATGCACTTTTAGTCATACAGTTGTGAGTTGGTGTTAATGGTCTGCAGTAATTCTATAATGTTTGTATGCGTGTGTGTGTGTGTGTGTGTGTGTATATATATATATTCACACATACACTATGACACGCCTACTCTGTGTGCTGACCAGCCAATCACAATTAACCTCAAACCTCTCCATTTCCTAATATTCATTGTAGCGAATGAGCAATAACAACAAAACTACAACACTAAAGAAATTTAGCCCCCATAAGCATGAAAATTATTTTGGAAAGTGTGTAAAATGTTCTTTGTGTCGGGATAATTCATAAGTTAAAGGAACGTTCAGGTTCAATAGAAGTTAGGCTTGGCGGAATCTTTCACAACTTTATGGCAAAATTAAAGCAAATTATGCCAAAAATGCTGTCTTGTTTCGAATCCAGGCGCAGTAATCATTAGTCATCAATGATTAGTTAACGCTCTACTTTAAATCATTAGATTTTTATTATACTCCATTTTGCGTTGTTGTAAAATAGGAAATAGCAAAAAAAATAAAAAGATTATTTTTTCCATTCCCCAATAAATGATTAGGTTACACTTTGTCTTAAGGTGTCCTAGTTATGGTGTAATTATATATTTAAGTACTGAGAAATATTAATTAACAACATGCGTAGGGTTAGGATTAGGGTTTGATTAAAGGTTAGTTGCATGTAATTATACATAATTTACTGCGATTACTGCAGTAAGTACATGTAATGTGTAACAAGGACACTAAAATATTAGTACAACTTATTCCAACTTAACACTGTATCTTAAAACTGGGCTATTTCAAACCAAGAAACTGAAGGTTGAGTCATTTATCTAAATGAACACATCCCTTTTAATGAAGAATGTCACATAAAAATATGTGGTAATACTTTACAATAAGGGCCCATTAGTTAAGGTTAGTTAATGCATAACTAGCATCACCTCTTTCACATCCTTCAAGGAATAGTTCACTTTAAAATGACAGTTTGTTGAAAATTTACTCACCCTCAGGCCGTTCAAGATGTAGATGAGTTTGTTTCTTCATCAGATTTGGGGAAATGTAGCATTGCATCACTTGCTCAGCAATGGATCCTCTGCAGTGAATGGGTGCCGTCAGAATGAGAGTCCAAACAGCTGATAAAAACATCACAATAATCCACAAAAATAAACTAAAATAAGTCCATAATCCATAATGATGCTTCCTCCAGTGAAAAAGTCCATCCCCTGTTGTCCTCTTACATCAGAATCCACCCATATATTTGTTTAGAGGTGTTTAGGACTGATTTTCTTGTAAACGGTGCATATTCCTCTCCTGATTCAGACCATACAACTTTTTCCCCGAAGAAAGCAATTTTATGGATAGAGGACTCGTATTTTAGCCAAATTTTAAAACGTCTTAATTATGGATTTTTTCTTACAAACACACAGCTTTTCACTTCTCAAGATGTTAACTGGTGGACTGGAGTGGATTATTGTGGATTATTGTGATGTTTTTATCAGCTTTTTGGACTCTCATTCTGACGGCACCCATTCACTGCAGAGCATCCACTAGTTAGAAAGTGATGCAATGCTAAATTTCTCCAAATCTGTTCTGATGAAGAAACAATCTCGTCTACATCTTGGATGGCCTGAGGGAGAGGACATTTTGAGCAAATTTTAATTTTGGGGTGAACTATTTCTTTCATTTTGTTGTTAATCAAGTGAGAACTGTCACACATGTTGTTGTTGTTTTTTGTTACTGATTGAGTAAAAATCTCATGCTCTACTTGCCTTAACTGCCATTGGTGGGTTAGTGTTGAGAGTGAGCATGGCTGCCCATTGTCCCTCCAGCAATCTTCTCATCTCCTCTGTTCACCCTGCTCAATGACAAGACAGGTTTCTTTTGCTTGTCCCGCCCTACCTCTACAGTCCCTCTGTGTGATTGGCTCTGTGAAGTAGCAGTGGCTCTTTGAAGTAGCGAAGAGGGCAAGGACTGGACAGGGCAGATATACAGACAAGGATGGGTGGATGTATTGAATGGGAGATATTTGAAGGGGTTACAGTGTGGGAAGTGTGCTGCGACAGAGAGAGCTGTGATGTGACAAACCCACAGAGGACAAAGTACCTTTTGGAGGTCGTCCTGCAGTCGCTTCAGCATGGCCTCTAACTGGGACACTTTCTCCTCAAGGTGACCAGGCGAGTCACTGCGAAGGGAGGGAGAGAAAGAACAAAATGATGTCCAGTCAAGCGTTTGGATTAATTCTGAAGTCTCTTCTGCTCACAAAGGCTGAATTTATTTGATCAAAACAAAAAAAAAATACAGTAAAAACTGTAATATTGTGAAATATTATTACAATTTAAAATAACTGATTTAAGGTAAGGTATTATTATATGATATATATTTTGCATCATTTTCTGAGAAATACACCTGTGACTTATTTGGCCACTGTTTGAACATTGACTTCAAAGGTGTTCTTAAAGTTAATATTTTTCAAATATTTTGAGCAATTTTGTTCTTCCGAAGTTCTAAAGTTAAAGCAAGAAAGTGGTGTATTAAAGTCTGCACTCAGAAAATGCAGTACAAAATACTGTGAATTAGTATAACAATTGAATTATATTGTAAAATGTAATTTATTCCTGTGATCAAAGATGTATTTTCAGCATATTTCTTGAAAGCTGACACAATTAAAGTTCTCTTTGAGTTGTAAAGGAACATTTGCTAAACGCCTTGCCTCATGTTTTGAGTACTGAATAATCTAATGTCATAGAGTTCATGGTGTCAGCCTCACCTGTCCTTGATATCTTTAAAGTTGGTGTCTGTCTGACCTAGCAGGGTTTCTGGGGATGCTTGTGATCCATCTCCCGACTTCCGGTCTGAAACCCAGCAGGAAACGACATTGTTAATATTCCATCTCGTCACAGAAAAGTAACCAGACCAGCTCTTTTCAGTGAGCAAACTACACTGACTCACTCCAACTCACACTTTCACATGTTCAAACACATTTCAAACACTGAAAATTGCCATTTCTCACCTTCTCGAGACAGAGCCTCCAGAATGCTCCGACAGGCGTTGGCCAGATCAGAAATCGATTGCCACTCTTCCTCAGACGAATCTGTCGTCTCTGAGAGAACTGAAATCAACAAAAATATATTGTAAAAAGGCTTTGTGGAGTATTTAGATTTATTATTTGTTGGTATCTACGATAAGTGTTTTTGGTCTCGAAAAGACAATGATAAAAAAATCTTTTGAATTCTTTAGTCAACACTGACCCAGAGAAGCAACTGATGATTTTGAATGATTTTTCAAAATTGTGAATAAAACTAAGATTATTGGAGTACGTTTTACATACTATTGACACGTTTTACATACTACATACCAGTCTTTATACTTCAAAAATTAATGTTCAAATCAATGTGTTACATGCTGTTTCTTTATAATTAATTGTGAAATTTACTAGCAATTTCCTAGTTAAAATAGTTTCTACACCCTTTTTTTAGCATAGACGGTCAAATTTGTAACTGCTTGGAGTTCTGTGCATAAACAAATACATTATGGACATTTTTGGATCACTAGATGGTTTATGACCTTCTCCGTTCTCTATTAGATTTATTCCCAATGGATGTGAAGTTATTACATCTCTTTTTAATCAACCAATCAACATTTATTTATACAGCCCTTTACAGCACTCAAGGTGAACCAAAGTGCTTTCCAATAAAAAGAGAGCAATAAAACAAAAATATAAAACCAGTAACAAAAATTACATAAAATACACAAAAATGTCACAACATTGCTAGATATTAAAAGCCTGTCTAAATAAATTAGTTTTAAGCTTAGCTTTAAAAAGACCCAGGTCAGTAATGGTGTGCATATTGGGGGGAAGCTTATTCCAGAGTCTGGGCCCAGCTACAGAAAAAGCCCGATCACCCCAGTGTTTGTACTGTGACCTCGGTACTTCCAACAAAAGTTGATTTGTTGACCTAAGAACCCTGTTTGGCTGATGAAAAGCCAGCCTCTCAGTTACATACAGTGAAGCAAGGCCATCGAGAGCTTTAAAAACAAACAATAACATTTTAAAATCAACTCTAAAAGAAACTGTAAGCCAGTGGAGTGAATAAAGAATTGGGGTGATGTGCTAACGTTTACGTGTATTAGTTAAAAGACCAGTTGAAGGCGATTGAGGGACGACTGTGAGACACCAACATAAAGTGCATTACAGTAATCTAATCTTGAACTGATAAAAGCATGAATAGCTTTCTCAAGGTCAGAGCGATTCAAAAAAGGTTTGACCTTGGCCATAAGACGTAGCTGAAAAAAAATAGCTTTAACCACGCTGTCAATCTGTTTATCAAATTTCAGGCTACTATCAAAAGTCACCCCGAGATTTCTGACAGTTGGTCGAAGCTTGGAAGTCAGCACATCAATGTCAGAAGTTACAGACTCTCCAAATAAAATATATTCATTTTTTTCCTTATTTAGGTGAAGGAAATTTTGCTCTAACCATAATTTAATGTCGTTAATGCAATTAATTAATGACCTAGCTGCGTCAGCATTTTTTTGTCTTATAGGCAAATCAATTTGCAAATCATCAGCATAGCAGTGAAAAGCTCTATCATGCCTAGCTATAATGGATCCAAGAGGCAGCATGTAAAGTGAAAATAAAACGGGCCTGAGAATAGAGCCTTGTGGCACCCCGCAAGAGAGAGAAGTGATGGAGGAGGACGAGTCCCCAATCACCACAGAAAAGGTTCTGTTAGTCAAATATGACGAGAACCACTGAAGTGCAGTGCCCCAAATGCCAACAACATGATTAAGGCGAGACAGAAGGACTTCATGGTCCACTGTATCAACGGCCGCCGTGAGATCAAGTAGCACTAGAATAACAGGGCACTTAGCATCAACAAACCGAGCAATATTGTTGGGCACCTTTAACAGTGCAGACTCAGTGCTGTGCCGCGATCTGAATCCAGACTGAAATTTCACAAAAAAATAGTTACTTTCTAAAAAAGAATGTAATTGTATAAAAACAACTTTTTCTAAAACTTTTGAGAGAAAGGGCAGGATGCTCCTGAGGGACTCTGGTTACAAAGCGGACCAATCACAGCTGTTGTGGTCTGTGGAGATGCAACATGAGTTACACTGGAGAGACGAACGGCACAGGATACACTTTAACCACTGCAACTTTGTAGAGCTTACAGCATTAATCTGACGGAGAAGTGTAAGGCTTTTAATCTGTTTTTAAATCTGAATATAGTGTTAAAAGTTATTATTTTATTTATTTTTTACAGTTTATATGTACGTCTAAGTGAAAGGCATTATGTAGGATGTATGATGACTTATTACAGAAATAATAGTTCAAAAGAGTGAAATGTAATGTTTTCTGACACTTAATTTCATGTTAAAGTTAAATATAAATGTATTATAGTTGAAATGTATATTTAATTCAATTAGCTGAACTTTAGAGTGCTTTTTGATACACTTAAGTAGGACTTAAGCACATCTTTATACATCTTATAATTACTTCTATTGTCTTTGAAATATGGTTAAAGTACTGCTGAATGTACTGACAAGTATTTAAAATATACTTTAAATGTAATTTCTACTGAAACGTGTATGTCATGTATTTAAATATATTTGTAATGATGAGTTTGCACTGAAGTGTACTCTTTTTTTTAATGATTTAAGTGAAAAATTAATTTTACATTATTGGAAAGTGCACTGTTTTAAAGTATACTTAAGTGTGTTTATAGACATGACAGTGTCTCTCTTTAAGTCAAGAATAAAAGTGGCCTTTTGTTCTATTTTAGTAATATTATATAATCTGAAAGTACAGTTTATAAAAAATATAATTAGGATTTTAAGTAAAGACAACTGCTTTTGTTAGCAGTATTTTTAGCTGACAAAGTGACCTGAAGTTGTTAAAGCAATCAGCACCATCTGTTAGTCTGTCTGTTTTATTTTTTTATTGTATTTAATTATTTATTTAAGTTTTTTTAATTAATTTTGTATTTTTTGCCACATTAGGCATTATTTCCCTTTGGTGGCTGTTTTATGTACAGTACAGTAAAAGTTTCTGGAGAAAGCTTCATCCTCGGACAGACCACCAAAAATGGGCTATTTTCCTAGTGCTGATACTACAAATCAAATCTTTCACACACATGAAAATATAACGTTTAATTTATCATATTTATATGTGAATATAACATTTTAACTGCTGTTAGTCTTGGTGTTTGAATTGGACAAAGTAAAAGGTAGTTCATACTGACAGTCTGAGTTTGAGTATTTACACACAAGCACATATGCATTTTAAAGGAGGGCCTGGAGAGATGTAACCACTGAACAATCAAGGGGCAGAGGCACAGAACAGATGGCCCAGAAACAGTGTCTTTGATTTGAGACCGTTTAATACCCTTATCCCAACCAGCCCTAGCCTAGCCCCCATCTGTCTGAGCTTTACACTCATTTGAAAATGTCAGTGCCGTTCAGGCCATGATTCGTATCTTTTAAAGCTTGCTGAATTTGCTTATGGAGGGGAGGTTGGTCGTAGATCAACTTATTTTTAAACAGGCAGCATTTACACTACAAGGTCTCAGAAACAAAAGAGACAATGCAGGAGTAAGGGAAAATGAAACCTCCCAGAGGAAGAGGAGGAATGGAGCCTCCATGTAGCTAAAGACAAAAGAATATAAAGGAAGATGAGGTGATGAACAGAGCAAAATACTAACAGATAAGTGATATAACTAAATACAATATATCATGATATCTCATATCAAGTTATATATAAAATCTATCTATCCATCCAAATAGGAGAGAGATGGCATTATCAATAGTAAGTGAAAAGCTGTCGGATTTTGCCAAATTTGGTTTAGAACCAGGCTTTGATTTCATCTAAACAGTCCAAAATGGAAGGAGAAAGAAGAGTAGAGGCTTGGAGGACAAATAGAGCTGGGTATTGTCTGCATAGAAATGGAATTTAATACCAAATTTCCTAAAAATATGACCAAGGGCTAATACTGTGGGTAGATAATAAATAAATGAGGGCCCAAGCCGAGCCGATCCTAGACTTCTGGAGGGCCTACGCACGGGGGGGGGGGGGATAGATACATCCCATCTATTTATGGGATGTATTTGTCCGTGTTCACTCCGTCTCGAATCGTGCTCGTGGAAAGCGCTTGAAAAATAGTGTCTCTTCATCGGCTCGCTATGCTTTCAACTCGATTTTTAGTCTCGAGCAAGATTTTTATGTTACATGATTTGACAGATTTTTACATAGAAAGGGCGACAGCGCACCACATTAAAATGATCATTCATGTTTTCATAACCGCTGGCCAAATTAAAAACCGAAACTAAAATGAAATCATCTTTGAGAGCAAGAGGGTCCCCTGGTGTTTCGGGGGCCCTACGCAGCTTGCGTATTCTGCGTATAGGGAGGATCGGCTCTGGACCCAAGACAGAGCCTTGAGGAACACCAGTAGTAACAGATGTGGAATATGACCTAAATGTATCTTTCTATTTATATTTTTAAAATATAAAAAGCACTACAAACAAAACACAACTTTTGCCCCAATTTGCATTCTGGATGAGTCAACACTAGAGCAAGTATAGTAGTTTTGTTGTGTGTTTTGTCATTTTTATTCATTTATTTTTTTAATGTGTCTATATAGCGTCTATTAATCTTTTTATTTTAGTTTTAGTTAATTTCAATCAAATTAAAGTAAATGAAAATGAGAAACATTTATTAGTGTTGATAAGTTCCTCTGTAACCATGTGTATGATCGGTAAAATAGTAACCATGTGTATGATCTGTTCAGATTTGCACACATTCCAGCATTTAGATTAAATGAAAGAACTCCTGCTGCTTTTCAATTAATTACAGAGTTAAACCTCTCATGGTTTAATATATCTAAAGATCCCATCTGTACTTGTAGAAACTGCACTTATAGATTACCAATGAAGCTGAGATAAAGCTTTATATGTTTTGAAGCCACATAGTCACTGTAGACGTACCTATAAGAATGATTATTTAATAACCCACTGCAAATAATGGCCTGCTGTAGTAACAGGGGTGCGAACTTATAACATTAACTACATGAGTCATTTAAAAATAATATGTTTAACCTGTAATGTTATTGTGGTAACATTAAGAAACACTTACTCTTAGTGATGGAGTTATGGAGGCTCAGAGCTCTAGAGTTTCTTTCTGCACTTTCCATGCAGGAGGATCTCAAGGTCACATCACTGACCGACGGCTGCTCTTCAGGTCCCTGATCACACACAAACTAGACAGAGAGGAGGAACGAAATCATCAATGAGTAGAAGTGGCAGTATGACCAAAATATCATGGTAAATGTATATAACAATGCATTTGTTTTGCTTGAAATTAAACCTCAAAGTTATGGTACTGTCATATATGTATGTAGTAATTATGCATACAATGTAATACAGAGAATTAAATGCTACAAATTAAAGGTTCTTTCAAATGAATCAATAATCGTATGCATCTTACTTTCTCTTTTGTCCCACTGAGTACAAAAGTACTGAGTAACAGTTATACATATTTAAATTTTATTTAATGGATGCAAACTAAAAGCTTATATATATATATTTAAATTATACATAATTAACGATAAGACTGGTATCATTAAAAGACAGCTTTTATACAGAATGAAAAATAAAAGACTCAAAACAATCAAACAAACATTTCCTTCATTTTCTCTTCACATATTATGCATTATCATACTTTCTCTTTGGTCCCACTAAGTACATTGAGTATTTATTTATTAATTAATTTGAATATTATTTGATGTGTGCAAACCAAAAGTTGATTTATTCTTTTAATTTACACTTAATTACTGAAAAGTCTGGTGTCATTAAAAGCTTTACACTGAGTTAAAAAAACAGTCAATCAACAAACTAACTAAAAAATAAATCAACAAATAATTTTTACTCAATGCACTCAGTTGGACAGAAGATAAAGTATGATGAACATGAACAGATAAAAGACAGGAAATAGAGGGAGTGAGAGAAAGTGATTTTATGAGGGGAAGAAGGGAAAGGATGAAGTGGGAGGAACAGAAGGGAAGGAAAGAGAGAGAGAGTGGGAGACGGATCTGAGAGGTTAAAACCCTTCTGAAAACACAGCAATCACTTTCCAAATACAGAGAGTTACACAAGCAGGATCCATCAGATGCCCTCTGCGTGGGAGACCGATACTGAACACAACGGCAGCACATCATGCCATGATTCAGGTGCTTCAATGCAAAGTGTTCATGTCCTTAATATTGTTTCTAAGTAAGCTGGACAATCAGACGTGTACCGATTCACTTGTTTTCACCATGCACAGGTTACAAATGCAGTTGCATTAATCTTGGAATATGGATTTCAGAATCGAGAATCATATGTTTTTGTCGAGAATCTATTTAAAATGCTAAAATATGAATGAACCGTGATCTTAGAATAATTCAATATTTTAAAATACGTAAATGCTAAATTCAGGGTTCCCATGGTCATGGAAAAAGTAGGGAATTTTAATTATGATGATTTTCAGACTAAGAAATCTCATTGGAAAAAAAATTAAATATACGGAATACTTTCCTAAGTGTGCTTGGCTCTAAATTATTTTATTATGATTTATTAATATTTTAAATTAGTTTTTTAATATTTTCAGTTTTACTTTAAATTTAGTTAAAGTTTTAGTAAATTGGATGTGTTTTTTCTTAAATATATATATATATATATATATATATATATATATATATATATACACACTGTTTTTTATATTAATGTTTAATTTTAGTTTATTCATTTTTATTTTAGTTTGACTTATTTTAGGACTTATGTTAAACTAAATGAAAATGAGAAATATTGCCTTGGGAACTAGCTGAAAAAATACATTTAAGTTTTTTTATATTTTATTTTATTTCAGTTACATTTTATTTTAATTTGAAGTATTTTTTTATATTTATGGTTTTAGTTTTAGTTAACTATAATAATTTTGGTTCAAAATGACTTTCATTAATTCTTTTAGCTTTTAAAATGAATTCTTGACTGAAACAAGCAATTCACGGAATAATAGAGAATTAATTATTATAATTATAAAATTAAAATCTATTTTTTAAATTAATGGAATATGGAATAAATTCGTAATATTTTATAATAGTAATTCGTTTTCATTTTAATATAGCCATTTAGATTTAATTTTAGGATAGTTAGTAAGTAATTTTGTTGTGTTTTTGTTTAGTTTTAGCTCTAAAATATTTTATCAACACATTGCATTTGTTACATTTCCAAGCACATGTGTTTAATGTGTTTACTTTCATGCTGCTTGGTGAAAAACATTCTTAAGTAGTTTGTCTTTTTCTTACCTAAGAAACATTAGGAGAAGCATTTACATAACCTAACAATTCATTTGAAAAAAAAAAAAACAGAATAAAAACAACTGAACTCGAATTTAATTATTCTGAACTTGAAAAAAATAATAATTCCTGAATCAAATCGAAAACCTACAAACGGGTTTGTTCCTATAAAGTAATGTATCTGTGTGAAGAAAGATGGGCTGCTATAAGATTCCTTGTTTCTGTGCCTGCTGTGATCACATGATCATTTCTCGCTTGTCGTGACAATCGGTGCATTCAATAGGCTGTTTCTCCCATCAGCTGTAAAACAATATACAGTGTCTTAATGAAAAGAGAGCAGTGTGTGCATTAGATACCTGTTCCTCTTGCTCCAGAGGCACTTTGGGTTTGACTGCCAGTATGAGGTCAGGGGTCTCGTCCTGAAGCTCTCCAGGGTTTTCATAGATGTGCCTGTTTGCTTTCAGCCCCACATTATCATATATATGCCTGACAGACAAACACATTCATAAAAGAGAAACATCAGTTAAACAGAATAAATAAAAGATAGAATAGAATAGTAAAAAAAATGTTTTTAAATTAAATAAAATATTTGTGTTGTCTATTGTGCTTATAAATACGAACACTTTCCAATTAAAGGGGTCGTACATATTATTGGTTACTTTAATTAGAGAATATAGACTTAAAAGAATATTTGAACTGAATGTAATAAATTTAAGGCACTGCATGTTAACTGTAATTAAATGCCATAATATATTGCATGCAATTAGATTAAATTTAAAGTGCTTTTTGACTCATTCAGGTAGGACTTTATATGTAATTTTATAAATACTTCTATTGTTTTTGAAATATGGTTAAAATACTGCTGAATGTACTTACAAGCATTTATGATAATTTATGATACTTTAATGTCATTTCTATTGAAACTTGCATGTCATGGATTTAAATATATTTGTAATTACACATTTGAAATAATTAAATTTATTACATTTAAAATGTACTAACATTAAAATATAATATCCAATAACACACTACAGTTAAAAATATTTAAAGTACTTGACATGTGCTTTAGTATGTTAGTCAACACATCAAAAGTACTTCCTTATATAATAATAAACAATTATTAAGACAACAAAAAGTTGTCATTATTACAAAGTGCACTTTTTTTTTAAAAAAGTTAAGAAACAGTATATTCAGTGTTTACAGTTAACTAAAACTAAAACGATCAAAAATCAATTTTCGTTAAAATAGAAGAAAATATACTGTAGATATTAGATGAAAACTTAATGTAAAATGTATTAAAAAAATGTAGCAGTAATGAAACTTATTTTTTAAATAGTAGTTTTAATAATTTTAGAATAAACAAAAAAATTCAATGTTGCCTTCACAATTAAATGGAATAAAATAAGTTAAAAAAGCACATTGCAAAACTACTAACACTAAATGGCACCATGCCAACTGAAAATACAAAATTAAAACATTAATAAAAATATAATGACATATAAATAATACTAAAACAACACTGTTGCAAAAAGGTCATTTTAGAAGCATGATTTAAGGAATACTAAGTTTCTGAGTGAAATGAGAGAAATCTGTATACCCCTCAATGATGTCCTGGTACGGAAGGTGTCCTTCCAGCGAGTAGCTCCGTGTGAGAGAGACAGGGGTGACTTCAGGGCTCTGGCTCTTCATGCTGTCCTGCAGGGAAGTCGCCCGTAAGAGAGGCAGGCTGGGTGGAGAGAGGAGCGAATCTGTTTCCATGGGCTCTGGAAATCCCGTCTGCTCCTCGTGTATCTCCTGCTTTGGAATTTCCCTGTCTGTCATCTTATTTTCAATCTCTTTCTTCTCCTCTTTCTCCTCTCTGCCGCCATCAACCTCAACTTCTTCATCGTCATCCAGAACCCAGGCCTCGCCTGACCGTCCCTCTCCGGATTTGCTCTCCGCGTCCTGGATGGCCTTCTGGTAAAGCTCAGAGAAACTCCTGAACTCAGACAAACACAAGAACAACGGGAAAAGAAAGTGAAGAACAACAAAGTTTCAGCTCATTTATTTCAGCGTATGCATTTCACTGTTAGTCATGGATGAAGAGATCAGTGCTGCTATTTTGGTTTTCTTTTTTGATGCATATTATGTAATCAAAGACTTACATAAAGCATGTTGAATAAGTCGCTTTATATAGGATTTGAAAAAAAAAAGACATTTTAACATGATCTCTCTGTGTGTGTGTGTGTGTGTGTGTGTGTGTGTGTGTGTGTGTGTGTTGGATGGATCAATAAGCATTATGAGAGTTGAATGACATCTGAGTAGCTAAAGTCTGAGTAGACTAAAACATGTTCATATCAATAGAATGAGGTCTGTCCTTCATTCATTTGCTCCCTCCCTCCTCCTCTCTATCCATCTGTTTCCCTCCCTAGGGCGCATAGATAAAAATATACAATACAAATGCATATGTATAAATAGATAGTTGGATAATAGATAATAAGATGTTAGGTAGACAATAGGTAATTAGATAATAGATCATTCATGAGGCAGTATAATAAATTGTGGCAGATGAGTAATGTATTGGACAGATATTACAAAAAGTGGCTTTAAAAGTCAATGCATTGTCAGTCCACAGCAAGTGCAATCAAGTTTGTCAGCCTAATTATTTTCATTACTTAAATTAAACTTAATTTTAAAGTTTTTGGAATAAAAATGCTCAAAAGTGACAGTAAAGACATTTATAACGCAAAAAAAAAAAAATCAAATAAATGCTATTTTTATAACTTTCTATTCATCAGAGAATCCTTGGTGGAAAAAAAATGTTTCCACAAAAATATGAATCAGCAAAAACAGTTTTCAACATTGACTATAATAAGCACAATTATTAATAATTGAGCACCAGTAATAATTGATCATAATTTCAGCAGCAAATCAGCATATTAGAATAATTTCTGAAGGATCGTGTGACACTGAAGAATGGAGTAATGATGCTGAAAATTCAGCTTTGATCACAGAAATAAATTACATTTTACAATATATTCACATAGAAAACAGTCCTTTTAAATTGTAATAATATTTCACAAATTACTGTTTTTCCTGTATTTTTTTTTTAATCAAATGCATACAACCTTGGTATATGGAATTTTCTTTCCACCATGGGATAAAACAATTTTTTTAATTCTGGAAATTATAAAATATAAATTATTCTGGCTTTCATATTGGGAAGCAAAGAGACTTCTTTCAAAAATGTAAAATAAAATTCCTTATCAACCTTAAACTTTTGAGCGGTGGGTTTTGACGGGATTAATCATTAATTACATTATCAACAGCACTCAACTTACAGCTTACTATATTTAACTCTTCAGCCCACTTTTCTCTAAAAATCATGGCAGTGTGTGCATTCTTTACATCATCCCCCCATTTTATCCACTTTCTTTGATACACAAATGACCCATCACCTCAATTACCTGCGTGGTTTTCCGTTCTCGTCAGGAGGAATGACTGTGATGTGGATCTTTTGAGCTGTGCGGAGGAGTCGGCTCCGCTCTTCCAGGCTGAGGTGCACCAGGACCTGTCCACAGAGACGAACCACACGAGCCCCCAGCTGCAGCCCACCGCTCTCCGCGTATCCGAACCGCTGGAGCTCCGTTACAAAGCCTTCCTCGCTCATCAGGAAGCCCGGCTGTCCGACACCATCCCGCAGGGGAGTGACCTCACGCGCCTCACACCCTCGCGTCACCAGCTGCGGGGAAGTACAGAAGCATCATGTTAAAACTGCACACAGCACATTATAAAGAGCACCAAGTCTTAACCCTGTAAAGCCGGACATATGAAATAATAAACCATTAGACACAATGTTTTTTTTTTTGTTAAGTATCATATTTGATATATCAGGTTTTATAGCTTATATAGTCTGATAGAGTGAGAATATGGAGGAAAAAACAGCTCAGTTTTCTTCAGAGACTCAAACTGAGCAAAAATATAAATATTTGGTGCAGACGCTGATATTTGTATGGACAAAAAGTTGATGCAATTCCGATAAGAGTATAGCACATACTCGCATAAAATTATATAAATAGTATTATTATATCATATCATTGCTCTTTTGTTGATTTTGATTGCTTCCATTGTCCTCATTTGTAAGTCGATTTGGATAAAAGCATCAGCTAAATGACTAAATGTAAATATCCCACGTTACCTAATATCTCCAACAATATTTCTTTTAAGATGGTATTTCAATGCTTAGTTTGATGATCCAAACATCCAGTGAAAACAACATTTATTCAGACACGCTATAGTTTAGAAATGGTAATAAAATATGACAAGAACTCAGAACCATCAGAACAAATCTTGATAATGCCATCCTTCTGTCAGACTGTCTCTCAAATGAATTAGGTTGAATATCTGTCAGCTGTCAGCTGTTAAATTTAAGTACACAGTTAGATAATTCCAATGTAGGTCAACCAGTTACCAAGCAATGCTTAATTTTGTTCAGTATGTGGTGTAAAAAGGTTGCATTAGCAATTAAGTAAAAAACACTTCAGCATAACATGGTCAGGTCAAAGTTTTGGTCCCAAATTGTTTTCAATTTTACTGGTAGTCCTCTGTGTGATGAGGTTTTTTTTGCGTATAATATGCCACAGTTTACTTTATTTGCTATCTTCACTTACATAAATGAACTATAGTGTCCTGCACCCACTAATAAAAAAAAAAAAATCTAAAATTATATCTGGTGTCTGAATAATTTTTGGTTTGACTGTACAAATGCAATGCAATACAATGATGATTGAGAGATGAACAACTAACTTTAGGGGTACAACAGCTTGTTTTTTATATATTTGATTTTAAATACTTGAATGGCGACCGAGACTGTGCTTTCAGGACCATGGACAGATCTCAGACTAGAATTGTCGGCTAAAAGTAATTCAATAGCCATTAACTTTCATAAACCAGTACATAACAGGTTTCTATTGCTGCAAGATAAACCTGGGTGGTGGAAAAGTAGGGATGGACTATCTTTCCACACTTCAGATAAAACACACATTTTCAAATGTAATTGCACAATATATTGTTGTCTTATTAAGCGAAATGATTGGTCTGCACAAGAAAATGAACATTATTTACAATATTATTACCTGTAATCCACAGCCTCAGGCAAACGTGGAATTCTGATTCTTTTCCGCTAACTGGTTCTTTTGGACAGTTTGTTTCAATTAACTTGTTCAAATAACTGATTCACTAGTTTATGCATGTAAACATGGATGTTTTACAACGTCTAAATCATATAAAGTGAACAAACTAGTCTTCATCAGCTCACCTTTTTACATAAACGTAAAGCATTTTAGCTGATTTTCACAAAACTTTAATGGCCCCCAGAATATTTTGTTGTCTGAATATCTGAACATGCAATACATCAAAATAAAGATAAGATAACAATCTGTTTTATTCTAGCTTCAAGCATTGTTTTTTTTTTTTTAAATCAACACTTGAATGTAGGTAAGTTTCATAAAAAAAAACTACATTTTGAGCAAAAAGCTGAGAAAATCGCATTTTTCTCAAATACTACATCTGGATCCTTAGTAATATTATCAAAGCAAAGATGCAGTAGATGGCTTCCATCATCACTCCCAAAGCTTGCACAGGCCTTTACCACTTCCTGGATTGACATTTCACTCTGTAACATTAGGCATCTTTCATTTATATGCGGTAAGTGCTGATGAGCGCATTATTTTTCATATGCATATGCATACATATGCATCGCTCGTTTCTGCCTCTTCCTGGTCTGTGTTTTTGATCGGCACTTTCTAGACTCATTCAGAAGATGGGTAATAGTGCCCCCTAGCAGTGAAAGCACAGAAACCCGGAAAATTCTGTGTTTGGCGGGGAAAGAGTTCAACATGAAATTTGAAGTAGAAAGACTGAAATAGTAGTTTCTTGTAAAACATACTCCAATATTCTTTGTTTTATTCATATATTACACTAAATCTCACCTCCAGTCTCTGGACAACCTCCTTAATATCCTCAATCTGGTTTTCTGATGTCGTCACAGTCACTGCCTCGCCTCTCTCATAGAAGATATCTAGCGAAGGGCCACCCTGAGCTCCAGGCTCGGTCACAGCCTTCCAGCCAATCACATCGCGGCAGCTGCAGTTGAATACGACGGTTCGCGTGGATCGCTCTATGAGCACGACTGACTCCGCTGACACGCTGAGCAGACAGGACAGGTTCAGACCGTTGCTCTCACCGCCCTGAACGACGGTGACAGCCCACACTAAAGCGCCGGCACTGTGAAGCTCTGCACCTTTAGCTCCCTTTAGCTTCTCCTTGCGCTTCCCGCCCAGCGACAGCAGGGGGAATTTGGTGGAAGAATCAATGGGCGTTGTGGTGACATAATTTTCCGCCAGGTCTTTTAGGTACTCTTGCCGCGTACGTGTGGCCATAGAGCGAAATTTCTCAGATTTCTCTGCCGCGTTCTCTGCATTAATGGCTTTGGCGAGGAGAAAGTCACGGAAGGCAGGAGAACGTGGGAAGCGTGCACCTTTAGGGAAGAGAGGACCAAAGAGAGGGATGTCCTTGGAACGAGTTACTGCAACCCTGAGAAAGGAGGAGATAAAGACATGTTTCATTTTATTTGTAACATTTTATGTTTTCTTTTTCTTCAGTGCTTTTTGTCTGCTGTCTTACCTGTAATAGGTGTTTTCGGTGCAGGGCTCGTGTACTTGGACAATGATGAACACATGCTGAAAGTGAGAACGGATGGTTTTGGGAGTGAAAGGTAAAGCACCTGGCTCCTGGAAGACTATTGTGATGATATCATTCCCTATGTGCCTCTTCCTCAGCAACTAGAAGATAAATAGCGAAAAAGACAGAGAAACTTTTAATTCTAAATGCAGTGACTCAAATGAAAAGTGCAGTATACTAAAGTCATCAGACCCTTGTGAAAAATAAGTTTGCTTAATTCTACTGAATTTGCATTTGTAGTGTATTTCAAATCTAAAAAGTATATATATATTTAAAAAAAAATTGTACTTGAAGATAATATTAAGGCTAAGTGTAAATAGCAATAGATGTTATTTTCTCTAAGTGCAAATAGCATATTTTCTTAGCGATAGATACTATTTACACTAAGTGCAAATAACAATGGATTCTATTTACACTATGTTAGAATAGCAAGATTTTCCGCTATAACTACTTATTGCAAATAGTGGCAATTATCTGCACCTCAGTATTGTAGTACATTATAAAAAAGTACGCAATAATAACGTATTGAGTGTAAATTATAGTTTTAATACAAATTATTTAATGGATGCCACCTTATTGGGACAATAAAGCCCTCCTTACACCTACCCAATACTTTTATTTTCAACTTTTTGATTATTTCCCTCATTTTTATTGAAAGTAAATGCCTTTCCGATGCGATATGAGATTTGAAAAGGGAGAAAGAATTTGGGGGCAAAAAAAGGGCTCGAACTTGGGTCAATCGTGTCAAAAAGCATGTGTCTTACAACCTGCGCCACTGACACCGATGATCTATTAGCATGTTTTTTTAGTGTTGACTAACTCAATCACACGTTAGTGGGCGGAATTAGTGTAAATAGCCTTTGCCAACAAGGCGGGCTATTTGCACTTAGTGTAAATAGACACTCCGTAATAAGCATGAAATAAAATGCCACTTAAGTGACTTAAAAATGGACTGTTTCTTAGCACAATTAAGTACACTTTTAAAAAGCATTTTTAATAATGTCAATTTAAATCATTATGTTTTAACAATATTCATGCTTTAAAGAAATACACTTACTTTGATGTGTTCACTAACATACTAAAGTACATGCAAAGTACTATATTATAATTTTAACTGTACCGTGTTGTTCCATATTACAATCAGTATTACAATTATTAAATGTATTCAAAGACAATAGAAATATGAAATTACATATAAAATGTACTTAAGTCCTACTTAAGCGAGTAAAAAAAAAAAAATCACTCTAAAGTTCAGCAATTGCATTTAATATAAATTTATTATATTGATTTGCACATGCATATCCTGATACTTATCCTGTGCTGTGAGTAATGTTTTTTTATTTCCTTTCCAGGGATATACTGTGGTGCTGAGTTTCAACGGGACATTCTAGGGGATTACCTGTTGTGTATTGTTGGGTGTGTATGGAAGCATGGTGGAGACATGGAACATAATCTCGTAATCCTGGTAGCGAGTATACAGTGAGTGTGTACCGGTGGAGTCAGCTGCAATTAAATTAAAAAACAAAAAAACATTAAAAACAGTAATATTGTGAAATATTATTACGATTTAAAATAACTGTTTTCTATTTGAATATAGTAAAATGTAATTTATTCTTGTTATGCAAAGCTTCATTTTCAGCATCATTAATCCAGTCTTCAGTATCGCATGATCCTTCAGAAATCATTCTAATATACTGATTTGCTGCTCAAATCAACGTAAAGACTGATTATCAATGTTGCACTGCAGTTATTCTGCTTCATATTTTTGTGAAAACTGTGATATATTTTTTCAGAATTATTTAATGAATAGAATGCTCAAAAGAACAGCATTTCTTATAAACAGAATTTTTGTAACACTGTAAAATCTTTACTGTCAATTTCAATCGATTTAATACATTCTTGCTGAAAAGAAAGTATCAATTTCTTTAAAAAACTAAATATTACTGATCCCAGATTTTGAACAGTTTATGTGCAAACACCTAAATGTGAATTTACATTTATCTTTTTGTGGAACAACTATAAAAAATAAAAATAAATATCGCAATTACATTCTACTTATATACAACACATGCAATAACACCAATACTATTTTACTATAGTGCAGTTATATGAAGATTGACTGCATGTTGGTCTCACTTTTGGTGTCTAGTTGAGCTCTGTATTTCTCCCAGCCCTTGAGTCGCACTCGCTCTCCAAGAAGGTCCAGAAACTCATCAAAAACTGGCCCGGCGCTCTCATTGTTATACATGTCCTCTTCAGTACTCTGTCCTGCTCTGCAGTACATAATGCCCACCTTATGCTGGAAATTCAACTTCACACATATAAAACACACATTAACAATGATGAAATTACAGCTACTTCTCCAACCTGATTTTTACACACACAACATCATTCTTCCTCATTTTGTAATTAAGATAGTTTCACATTACATGCTCATGTGTAAGTGGAGCAAAAGCATAACCACAAAAACAGGCTTATATATACAGTCAGGTCCATATATTTGGACACAGGCAAAATTTTTATTATTTTAGCTGCTGACCAAAATACATATAAGTTACAGTTATATAATGAATATCGGCTTAAAGTGCACACTCTGATCTTTAATTTGAGTGTTTCTCATCACAATTGGAGGAACGGTTAAGGAATTACAGCTCTTTAATATGTACCGCCCCCCTTTTTCAAGGGACCATAAGTAATTGGACAGTTGACTCAAAATGTTGTCCTCTCTCCTGGCACTAATTACCATGTCCACAGTCTTCGCTCCATTCATTGACAATGTAAATTCCTGTCCCCATTCCAGTACAGAATCCAAGGCCTTCTGAGTGAGTCCAGGTAAAGATCCCATTAGAAACTCTGTGATTGTTAGATCGTCAGCATATTTCACTGGCAGATATGAATCCAGGCTATTTATGCATATGACAAAACGCAAAGGGGATAAAAGTCCCCCTTGAGGAACACCAGCTGGAACTGGAAAGGAGTTAGACACACAGGAGCCCCACTTCACCCTCTGCTCTCTGTTACTCAGATACCTCCTTACAATAAGCCAAAGGGGTCGTCTGACATGCAAGCCAGCTAAGGAACGTAGCAGTCGACTATGTTCAATTGTGTCAAAAGCTTGAGTGAAGTCAACAAAAACAGCATGTATATCCATTTTGGGAGAGCTGTTAAGTGCTTCATGCCAGTGCTGCAGAATTTGAATCAGGGCAGTGTCAGTTGATCTGTTCCTCATAAAGCCTTGTTGTGATGGTTCGATCTTAATAACTGTATCCTCCAGAATGGCATCTCTGAGGATTCCTTCAAACACTTTCCAACACAGCTGAGTAGTGAGATCTGGCAATAATCTGCTGGAAAACTAGGCTTTGCTTTTTTAGGAATGGCTTTGACTATAGCCTCCTTCCATTGTTTTGGAAAGATGTTATGCTGGATACATGTATTGAAGATGTCACATAACACTCTTTAGCACCAGGGAGGAACGCAGTCGGGACCAGCAGCCTTGGCTGCATTCACTTTACGGAGTCTAGTCTTAACTTGTCCAATACTCAGAGGAGGTATACTACAATTTGACAACTTGCAGGTGACTTCTTCCTAAGACAAAGAAATGTGGCTCGCATAATTCCACACAGAAGCAAAGTGCTTAGCCAGAGCGTAACACTCACGTTGCATGATGTTTTGATCCTGAGACACCATGTGACTCTTATCTCCTTCCATCCCCATTCAATTCTTCACTGACTTAAACCATTGTTTTGGCTTGGTGCATCGCAGTTCCTCCACCTCATGTTGGTAATATTGTTTATTTGCGTTCTTATGCAAGGCTCTGGTGTCTGATACATGGAGGAAATATTGCTAAATATAGTCTAGTTGACTAGCCTTTCTTGTTGCACCAGCCACGATTTGTTTCAGACCATGCTGCAGATGGTTTCAGACTTGTACTTATTTGTATCACCAAGTATGACAATTGCAGCCTTCTGGTAGTTACATTCAATATATCTGAGACAACTATCCAAATACTGTGAGATTAGTAAATCAGGTTGGGCTGTTGCAGAAGAGCGTGGTGGAAAATATAGCACAGCAGCAATAATACAACTTAACCCTCGAGGAAGACGACTGGGACGTAACCAGACCCACAAAGCTTCATGCTCTTCCTCTTCTAGATGAGTCAGTCAGATTTGTTTGATGGTGTTACAAACCTACAAGGCAACTCTTCCTCCCCAGCATTCTTTGCGATCCCGCCGATGTATTGTATATCCAGGAAAAGTTACAACTGAATCTGGGATACCATCATTTAGCCAAGTCTCTGAAACAGCGACAACTGCTGAGTTATTATTCAGTGCTACACTGTGCAGCTCATCACATTTTTGGCGTAAAGAACGCACATTAGAAAAGAGAAAACCAGGCATAGATGGTATTGACTTGTGTTGGTTTATCTTGATATGAATTAAGTTCTTCGATTGGTAGCAACAGTCAGATAAAAATTGTCTTTGCCCAGTTGGAAGTCTTTTAATATCCACAGCAGTTTCACAAGAAGTAGGGTGATTTCCAACAATTGTACATATTGAACGAATATCATTTCTCCCAGGTTTCTTACCCCTTGGATGAGATCTGAGTCGAAGAATCCCATTTAACTGCCGTATGTTCTTAACTTCAGGAGCCAAAGGAGATGCACATCTCCTCAGACTTCTTAAGAAATGCAAATCACTTAAATGTCCAGGTTGTGCCATTGTAAGGGGAAGAGGGAAACAATTACTTGAAGATGGTTTCCTCAATAGTTTCCTATCATCCACCAAGCTGTAGAAGAGTAGGCCGCATACCAGAATCCATCCAAAATCTCCCAGAAATAAATCCATCAGCATGTCCAAACTCCCAATATAGCAATATAATCATAAAAATAAATGATCTATACATGCATTTCCAAACTATATTAAGTTAAAACTGATTAAAAAGCTAACGCCAAACAGCTCAACATTCATGTGGCTGCCCTTAAAAGCGCCACCTACCTAATATACCTAATATAACAGCTCTTACCCCCTGCTCGTCCAGTTTGAGGAGCGTGTCTCTGACTTTAGGGGACGTGGAGGCCAGTCTGAGGCAATGTAGGTTGAGATCAGGCAAAATAAACTCCAGCAGTCTCTTGGGCGAAAGGCCGCGTGGCGTGGTGTGGCGTGCTGCAGAGGGAACAGACTCCTCCAGGATCGAACCTCTCAGGGTCTTCAGCTGCAGAAAAACAGCAGGGACCAAATAATTAATGAGTGCAAAAACACATAAGGACTTAAAGGAGTCATATCATATATATTTCTTATATTTATTTTTCCCCCTGAGGTCGATAATGTAATTTGAATCTTATGAATTTACAGAATTGCATCGTACTTTTTGACCAAATAAAGCAACTGCACCAAATGTGTGCATGTAATTACTTATTTATTTACTTTTTTTTTTGAGTTTGGGCTTCTGAATAAAATGTAGGTGTTTTTTTTACTCCTCTTTCAGCTTCATATTCTCTTATACTATCTGAGCCATAAAAGCCTGATTTATTAAATATAATACTCAACGAAAACACATATGCAAACTTTTTTAAATATTTTGTTTAGCAATGAAAATGCATTCATAAATATATTAATGTAACGAATAATGATTAATAATATAATGTTCAAATTTTGATTTAAAAAAAAGATAAAGAAAATGAAAGGAGACTTTTGTGCAAAAACATTCTAGTGATCATCTCATTCATTTCAATCCAAATCAAAAGCAGGGAGATGGTGGAAAATTGCCTAATTTCTAAGCATTAAAAGCATTATAAATGGACCTCAAAGAAAAAATTAATTCCTTAATCCCAAAATCTTTAATGACATCTGTGTGTGAGAGAGTCTTGTATTTACTTCAGTGGTCCTGAAAATGATTCTGTAGTTGTACTGGGACCCACTTGATCCCTCTTTTTCCTCCCTGCGGAAACTGACAGCTACCGGCCCCAAACGATCATCCATGCCAAAGAAATTCTGATGGTCTGGAATAAAAGAGGGAAATTAAGATTTTAACAATTCATACAAAATAATATAAATTTAAAAAATGTGAATACAACAGAAACAAACACCAGAATACTGAACAGTAGAAAAAGAGGAACTGTGCCTGCGTAACCTTTAACGGCTCACTACTGAGATGAACAAGCATTACGGCTAAACTATTGTACAAACCGAATGACAGTGTCAAGAGTCCGGGTCAATTGTGTTCTACCTGTTTTATGAGCTTAAGTGTTTTTTTCTCAACATATGCAACTCATATGCAACATATGCTAATTATTATTGTGACAAATTATTGTGACAACCACAGGTGTATTACAAAATCAAGTCTAATATATTCCCTCCTTTTAGATTTCATATGCAACTATTATTGCCAAAGTAAAATTATACATTTGAGTAATTATGATGATGTGTAATTTAAAAAGAATGCAATTTTTTAAATTATTTTAAATAAAAAGACTGTAATTTTGCACATTACATCCTTGGCAATCCTACCCTAGCATTCCAAAAATCAGAAATCTGATTGTACTGTACTTTGAAGTGCAGAATGTGTCATCAAAAATGTTGATCTGCACTCTCCGCACCCCTAGTTTGAGAACCACTGCAGTAATGCATACATTATCTAAAAAATATACTTTTTAATTATAATAAAATACAATTACACATCATAAATAAAAAGCCAAGATAAGAGGACGATAAGTGCCCCTCGTCACTTCTAACTAAAAGCACTGCTTGCTTATCTGGACAGACAGTCTTCCTGACAACCGCTGACACAAAAGTCTATCGTTTTAACTTCAAAAATATCTCAATTTGTTTATTCTGTTGAGCAAGTTTAAAACTAAATGTTAGGGACTGACAGTCTTTTTCTGAACATCTCACAGTACTGAATGTGAATGGTGACTGTTGTGCCATCTGTTGTACTGTTGTGGGTGAATTTGCATTTTGTTAAGCCCAACACATATTTTGTGTTAACAGGCCATTTAAATGCCATTCACTAAACCTTTTCTGCACCACATTTGATGCAAATGGGCTTTTTCAATCAAAAATTTGGTCTTAGAAGACTGCTGATAATATAGAACAACAAGATATACAAAACAGGAGTCGGTTTAACAAAGGCAATAAAAGACAGAAAAAATTTGCAACTATTGCACCTTTATGGTTCCAACAGCTATTCACAGGGGCTTAAAGGGACAACTTTGTACCTTTTCTACCATTAAAAGGCACACCTTAGAGTGGTAATACAGTATGTAGAAGTACCCCTTAAGGTACTTTATGATACTCTTTCCACAATGGTGGCGCGCTGCTGCAGTTGGGATAAGGAGTAATAACAATAAAGTTGTTATTTTTGTTTTCTTTGCACACAAAAAGTATTCTCGTAGCTTCGTAACATTACAGTTGAACCCCTGATGTCACATGGACTATTTTACCGATCTCCTTGCTACGTTTCTGGACCTTGATCATGTAAGGACCCTTGCTGTCTATGCAGGGTCAGAAAGCACTCGGATTTTTATCAAAAATTTCTTAATTTGTGCACCGAAGATGAACGAAGGTTTGGAACGGCATGAGGGTGTCTAATTAATGAAAGAATTTAAATTTTTCGGTGAACTAACCCTTTAAAATAATATGGTAAGACACACCAGTTTGCAATATCAAGCAGCAAAACGAGCTGTTTTGTACAGCTAAAAATAGCTGGACGCAGATGAGACCGGAAGCTAGACCCATAGTATTTACAAATGAAAAAAAAACTGTATTTCAGTACTTTCTCTCACAATTATATCGTTGGGTAACTATACTGTATAAAAATTGCGGTCATCAGAGAGCCACTATTAATATGCAGGTCATTGAAACTGCTTTTGAATGCGCGTTTGTGTTTTACTTTCACTTTCGAGATTCGCAATGACACTTACTCTGTTTATACTACGGAGCGGCAGTACTTAGCACACATTTTACAAGATTAGATGTTTGTCAGTGGTACACAGGATCTAAAAATCTTCGCCATCATCTTCAGTCATCTCTCCTTACTCTCTTTATGTGGTAAGTGAAATTTTATGTACTGTAATGCAGGGGTTTTCAACCTGTGGGGGGCGCCAGCACCTGTCAAGGGGGGCGCGAGCATCAATTAATTCAGAGACATTGCCTTGAAGATTTATAAATACGAGCTTTCAAATCTTCAGCCATCCGCTAGGGGGCAATCTGACTCCCGCTGTTAGGCGACAGTGAGAATGGTGTAAAATGATTTACGGTTAGTCATGTCAGAAATCCAACCACGGATTGGCATGTTGTTATCTCAGAAACAGGCTCAGCCATCACACTGAATCAGGTAAGCTGGTTATATGTTTATGTCTCTTAATGCTACGCACTGGTATCGCAGCAAACAATATGTGAATGATGTTCGCACACTTTGGGCTCGCGCGGTGGTGGTGGGGGGGGTTTGGGGGGGGTGTTGAAGGGGGCGCGAGTGAAATTAGACAAACTTGGGGGGGCGCATGTCCTAAAAGGTTGAAAACCCCTGCTGTAATGTAACAGGCTACCGCTAGGAAGCGGATAACCATGTCCCTTTAGTGGTTCCGTAGAATGCGTAAAGGGGCGGTCACACTGCACTTTTCATTCCAATGACTTCCGTTCATACGTATGCGAATGCGTCAGACTGGAAACGCAAGCCTGTGCAAAAACGTTTTGCATTTCGCTGCATTTCAAAGTTTAATCTTGGCGAACTCTGACCTGCGAATTTGCATTACGTGTGACCAACAGCAGATCGATACATCACAGCATGACCTCGTAGCTTAATTAAAAGAACGTAAAATTAAAACTGCAGCGCTGCAGGAAAGTGTCGTAGATTGTATGTTTTTACATTTTAGATGTATTATTATTTGTTATGTATTGAATTTTAGTTTTTAAAAAGACGCTGCAGAGCATTACATCCTTTTTTACACATACGCTAGCATATGCGCACAGTTCTACACCATTTACCCAAAGGCAGGTGATCTACACATGCGCTCTAGAAAGCTTCATGTTTGTGTCTGCACAATTATTTCTCCAGAAGATATGAAGTTTTTGTACTCTTTTAAACTAAAGTTCCTGCTATTTCATAACATTCTCACATAAGCGCTCGTTAATGCCACCGTCTGTTGTTGTTGCAACAGTTTATTTTGTTGTGCATCCATCTCTTAAGTTTAATTTTCTACTGTGAAACAACGGCCGGACCAGTGTTGCCACCTTATGGAACAACTGATTATTGCAAAACCAAGTCAATGCGCATGTGTGACCTGCTTGTACAAAGAACACAGTTACAAAAATCGGATGGTGCTTACGGTACAGTACACGCATACTATTTTGATGATGAAATCTGTATCACGTACATTGTATGCAGACTCTCGTGTAACTAAAACAGATACATTTTTTATGTTTTGGCCATTCATTTACACGACAACTGCGTTTTTGAGGCCTGAAAACAAACATTTGAAAATGGCTTTCAAAGTGCAAGTTTTTTAAAATTATATAATCTCTGTGTAAACTATGAAAACGCAAATTCGTGAAAACGGTGATGTCATGTGCATACATATTACATGTTCAGTCTATAGGAATATGTATGTGCGGCGATACCTAGTGTTTCTTTACAAGGTGACATTGCCAACTACTGGCCTGGCATGTATTTTACTGCGTATTCAGTTGTTTTCGCGGATCTTCCTCATTTAACACATTTGAATCAGATCAGCAGCTCATTAGTAGAGACATCCATGAACTGAACTGAATGTGTCAGACAAGCGAGACATACAAAATGTGAGGAGCAGTGGGTCCTGAGAACCAGAGTTGAGAACCACAATGTGCCTATGAGTACCTAAGAGCAGTAATACTTTATGTAGTAGTACACCTTAAGGCATGCATGCCCAATCATATTCCTGGAGATCTACCTGCCTGCAGAGTTCAGTTCCAACCCTGCTCCAGCTGGTTTAGGTGTGTTTGATCAGGGTTGGAGCTGAACTTTGCAGGAAGGTAGATTTCCAGAAACAGGACTGGCACCCCAGCCTTAAGGTACTACTATGAACCTTTTAGGGGTAAATAAGGTGGAAAGGTGTCCCTCAAAGCACCCAGTGACAAGCTGTTGTGCCCCAAAAAGTATGATTTGTTTTTATCTTTTTGAAAAGTATGATCTTTTTCTGAGAGTAAAGTAGACTAAGTAATGAAAATAAGTAGGGCTGCCCCCTAATAGTCGACTAACAGTTAGTAGTCGAGAAGAGGCTTAGTTGATCAAAATTGTATTAGTCGCAGGGGAAAAAAAATCAAAGAAAGTGACAAAGTCACATAGTCCATGACTGACAGATTATTAACAGCTGGTCTGTGTGGATATTACAGTACATTGGTCAGGACATGCAAACGTTTGTTTCGTTCATCGACCTCAAATGTGGCTTATCATCTGAAACAAGTAATTAAAGCATAATTACATGGCCGCTAGCTTTAACGTTAACCTAGAAAAATGTGCACTATTGAAGTGTTTGTGCGGAGTGTGGAAGCTGAACATTAGTGCGTTCACTGCATGACAGTTAACTTGGAGGAGCCGGTGCAATCATTTGTATTTAACTTAAAATAGTAATTTTTGCTCAAACAGATAAGAGTAATACATCTTTTGAATCTGTAAAAGGTCCCCTTTAAATTGTGTGCACTCACAATAACAACAAAACATTGTGCTTTTGTAAAATAATGAAAGCAAATAGGATGTTCTTTCTGCCGTCTAGGTCTCTGTAAACTTTAGTAAAAAATTTTAACAAACAAATAAATAAATAAATACAATTAAACAAAACTTCATGCTTGCCTCTCAGACATGAAAAATTCATCTACAGAAAGCGAAATTTCTACTTTGAAATGAACCAATTCAAATGGAAAACAATATTTTCAGATTATGTAATCCATATGAAACGTGAACATCCATTGTGGAGATGACGAGTCAGTGTCGTCGACTTCATCACTTCATCACTGGTTTATCAATGAATTATTATAATGTTAAGGCAGTCTTCTTGCTGTTTTTTCCCTGAAGCATTCATAATCATTACTCCTGCGGTGCGCTGCGGCAAGATTTATATGCGCTTGAGCACTTATAGGCTATAGGCAATTAAAGGCACATCATTATGAATTATATGGTTTATTAATATAAACGTGCGATTAGTTGACTAATCACTTCAAATTAACAACTAGTTGTCAATCAGAAAATCTTTAGTTGAGGGCAGCCCTAAAAATAAAGTATGTGATATGTTTCTTAAAAAAGTGCAAACATGCTTCACCACACTCACACCCTCACCTTTCATGTAAAAGTACTTGTGATAGTACCGAGCCCCTAGGTCTGCATGCTCTATAAAGTAGTTACTTTTCCCCTGTGCCTGGATGTGGCTTTCCCTGGGCTCCTCTAACACGGACACAGCATTGTTGGGACTTTGAAGACTCCTCCACCTGCGCCAGCCGGCCCGCGGCAGGCCGAGCCCCACGCTCTCCTCGCCACCCATCTCATTCCGAAAGTGAGGACAGCTGAGCAGGAGATCATTATCGTTCCCATCTCCTTCGTCCAGCAAGGACTGCTCTACATCTTCCAAGCCAGTCCCACTTCCCGAGCCGCCCCCGCCCTGAGAAACCGAGGAAGGTGTGGATTGCGAAAGCGGACGGAGCTGAGAGGCAGCTGACGCTCCGGACGTGATGTTCTTCTTGCGCCCGATGCTATCCCGATTGGTTGCAGCCTCCGACAGGTCAAAGAGGATGCTCTGTACATCATAGTGTGCAAAATTGCGCACCCAAGCACCACCTGGGACTTGGTCACAGGAAAACTGAGGGGCCTGCGGAGGGGACGGTTTGGCCTTCTTCCCGAGCCCCTCTGGTTTGGGGGGCTTGACCGGTTTTGACGTGTCTACTGCTGGGGCACAATTTCCTTGATACACGCCGTCCACCTCAGGAGATGCCTCTTGCAGACCCAGCAGAAGAAACGGATCTCTGAAGCGCAAGGCATTGGGACTGAGAACACCTTGCTCTTCCGAACTGGGATCTACAGTCTGGGTTTGTCTTTCAAGTGAGGACAGGCTACCGTACTCTCGGTGGAGGTACTCGCCCTGCCCAGCGGTCCCAGATTTGTCCCCCACTACTCGGAGCAACTTCCTTCCGACTTGCCCTGCTGAATCCATATCTCCAAGGGTGACGTCACTGTTGCTGCGCTGCATTATGTGTCCACGGCCTACTGTCCTCAGATTCAGCGCAGCTGCGCTGGGTGTGACGCTCTCGCTGTTTGTTCCCTCTCCCTCTCTCCTAGGGGGCCATTCTGCCACGACTCGTGTGCGCATGCTACCACCATCCTGCTTGGGGTCAAAGTTCACTCTTGCTAGGGTCGGGCGTGGGCTCTGCCTGCGCAACTTGCGAATGAAGAGATCGTCTGACTGCATGATTTGAAGTTGTGGGAAGCTCTGGCTTTTCAGTTGCCCTTGCCCCTTTTCTTATGCCTCCGCACCAATTTACTGCATCTGTGTGAATAACTCAGGAGTTTTTGGGGAACTCAAGTGACTGGCACAAATGTTTCTTGTTCTAGCCATGAACACTGAAATTCTCCAGCACTGCCAGCCAAACTCCGTTCGATAGGTTCCTCATTCACTAAAATATTCAGAAGGGCTGAGCGCAACCGTCTGCCTTGGAATAAAATAACAGCCGTGTAGGCTCCAGAGATGATTTCAATCTCTCGGTAAACATCTTAAGTTCTGACATACAGGATTACTTTCATCATAATTGTTATAGGATGCATCCAGCAGGATGACTATGACTGTATGTGGACTGACTGAAATTGGATTCCCAGTCTGGTTTATTCTGAGTCAGGTACGCCTCGTTGTGACTCGCTGTTCACGGCTGACCAGCAAGCTCTGCCCCCTTAGAGAACACGGCTGCATCCTCCACTGTATTCCTGAAACACAATGAAACAAGTTATTATTAGTTTGTACGTGATAATAGACATTGCATTTTTTTTTCATGACAGTACATTATATGCTGTTGTAAAATCTGCTTCACCACTTACTGTATTCTGCTGTACTCTGTATTGATCTGTGCGGCTATTAGTGGGAACGACCGCTTTAAGTTATTTATATGAGAGTGGTTTGTTGATTGACTTTAAACAATCACTTATTTCTTATATTAAAAGTGGTCTGACTTTCGTCATGTGGACAAGGTTTAACAATCTGACACTAAGTATAAAACTATAATCTACGTACTGTGAAACACGCTGAAGATGGAAATATGAGTAACCTCTTTTCCCAACTAATAAAGCACACAGAGTATGAGAGGCAAATATGCTGCACATTCAGTGATCCATTTAAGCATAAAGTAATAAGATCTTTACACACGTGTTTTGTGAAGTATTTTTGTGGTAATGGAAGATCATGCAGGAAACACGCATGAAAGATCAAATGCACTTAAAATTTGGTCAAAATAATCACCTTGGCGAGTATTGGCACAGATGGTAATGTTTTGGTAATGTGAAAAAAAACATGATATGTTAAATGAAAACCACGAACCTACGATATATCGATATTTATCACAATATTCATTTACCATTAAGGGGTCATGGACTGCATTTTTTATTTTATTTTACAATGTTCTCTGAAGTTCACTTAATGTTAGAGTGATTTTACATTAAAAAACATCATAATTTAGAATTAATAGGGTATTTTCTATCCTGTTTTTGAGCCTCTCTGCTGAACAGTCTGTCTTTATAGGCAGGGTGCATTTAAGACTCGCAACTTGTAAACGCCCACTGCTATGATTGGCTGACAGTTTTGCTGTTAAACATGGGCAATTTGGGTTAACAACCTATTAATACTCAATATATATCAAACAGTCTGGAACAGACAATGCAATAGTGGTAAAAACACCTTTACTCAAACTTATGTATTGCGCACATTACTACTGGATCCAACATAGACAGACTCAGCACTGCATTATCTTTTACTTTCAGTCTCTCTGAAAAGTCTGCATCATACTGTCTTGTTAAAAATCAATCTATAGTAAAGTAAACAAAACAAACAAACAGTGTTTCACTGACGAGATCTGGAGCTCTTTACTAATTTTATCCCGTGTTTACACCGGACGCGAGCTGCGCATTGCGACTATACACAACAGAACCAATTATAATCAGCAATTCTGTTTACACTGATTGCGGAAATTCAAAGACTATTTTTCCCACACCATGTCTTGTAATCTTGTAATGTCATCTGTATGGTTGTGTTGATCGAGTAATCCTGTGTTTGCATCTCTCTGGTAGTTCCTCAGCTCCTACTACAAGTGCGTATCAGTGGGCAGAGCTAAGCAGGCAGCGATGTAGAAGTAGGCGTTGATCATCTGCGGAGGCGGTGTTTAGCAAAACTATTAGGGTAAACGTACCTATTAAGCTCACCAAAATCTACATTGAGACATTTTTAGTGCATAAGATAATGGTTTCAGTACAAAACGTTATGTTAAAATAAAATATTAATCTCTCACACAAAAATATTTAATTTTATTTTAAATGACAAAAGCATCTCAATTAAGATATACATCATTATATTCAAAAAGTCAGGCTGTGCTTAATGGGTACATTTTTGTACCCTTTAAGCACACCCCTGTTCCCATTAAGCTCACATAATGTTTAATTAAAAATTCTAATGTTAAGGAAAAGTTGTAAAGAATAATTGTAAAAATATATATTTTTGAAGGTACAAAGTTAATCACACACACAAAAAAACACTAAAATCAAGCAACAAGGCATTCAAGTCGATCAGTTATATATTCATAATGAAGTGTCATTTAAGCACACTGCAACATCTAGACTGGTCCACGTAATTCATGGGGATGAACACGAAAACATTCGTTATGAAACCTCTATTTAAATGCATGTCAACTTATCTCTAGTCTCTTAAGGCTGGAATACACTACATGATTTCCCCCCCAATTTTCCACAGATTTACAGTCTGGAGACGTTGATGCTAGTTGCCAAAGATCAGAGCCAGTCTGTAGATTTGAGTCAACAGATTCCATAGAAAATCGATTAGCTTAACTTAAAGTGACAACCATCAGTTAATATTTAAAGTCTGTTTATGAAGCATTTACATGTTCAATGTGGAAGAGCTTAAAGAGAGCTCACTGAGCTTAATTGGAGCAGCAACAATTTATAATAAATTTCATGTAATATTTATTAAAATGACAGGATTTTGCTAAATAAATAGTCAGGGTTCCTCAAATCCTTCCCTGGAGGTTACATTTACATTTATGCATTTAGCAGATGCTTTTATCCAAAGCAACTTACATTGCATTCAAGTTACAGTTTTACATTTTATCAGCTCTTGCTTTCCCTGGGAATTGAACCAATGATCTTGGCGTTGCTAGCGCCACGCTCTACCATTTGAGCTATAGGAAAGCCAGATTGGAGGTCCAATCTGCTGCAGAGTTTAGCTCCAACCCTGATCAATCATAGTAGTGCACCCTTTAAGCTCACCTTAAAATCATATGAAACCTTTAAAAATGACAGCAGTGTAAAACCACAGACCAGCAATAAACTGTCAATTTATAATATTATGGATGCACAAGTACAAGCCAGTAATGCCTGTGAAGTAATATGTTAGCGTAGCACACAATTTTATCCAGCTTGTCAGCTAACTGTGTTCTGTAGCATCTGCGCTGTGTTGCTAAAACTATCTTCTGGATCTAATGTAATTATTTCCTACATCCAAGTTCCAGGTTATAATATGCAAAAGTCTGAACATTAATCTCTTAATTTTACAAAAAGTAGTGAAACTTACCCAAAATAAAGGCTTAAACATCTAAAAAACGCACATTTAAGGGTCTCCTATTTTGGTGGAAGTTTTTAGACAGCTTTCAAACGGCCTCCAGACAGAGTGAACACATGAAGACCCATATCTCAGCGTGCAATGATCTGATGGACTTCAAATTATAGGAGGTGTATAGTAACAAACATGTCAATTGATTGAAGTGTGCTTAATGGGTACGTTTACCCTATGTCATAAAGTGGCACATTCCAAAACGAGTCGTTTTCTGGGCTTGGTTTCAATAAAAGCTGTTTTTAAACTAACAAGAAAGTTTTCAGTTTTGAAATTCCAGGATGTTTTTGCAATACATTGACATGTTATATGTCAAAAGATCAAGGGAAATTAGATTTCTCAGTTCATGAGCCCTGTAATGAGGAAGGAAATGCTTTCCACCTATTTGCTAAACCTTGAAAATGAATATAAAAATAACTAGTTTGCTCACAATTAAACTGCATAGAATAACCTAACCTTTTAATTTAGTGCCCCATGAAATGTATTTTATTTTCCACTAAATTATTATTTTTCTTCTGAATTCTGTTTTATGGTTTTTAATTATGATCATTTTAAAATTAAAAATGATATCTAATGAAAATCTAATATTTAATTCACAACAAAACAATGCAAATATTTTTTGTCAAATAAGATGCTGTATTGCAGAAGTGTATAAATTAAAACATGGATTAAAAATGTCTTGATTTTAATGATATTCCTTAATAATAATAATAATAAGTATTATTATTACTATTACTATTACTATTAATAATACCTTGAGAAGTACATTTTTGTATACAATAGTAATATATTTCTATTCCAGCCACACTCCAGTCCAGTCTACTTCCATTTACTAAGTAAATTCTCACGAAACATGTTAACCTTCCCTAGGCAGTGATGGACCCTGCAGAGGTGACACAAGCATCGGCCTATAGCTCATTACAGAGTACAGCTCCCAAACACAGCTGGTCTTCTTACCACTCACCTAAAAGATTAAGATTTCTAGTGAACCGCCAAATTAAGATGTAACCAAACGTGCCCCGTTCCTAATTTACACACACTGACATTGATTTGAACTGCATATGCAGCCTCTTTTTAAACCAGGGACTGCTCATATTAAGAACAATGACAACGATAAAAAACACGTAAGAACTTCAATGTTATATCTACATGTGGCTGTGTAATTGAGCATGTAATACCTGACACACACGTCTCTAACAAATCATGCACATTTGT
Organism: Barbus barbus; assembly: GCF_936440315.1. Taxonomy (NCBI): domain Eukaryota; kingdom Metazoa; phylum Chordata; class Actinopteri; order Cypriniformes; family Cyprinidae; genus Barbus; species Barbus barbus. Next base: position 45,371,837 of record NC_136729.1, read on the forward strand.
CTTGCAATAAGGGGGAAAACAAATCATAGGCCTATTTAAACGCCAGTGCAAACATGAAGTGAAAAGGTAGAACACTTTTCATTTTTATACACTTCCTTTCTTTCAAAAATAGCATAGAGACTATGGCGTACATCAGACCACATCCACCCAGCTGACCTGCACAATAGCTGCTCTGCGCACAGGAGGAGGGGGCTTCCTGCAAACTTTGCCAATACATCGGAAAGTACTCATAAAATATGTAACATTGTTTGCCAAGTTTTTTAAGTCCAGGTTGCATGATTTTTGCCTTGCTATTTGCTCTGCACACACCCTCTTTCATTCAGGACCTCTATCTCTGCATTCTGGTTTCTTGGGGAAAGGAGGAAAAGAAGATTAAGATCACAGACACATGCCTGATAACGTTTATTTTAACAACAAAATGCAATCTCATCTGAATTAGTATGGTGCCCATTGTGCAAATTATAAAAAAAAAAAACTATGGCAAGCAGTTTTGTATTTTAATGTCACCAGTGTTCTTTGTTGCAATTTAATTTTGACAAATCATGAACTTCACAACTGCATTTTGTAAAAAGCTTATTTAAAACTCTCTTACAGAGTTAATACTAGTAAAAACTCCAAATACAGAACTCTACCACAGCACTTTATTGCAAAAAAAAGAAAGAAATATATATATATATGTAGAGCTCTTGAATTAAATTACAGAGAAAAACATATACATTTTACTTTTAGCAGTAAAAACAAACATTTTCATTCTCAATCATGACATTAACAAGTCATTATTTCTACTATAAAGCTCTGCAACCAAATTTTTACTCCTCATTAAATGCAAAACAAACTGTTTACACATCTTTCTTTTTCCATTTATGGAATTTATGGACATTTATGGATATTGACATTTAGCCAGCATATTCAACATTCCTCCATCCATCCAAAACACTATAGTACAGTCCATACTTTGAGCTGACTCCCAGAGATACAGAGAAAATCAATGTTAATGCTCTGCAACCGCTTTAACTCATTCTTGGCCTCATCCACTGCCCCAACACTTTCCCGCCTGGTCTTTTATAAAAGACCCAATAAATATTCATGAGACGCAATTACCATAATGAGTTGCTTGTGAATAGAAAGCTGTAAGATGCGATTCTGACGAGTAAGAATTACTATCGCAGAATTCTTTAATTACATTTTTGCTAGTAATAATGACTTTGATTAAACTGTATATCTAATGCTATTCCAACCTTGTAAAAAACTTAAAAATACTAGTTTTATTCTAAATGTAATAATTTTAGATATCTTTAACTTTAAATTGACGAGTACTGATATAATTCTGACTAGCCAAAATTGAATGACTAGAAATGACAGATTAGAATAGAATTACAGTCTAGTCATATTGAATTACAGATATCTACAAATCAAGTAAATTAAGAATAACCTGAATGTGACTTTTTTCAGTCTTCATATCATTAGACAGCTCTTAAATTAGACTTGTGAAAACTCAACTGTAGATCTCTAAAATTAAAAAAAGGAAGTCAACTGAGACAAAGAAATATTCCGATAACTGAATTCTGTATATCAGCCCACACTCTAAAAAACAAATTTAAGATTTTAATGCAACCAGCTTCAGCAGATTTTGAGTTCTCTCAACTTATTTTTGTAGGAGATTCTCAACTTTTTATAAACTTGAATTGAATAAACTTAAAACAACAAGCTGAGAAAACTCAAAAATCTGCTGAAGCTGGTTGCCTTAAAATTTTAAATTGGCTCAACGTTTTTTTTTTTTTACAGTGCATACAGATCCGATACATGGACTGCTTTTTTTTTTTCTTAATCAGTGTAACACATCCATGCTTCACTAACATGCCAACTAAACAATATTTAATTATAAATAAAAAAGAAAACAGAAAACACCTGCCTATGATAAACTGGTGCATCCCTTGTCCGAATTGCATTATAAATATCCAAATTTGCACTAATCAGAACTGAGTAATGATTTAAAAGAATGACACTAAAAGAATGTGTTGGCGATTTGGTCAAAAGCACCTAATATTTCAGAAACATAAATCAGAATATTTAACATGAATGAAGCCATCTGGCGTTCTTGCAAAAATCATTATATGCAACTTCAAAAGTTTGGTAAATCCACAATCCTTTTCTCCCTTCACAATTTTAAGACTATTTAGTTAAAGATTAGCAGTTCATTTTACCTTTAGCCAGTAATATTCAAAATTTGGACCTATCTCATTAAAACTTTGAACATTAGCCTATATTGAAAGCACAGGCCAACATTTAATCAATGGATGGGTCCACACGCATCCACAGATGTCTGGGCTAAACCCGAATATCCACTGACCCCAGAACCGCCCTGAGTGGGTCATGTCTTTCTTTCTCCGCATCGTTTTTGCGCTGATGTGCCGTTTCTTTCCTATGAGCATCCATGCACTAAATTGCATGCAAATGTCGCAAAAAAAAAAAGAGGGCAGTGCAATAAGAGCAGTGTGGATGCAGACAGTTAACAATCTGCTTGCCTCCGACTCATCAACGCTTAAACAAATCTCTTTACGATAAATTGAGCGTTTATGAGCAGCTATAACAACAAAGGCTGCTTGCACTAAATAGACGATGATATGAATCATTGCCTGCTACATTTCAGCAATGCCAACCAGAACAGGACGAACAAAGAAGCGAACAGCACATCCTTTCTCACTTACAGGATTGCATCAGTGGCATTCGGTGTCACTCGCATTAAAACAGCGTCCTCGAACGAAACTCACCGACAACAAAGCGATGTCTGACAGCTGTCTGGTCTCTTCCGCTCTCTCTTTTTCCCCCCTCGCGTAATTCTTGTCGAACTGACGTCTTTTAGGCTAAATCATGCTCGACGAATGTGTCGTTTTTGCACAGCGACTTCCTGTGATTTGCAACCTCGAGAACAGGTGCAATGGTGCAGCGAGCCCTTCCGATGCGCGCGCCAGCCAAGCTCCAATACGCAAACACTGCGGTGATGTATTTTAAAGGTGAACGACGAGGATTTGACGGTTTCATCGCTCTCTCTCTCTCACACACACACACACACCCTGCTCAGCGAGTGTCCTGATCTTATTTCACACTCTCCTCTCTTGAAAGAGACAGGTTTTCTGCTTAGTGCAGATTTAGGGGCAAAATATGCGCACTGAGCAAATGCAGCAGAATAGAAAGCCAGAACTGGTGCTTCATCCTCATTGCAAAGGCAGAAATGTTGCACGGAATAAATCATTCGTTGGATTGGAGAGCAACTGCACATGTAATTGAATCGCCAAGATGGGTTTATTTATAAGGAATGAAAGCTTGTTTTGGTCAACAGCAGTTCAAACAGTCCAAATAAGGATTCAACAGAATCTGGAGTGAATTTCGTGTTAATTATGTTGTGCATTTAACACATTTGGTTATTTACGCACTGTCTGTTTCCTCTTTCTGAAATGGGGAATTACGAGACCCCATTCTCAGCCGCCGATTCAAGTTTCAGTTTCACTTCCAATTTTCTTGCATTTGATAAAAAAAAGCCTAGTACAGCTTTTTGTTGCTATGTTCATTTTAGATTTTAATATATTTGCACAAAGCTTTCCTTAAGACATTAGTGCACAGTCTAATGATTAAGCCCTCAAATAACACTGCAAATGCAGCAGGCTAAATTAATGCCTTATTTGACCTCTTTTATTGTTGTTTTGGGCCTTGTGAATTTTAATGACTGTATTTGGGTGTTGGTAAAACCACACCGTTTTTCAGAAAATATTATTTATTAAAGCTAATAATGTTCTTTATGCACGTCTCATTATGTGCTTTGCTTGTATGTTTGTGGACAGTTTGAACTTTCAGTGGAGACTCTTGCATGTCTTTGTCATTTATATTTACACTACATAAAACATTTAGGATGCGTTATCAAGCATCATAAATATTTAATATTGTCAATATGATTATCCTGCGGCCTCTCTGCTTTCTCACCTGTTTCAGGTGCATCACCTGCTAATGTGTTTTTTAATGTTTTGAGTTCATGCATTTTTAATTTGTAGCTGAAAATAGATGCAAAAATGTAAAAACAAAATATTCCGTGTTTCCCGCTATAACGCAACTCCAGCTATAGTAGTCAAACTTTTCATAGATAAGTTGTTTTAATTTAATAGTGTAATATTACATTTCTTTGAGGAGAATGTCTTTGTCAAGAACATTATTATATGTAAATGAAGGGAGAAAGGAATCAAAATGAATAAAAATGAATCTGGCTATTTAATGTTTAAGCTACGGGATTTTTATGAATTTTCATTCTTGTTGTTGTCCTGTATTTAAGAATCTACATATAGATCATTATAATTTCTTGCATAGCGCTTTTCTGGGTACTCAAAAAGCTTTACATAGTAGGGGGGGGGGGGGATCTCCTCAAACACCACCAATGCTGCATTGCTGATTGGGAACTAAAATGTAAGCATTTGCATATATAGGACACAGATATTAGAGCATTTATTGGGCAGGAAGTCTGATTTAAGATGAAGCAACAACAATATATGTTGTAGGGGAAAAATATGCTGAATAAGTTGCACTATCATAATTATAATTTATGTACTGGCAAATACACAAACATAAACATAAATAAGAATTACAGGATAATATGTGCATTTACTATTATTATAATTGCCAAACATAAAGTAGCTACACTTGGTTAACCTGACCTTTAATAAAAAAAAAAAATAAAAAAAAATGTTTTTGTATGCATTTATCTAAACAACATATATCTATAATGCCTGATACATTCCTTCAAAGCAATTTGTAAATGGACCTGAATCTAATTCTAAGTCCCTCTCATTTTACCCCTAAAACGCACCTTTGACAATCAAAATGACATATGTGACCCTGGACCACAAAACCAGTCTTAAGTGTCAATTTTTCGAAATTGAGATTTATACATCATCTGAAAGCTGAATAAATAATGTTTGTCAGGATCAGACGATATTTGGCCGAGATACAACTATTTGATTGGTACAAAAAATCTAAATATTGAGAAAATTGCCTTTAAAGTTGTTCAAATGAAGTTCTTAGCAATGCATATTACTAATCAAAAATTAAGTTTTGATATATTTACGGTAAGAAATTTACAAAATATCTTCATGGAACATGATCTTTAATATCCTTTTAAGATAATTGATAATTTTGACCCATACAATGTATTTTTGGCTATTGCTACAAATATACCCCATCGGCTTAAGACTGGTTTTGTAGTCCAGGATCACATATTTAAATTGTATTTTCCCTCTGCAAATAAGTTAAAATAGCTTGACTGTAACTGTACCCTTCGTTTAGTATGTGCAGATTAATGAACAGTGTTGGGCAGTAATTAGTAATAACATTACGTTTTGCAGTAACTTGTAGTGTAACTAATTTCAATAACTAAAATTTCAGTAATAATATTAGTTACCATCCATAAAACAAGCTCTTTACTTAGTTACCTTTGATGCATTAACCCCTACTGATTTGAAGTCCAACAATCCAATAATTCCTAGATTTATTTTCATTATTTTCATGACTTGCACAAGCACATGAAGTCACCAGTGCAGCAGGCGAGCTTGGAATATAGAAAAGCTTACATTCAACGGATGGAAAAATTGCTATTATATTGATTTTTTTTCAGGAGAAAAGATGATCTGAACATCGATTTGTAAGTTGTTGCATTAGTTTACTCTGGTATTACATGGCTTACCCACCCACATCCCTCTGCTCCTGATATAAATTGAATTAGAAAATGAAACATTTTCATATGGGATTTCTTTTGATAAAATACATCCTGAAATATAATTGTATATGGGTGACAGAGAAATTATAGCTACAATTAATACAACACTTTCATTTAAATGTCACTATCATTCGCCATTGAATGTTTGTAATAACTTCCGACTGCGATCCAATGTGGATTTTGGTCAAATGATGAGGCAGAAATAGGTAACACTTTATTTTAAGTTGTCCTTGTTACACGTTACTTACAATTATATTAACAATAAATTATGCATAATTACATGCAAGTAATGCATTTTAGTTAACGCTCTCAGTAACTGATATCATTAGCCTTTGGCTTGACTATGTTATCAAACAGCTAATATTGTGTAGTATAGGTTTTTAATGCTTTTTTGTCACACAAATTAGTATGCAGTCACTACTTTCCCCCCTGTATTTCATATATCGATATTTCAGCTAAACAGTTTTGATTTTGAATACTGCATTGAGCCACAGGGGCCTATGCAAAACACTTAAATCCTATGAAGTTGCTATGATACACGGCTTGCCATGATGCCCGGTGTTTCTTACAGTTTTAAATTCCCTGTGTGCAGCGAGGGATTAAACAGTGAAAAGGCTTAAAAAGCTTTCAGGCACGAGGACTCGAATTTTGACCTCGCTGAATTCTGCTGCACTTATTGGGAACACATAAATATGTATTATATAAATGATATTTAGATTGTAGTACAGAAAGCAGAGTAAAGGGGAATGTGCTTTTTTTTCAGAGAAGCTGTAGCCTATGTTTCTTGTCTGACTCTGACTGTCACCCTTATTATAGGGTCTGCTTCCTGTTTGACAGGAAATGATGTGATGTCGGCTGACCTTTATGTATGCTGGGAGGATAAAACTGTCATGCCATCCTGCACGGCCTGATAGAACAAGGTTAACTTCCGTTTGGTTCAATGTGTAGTTTCTCTCTACTTTGTAGAAGTAGATTGTGCACAATAGATTCAATAGATATGCTCTCATGCAGAGCTAAATTATTCTCCCTAATTTTTGTCAATAGAATTAGAACAATGTATGTGCTTACTTTGCATACAAAAAAATACAAATGCTAGACTAAGGCCCTGTTTACACCATTAACACGTCTTGTGTGATACAATCACAAGTGGTCAACCAAGATAGATTGCAGTTATCACACACGTCTCAAATGAATCTCCTGTGATCATTAGGGATTGGATTTAGTTTACGAGTGTCACTTATATCTAGAATACAGTTCCCTTAAAAAGAGAGATCTTCCACAAGACAAAAGAATAACTGAATTTACATCAAATGATAAAGTTAAAATCTTCTTGGTTCTTCTTCTTATCGTGTTTTACATCCTCCTCCAGCAAAACATCATGTCAGTCTGTCACTGCAAGTTGATATTATACTGAAAAAGCTCTTTGAATTATTTAGCACATATCGATATTTATAAACAACTGATATAGCAGTGAGTAAAATAAAATCAATATTTACAGGCAGTGCTTTTGAAGGATTTCACTTTAAAATGTCAAAAGAGAATAATTTCACCACTTTAAACATAACAAGATCCTGAGCATTAAAACATTTGTAGCTGGTTTATGGAAGCCAACTTTGTCTTTATGAAAACAAGAATAAATTATTATGAATAATACACTTTAAAAGAACATACTTAAGTGTGAACTGAATGCAATGTTTTTGGACACTTAAATGCAAGTTGATTGCAATTAAATGAAAATTTGTTATAGTTTAAATTTATATTAAATGCAATAAGCTGAACCTACCTAAGTAGGACTTAAGTATATCTTCTATGTAATTTCAAAATTACTTCTATCGTCCTTTAAATATGATTAAAGTTCTACTGAATGTTATGATAAGCACTTACTATAAACTAAAATATACTTTAATGTCATTTATATTGAAACAAGTATGTTACACATTTAAATATATTTGTAATTACACACTTGTAATGATGATGGTGCAATTCAGTACATTTAAAAAAAAAAGGCTTTTAAATGTAATGTCAAATAACCCACTAAAGTTCAAAAGTACTTTACATGTGCTTTAGTATGCAGTCAACAAATCAAAACAAGTGCACAAAAGATTAAGATTACTAAACCATAATTATTTAAAATGCACTTTAAAGTATAACATTTCATTTGATGTTGCTTTTTAAAAGTGCACTTAAGTGGAAACAAAGTAATTCATATTATACTACCTGCAAGTAGCTTTTTTTGTAAATGTACTTATAAGATTTGAACTACATTACAAGTGCACATTCAGTAACTTCTTTTTCACAAGCGTCCTGAATTGTGCATTAGTTATGTCTCTATCTCATTTCTCTGCGCTTAGAGAGCAGCCCAAGTAAAAATTGGCGTTCCCCTAATGTGGTACTAGTGCAAGGTCACCCCAGTGCTAGAAGCGACACTATTTTTAGCATATGACACCGAACACTAAATAAAAAATAATTGCCACTTTATGTTCAGTGTCAAAAAACGGCTGCTCGACTAAAATAGCAGAGCGCAAAATAAATGTGTCCATGAGAAATGTAGTAAAGAACCATAAACATGTAAGGACATGTTTAAGGATGGTTATTCATAAACAAACCATCAGACCATATTTAGGATATGTTTAAAAAGCCATAGGCTTTTGCTCCACCTCCAATGCAATTTTAGAACAAGAACAAAACATCAAGCAGGAAGTTCACAGTTCGGTTCATGAGGGTGAAATGAAACAGTCAGGCCAACGTTGCATGATTTCATGTGAAAAATGTTCACAGACACAGATAGGAGACACAAGCAGACCTCATATTGGAGAAGTTTAAAGACACTTTTTTTAGAGCTGTTGAACCTGTTTGAAACGGCAGGTGTTTTATGAGTTGTGTGTTTGTATGACACATGAAGAGGAAGAGGAACTTACATGACAAAACAACACAAAGGGAATTAAGCTTGGTAATTCAAATAAGAATATTTTATTCCTTATGCAACTATAGTTTGGATGTTTTCTATGTGTGAGTTCAGGTGACTTCCTCTATCTATAGGTCCATGTATATACGTATATGCATTATTAACAACTTGTGTGTATATGGGTTTATTATTACAAAATTCCCCCTTTGGAGTAATCATTCAGGGATCACTTTATTCATGAAAAATAAAGTACACGACAAGTCAAAAGTTTGGAATAATTAGGAGTTTTTAATATTTTTGAAAGAAGTCACTTCTGCCCACCAAGGCTGCATTTATATGAGCAAAAATACAGTAAGATAAATAAATAAATCAATAAATATTATTACAATTTAAATGAACCATTATCTATGTAAATATATTGTAAAATGTTCAAAACTGAATTTTCATCATCATTACTCCAGTCTTCAGCGTCACATCCTTCAGAAATCATTCTAATATGCTGATTTGCTTTTAAAGAAACAGTTATTATTATCATCAATGTTGTTTTTGCCTAATGTTTTCCATTCAAAAGTTGGTGGTAAGAAAGATTAAAAGAAATCAATAGTTTTATTCGGTAAGCATGCATTAAAATGTGACAGTAAAGACATTTATAATGTTACAAGAAATTTCCATTTTTAAAAAAAAATGCTGTTCTTTTAAATTTCAAAGAATCCTGAAAAAAAATGTATTACCGTTTTCAACATTGATAGTAAGAACATTTATTACAAATTGTGCATCAAAAATAGTGGCAATAGAGTGGCAAATCAGAATGATTTCTGAAGATCATGTGACACTGAAGACTGGAGTAATGATGCTGAAAATTCACAAAGAAAACAGATACTTTAACATGTAAGAATATTTCACAATTTTACTGTTTTCACTATATTTTTAATCAAATAAATGCAGCCTTGGTGAGCACAAGAGACTTCTTTCAAAAACATATAAAAATGTCATTATTCCAAACTGCTATTGTAATTATTTGATTTCTACAAATGCAAAACTTTAAATTAGGAATTAGTTTAATATAAAAACAATAGCGGTCTGTAGCATGAACTCATTAATGTATGCATTTATGTTTAAAATATCTACAGAAATGGGTCTTTTTGCCCAAGTGGGTAGGAAGAACAACTGTTCTGATGAAAGAGAGCGAGACACACTCACAAAAAAAGATCGAGAGAACCCTTCCCTCCATCACTACATCCATTATACTTCGGTCACACGGTCCACTCTTTCCATACTGATGTCTCTGCGCCTGCTTCAGAGCCTTTCACCACCCTCCTTTTCCTACTTTACATTCTCCTCCCAATGCACTATTTTCCCTCCAATTTCAACTAAACATATACACTCTTAAAATATAAAGGACCCAAATGAGGGGTTTTGCAGCGATGCCATGGAAGAACCATTCTGGGTTCAGCGAACAGTACTTTCTTAATGTGAAGAACATTTTAATATCTAAATGAGCTTTTGCCAACATAAGGAACCTTTTGTGAAATGGAAAGATTCCATGAATTTTAAAGATTCTTCATAGAAGCATTGGTGCCAAATAAGGAACTTTCATTTTTCAAGTGTATGTCATCGTAAGTTATTAAAGAAATTACATATATTAATATTAGTATGGAAACATCTTTGTAATTTTTGTAAGTTGCATCTGTTAGGCCAAATACTGTAAAAGTACAAATCATTTATCTGCTGAAAATAAAGCATCAGGTGTGAATTTACACATGTGTAGCTTATTAATATCAACTAGGCCATGCCGACATTGCTTGATATGACCTTCCTAGAGAGTCTATTCTCATGACCTAATTAATAATAATGAGTCAGGGTGAGCTGAGCCCTGGGCTCGGTTCTTCTAATATTAAGCTCATTTGATTTGCCCATCAAACCATTAGTTTCAGGTTTCATAACTTGATGCATTCATATATCATTTGTAAGCACAGCAAATGAATATTTAAGAAACATCCGTCAATCATGCATTTAAAACAAAAACAAAAAACAGAACTTATATAGTTAGAACACAGATCACAGTAAATATCTATTTAATATTTTTGTTATGTATGAAAGAAAACACATTTTCCATATTCAACCGAACTGAATTATGGGCTGGTCATTGAGATATTATTGGTCATTAAATGTATCTGTGAACAAAAAAAGACTAAGAATAATGAGGTCCGAGATTAAGATACTAAAAGTTACTTAAATCTATTTAAAGTCAGTGAGTTCCATCAATTTGACTTTTTTGCCTTTATATGAGAAGACAGTTGAGGAAGTGATTGAGAGTGGGATTGAAGCACTGTTGCACTTTTGAAAGCTATGGCAAAATTTAAAATGTTTTAATCTATTAAATATTATAAATAATGTTGCCTTTGACCAGAGTGATTTTCTGAAAACCAAATGTGGATGATGAAATGTAATTAATAGTCAATGGGATCACGGCTTGCACGTTAGTCTCACCTATTGCCATGCATGGTCTTGCATGGTTATAATGTCTATGATTATACAAAATAAACTTCTTACAGATTTTTTTAAGAAAAATGGGGGGAGAGGTTATTGAGTAATTAATTAGATGAAATAGAAGGAAGGCAGAACAAAACAACTATTTTATGAAGTGATGTTTTACTAATTTGTTAGATTTGATTCATAGGAAAGCATGCCATTTTTAAATAAAAAAAAAGCATGAAAGTTCACCCCTAACTATTAAGCAGATTGCATGAAAACAAATTAGTCATAAATTTGCCAAAAAGTAAAAACAGTTATGAATCACCATGAGATTGTGTTGAAATGTCTCCCTCACATGCTTGGCTGCAAGTGAGCTGCATATACATACAAATGCCACATGCAAAAGCCTCCTTTAAACATTGTTGTGTCTATTAGCACATGGTTCTGTTTGCGTAAGTATTCTTAAATCACCCATATGGCCACAAAATTTGCATGCAATTTGTTATACTGCTCAAACAAATTACAACCTTCAGTAAATCACAGCCTAAACATACTAAAACCAGCCAGATGGAGTCTTTTGTGTGATCAGACGGAGAAAAAAAGAACTATGATAAATGCATTTTGAAATTAGTTTTGATGCACTGCAGACTTTTTTACTGTAAAATATACGCCTCCCCTCAGTCACAGCAGGAGATACTACTGCATCCAGCACGCCCAATCAAATCAGCCAGTATTTAAATGTTGGGAGACTATTGAAAGGCCTCTTATCAGATCTCAGACCGACCAAAACGTAACTCAAACAATCAAGCAATTGTCAGATGGCCAGACAGAATTAAACAGAAACTGCACAAACGTCCTCTTTGTGTGTGAGTGCCCACAGTTGTGTGTGAGAGCGTTCGTTTTTGCTCTAACGGTTCCTTGACCCTTTATCATTTATTGTGATGTCTGCCATCATATAACATACTGCAAGATGAGAGCATTGATGCCAGTTGAGTCTTCAGACATGTTAAGCGATATAAGCTGCAGATATCACTGTTGCTGTTAAACACACTCTATTTGAATGAAAAATGCTACTTCTGCAAAATGCATCGGCCACATCAGCCAAAAATGTAACCTTAATAAAAAAGGGCAGCTAGTGATTGGTATAAAGGCAGTATACTACAATGTAGGCTATGTGATGATTAGAAGAGTTAGAACACAGTTCACACTTTTTTTTTTCCCTTCTTTTCCATTTTGTGTATAATGTCTCCTGATTATCTTCAGTCAATGCCTTTAAAATGTAAATTCATTTCTCAGCACCCAAACATTCTTAGTATAACAATGTAATACAACCCAGCTTCTCTTGGGTTCCTGTAATTATTAACAAATAGTCTAACATTTCAAAGATATATCACAAACCAATTGCAAGAGCCGCACAAACAGCAAATCGAGCACTTGATATATGCTTATTTTTTGTCACAGACACCAAAATAACCATATAATAAGAGTTTACAGTGCAAATGTAAAAACTAATGTTAATATACACAGAAAAATCTTAGATCTTTGAGTTCAGCTCATGAAAAATGGGGGCAACAACAAAAGTGTTGCGTTTATCATTTTTTTCAATGTACACAAAAGGCCTATTTCTCTCAAATATTGTTCACAAATCTGTCTAAATCTGTGTTAGTGAGCAGATAATCCATCCACCTCACAGGTGTGGCATATCAAGATGCTGATTAGACAGCATGATTATTGCACAGGTGTGCCTTAGGCTGGCCACAATAAAAGGCCACTCTAAAATGTGCAGTTTTACTGTATTGAGGGGGTCTGAAAACCAGTCTGGTGTGACCACCATTTGCCTCACGCAGTGCAACACATCTCCTTCTCATAGAGTTGATCAGGTTGTTGATTGTGGAATGTTGGTCCACTCCTCTTCAATGGCTGTGCAAAGTTGCTGGATATTGGCAGGAACTGGAACACGCTGTCGTATACGCCGATCCAGAGCATCCCAAACATGCTCAATGGGTGACATGTCTGGTGAGTATACTGGCCATTCAAGAACTGGGATGTTTTCAGCTTCCAGGAATTGTGTAAAGATCCTTGCAACATGGGGCCGTGCATTATCATGCTGCAACATGAGGTGATGGTCATGGATGAATGGCACAACAATGGGCCTCAGGATCTCGTCACGGTATCTCTGTGCATTCATAATGCCATCAATAAAATGCACCTGTGTTCGTTGTCCATAACATACGCCTGCCCATACCATAACCCCACCGCCACCATGGGCCACTCGATCCACAACGTTAACATCAGCAAACCGCTCACTCACACAACGCCATACACGCTGTCTGCATCTGCCATGTACAGTGAAAACCAGGATTCATCCGTGAAGAGAACACCTCTCCAAAGTGCCAGACAACATCGAATGTGAGCACTTGACCACTCAAGTCGGTTACGACGACGGACTGAAGTCAGGTCGAGACCCCGATGAGGACGACGAGCATGCAGATGAGCTTCCCTGAGACGGTTTCTGACAGTTTGTGCAGAAATTCTTTGGTTATGAAAACCGATTGTTTCAGCAGCTGTCCGGGTGGCTGGTCTCAGACGATCTTGGAGGTGAAGATGCTGGATGTGGAGGTCCTGGGCTGGTGTGGTTACACGTGGTCTGCGGTTGTGAGGCCGGTTGAATGTACTGCCAAATTCTCTGAAACGCCTTTGGAGACGGCTTATGGTAGAGAAATGAACATTCAATTCACAGGCAACAGCTCTGGTGGACATTCCTGCAGTCAGCATGCCATTTGCACGCTCTCTCAAAACTTGCGACATCTGTGGAATTGTGCTGTGTGATAAAACTGCACATTTCACACCTGTGCAATAATCATGCTGTCTAATCAGCATCTTGATATGCCGCACATGTGAAGTGGATGGATTATCTCGGCAAAGGAGAAGTACTCACTAACACAGATTTAGACAGATTTGTGAACAATATTTGAGAGAAATAGGCCTTTTGTGTACATAGAAAAAGTCTTAGATCTTTTAGTTCAGCTCATGAAAAATGGGGGCAAAAACAAAAGTGTTGCATTTATAATTTTGTTCAGTGTAGAAATGAAACACACAAATTACCAAATTAAACACACCTGCTCATTCTATAGATCTGTCACTTTGGCATAAAGACACAAACACACAGCTTTTCGCTTCTCGAGACGTTAACTGATGGACTGGAGTGGTGTGGATTATTGTGATGTTTTTATCAGCTGTTTGGACTCTCATTCTGACGGCACCCATTCACTGCAGAGCATCCATTGCTGAGACACTGATGCAATGCTACATTTCTCCAAACCTGATGAAGAAACAAACTCATCTACGACTCTGAAAACTTTCATTTTTGGGTGAACCATTCCTTTAAATCCATGAGCTAAATATTTATATATTAAGGATTTGTAAACATTTTGTACTCATGTAAAGTTCATGTGTAAATGATTCCCACTTTAGACACTGTCAATATGTCAATAGTGTGCATTTTAATGTACATTTAAGTAAATGTATGCTTGGCAGAATCACATTTTACACAAAATACATGCAAATACTCATAAGATCATGTTGTCCAGACAGTGTAGGATATTTTCATGGCCTATCTAGTGATAATGGGATCCGTCTCCCTCTCTAGCTCTAAGGGTATACAGAGCATTAGGACACGCATCTCCATCAACACAGCTTCCCATCATTTGGGTCGAAGCATTTAATATTTAAGTGTGCCATTTTAACATTACACTCTATATTTAGCTTCACTTACATGTTAGAGCAGGTCAGAGGAAGATAAATGGTATTTTCATGTATTCATCCAGTTCATTCATTATAAGAAGTCTCCTCATCCTCCTAACCTCACTGTGCAAAGAAGCTTGTTCATCTTTGCCAAACTGATCATTACATTTTTGTTGAGTTTCAACATTGGTGCACATTTTTGTGCATTTATTAGCTCTTCTTTGATAGTTTTTTCTCACACAGCAGTTGGTGTTCGTGGCATTAAGCTCAGAGCTCCCCACAGACACTCGCAGCACTTTTATTGATTTTTGACTCTTTGCACCTCAGAAATGCTAAGACATACACATACTGATTTTGAGCGCTGTTCTTTATTGCATTATCTTTTGCTTGAGAAATCCTTATATTTCATCAGAAATGATACTGTATGTCTCATGTTTTTATACATGAAGAGATAAGTCTATGTTGTGTTTAAGTATACAATGGCAAAATAATTTCATGTATTTGTATTTATTTGATGTGAAATGTGGTTCTACCACATGCACATTTATGTATGTTTGCACAGACACTAAAGCAATACTGGCATACTGACAACATCTAAACCTTACAGGCGCTCCTATTCTTATTTAATCTATGAATATTTAATTCATGGAATTATTCGGTTGATTCTACTGAATTTAATATCAATGATTGTGTGTTTTCAATCTCTTTCTAAATGTTACATTCTGTGAAATGTTACATTTACATGACTGTTCGAATTCACATCATTTAAAACAAGACTACACTTAAAAACCTGGACATAAATAATATTTCAGTAGTTTTTAATCATTATCGATTGATTGATTGATTCACGCATCATCTCATGTACTACTTTTTTGATAATTTTATAAATTATTGCAATTACACACTTGTCAGCCTGTTACATTTTTCTGTAAACTGTATAATTTTATGTAATGGTTAGGGTTTGGTTTAGAGATATGAGAGATTATCTACATGATGGTATACTGTAACTTAAATTATAGTGACTGTACATTTTTCTGCCAGGTTAAATTTTGATACAATTATATATTATTATATAAGTACTTTTGTTTAGGTTTGGTGATAGGGTTAAAAGATTTATATGAATACTGTATGTTTATATAACGGTAAAAATGTCTATATGATATAAATATTTTACATTTCTATATTTGTACATAATACTTACTACATTTTAGATGCTGTAAGCAGGTCCATACTGATTGCTTCAGCATCTTCCCAAACGTATAAAAATATGTTTTTGTATCTGTAAATGTTATCTATGAATATCTACAATCGATGATTCTGCATATAAAGATGTACTTAAGTGGGTCAAAAAATACGGTGAGCTAATTGCATTTAACAAGGAATTAAGTGTCATAAAACATCACACTCTTTTCACGCTTAAGTATATTCTTTTAAGCATAGTCTTAAAAAAAAGCGAAATGGTACTTTTTTCCCTTTTTTTAAGGAGCATGCAATTGTAGTGTTTCCTAATATACTCTGATATATCTGAAGCAGGTTCAGCCTCTCATAGATTGTTTGAGTAATGACTTTCACCAGAGTCACACCTCAGGCCAAAACCAATGAAATGAACCCAACAAGCGCATGTGTTACTGAGAGGATGAGAAAAGACATCATCACCCCACAGCCGAAACAAATGCATCAAGGTGCAAGACACCGTTGTGCAGTCACGCACATTACCATCAGTTTCACAGGGTCAAGTGTTGCCGTCAAAAGCCATGCAGTCGTACCCTTTGTTGTGCATGCTTATGTAAGATATCTCTGCTCTTCCTATTCTTATTCCACTCCCTCTGTTCTCATCTATTATCAACGTATCCCTAGAGCCTGGAGAGCAACCCTTCCCCCATCCTAAATGAGAGAGAGATTGATAGAGACACTACAGTGCATCTTGCATTTCCCTTGCCACCTTGAACACCAGCAGCAGAAGCAGCAGCGCTTGCGGAAATAAGTTCAGTGCAAATCATCTGTGCAAACTTCACAATCCTCATTTTCATGAATCTACACAAATTCCATAAAATGCGAAAGAAATCCTTACCCTTTTTAAATTGGGTTTTCTTCGCTCATTCCCTCATATTCTTTGTCTCCATGTCCTCTGTCTGTCTTCATCAAGTGCACATCCTCAGCAAAGGTCTGCTGTGGCTCGGTGTGTGTGTGTGTCGGTCTGTATGCGAATGCAAGCCAGCGATGACGTGCAGACGTGTGAAGCTAGCAGAGCACGGTTTCAACCTCAGACATCACTTCCTCTGCTTCACAATGTGTTTCCCTTTACTGTGTTGACACATCCTCTTCTCTGCCTCTCTGTTACTTGTGTCCTCCACACAAACTGCACATGCAAACGCAGAATGGGCTTGTGCACTGAAAAAAATGGGGTTGAAACAATTTTAATTTAGAAATGGCTCAAATTCAAAGTTGGCATTGAATTATACACTGAAATAGTATTCCAGTAATCTTCGAAAAATCATTTTTACAGTGTACAGCAAAATGGGCGGTATGGTCAAGCTTGTGTCAAAAAACCACTGATCTTACCTTCCAGATTTCATCTCAGCGCTACATTAAACACCTTCATCTCTTCTCCTCGTGCCAGCATTTTTGTGATCTCTCTGCTCGCTTTTTGCTTCACCCAAATATATTAATGCAGAAATGCAATCCACCGTTGACAGCTTGCTGTAAGAAGCTCACATCCTGCTGTTTCTACAGGGGCAGGTTGAATTGCTCTGTCTTTTTCTGCCCCTCTAGGATGCAGTCTTTAATACCCATTCACATCAAACTAAAGCCGGCCCCTTCCTCCGCCCCGCAACGCTACTGCTCTCCACCCCCTCCTGTCTTTTCTCTCCTTCACCCTCTTTCTTGGATATCTCTTGCCCTCTGGCTCCTCAGCCTCCTCCTCACTGTAGCTACAGTAATCCTTTTTCTAGCCTAATATAGGGATGATTAGAGAGACTAGATTTGTATGGACTAGAAATAAGGGAGTTTCGCAGCAATTCCATTTTGGTTTTCTTAGTGTGAACAAAATTTCAATCATCTAAAGAATCTTTTTTTCACTTGGAATGGAAAGATTCCATGGATTCTACATGGAACCATCAATTCCAATAAACAACCTTTCATTTTTAAGTGTATATCCAATTCTCAGCATTTTTGTGCTTGCACCATTGGGAAGGGGTGTGTGAATGCATGTACAGTATGTGTGTGTGCATAAGCCTAAACACTCCTGACTACGTCAGCACACACATACACAGTCATTCAGGATGTGATATAATGACTAGGATTGGGAGTGGCTCTCCATTAGATTCAATATTACAGATAGAGGACTCTCCTATGGCTTGGCCATCTGGCAGCAGAATGTGGGGTGACCCTCCCTGATACTAACCCAACACCACGGATGCAGGGGAGGAGTGATTTGTGGGGGTTGGTCGATGTGCTCCACACACACACACACACACACACACACACACACACACACACACATACACACACACACACACACACACACACACAAAGCCTTTTTGTTTGACTCCCAAATGACAATATTACTGAAAGACAGGAAAATATAAATTGGTTCTATTGTTGGCTCAAAATAGCCGATATATCAGAAAGATGTGTTTATTTTTTATAAATTGTGTAAATTAATTCAGAATGCATTTCTTACTGAAACCTTGCAGATGAAGGAACCACAATCAGAGCTCTTCAAAATCATTTAAAATATAATTAAACATATATTACATTAAAAATCCTATTTCAGTTAATTACCAAGGTAACATTTCTATGTTTAAACAGAAGTACTAAAATTATTAAAACTAAAACTGAAAACAAAGTAAAGCTAATAAAGCAAAGCTAAAATTACGATGAAGTATAACCAAACAAGTACAATACATATGTAAATGATACTAAAATAACACTTATGGAACCAGCTAGTCAATTTGATTCTTGATAGAGTTTATTTTTATATTTCACTTGAGTAAGATGGGTTCACAGATAGGTGATACTGGTTCAGGCTTCTTTCTTGACTTGTTTAACCTTCGTTGTGGATGTGGATTAAGGCCACAGAGATAATAAACTAAATAAAAAGGGGACTCTGATTTAATGATTTATATGGTCATCTAGTGGACATTATTGGTACTGTTGCAATTTAGCAGATTTTAAGTGCATGATCGCAAGATGCTCGTGTCCCTAATGCTTCTAAACTGCAGATTTAGTCATTTTTAAGTATTTCTAAAAAGGCAGCTCTTTGTTTTTCTTCATTTGCTTCTATTTTCATTCTACTCTCTTCTCATGAATAAAAACAATTCCCCAATTTAACCTTCTGTATCATTTTCACAGTATTATTAATACATTTTATAAACACTTAGTACAGCCACTCAGTAGTGGTCCTGGTGAAGTTTGTTATACACTATAAAATACACAAAAAAAAAGAAAAAAAGAAAAAGAAAAGAAAGAAAACTAAAAAAACGACAGTCATGCAGAAAAGTGCCTCGTCCTCACTGTGAAGTATGGTGTTGCTTTGATGTTGCATGGCTGTTTTTCTTCCAAAGTCCCTGGACAGCTTTGATAGGATACAAATACAACATATATTAAATCAGCACCTGACTGCCTATGCCATGAAACTCCTCCAGCAGGACAATGATCTAAAGCACACCTCGTGAGAAAAAAAAATGGTTCACCAAGTACAGAATGAGCACACTACAATCCCTGAGGAATGAGCTGAGGAAGAGTAGCTGCTCATTTTGTAAAAAAAAAAAAAAAACATATATCTTGCGAATTTATTCAGTTTTTAAGTAATTTTACTCAATAAACTCTCTGTTTAGTCTGTTTTTGGGAAGGTTACAACTTTGATGTTCAACATATTGATTCAGGAATGCAAACAATTAAAGACAGACATTTAACCTTCATTTGGATGATTTTAAGTTCACTTAGCTTTAAGAAATAGTTGTTTGTATAAGGATTTTTTTTTTTCCTAAAAAAAGAGGTCAATTATCTTTAAAATCTGACATGGGTTTGAAGCTATACAGGCAGGAGATTTTGGAAAAGCAGGTGAAATTCAGCCTTTGGCAAAGGGATTGAGAACAATATCCCCCATTGTGTGCCATCAACAATATGCCTTCCTGGTGCGGAGAAAACAAACCTGAGGGGAGCTGCATATTCAAGATGCGCCATTTCCATTTGAGCCATATCTCATGAGGTCTTTTGCTGTCAAGACAGAAGGCAACATTCAACCGTTTCTCAAGAGACTGCACCACGGTGAAAAAACACAGAATAAATAAATCAACTATTTTTTGACTCACAAAACCCACTGAAGCTGAACGATTGCAATGGAAATGTTATTGATTAATGTTTTCATTTTATCAGAGCCAATGTCACTATTCACTGACATGCATGGTTTTGCAAAAGCTGATGAATTTCAATTTAGGTGTAAATCTAACAGACATATTTTCCCATCTGGGAAGTGTGACCAACGTGAATTGCATAGGAACAAAATGTCACGTTTTCAAATACATTAAGGTAGGCCTATAACAGATTTATCCGTATATTTTGAGGACACCAGTCAAATTGAATCCATTTCTAACAATAGGGGGCGCTACAACTTAAGAAAATCATAATAGTGCAACTATATGGCCTAAGACGTCTGTCAGTTATTTTTCTGACTATATCACAGCTAGATTCTGATTGCAATAGAAATGCATCTATTTTTTAATCCCAAAACAGCCGTGTAAACTGAATTAAGTCATGCTCATGTAGATTTTTTTATATCAATATTTATTGTAACTGACCTGCACATTAAAAAGTTGGTTGCATGAGAAAAATACATTCAATCATCACCAAGAAAAAACTAATCTTTTGTATTACAGAACAAATATATTTCAGTGTGCAATACCACATATTTACTTCAATGGAAAATACATTCTCACTCTAAACACATCTTTGTTTCTCTTTTAGTTAAAAACATTCAACAAACAGCATAGGATATATGAAAAGAACATATCAGTTAATATGCATACAAAACGTGTTACATGCCTAACTGGTTTCCCAGACTAACATGGACAGTTTCTCAGATCATTGGAAGAATTTAGTAAATCACATCTTAACAACATGCATTACATTAAAAAAAGAGAGAGAACAAGGATATTCTCAAATTTGAAACATGAACCTAGTGTTGTGAAACAGATGATGTTTTTGGCATCTCACAACAACAGAGCCAGATTTCTTTTTTTTTAAAAGGGATGTTTAACATCACAGAACCACAAGAACTACTTATAATCATCATAATTAGATTTAATTCTTCCACAAAAGGCCAAGGTAATGTCATTTCCCCATGAAGATGCCATTTTCCTTTTTACGCTTTTATATCGATAAATTTAAAATAAAGTATGTTGTAATAAAGGTGTTGTAAATCATTAAAATCTCCTTTGGTGCATGGAGCCATTTAATCATTTAGATTACATCCAAACCATCATGAGTGTCTGACCCTTTCAATTAACTCAGATTCTTTATCAGTTAGTGTTTAATGCTCAAATATGCAGCTGGTAAAGGCTCTGGACATGTGACCAAAAGCTGATATCTTATTTTCCAGGGTAGTCTACTCATTTGCCAGATGGAAAAAACAACAACAACCAAATAAACAAACTTTGGCCGGCGAATCTTCAGTCATGGTGTGAATTGCTTTACAGAAATTCATTGTTTCATTTCAAAATCTTGTTCAAACATAATATTTGTGGAGTGAAAGGAGAGTGAATAATACTTATTTATATATATATATAGATCAGTGTTTTAGTTTTGTGTTTTTTTACAGTATTCAACACAGATGCATCAGCTATAGCTGGAATATCAACTACTTCTTTTATTGCAGTTAACATCCCTAAAGATACATTCATTTGAAGAAAAAAAAAAAAAAAGTTTGGGATTTTTTTCCCATTTTGATTCAATAAATTCAAAGGCTTAAAGAACATTACAGTTGATTGCATAATATTTTAGATGCAAACACACCTGATCTATGCCACCAGGAGTTTACACTGAAATTCAGCCACAACTGCTTTGGTGACATTAAGCTCCAATTTAGTTGCATTCACAAAAAGATCTTATTACTACAGTGAAAATACTTAAAATAAAAAACTTTTCTGTACCTCAGAACAGAGTCACTGAAAATCCCTCCTTCTCTTCCTTTTTTTATTTATGTAATTGAAATTACAAGGTATTTCAAGCAACCTGGGAACAATGTACACCATAATGATAAATCCTACAAATATGCTTGAGATTTTGAGATATGCATGAGATTACATTCAGACTTCGGCAGGGAAGAGTTGGTTGATCAGTTGCAGCTTCAGTCCAGCAGATAGCAGCATGTCCATGTCTCACCGTGTGTGTCGGGCTGTGATCCCACAGTTCAACCCTAAATCCAGAGCTTTTCTTCCTTCAACATTGTTGTGCTAGGTGTGATTGGAAGAAATTTGCCTCAACACAAGACTCCTTGTTGACATGCTGATCATTTGTGAAGTCAGACAAAAATCTGTACACCCTAATGAAAAATAAATATACTTAAATGTATTTGAAATACATTTATTTAATGCCAGGTATACTACAAATACTTTTTCATATTTATGTACTTAATACAATGCCCTATAATTGTACTTTTAGTGTACTAAACTGGTATACTTAAAGTCTGCTAAATTGGAAAAACTAATTTTGTGCTTAATGCACTTAAACTGTGCCGAAGTAGTGCTACAATTAAAGATATACTTAGTATATTTGGCTTGTGCTAAAGTGGAACAATTCCAAGTACACTTTAAATATCTTGCATTTAAAGACCGATATTATTCAAAGATCGTACAATCCTTATCAAAAGTGACATTAAAACACATTTTAGACTTAATATTAAGAAATGCGCATTGTGCACAAGTAGTACGCCAAATAAAGTGTATTTATAATTCTTATATCAGTAAGTCTCAAGTTATCTGTCAGTAAATATGTTAACAGATTTGAACCATACTTAGTATGAAATAAATGGATTTTAAATATATTACTTTTTTATTATTGCAGTTGATAATATTGATTTAACTGCAGATACAATATAATGTGTAATGTTTTATTTTTCTGAGAAATGTATTTATGTAGTGATGCAGAATGTTGGTTTACCAGTTTAGAGGTGACAGTCAAAAACACCCTGTTCAGCTGCATCTACATCCTCTTCTGTGATGACTGAAGAACAAAGAACAAGCAGAAATAGGCAGACAGTCAGGTAAACACAGGTTCTGCAGTTATGTGATGTGTGTGAGAGGATGTACCTGTGTTCTGCAGTTATGCGATGTATATGTATGTGTGTGTGTGTGTGTGTGTGTGTGTGTGTGTGTGTGTGTGTGTGTGTGAGGATGTACCTGTGTTCTGCAGGTTAGACGGGGCATTGCTGGGCAAAGGAAAGCTGTACGATCTGGACTGCAGTGATGGTGGTGTCTCATGACTGATGCTCTTCGTTCTTTTACGGCATTCGACCGTCAGGCGTCCATGACATGCTTTATGACAGTTCACACCACATACTGAGAGAACGAGAGAGAGAGATGCAGTGTTAGTACTTAGGGTGGTGGACAAAGGTGAAAAGACAGTAAGCAAGCTCTTGTGAAAAAGAAGTGCGCTTAATTGTAGTGCATTTCAAAGTTTAGATCTTAAAAGTATATTTTAAGATAACAGAAAACAAAATAAAAGGCCACTTACTTAAGAGACACTTTTCAAGATGTTTCACACTTAAGTACACATTTAAATCATTATGTTTAATAATCTTTCTCATGTTTTATTTTAACGTGTTTACTAATATACTAAAGCACTTGCATATAATTTTAACTGTGGTGTTTTTTGTTACATTTAAAGTGTACTTAATTGCAATTTCATTGCAAATGTGTATTTACCGATATATTTAAATGCATGATATACAAGTTATTTTATATTACAATATATTTTAGTTTATCATAAATTCTTGTGTCAGTATGTTCAGCAGTACTTTAACCATATTTCAAAGACAATAGAAGTAATTATGAAATGACATACAGTATAAAGATGTACTTAAATCCTACTTAAGTGGGTCAAAAGGCACTCTAATTCAGCAAGTTACATTTAATATAAAATAGATGTATATTAATTGCATTTAATATAAATTTAAACTGTAATACATTTAATTTAATTGCAGTTAAAAAAATAAAGCTTTTTTACATACTCGAGTGATTCGTCAACAAGCCCTAAAATCTCTACAAGTGTGACAAAAGATGCAAAAGATTTTTCTCATTTCTTCCAGATCCTTTATTTTCCCCACTTTACTCATTTCAACACCAGCTATCTTGACCATGTTTCTCTTTTTACTCAGACAAACAGTACGTATAGGTCTCCTCGAAAAACAAACATGGAAATGCTGAGACAGCATCACAGATTACGTCCTAGCCAGGCTTTCCTTTTATTAAAAATAAACTGTGACTTATTGAGAGTATTTTGCTCCATGTGGTATACCTTGCCAAGCTCTTTTTGTCACCACTTAACACCGTATAATGTCATTTACAGTATACTTCAAATATGGTTTAACTTTGAATCTGACACAGCTTCAAGGGGGATAGGGGAGGTTTTAATCTTAGAAAGATGTAAAAGCACCATAAATGTATCATAAAAGCAGTTCATATTACTTGTGCTATACTCCAAGTCATCTAAACATTTTGTGTGAGCAACTGACTGATTTGTTTACTGCAAACCTTGACATCCACCCTAGTTCTCCTTGGCACATGAGTTTAGAGTTGGATAATTTCAATGAATTATCTGATACACTTCACATAACTGGTCTGAATGATTCATTCACTAATCAGACTGATTCGGTTCTTGAGTTCAGCTCACTGATTCATTGATCTGATTGGTGCGGTTTTTGAGTTAACAGCTTAAATATAAGTCTATTTCCCACCCAAAGCCATCACATGACTTCAGAAGTAATATAGGATGCTTTCATGATAATTCGACAGTCCTTTTGAATCCTTTATGAAGCTCGAAAGCTCCAGTGCCCATGCACTGTAATGATCTCTATGCACGATCATTTCCGCATTTAACCTCAGAGGCCACTGCGACTTCTGGTGCATAGGAAATTGTACTGTTGTCTAACACTTCCTCAAGATTTAACTTTGTGATTTATTTTCTTACAATGCGATATTGATACAGTCCACCTTCACACTAAAGTATTTACAGCTTCTGGAACTCATTACTAAAACATTATGGTTTAATATATTATACCAAAATTCTATGTTTTCTATAGTTAATATATAATATACTACAAACATACCAAACGCACACAAACACTCTCTTACCTTTGCATTTGTATCCTTGTTTATAAAAACCCCATATCTTAAAAAAAGAAGAAAATAAGTTATTTTTGAGGAAAAAAGACAGATGCAGAAAGGATGTGGAAAATAGTACGGAGAAGAGGACTAAGATCAAGAGAGAGAAAGAGAATCACAGCAGGTAAACAATAGATGAAAGGGAGAGCACAAACACAACATCAGAGGCCACACACACACACACACACACACACACACACACGCAGGTAGATCTGAAAGTACCACATGCACTCAATGGAAGGGACTGGGGTACAACAAATAATACACAGCTACACACCACACTATGCTATAAATAAACCAGCAGATCAAAGCCTATGTGTTCAGGCTAGAGCTAGTTTCTAAAACTGTCCTTCTCAGAAAACACAAGATGCAAAAACATTATGAATCTATTTCTATATGCTTGCATGAGACTTACAAAGCCAGCGCAGTGTTCGCAGAAGGTGGGTTTCACATACGTGGTCTCAATAAAGGTGTGTATGAAGCCCATCTTACAGTTGAGCAAAGAACTGGCCTTCATGAAGTAATCTATCATCTCCTCTCTGCTGATCTTTCCATCCCTGATAAATGGAGAAAGACAGAACATGAAATGAGAGAGAAAAACAGACAACTCAGAAACAGTCAAGAAGATCCAAACAATGCAAACTGAGTTCATGTGCATATTTCATACAGTTAGTGGGGCACTTCATAACAAATCAACTCCCATGGAAGAGGTGCTTTATGAACATCACAAGGGAAAAGGCCCAGTAACTCATGACATCTGCCTATTGGTTGTAGACTTAGTGGAATACATTGCACGTCTTCTAAAATCTGAGCATGCACTTGCTTACTTTGTAAATGGTTACAGATAAAAATTGAATGAATGAGGATCACACATTACCAGGCAAACATGCATCTAGTTTTGAAATAAAATGGCATTGTTGGAAAAATAAACTATTTTAAATGTGCCCACAACATTTCTCGTTTGGCATCAATACACTTACTGATTTTTATCGAGTTCTCCAAACTTGCTGAGATAAGGGAAGTTATTCCTGATACACTCGAACTCTTCACGTGAGATGAAGCCGTCGCCGTTTGAATCGAAATTCTTGAACACAGACTATGAAAAGAAAACATAAAAAAATGTATCTCCAACAATACATCGTACATGCTGGAAGGAGCTGTAAATGACCATATTGAGCCAGTTCAATTATATAATATACAGTTTCTGTCAGTGTAAACAAATACATACATTTGACCCTGCACTAAGCCCCATTACTAACAAATCCTACATTGGCAACTAAAAACTAGACTTGGCCTGGTTCAAACATAGGAGTAACACTGGAGTCTCAAGATGTGTTTTTCAAAGACTAAGCATCTTAAAATAGCAGTGCTCAGGTTGTGAGATGCTGAAAAAACAGCGAGACATAATGCTACGGCCAAAATATCATAGACAGAATACAAGAACACGTCCTGTGCAAATGTCCACTAAGCAAAATCTACTTTTCAGAGACTGAGTTTGATGGATAATATAGAAATTTCCATCACACATTTCTTTGTCAAGCAAATTACTAGAACGGCATGCATTGTAAAAAAAAAATAATAATAATAAGTTGAGCAAACTTAAAAAGCTTAACGCAACCAGCTTCAGCAGATTTTTGAGGTCTCTCAACTTCTTGTTGCATAAACTTAAAACAACAAGTTGAGAAAACTCAAAAATCTGCTGAAGCTGGTTGCCTTAAGCTTTTTAAGTTTGCTCAACTTATTATTATTTTTATGTTTTTTACAGTGCTGTAAAAAAATCTAAAGTTGAGAGAACTTAAACATTTAAGGCAACCAGCTTCAGCAGATTTTTGAGTTTTCTCAACTTGTTTTAAGTTTATGCAACAAAAAGTTGAGAGACCTCAAAAATCTCCTACAAAATTAAGTTGAGAAAACTCAAAAATCTGCTGAAACTGGTTGCCTTAAACTTTGTTTTTATACAGTGTGGTTAATCAAGGAGTAGGAGGACTGAGTTTGCAGCAGTAAATAAGACCAGTGGGGTTTAGTAAAGGCTCAACTCAAGTGATGCAATGTGTTTGACACAAAAGAGTGACAAAACAAATTGTTTTTTTTTTTTCTCTTACATCCACCATCTTCTCGATATGTTTGCTGATGATAGCAGGATCAGCTTTAGGCTTGACTGACGCTGCCCACTCATCAATCATTGATGGTTGTTTAGGAGCTGGACTGGAGGAGGAGGTTGAGTTCTGATCCACCAATCAAAAAAATAAAGTCACATTATTTCACATATATTTAAATCTAATCTTGTGAGTTGACTTATTACTGTACATTACTGTAAATTATACATTTCTTTATGACCAAACATCTACATTTCTGATTGATGAACATGAATAAATCAATAAAATTAACCAACATTAATAAATATATAAAATTAACCAAATATAACTGGCTGGAAAACTGACCGCTGGTTTTGCAGCTCTGGGTTCCCTCTGTAATGAGAGCTGATAAATCTCTTCTTCTGTGTGGTACTGATCCAGTGACACCTACACATAAGGATTCAAGTCAACACTTTAGAATGGGGAACACTTATTCACTATTAACTACGAATTTTCCCTCAATAAATTCCTAATTTGCTGCTTATTAATAGTTAGTAAGGTAGTTGTTAAGTTTAGGTATTGGGTTAGGGATGTAGAATAAGGCATTAATATGTGCTTAATTATTACTAATAAATGGCTAATATTCTAGTAATATGCATGCTAATAAGCAACTAGTTAAGAAGAATTCATACATTATTATCATTATATCCTATATATACACTATGATTTTTTTGTGTGTGCTTGTGTTTATCATAACTTTTTATTTATTTAAATGGCAAGTCCTTAAAGAGGAAAAAACTATGGAGCCCATTCCCACCACAGGTAGGTAGATAAATAAATAAATAAGCAAGTAAGTAAAATACTGTTATAAACTCACAATTTGCAAGTTATGTCACAATTTAATTTCTCAGAATTGCGAGTTTACGTCTCAAAATTCTGACAATTGTGAGTTTTTATTATGCAATTCTAAAAAAGTCACAGTTACCATTCTAATTTTTCATTCAGTGGCAGAAACAAGCTTCCATAAAAAAAAACTAAAAAAAAAAAAAAAATGGGCTATGAAAGCAAAGTTTAGAGACTCATCAAAAATGTAGTTGCTGTATGCATGTTTGTCCCTGTAGTTTCTGAAATGGTTAGCTTTTGATTAAATTTGCATGATATGTTCACCCAGTGCACCAATTACTGTAATTATTCAGGAGATTCTATGTAGAGTTGTGCACGTTCTGAGGACTAAAAAATATTTAGTTCCATGGCAATGCTATGGCAAAAAAAACAAAGTTGGAATACACGACCATGGTGTAGTTTGTTTAAAGCCTATGTTTAGCTTTTAACCTCTGCATATTGTATTTTGGCCTTAAAAACATGTCAGAATCATGAACTTTTTTTGGTCACAGATCTTATTTTCCAGTATTTGCAGTAATCCAAAAGCCAATGGAAAAATTTGGTAACACTTTATTTTAAGGTGTCTGTTACACGTTACATGTACATACTATTGTAATAACAATACATTATGCATGATTACATGCAAATAATCCTATGCCAAACCCTAATCCTAACCCTAACCATATAGTAAGTACATGTAGTTAATTAATATTACTCAGTACTTACATGTATAATTACACTGTAACAAGGACACCTTAAAATAAAGTGTAACTGAAAATCATTGAGACTTACAGGGTGGCCTACAAACAAATATTTTGACTGCAGCACTCTATGGTGGAAATCAATATATTTTCTCAAACTAGCCAATAATATGAGTTTTTATAAATGGACACCCATTTGATCAGTCAGTTTTATCCTAATCACATTAAGACTATACATAAAACACATTCACTCACTGTAAGTAGATTGAGCAAGTCTGTGTTGGCCTCGATGTTAGGAGGATTGTTTTGCACGAGAGCCAATTCCTGCAGGATGGCATAGAGTTGCTGAGTTTTAGTCAAGTTGACTCGAGTCTTCTGTGGGTCTGTCCAGTCCGCAAGAGCGACATGAACAGCTATCAAGTCCTTGAGGTTAACAGCCAAGATTGGGAATCGGAAACCAGTGCATTCAGCGAATCGGCGACGGTACTGACTATAGTTTCCAAAGGATGTCAGCAGGTCCAGCAAACTGTTAAAGATCTGAAAGAGATATTCAGATGGTACTTGTCTGAAATAATCATGTTGGGTCTGATGTTTATGTGTATGGTGACAGGTGTTGTATGTACCTTATTAGTTTCATTGCTGATGTGTGCCTGTGTCTCCTTCAGCCTAGAGATGGAGCTGTTATTGAGACCCCCGACCACCGCCATCAGCGTGTTGAAATTCTGCAGCTGCAGTAGTTTCTATAGAGCGTGAATTAGTGAGAAAGAGAGGATGAAGTTAGGACAAAATCTCAAAAGGCATGCTATTATGCCCCTTTTTACAAGATGTAATATAAGTCTCTGGTTTCCCCAGACTGTGTCTGTGAAGTTTCAGCTCAAAATACCCCATAGATCATTTATTATATCAGTTTGAAAATGCCTATTTTGAGTGGAAGCAGAAACAGGTTTTCGTGCATGTCTCTTTAAATGCAAATTAGCTGCTGCTCCCTGCTCCGTTTCCAGAATAGAGCTGTGCCTTTACAGCTAGTATCTCAGATACTCTGGCAAAAAAACATCTGTTTGACTTTGACTATTTCAGTTTAAACATCTGATTTAGGGTTTTCTGAGCGGACACATCCGAAGTACGCGCACAGAAAGCAGCTGTCACACGGCATGTGAGTACTAAACTTATTTCTCTTTCATGTCTTATTGCGTTTAAACTTATTGCGTCAAATGACAGCAGCATAATATTTTGTATCTTTACTGCTCTCTGCGCTGTTAATGACTCAAACAATAAAATAAAAGCAGAAAATCATTCACTGCTCTTGATTCAATAACTTCTGTAGCTTTAATAAGAAGACAAATCTTATTTGAATGCTGCTTTTAAATGCTCTAGCGTGAAGATAGACATGGCAGATTGTGTGCGGCTCACTCAAGGCAGGGTCTCTGCTAATACGGCAGTGTCTGTCAACAGTCGTGGGTGGGGCTTGCAAAATGTGACATCATATTTTACAGATTCTAGGAACGGATGCTTATGATTTATGGGGATTAAATAAAAGAGCGGGTGGATTTTTATGATTATGTATTCCTTGGAAGGAATGTGAGCGGACAACGCCATGCTCACCGACCTCAGTGGAGGGTCCTGCATGCTGCGTATCAGCCCTGGACGGCCCAGGGATGGGTATGAGGTTCTGGGAACGGCTGACATGACCTCTGACGGCGGTGTCTGCTCACGATCCTCCCGAGGCGGCGATGCTCGCTCACGGTTCTCCCGGGACAGCGGTGCCTGCTCACGTTCCTCCCGAGGCCGCGGTGCCCGCTAACATTCCTTCCGAGGCGGCAGTGCCCGCTCACGATCCTCTCGAGGCAGCGGTGCCCGTTCACGATCCTCCCGAGGGAGTGGTTCCCGCTCACAGTTCCTGCGAGGCAGCGGTGTCCGCTCACAAAGCTCCCGAGGCGGCGGTGCCCGCTCGCGATCCTCCTGAGACGGCGGTGCCCGCTCACTGTGTTCCCGGGGTGGAAGTGCCCGCTCACGATTTCTCCGAAGTGGCAGTGTCCGCACACAAAGCTCCCGAGATGGCGGTGTCCGCTCACAAAGCACCTGAGGCGGTGGTGTCCGCTCACTATTTCCCAGAGGCGGCAGCACCAGCTCTTGAACTTTGCCCTGTCCCTCCCTGGCCATCTGCCAGAGTCCCGGAGCCTCTCAACCCTCCCTGGCTTAACCCACCCTATCCGTCCTGACCTCCTGCTCTCCCGGTACCATCCTGGCACCCTTGTCTACTTCTGTCTCCAGGCCTTCTTCTGCTACATGGGCCTGGCCTGCCATCCCTCCCCCTGGTCAACCTCCTTTCCACCTCCCTCCTAAACCTTTGGGGTATTTGGTGGAATGTCTGGAAGCCGTTCCTTGGAGGAGGGGTTCTGTCAGGGGTCCGGGCCCTCTGTTTCTCCCTCTCACCACCAGAGGTCGCCATCGCCCATCCTCCCGGACTCCTTTACCTTAACTCCACACACTTGTGCACCTACTCACACACACACAGCTGTTGCCCATCCTGATGGCTATTTATACTCCTTCCCCACGCCTCTCTGGGCTGGATTATTAGTTGTTTATATGTGGACTGATGCAAGCACTAAGTTGCCGTATTTGTGTCATATCCCTGTTTCTGTTTTGAGCCTGTTTTCAGATTCTTATATCTGTGTTTGTTTCCGTTGTGGTTTCTACTTTGTCTGCCTTTTAGTTAATAAAGACCTGCGTTTGGACCCAGACCCCTGTTTACACGGTGTGTTCCCTTACCGCGGGTTTCAGTTTGCACATCATTGTCATTGTGATTTGTGTGGATGCTTTATACCAAATTGAAAAACTCCAATTTGGTACAATCTCAAAGTTCTGTTATGTTAATGAACTTTTGTGTATCAATAGTTAGAGCTGCAAATGATTTTCAAAGAAACAGCATTAACGCATTCAATAAATGTAAAAAGGCTGAAATAGCATTTTCTCGTAAAACAAAATCCAATAATCTTTATTTACAACATTGTAAAATCATTTTTCGCAGCGTCGGATTGATGTATAAGTGCAGTGCAGTGAAGTGACATATACTCGGAATTAGTGCTCTGCATTTAACCCATCCAACATGCACACACACAGCAGTGAACACACACACACCGTGAACACACACCCGGAGCAGTGGGCAGCCATTTATGCTGCGGCGCCCGGGGAGCAGTTGGGGGTTCGGTGCTTTGCTCAAGGGCACCTCAGTCGTGGTATTGAGGGTCGAGAGAGCACTGGACATTCACTACCCCCACCTACAATCCCTGCCGGCCGGAGACTTGAACCCGCAACCTTTGGATTACGAGTCCAACTCTCTAACCATTAGGCCACGACTTCCCCTAGCACCAAATGTGTGTGCCTAGCATAAATGTGTGTGCCTGACGAGTAGATGGGATTTGAGAGGATCACACTAATTTTGGGGTCTTGACTCATGGTTTCTGTCAATTTGGTGTTTGAACCCTTAATAAAAATAAAAATTAGTGCAAACATTTGGTGCTAGGCCCCTAAATATGCCTCTAGCCTGCTTTTAGGAGATGGATGGAGAGAGGAAAGTATTTTAAAGAAAAAGACAAATACATTTGAAAACAAATCGGGCAGGAAACCTTGTGAAAGAGAAGGGAAAGATCAGAAAGATATAAAGCAGCAGTCAAAGTGATATTTTGGAAGAGGAAGAGCTCAGGGGCCCATAAGAAGGAAGAGAACAAGGGATCATCAGGAGGAACAAGAGCAGGGGGTGATGGAGCCCCACTGCGCTTCTGAAAAATTCAAAGAGAAGAAAAGTCACATGGATCTAGCTGTCATTGTACTAAAGGTCTACACCCGGAATCTATGTTTTGTAGGTCTTTGGTTTTACATTTTTCCCAGATGGATTTTTGCACCACAATGGAATTCACAGACCAAGCACTTACAAGCCCAAATGTGCCAATACGTTCTGTACCTAAATAAGCTAAAAAATCTGATTAACAGCAGGGTCCCAATTTATATCAAAGGGATATTTAAATTTTACATTTATTCACCCTCAAGTCAAACCTGTGAGTTTCTTTCTTCTGTTGAACATAAAAGAAGATATTTTGAAGAATGTTGGTAACCTAACAGCTGACAGTAGCCATTGACTTTCATAGTATTTTCCCCCTACTATGGAAATCAATGGGGACCAACAAATGTTTGGTTCTTCAAAATATCTAATGTTGTGTTCAACAGAAGAAAGAAACTCATACAGGTTTGGAACGACATAAATTATGACTGAATTATCATTTTTGGGTGTTTATGTGCTTACATTAAAATTAATCATTTAACACATTCATTACACTGTGTACATACATGTTTTACATTGTACACTGAAACAAAACTGGTGTACAAACAATTTTCACTCAGAAATTGATAGTAAAGTTCACAATTAATTACAAAGAAAAACAACATTGAATTAAACATGAAATTTTAAAGACTGAAATATTATTTTTGGGGGAAAATTGTACTCTAATAATCTTTATTTACAACTCTTTTTTTTAACGGTGTACATGCCTTTACAGTTTTGTTTTTCAACTGCTTACAAAATATTTACTTGTCACACAATTTCTGAAAGCTGATACACAAACAGCAGAAGCACACCAAATCTGCAAAACCATACACTAATTCTCAGCCTTTGACTCTCAATTTAATAAAACCCTTTTGGCAAACACAACACACAATTCTCCACATAACACACACAAATCTAACAGGAATTAATATTATGGCAAAGGTGTTTGCAAATGTTTTCTTTTGAGATGTGTTTGTGATATTTTGAATGCAGTGCTTCATTTAGCAAGAGATGTGAGGCATTTTGTGTGAGCAATTATTGAATTTGTGTGTAAAAGTTTTGAACACAATGTTTTGAAAATGTGTGTAAGTAGTTGAAAACACTGTAAAAACAATTGCATGTAGTCACATATATAACTACATCTGCAATTAATTTCTGAAATTACTTTTATAATTACACTGTTGACATTACACTTTATCCCATCCTTAAACCTACTCATACCATGAAACCTGTCCCTAACCTTACCTGTAGCCCACCTCAATTGTGGCAAAAGTGCAATAACATAAGTACAAATGTACCAAACAATTATTTTTTTTATTTTTTTTGATAGACATACATAGACGCCTGATATAAAGTAGGACCAAGTTAGAGTTCCTGACCTGTGCAACCTGTAAGAAGTGTGCGATCACAGCAGCTCTCTGCGGCGCGGTGGGTTTACTCAGAACCATCAGCTGAATCCACTGTGAGACGCTGTTAAAGAGCGTAATAAACCTCTCCAGGATGGGGTTATCTACTGTACAGCCATGCATCACAAAGCTGTGGTAATCCTGAAACTGAAACACATATTAAACAGATGGTAATTAAACAGACTGCATTTAAGAAATAACTTCATAATGACTTTATCACAGATAACAAAAATATGTTGTAAGAACAATTTGCTAGCATTCCCATTAAGTTACCATCAAGACATTTCTGAATGCTCTCTAAAATAAAAAAATTATTTTTGAACCCTCAGGTGTTATTCACATGGCGGTTAAAAATTACAGGATTTTTAAATAAATTAAATAAAATGAATGTACTATATTTTGGTTTGATGTTTTTTATTTAATGTTTTGTATTTTTAGGGGATTTTATTATATTTATGGAATAGTTATGATATATTTATTACCTGTTAACCACTTTTTGAGCATAGATCATGTAACATCTGCTTATGATCCTTGATGGTCGTTGGGACTTTATGTCTTAAGAGACCCCTTTTAGCCTTTTGAAATTTGCATATAATTCACAGACCTGGCCCCACATTCTACCTTCATATGGGTGCTAAATTGCCAATGGTTGTCCCCCCCACTGTCAAAAAATTGCTAAACAGATCGACTATCTGTTCTGTCCATCTAACTTAAAACACAATCCAAAGAGAACTAGATGACCGTCGGTACCAGGCCTGGCTGACCAGTGGACTACCCCCACGATTACAAGACACATAACACACACACATAGAGACATTGTCTTTATTTAGACCATAATTAATTAGTTATAAATGTATATGGTATATGCATGTGTTGTTTGTATGTTTCTTTATCATATTAGCCTAGTTAAGCTCTAAACACTCATATTCAGGTGTATGAATGAATCTCTGGTTTAATATCTTTTAGATGTCTCTTTCTTGATATCAAAATGATCTGCTCTTTATTGTACACTATGTAATCGTGAAATGCATCATACTGTTTTTATTGTACTGTAGGAAAAATTACACCGATTCTCCAGACCGGTCATAAAACATGCAAATGAGGTGTCAAGTGGGACAAAGAAACACTTTCCCACTGAAACTATGTGCCTTGTTATTGGTCAAACTAACCAAAATGGCAGGATTTACCCATCAGCTAAGCACAACCTGTTAAGAACCATTAGAGAATCACATCACCTTAATTAAAAGGGGTCGAAGCCTAGAAGCGCATCTAAATAGTTAACAAGCGGTTACTTGCATTGGTTTTTGTTGGTGCTGAGTAAAGTGTCCTGGTGCATGTATAATGCATAGATTATTGATGAATTCCTCTCTCTCTCTATATATCTCTCTCCATGCCTTCCTTGCGTTGGCATCTATGTTTAATGCATCTATGTTTGTGTCTAGTTCAATGTTGCATGTTCCCCTGTAGTGTAGTTTAATAAACATCCATATGTATTCATGCTTGGTTGTCTGTCTGCTGCTCACAGAACGAGGTCACTTTAACGTTCTGGTTTTGTTACATGCTCTGTGAGCAATGGATCAGTAAGGAAATTACTTTTCGTGGCCAGAGAAATCATTTTCTCTTATGTATCAAATTTGAGGTTGATATCTCAAAAAATGAGTTTTCAGTAAGATTTTTTTTGGGCACAGTACCAAACGCTTGCACTAGATGAAATTCTTGCTTCCCATTCATATCCAATGCAAACAAAACAAGTGTGACTATTTTTTTCAGGGCCATTTAACCTTTTCAAATCATCCCAATCATCGTCCATGTTTCATACCATTCCAATGAAGTAAAAAATTATACAAAACCATAAAAAAACATTAAAAATGTCCAAACAACACCCAGAGGGTTAAATGCACCCAGACACTTTCAGCACTTTTAGATTTTAATTAGGACATTATTTGGTCTATTTCTATCTCTTATGAAGACAATTAGAGCACTTTCATCCCAACAATGATAGCAAAACCCGTACTCACAAACGTACCATTATCTTGCAGAAGGATTTGTACTCCAGATAGGTCAGATGTTCAGCAAGCTCACAGGGGTCCAGGTGATCAAAC
The DNA here is from genome assembly GCF_936440315.1 of Barbus barbus. Classification (NCBI taxonomy): domain Eukaryota; kingdom Metazoa; phylum Chordata; class Actinopteri; order Cypriniformes; family Cyprinidae; genus Barbus; species Barbus barbus. The sequence continues at coordinate 45,408,087 of NC_136729.1, forward strand.
AAAAGAGACATTTTTCTCTTTTTTGCCATTGATGGCACTCTTTGGGTAACCTGTCGTTTCCATTTATACGAGGGCCTGCAGTGGAAAAACATGTTATTTCAGATAGGACTAATGTTGTTATTCTTGGCAGTTGTCTAACATGCTGAAATCTGACAGTGCTGCGTAAAGACGTCCCTCATGACATGAAAAAAAAATCAACTCAACCTCATTTTATCTGAACTTATTGTTGCAAACTTGTGGTTTTGGTTTCGATACATTTGAAAATGCAGAAGTGTAAATAAGATTTGATAGCTACATTCTTCAAAAAATAAAGGTCATTTTTGGCATACATGGTTCTATGAAGAGTCTTTAACATCCATGGAATCTTATCATTCCACAAAAGGTTCTTTATACACCCTTAAACAAATAAAAGTTCCAAAAGGGGGTTTTCACAGTGATGCCATAGAAGAACCATTTGGGGTTTTTAAAAGAACCATTTTTTCTTAGTGTGAAGAACATTTTAATGATCTGAAAAACCTTTTTCCACTACACAAGAAAAAAATGATTCATTGAATTTACTATTTTTTTAAGTGGTTGCAATCAATTTATTTTAGCTACATTTAAATAAATTTAGTCGACTAACTTTCAACGTGTTTTTTTTTATTTTTTTTATGTAGCTAAAATAAATTGCAACCACTTACCTTAAAAAATGTAGTATAATTGTATTATAATGTGCAATGGAAAGGCTCCATGGATGTTAAAGGTTCTTCGTGGAACCCTAGATGCCAATAAAAAATATACATGTTTTGAACAGCTGTCACGGTGCACACACGAGGGAGGAACCAGGAACACGCAGACGAGGATGTAAACTCAAATAACATACTTTACTGGGGACATCAAGGCAGGGCAAGACAAGGCAGAGCAAGACACAGACATCAAACACCGGGGATAACGAGTGGACCAGACCGCACGAAACTCAACAGGCAGGAACTTAAATACACACGCTAATGAGACGAACACGGCTAGACAAGAATTAACTGATGATTACATATGACAAGGACAGGAAACAAACCAAATAAGGGCACAAGGGGCAGGAACACATGACAGACACACAACAGTTCCCTGACAACAGCAGTGCGAATAGTTGACAGAACTTTGATTTTTGGTGAACCGCTTAACCTTTTCAGAGTGAGAAAATGACAATAAGTGTGTGGGTGCATGTCTGTAAACTTACACACTCTCTACATCAATCAGTTGACTCTGGGTTTCATTGCCGCCAGTGTTCAGGTTCTCTCTCAGGTCTTTTATCTGGTCAGCCAAAGCAGGATTCAGATCAAACTCTACTGGAAATTCAGAAATCCAGTACCTACATACAAAAAGAGCGGAGAGAAAATGCAATGAAAAAGAGAATATAAGACATGCCATGGGGAGTTTAAATGAGATACAGGATATGTCTTACTTGACGAGGTGGCATATTTTGGCTCTGATATCTTCAGTGCCGCCTTCCTGTGACCTGTATATTTGTTAAGGATGTAAAGTTTAGGCTTTCATTTTATATTAACACCAGCAAACCTTACAGCAGAACATGTAACCCAAAAAGAAAATATGGACAAATTTACCTTCATGGAATTTTAAGTTATTAATCCAGATTTGCATCAAATATTCTTTCATTTAGCTTTACATAATTAACTTTAACAAGAATTAAAATGCTAGCACTTTGGCTTACCCAAAGGATATCCACTTGGATAAAAATCCATTTAAAAATCCAATCCCCCCCCCCATGATTGTAAAGCGCTTTGGGTGTATAGCAATACACAATAAAGCGCTATATAAATGCATCATTCATTCATTCATTCATATCAGGATTTACACCACTTTTTATGCCAGAACAGTTAGCTCCAGTCAATCTAACATGGGTTGTAAGTAACCATCTATACAAAAAAATACAACCAGAAGGTTTTGTAGATAAAGGATACTTTAGCAGCAGTTTCTTGGATAGATCGGTGGAAGATATGTACCAAGGATGCATCATCAGAAACATTTTCACAAAGGAGGTTTCTTTAATCGTGCCTCCACTGTCTGAAAACACAAACATCATAGAGCATTAATGAAGAATAGGCAATAACACTTCAGATTAGTGAACACATATTCACTATTAATTTAGCATTTTCACTCCTAATAGAAAATGCTAAGTTAATAGAAACTCCTAATTTGCTGCTTAGTTGTTTTGTAGTAGTTTAGGTAAGGCATTAATATGTGCTATATAAGTACTACTAGCCAATATACTACTAATATGCATGCTAATAAGTAACTAGGCAATAGTGAATAATGTTCTTTAATCTAAAGTGTTATCAAATAATAAATATTTGTGTGTAGCACTGTATTTTATGTATTATGATTTTCAATTCGTAACTGTTTTAATGAAAACATATATTAAAATTAGTGTGAATTCCTATAATTCCTTAGATATATGAATTCCTTTAATGTAAAGCACTTTGAGCTATCATTGTGTATGAAATGTGCTATAAAAATAAACTTGCTTGCTTTTTGTGGTGACTTCCTTGGTCAACTTCCTTGACCAGCTTTACCAACTAAGCTTTGTTCATAAAAAGCACACTTATTGTTTGCTGATTCACCATTTCACCAGAAACTTCTGCTTCTCAACTGCTCTAATTCATCAGTCTAAATGTTCCAGCCAAACGTCTTTATGCATAAAACTGTTTATTTATAGACTCACCAAAGGATTGCATGCAGAAGTCCACCAACTCATCCACTGTTCCTGAATCCATAGGTAACGGATCCATCATATCTCTCTTTTTCTTCCTCTATCTTCACTTTCTAACAGCCTTCTGTCTTTCTCTTCTCCTCCAGTGATCTTACTCTTCTCTTTTGTCTGTCAATAGAGATTGTTACTGTAAGGAGAAAAACACACTAAACATCCTTGTGAAAATGAAGTATCGAATGTGCACTTGTAGTGTACTTCAAAACTTAAAAGTATATTTAAAAAAAAAGTATTTGCAGTTAATATAATATTAATGAAATAAAAGGCCACTTAAGTGTACTTAAAGAGAGTACTTGTACTAGCATAACTGTTTCTTAACACACTTTAGTAGACTTTTAAAAAGTGCATTTTATAGTGTACTTCAAATTTTAATTTCATATTCAACTGTACTTCCAGATAATATTCATATTGAATATTAAAATAATATTAAATAAATAAAAAGGTCACTTAAGTGCACTTAAGACACATATAAATTCAAAAGTACTCTCTTTAAAACTTATGTAGACTTTTAAAAAGTTCACTTTTGTGTAAAAGTGCAATTGCAACTTTATCATTACAAATGTGTAATTACAATTAGGCCCTATCTTTAAACACAACATACATGTTTCAACAGAAATGACATTAAAGTACATTTTAGTTGACCACAAATGCTTTTCAGTACATTCAGCAGTATTTCAAAGACAACAGAATTATGAAATTGCATATAAAGATGTACTTAAGTCCTACTGAAGTGGATTAAAAAGCACTCTAAAGTTCAGCTACTTGAATCCATTTAATTTCCATTAGCATGCATTTAAGCGTCCAAAAACATTACATTCAGTTTGCATTAAGTATATTCTTTTCAAGTATATGTTTTAAAAAGTGTACTTATAATTCTCTAACTCGCAAGAGCATATTTCACAATTTAACGTTTTCTGCCTCACACGACACAGAAAGTCATTTTTGGTGTAAGAGCAACTCTAACAGCAGGTTTTATAGAAAATCTAGTGCAACTTAATTGGTATAAAATATTTTATTCATATGTTCATCAGTGTGAAATAAAAAGAGCTGCAGAACAGTGTGTTATTTGTAAAAGGCTCTGCCGTTTGGTCTTTGACCAAACCACCCGCTGAAGACGGCATCATGACTCTACATTCTGAGATATTAGTGACTGAATGACAGGCGTACCAAATGTCCCAACTGATAAACTCATTTAACGTAACGCACATGCACAGAAATATCATGAGAGACAGTCTATCCTTCACACAACACACACACTTATCACTTACTGTGCTTTCCTGTACTGACAGAACACACACACACACACACACACACACACACACACATGCTCATGCAGTTTTAGCAAGGTGGCCAACAGGAAACCATGGCAACACACTCTGATCCCATTGTGATCAACCTCTCCATATGGAAACACAAATTATATTCCACTACAAAGAATTCCACATGAAAGAAATGCACAAAACAATACAGTTTATAGAGAGAAACATAAAATATGAAGCCCAACCAGCCATCTCACTGTCCACTGACTGGCTAATAATTTAGGCTCAGTTCTATATTTGGCAGAAACCACCAGAAATACAAAGAAAATCCTGTAGACAGTGGTGGATCCTTAATTAAGGCATCTTGGGTAATGATGCATGGTCATACACACACACACACACACAAGCCTCCATTAAGCTACATGAAGCGTGTTTTATATAGGATCTCATTGTATGGTGGAATGTGTGCATGTGTGTGTGTGTGTGTGCTGCTGCAGAGAGGTGGGAGGACACTTTCAATTACAGCCCTCATAGAGAAAGAGAAGAGAATAATAGATTTAATAGAAGAGCCACAGTGAGACTCTCTCAGACTCAAACTAACAGCAGTTCTGACACGAGGCCTGAATCTCGAGCCACAGTCTACAAATCCTGAGAAACCCTGCAAAAACCTCCCTTTGACTTCTGTTCTGAGTGGATGACTAGGGATGCAAATTTGGGCAAATTCTTCACAGGCTATTGTTAATTGACTAACCGTTAACCAGCAGGCCTTATATCAATCACGTGACCCAACAGATAAGACAAAGGCTAATTTGTTTTTTTTTAGGGCAAAGGTCAACATGAGACTGCCAAATTACTGCAACTCACCCTCGACAGAAACACTTACACAAGCACCAAACCACAGCCTGTCCTTCATCCTTCAAATGTAACTCACCCTTGAGCTGAACAAAATCAGCTTTAATTATAGATGCATATATAAACATTATGGATTTTGTCAGTTATGTAAGAGAGTTAATGTAAGTGTATTTTCTAATGTGACAACTGTAGCCTGTATTTTTGTGTCTGTATTTCAGCAACAAGAATGTTTACATGCTTTGTTTGCTACTGAATTAGCTGATTGGTTAAACTACAGTATACATACTATTGTGTTGTGCTGATTAAACTACATGTTCTCATTACATGTTGCAATAATCTTGAGGTTTAAGCAAGTGACAAAAAAAAAATGTGGTGGTGACTTCATAGGAATTCATACCATGTGATGTGATGTGACAAAATGGTATGAGTTTTAGAAAAAACATAAGCATGAATATCCACCCCTAAATATTACCGTCAATGGGATGAAAAAAAAAAACTATAGTGAAGACATTTGACATCATAAACCAATTAATTTAGCTCTCAATAGTCGTTTATTGTAACATGGAAATTACATTGTTTATTAATTGAGAATGATGCACCATATTCTGTTCTAGCCATTTTAGATTTATAACATAAATAAACATAAATGGGTTCTTGTTCAGAATAAGCTACAAGTGTACCATGATGCATATTGAAATTGTTGCGGTAGAGGTAAGAAGAGAGATGAAGAGAACGAAAAAGTCATGTGGTGCAACCAACATGCAGAAAAATATAGCAGCTTTTATGTGGCCAAGCAGAGAAATGGCCACACTTGAACCTTGGGAAATACAAAATTAAAATGATATACATTGCTTAATTTAATGACAGAGCCCAAGTAGGTTTTGAACCTGCACATTTTAAATGTCACGTGGAATCACTACCTAAAAACATAACTATATTTATGAATTTTTAATTGCAAAAATAACACACATAATACAAATAATATTTATAAAAATCCTTTTCAATAATAATAATTAGCATGTTGCTTTTTACAGCACATGGCATTTGTACTTTTCCTGAAAATGGTGTAAAAGTTTGATGACATGAATACACCACAGACAAGACAACCAATAAAAACCTCCATTTAAGCGAATTTTAAGTACAAGCATTGAGCTTATCGCTCACATGCAAATTAATTAAATGCAGTTTTTCCTATATAGTATTTTTCATAGCAAACGCAAGCCAATTGTCACACTCTACAGCCCTGGATTGTGGTGATCAAGAGCAGAATAGCTGAATATAACCTGGAATTTCTAACACCTTTTTTGAAAGAAATGCATCAGTTTAGAAAGTTCTGAATAAAACGGCTTCTGAGCTTTTCTAGTTTGTCTCTGATGCAATTAAAACACTCAGCATGAGCCCTGCGTGTGTATATGTATTTGTGCATTGTGTGTTTGTGCAATTGTTGTGTAAGCAGCTGTTTTCTGAAGCTTCTGTTGCTTGGTGACAGAACCCCAGAACTATTGATCCTCACAGGGGTTTAATCGAAGTGTGTGTGTGTGTGTGTGTTTGTCCGGTGTTTTATGGCAGAGGTGTTTTGAATATTTCAGTCTCTCCTGCAGAGTGTGTGTCCTGACAGCTCAGGGCTTGAATGATATATCTAACCCAAGTCCGACTTAGAAAGTAACTTCAGCTATGAAATACATATCCTCTGTGTTTATTTAATTCTCTATGACTCTGTAAAATATAGATCTAATCAGACACACAGCACTCATTAGAGGAGGAAATAACATCATTCACACAGAAGTTTTCATTCAGACACACATGAGCGTGTAATATTATCGGTCACTGAACTATTAATCTCACTCTTATTATTGGATGTTTCATCATCGCTTTCAAAGTTAGAACATGGTCTTATACTGCAGTGGATAAAGAAACAGAATGAGAAGTGAGAGACACAATACGCTATTTAGAGGAATGGCATCTGTGTTAGAAAACAAATTCGTGACTACAAAAACTCTTGAGTTATAGCTGATTTTAAATAAGCATTTGCTATAAGCCCAAGGTTTATGATTAACACTGCAGTGCTTGTGCATAAAAGTGTGAGCAGCCAATCATTTGAAAGAGTCAACATAATTCATTTGCTGAAGATTGTCAAATTTTATTTTTGTATTTATGTATTTCATTTGAAAGCTCCATACGATTTCTCAAGATACATTTGGTCATCATGCATAATGCATTAAAGGATCAGTTCACCCAAAAATGAAAATGTGCTGAAAATGTACACACACTCAGGCCATCCAAGATGTAGACGAGTTTGTTTCTTCATCAGATTTGGAAAAATGTAGCATTGCATCACTTGCTCACCAGTGGATCCTCTACATTTCTCCAAATCTGTTTCCATGAAGAAAAAAAATCATCTACATCTTGGATGACCAGAGGGTGAGTGCATTTTCAGTAAATTTGAATTTTTCAAGACTTTGAAGACTGACCAAGATGACTAGATTTGTAGAGTTCACTAGATTGCTATATGCTTTATGGTGCGCTCTGCAAATAGTATTTTTGCTGATGTTCTCAGTATCACCAATTGCATATAATTATGTAACTTGCCAAGCAATATCTAGAATTCTTTCCAGAGCAAGAAGGGTGATAATTGTATTGCATCAGCGATGTCTTTGCTCACAGCTGATTGGTCCAGTTTCTGTTTGTCATCTCTTGCAGAATAAAATCAGCAGGTTAGCTGTGTTGCATTAGTAAGTAATGCAATTATACTGAACTATCTATCTACGTTAAATAATAATAATAAAAGCACAAAAACAAAGTACTGTTGTTCTTTAGCCTAACTGTAGTGGTCTGCAATACCTTGATCCATTTTATACAAGAGAAACATACTGATAAAAAAACAGACCTACTTGGGCCCACTCATTAACTTCTGCGGTTAAGCAATGTATATAATTTTGTATTTCCTGAGGTTCAGATATTGGTCATTTCTATGCTTGGCCACATGATAGCTGCTATATTTTCCACATGACTTTTTCGTTCCACCACAAAACAGTATCTTCCTCCACTCATGTGTGTACATTTATCTCAAACTAATCTAGCACAGCTATAATTTGAATATGCACCATCGCCCACTTTATAGCTTATTTTGGACAATAAACTATTTAGTTTTTATATGTTATATATCTTAAATGGTAATAAAAGAATATGATGCATCATTCTCAGTTATGTATCAATGCAAATATTAATGCTATAGGTTTAGAAATAATTATTTCACAATAAACAAGTCATCAGAGCTAAACTATTGGACTTATCATGTCAAAAATCATACATAGACATGTGCGCACTATACAGTTCAATGCTAGTGCATTTCCAAACTGAGTCTTTCAATACCTGATTTAATGCTTCGTTACACGTTTCCTGCATCTGTAAGTGAACATGTTTGCGGCTGTTTTGAACCACAGCGGAGACCATAATGTTGCAGAAAATGACTTTTTTGTGATGTGGCATACTTATTTGTTCATGTGGATGTGCAGGTGTATTTATTCTCTCTCACTCTGTGTAGACTTTTTACAGGCACAACCTGCCAGTTTAGATTAGTTTTCGCTTGTGCATCTTTGTGTGAATGTGTTTGGTAAAAAAAATTAAAAATATTAATTTGAATATAATAATAATGATGCGTAGCCTTTAATAATGGGAACAGCAGATTTTATTCATTAAGAGCTTATTATTGATGATTGCACTGGAGTCTTGCATTAGCTGTAGAGTTGGTCCGAGCGTGTCTTAGTTTGGATAGAGACAGCTGGTATGCGGGTGGATTGTTGCAGCGCAGAAGATGTAGAGAACTTGGTAAAAAGTGGTCTACTGTGCCAAAAGTGTTCTTGACTCTTACGAGAATTATCTCTATTTTTGCTGTTTTCAAGCGATGTAAGAACACAGGCTTTACGTGGGAAGATCATCACGCAGCAAAGCCGCTTCGCAGAGAGAATTACATGAATTGCACATTGCAATAAAAACATAAAGCCTGTGATGTAGTGGAGATAGAGATAGTGAATAATGGAAATAATTGTGAACCAGTATGTATTTTTATTAACCAGTATCTTCAGGAGAGTTTTATTATTCAAAGTTGTAAAAAGAACAAAGAAAGTGTTTTACAAGAAAAAACTTTTTCTACTATCCTGTTAATACTATTTTTTTTTGTGAAATTGGCTGATTTTTTTCTTTCAATGTATTGGATTAATTTTACTGTTATTATAATTTTTTTTCTTGTGTGTATTTTGTGTTGCATTGTCTCTTTTTTGCTGTGTCTTGCCAACAAAGTTATTATTATTATTATTTTTTTTTTTATAGCTATCTGTCTTTTTGGTCACTTTCATTTGGCCAAAAATTCTAAAACTTGTGGATCTGTAAATAAAATGGCAAACAGATTTGTATTGTCCGTTTCCAGTGTATGTTGCAGCTTTACTTTATGGGGTTGTAATATACTGAAATACACTTTGGCCACAAGTGGTCATATGTGACATTGTTTAAGGCCCTCTATGAAACTTGTGGCCCTCTGTGTGTGTGTGTGTGTGTGTGTGTGTGTGTGTGTGTGTTTGAAAGACGAGAGAAGGAAAGAAAGAGGGAATGTTCTTTGTTGGTTGTTCTATCTCAGTGCAGATGCTTCCTGTTGTGCTGAAAATGGAGCAGTTTGACAGCTTAACAAATGGCGGAAGCTACTGTTTATGTGATTATTTCACAAAGAATAAATGAGCAAAAGAGATACATTTCATGTGCTAATATTACTTGTTTATTCTGATATTTTGTCATTTGTCACTGCACATAGCTGTGCTACAAATGTTCATTCGGGCAGAACAAGTGCAGTTTTTAGTAAAGTCATACCAACAAACCACACTAAAACTGAAACCGAGAGAGTCGGATCTTCTGTTCGTACATGCCACTTCACTGAGGTTACTGTAAAATTCTGGTGAAATGAACGAGCAGACAGGAAGACTTGTTTTTCTCCCTGTCCAGCTTCTGTCTTTCAGCAGCAACACAGTGCCACTTTACTAAACCAGAAATGCAAATGACCAAAACTCACTCTCATCCAAAACTCAGAGAGATACGCTCTTTGTGTGCAGCTCATACGCACATCTCTCACTCTTGTCCTAGTAGAAATTAAGTGAAGACATCCCTAAAAAGTTCACACAGTACACGTTCTTAAATTCATGGACTTCCTGTTTACCCGAACTGACAGTGGAAAGGGTCATGCTGCGTTTCCTGTGTTTTTACAACGTTTATGTCAGAGGCCCAGGCTCAGAGTCAGACAGTACTCTGTACAGCCTTATATTGTTGAGATTAGACATGCTGAGAGATATATTTGCATGTCCATGTGTCTGCGAGTGATACTGTAACAGCATGCAGACTGGTACAGTATCAGTTATTTGCTAAAACTGTGGTACGTCTGTGTGTATGTTTCATGCATGCAAACGTCCATGAGCATGTGTGTAAATGTGTGTAAGAGTTTGCATAACTGCGTCTCCTTGTAGACCTTATTTCCTGAGCACAGTCTTACAAAAGGTGATCCCCATAACGCTTCAGTACAGAAAGCAAAATTCAGATAGCATATTTTCACTTTCATGCAGCAGTCATGTTATCCTCATGAGGTTACCAAGCTGTTGTCCTGCTTGTATCCAATGCTTTTGAATCTATTTGATGCAAACAAGAATTGAAGAGTTACAGAATAACTTTCTAGCAGTATAAATGTTATGTATAAATATTTAGAGGTGGGCAATATGACCAAAATCGTCTTAGGTTACGTATGTAACCCCAGTTCCTCGAGGGAACGAGACGCTGCGTCTCGAGGCGACACTCGGCATCCCTGCCAGCGCTTGCTTCATTCTAGGGGCGTAGACCATCCCGCAGTGTTGCAGATGTCCTGTATTGGGACACCTGCGAGGAAGGCCTTGGAGGCCGCCACACTCCTACTGGAATGAGCCTTGACTCCCATCGGCGAGGGGAGGTCAGAGGACTCGTAGGCAATGTGAATGGCATCAACAATCCACCGACTGAGGGTCTGCTTTGAAGCAGGAAGACCTCTCTTAGGGGGACCATAGCAAATCAGCAGTTGGTCCGCCCTTCTCCACAGGGCAGCTCTGTGGACGTATGCGTCAAGTGCTCGCGCTGGACACATACAGTTAAGCCTTTGCTGGTCAGGCTCCCGAAAGGGAGAACGACTGAAGGCCTGCAGTACGACAGCCTGTGGCGTGAAGGAACTTTGGGGATGTACCCTGCATGAGGGTACAAAAAGGCTTTGGCCATGCCGGGCGCAAAGTCCAAGTGAGTAGGGGCCACTGACAGGGCCTGCAGATCCCCAACTCTCTTTAGAGAAGAAATCGCCAGAAGAAACACAGTCTTCAGGGTGAGATGGCGATCCAAGATCTCCTCAATAGGCTCGAAGGGAGGCCTACGGAGAGCATCCAACACCACTGCCAGGTCCCAAGGAGGAATACGGGACCGTACTGGGGGCCTTAGCCTCAGTGCACCACGGAGGAAACGTGTAACTAGGGGGTGTCTACCCACTCACTCTCCACCAAGAGAAGCGTGGTAGGCCGAAATCGATCCACCTGATCCATCTGCGATCCCCACGAGCGCAGCCGCCGCCCCGCCCTTTTCGGCGAAAGCGGGGCCGGTACCACGAGGAACGCTGGTGAAAGCTCCCTCCTCAAAGAGAGCCCTCTGAGAGCAAGCATACGCAGTGACAAACGCTATCATTACGTCACCTCGCCCGTGACGTCTCGCCCATCCTTTGGACAGATTTCACTTGTATTCAGAGCCGGTTACTTATCCCCAAAGTGTCTCCAGACGCAGCTCGAGTTCCTGAAGAGGAACTTATACACCTTATTTCTAAATGCAAAAGTAAGCTATTTCTTGTGAATGTGCGAGAAATCTGATTCATTATATGCACTACAGGTGCCCTTGTGAACAAGAAGTGCGCTTAATTGTACTGAATGTGCACTTGTAGTGTACTTCATCTTAAAATATATATTTTTTTTAACTGTACTTGCAGATAATGTTATATTAATGAAAAATGGTCACTTAAATGTACTTAAAGAAAGACACTTTCATGTTTCTTAACACACTTAAGTACACTTTTAAATAATTGAATAATTTTTAATAATGCTGTGCTTATTACATTTGCTATTAAGTGTGTAACTACACTTATTTTGACTTATTTTGCTGAAAAACATAATACATGGAGCAGTTTTGACACTATATTTATTGCTTATGTTGGTAAGGGTGTTGTGCAGGGATACACAGAACTGTTGAGTGAAGCAGTCATAGTCATGCTTTATCTTGAATAAAACACAGCTGCTGACCAATCAGAATCAAGCACTGGACCTAACCATTTTATAATCAATATTACATCTACAGTAAATTGTATTTTACATGTACTAAATTGCAACTTCATATTTACAAATGTGTAATTACAAATATATTGAAGTTTCAATAATAGAAATTACATTAAAGTATATTTTAGTTTATCATAAATACTTTTTCGCAAAAAAAGGTGCAGTAAACTGTAAAACTATTTGCATTGCAAACCAGTGAGTATGTCTGTGTGTATATGCGTGTGTTGTGGAAATCGTCCACTCTTAACTCATAATGAAGGGAATGTGACTAACCCCAGACAGAAGAGGACGAGGTTTCATCAAAAACAGTCTGCAGGTGAAACAAGTTGTTTCAAGTCGTCTAGTGAGACACTGCCTTAATTGTGCTAGAATCGCAGCTGGCCCACACTGCCTTGAACCAATAAATAGAGTGGCCCTGACAGAATGGAAATTCGCAGACAACTTTCTCCTCTGAAACATAACACGATTTCATCAGTCTTCCTGATGAGTCACGTCTTGAAATCCTCCTCTCTGCTTATCTTTCTTCTAAAAAAAGCTCTGCGGCATTGCTTTTTTGAATCTTGAGCTTAATCCAGCGACCACCTCCAATATGCTGCAATCTTCTGAGTCTGACTCTTACTGTAGTCCGACAGAGACAAATAAATATGTTCGTGTTTCTCAATAGCAGGTTCATTTATATTGCATATTCCATGCCCAAGAAAATCATTTTGTTACAAAACCATTCCTTTAATGTCTTTATTAGTGAATTTCATTTTCTCCCACTGTGAGATCTCTTTGGTCTTTTAACTATTTGCTTCTCCGGGTCTAGGCTGTGCGATTGATTTTCCCCAGGTCAGTATTTTATTTCTCTGTAGTAAATAATCCTTGTTTATTGCTCTGTTTAGAGCTAATAACTCATCAGTCTGCCAGTGAGGCTGCTTTAGTTATCACTAATAATTCCAGCTCAGGCTTATTGGAAAAACGTGCCTGTGCTGACATTTCTGCAAAATGATTGCTTCCTAATTGCTTATTGCATGTTTCAGAACACGTTCAAAGTGAAATATCTATTGGATGGCACCAAAAGCGCATTCAGTTTTATCCAAAACAGATGAACGTGAATATAGCCATGTTTTATTATGCTGGTTGTTGTACATATTGTGGCAGTTCAGAAATGAAATATCCAGTGAATGCCACTAAAAGGTTAATGCTCTATCATTTCTTTTAAAATAATGAAAACTTTTAAAAACTAAAGGTGCTTCACGATGCCATAGAAGAACCAGTTTTGTCTAAATGGTTCCATAAACATCTAAAGAACGTTACTGTTTCACATAAGGTTCTTTGTGGTGAAAGAAGGTTTTTCAGATTATAAAAAGGTAAGAAAGACATGTTTTTTTAAAGAACCTTTGACTCAATGGTTCTTTGTGGAACCAAAAATGGTTCTTCTATAGCAGGCGTCGGCAAGTAAGTTTGGCATCGGGCCAAAACAAAATTTCACCACTACATGGCAAGCCAGAACATAATCAAAGGATAATTTTCTATATTAATTAATGAAAAATGCAACCAGAATTGCCTGTGACTGACTGTTAGTGTATTTTGTAACTGGTAGTGAGCTGTTACTCTGTGTAAAATCCTGCAACAGTCATTAACGATAAGCCACATTTGTGTGGCGGTGTCCGATCAGAGTATGTGAGCGGAGTGGAGCGTCAATAATTTCCCCTCCGAGCTCTGAGCATTTAATAATCACTCCACGCTCACTGATATCAGAAACACCGCTCTGCGTCTAAAGTATTTCAGTATGTTTGAAATATCACAGTTCTATGGAAGCCCGTTTCTACTACTGAATAAAGAATAGAAAAAAGGTTATTGCGACTTTTTATCTCACAATTCTGACTTTTTTTCACAGATTTGTGAGATTTAAACGAGTTATAAAGTCAGAATTGCGAGTTAAAGTCCAGTTTTGGGGGGGGGGGGGGGGGGGGGGGTCAGAAGGTCAGAAGGAACAGATTCAGAAGGAACAAATAAATTCCTTGAGAAATATAACTTCCCACTCATGTCCACTGCAGTCATCATAGTCGAATTCACATGCTTACTGATTTGAGTGATACTTCTCTATCTAGCTAGCTAAATATGTTTAACATGTGAATTCTTGCTAAATATGCAGTTATATTGTGGGTCGTTGGCATGATGTACTCGTGATGGAAGAGCGAGTTAAAAACTACAATGCTCCGACTTTTAAAAAACCCGCTCCTCGCTCCACTCAAAATAACACCGCTGTTTTGGCCCACGGGCCGCCTGTTGCCGACCACTCTTCTATAGCATCGCTGTGAAGAACCTTTTAAGCACCTCTATTTTTAAGAGTGTACCTATACACTAAACCTGCCATAAACCTGACAATAGTGTTAACAAGAGCAAAAGCCTGAGATAAAAAAAAACACATTTGCTCAAGCAAACATGCCATTCCAGCTTGCTTCTACAAGTCACTGAACTGTTTTATTGTGACTCATGTTTTGCAGGAGCATGTGCAACACTGTACCGGGTGCGCTACCAAGCAAGTTTACCAGAAAAGCCAGACATATGGAGCTGGTTATGTGACACAAACATCCCAATGCATTAGTGTACAGATCATGTGCAATGGTAACAGTGTTTTGAGGTTATAAACAGGGTGTGAATTATGGGGCTGGGGTTTTACTTGTAAATAAATAGGAAGATACATTTCTATAGCTTTGACTGATTTAAACGGTAATTTTGGCTGCCTTGGTCGATATCACCTGACTAGTTGGAGTAAATACCTTGCTCATTCAAAGACAAGCATTTACAGGATGAATGATAACATATGACCTCTTTAACTTCAAGCTGTTAAACTGAATGTATGCAGCAAACTGCTGAAATACCCACAACACTAAACTAAGAGTGTGAGGCTTATCTGTCAATCAGATGTGCATGAATGGCAACAGCACGCTCCCGGCTAGTTTTCTTTCAGAGTCATCATTGATCTACTGTATATCAACCCCCTGATGGACAATGTGTAATCCACACTAACAATACAGTACAATACCACACTATGTTTAATAGTAACTAAACATAGGCTAAATAACATAGACTTGACAGAGACAAAAATGTATGGTTAATGCTTAAATTGCTAGTTCAACTAAAATAAATAAAGTTTTTATCATCATTTATTCACCTTTACAAACCTGTGTGGATTTCTTTCTTCTGCAGAAAGAAAAAAAGGTGTTTTGGACCCCATTGACTGTCATTGTATGAAAGAAGATGTTCCATAGAAGAACAAAAGCATACTTGTTTGAAATAATAATGAAGGTGAGTAAATGACGACTGGATTTTTGGGAGGGTGAGCATTCCTTTAAGATCAAAACAGCTTAGAGAAGCTTTCAAAAGCGATTTGTCAGCATCGCACCAGGCTGGGTGTAAAGAAGAGGCGAGCTTACAGAAAAAGCACAAACGCGAGCTTACAGAAGTGTCAGTATGTAACTAAAATAACCTCATAGCGTGAGAAGAGCCTCTCTCTCTCTCTTTCTCTCTGAGATAAACGCGCTTCTGCAAGGCTCTGTGCTTATGTATATAATTTTGCATAATGCGCAATAACAGAAATGAGTTCAGACCCCCAAAAACCAATCAGACTGCCAGTGCTCGCTCACCTTGAGGATTCAGATCTGGATCAGCAGCACATCTGTCCACATCTGCTCGCGTCTTTGAAAGTTACAGCGCTCAGTAAAGCATCATGTGGATGTTTTCACTGTGATGAACACTAACGGCGTACTGCTCTTCTTCATCACGCTGTGCCACAACAAGTGTCTTCCTCTTCGATCCCCCAGGGCTGGAGAAAGGCGTGTGAAGCAATCTCTCTCCTGATTCTGGAGCTGAAGGCGGTGCATTAGTCGCAGGAGAGGGCGAGATCGACATGCTCCGCATAAAGGCGGCGACCCGCAGCACACTTCGAGTTTGGACTGACTCTCACCTGTTGACTGTTTCTGATGAAATCTCGCCCTCTCCTGTCGAAGGTCTGTCTCACAGCGATGAAGAATGATTGAGGGGTGATGGAGTAGTCTAAATTATTGTTCTCTCTTTATGCCGTTTACATGACACCGCTGTGGTTGCCCGAAATTAATCTTAAAATTATTTATAAAAAAATATATATATATATATATTTTTATATTAAATATAAAAACGTTTACAGTATTTTAAGATGACATATTTACACTACCAGTCAGTAAGATTTTTTAATGTGTTTTTAAAGAATTATCTTCTGCTCACCAAGCCTGCATTTATTTGATCCAAAGTAGGCGACAGCAAAAAGAGTATTGTGAAATATTTTTACTATTTTAAATAACTGTTTTCTATTTTAAAATGCCATTTCTTCCTGTGATTTCAAAGCTGAATGTTTAGCATCATTACTCCAGTCACATGATCCTAATATTCTGATTTGCTGCTAAACAAATATTCTTATTATTATTATTATTATGTTGAAAACAGAGGAGTATAATTGTTTTAAAGGTTTCTTTGATGAATATAAAGTTCAGAAGAACAGCATTTATCTGAAATAGAAATCTTTTGTAACATTAGAAATGTCTTTTTCATCACTTTTGATCAATTGTTAATTATTAATTGATTGTTAATGTTACAAAAGCTTTTTATTTCTGATAAATGCTGATCTTTGCATCTTTCTATTCATCAAATAATACTGAAAAAAAGTACTCAACTGTTTTAAATATTGATGATAATAATAATACTAATAATATGAAGAAGAATAAATGTTTCTTGATCAGTAAATCAGTATATTATAATGATTTCTGAAGAATCATGTGACACTGAAGACTGCAGTAATGATGCTGAAAATACAGCTTTAATCACAGAAATAAATTACATTTTAAAAGTATATATTCAAATAGAAAGCAGTTATTTTATATAGCAAAAATATTTCACAATATTACTGCTTTTGCTGTATTTTGGCTCAAATAAACGCAGGCTTGGTGCGCAGAAGAGACTTCTTTAAAAAAAAAAACATTAAAAATCTTACTGTTCAAAAACTTTTGACTGCTGTGTACCTGTCCAACACTTAAGGACAAAACATCGCAATAAAGAAAATCACATGATACTAAAATAATGCAATATAGATGTATATTAAAATAATCAATAAAATAAGAATAAACTCAAATATTTAAATAAAAAAATACGTGGATGTCCTTTTATTGCCATTTTTATAGTTTAATGACATTTTGACTGTAAAATATGAATTATCGTGTATTTTATAGTGAAAAGCAATAAAAGGACATTCCCAGATTATTTATATATTTTTGTTTATTATTATTTTTATTGATTATTCTAATATGTAATCTTTATTGCATTATTTTAGTATCGTGATTTTTTTTTTAAATGTATATATTTATTTGTTTCTGTTTTAGATATGGTACTGTATGTCCATCAGTGTAATGAAATATCACTTGCAAACTGAAAAACTGAGAAAAAAATATCATAGTGTAGAAATTCTACACGCACAGCATCTCTGTAAAAAAAATTAATCTCAACAAACAGTGCATCGGCTTTCTTGAAGTGGATGAGTTTAAAATTTTGAGAGTTTGAGAGACAATAAAGGCTTGCATTTCAAAGTGAAATGGATGACCTCATGGATTAATGTCATGCAACCTTTATTGCCTTTTTGGGGCTTGAAAGTTCTGGGTCCCATGGCGTTCACTATATGTACAAAAATAGCTAAACACATTCTTCAAAATATGGTCTTATGTGAAAGTCATAACTATTGACATAATAGTATATTGATAAAAGTGTAATGCAGATTTTAAAATGTGTGGACAGCAGACAAAACCAAATTAGCTGCATCCACTTTTAAGAGCAATCTGATCTAACACTTTAGTGGGGTTTTTTAACCACAAAAATGCCTCATCGTTCTCTGTGCTTTGGCTGACGCAGCTGTTAAACCCTCTAATGCAAGAAAGACCTGCTCAATCTTGTCTCTTACTTGGTCCATCATGTCTTAAAGTATGCCTATAGCAGAAAAAGCACAAAGGCCTGATGCAGTGTATAATTTGTTTTGAAGGATCTAATTGCTGAGAGCTGAATGAGTTTTGATGGCAACCTGTACAACAAGTCAGCAAACATCAGATCGGTGTCATGCTTTTAGCTGTGGTTTTAGTTTAAATGCAGAAAAATAAAATCATATAAGATTTCATAAGGCTTTCCCCCTAGTTACTTTATAATGGATAATGGCCCTTTTTTATCAAATTTTATGAGAAATTTCTAATTCTAAATTTATGATTTTAGAAAATATTACCTTTTTTCTTGGCTTTTTTTTTTAGCCTTTTTTCTTTGGTGATTAGTGCTGTGCGATTAGCATGGTTTGGCGATACAGGGTTCTTACATTTGTCTTGCCTAACATACTTTAAGCAACTAGTCACTTATAAAAAGTGAGTATTATCTTTTGGAAGTTATTAAAACAGCTTCTGTAGCTTGCAGAGCAAATGTTTGCAATGACCAAGTTAGAAGATATTTTTCACTGCACTCACTTTAGAGTAGTTATTGCTCATTGGTGGAGCAACTCTTCAGCATTGCAGAAACTCTTTTAAATGTCAAACATAATGTCACGGATCCAGTTCGTAGCCTTCCGTCTGCTCACCACCAGATGTCGTCTTGTCTTTACATTGACTCTCACACCACACAGACTTTTACATGTCACTCCGGACTACAGTTCCCATGATCCATTGCACTGAATGCACACACACAGCTGAAGGCACTGATTGCACACACACAGCTGAATCCATTCAGACACACTTTATAAGCCTTGGACTTCATTCAGATCGCTGAGTATTGTTCTAGCGTTCAGCACTCTCCTAGTGTTAGCCACCCTACCGAGCCATTCTGTGTTTCTGTTTAGTCTCTAGTATTGTTCTGTGTTTATCACTCACCTAATGATAGCTGCTTTACTGAGACTAGGTTTCTGTTCTAGTTAGTGGTGGGCAGAGCAAGGCTTCGTGAAACACTGAAGCGAATTGACGAATTATATAACGTATGTTGTGTTAGTCGATCCACCAAGTGATTTGAGCGAGTGGTTAGTGTGCTCGACTGTAATGCTGTCTCCTTGGGTTTGAATCGTGGGTGAAGCAGTCATCTTCACAAAATTATGATAAACAATTAAAATGTTTGTTTTTATTGTTCTGTTCTTGTAAAGTGTTGAAACATCGGTCAGACATCTGAATGAATAAGTGTTATTTTGGTAATGAAAAATAGACAACAAAATATATCAAGCCACAATGTTTTTTTTTTTTTACATATAAAGATTTTTATTTTAAAATATTAATTGTTCTGCTGTTGATGGACTTCGCCTACTTCTTTTTTTACATAGAATTTCTCCAGCCTTTGAAAAAATCCTGAAACGTCTGCGCTTCGGGATCTCGACACCGTGTCGAAACGCCAGTTTCGCGTCAGCCATCCCTAGTTCTAGTTAGTCTAGTCATTTTGTGTTGCCTTATTTCCTGTTTTTCTGATTCCTGCCTGTGTATCTTGGATTAACCCTTGTCTCGCCGTTCGGACTCTGTTTGCACCTCGTTTGGACTATTGCTCATGTTATTGGACTACCCCTCTTCTCAAGCCCTCTGGATATTGTTTGCCGATCACAGACCCACGCTTGCCCTAGGATTACTCTGTCTTGCCTGTGTTATACCTGTTTGCTGATGTTTTGACCCTGCCTGTGTTTTTGACCTCGTCTTGGAATAAAGCTTGCAAATGGATCTGCACGTCTCGTTCGCCCCGTAACACATAACTGAACATTAAACATTAACCGGTATATCCCTTTACTCAAAAAACACAAAATAACACTTCTTTTCAACATTTACTCTCCTGATCCAGCTCTAAGCATGTTAGGAACTAAAAATCCACAGCCAAAATTCAGTTACTGCTAAATTTGGTAGCACCAACTCAAAAGTAAATTACACAAGGACACCAGACCTCTGCCAAAAGAGTGAGTCTGCATTAGTTCAGCAAATTGCAAAATTTAAAGGGTTAATCCACCCCAAAATGAAAATTTTGGCATTAATCAACCCGATCTCATGAAAGTGCATATAAATAGTACACCAAATAAAAATGAAAACTCGTGGTATTGATACGCAAAAATGGACTTTGGCGTGTATATGCTACGCGATGGGTAGGATTAGGGTTGTGGGATAGATGCGTATCAGATGTACACAAAAAAAAAAAAAAAAAAAAAATGGTGCTATATTGCACTAAAAGTGGTTCTTTGGCTCGTAATCATAGGGGAACCACTTTTGGTGCTGTATAGTACCAAATCTTGGTTCTTCAGCGGTTCTTCACCGGTTCTTTGGCATGACTGAGGGGCTATATAGCACCACTACCATATACAGAACCTGTTAAGCTCCTGTATGGTTCTTCAGTGGTTCTTTGGGGTGATTAAGGTGCTATATAGCACCACTGCCGTACAAAGAACCTGTTAAGACCCTTTAAAGGTTCTTTATGAGCCAAAGAACCACTATTGGTGCTGTTTAGCACCATTTTTGTTGAAGAAATACAATGCAATATGGCACCTCTTATGGTTCTACATAGCACCATTTGACAAAGGTGCTTTACAGCACCTTTAAATATATGGTGCTATATAGCACCAAAAGTGTTAAGTGAAACAATATTTTTAACTTGACCGTCGCGTTCACTTTGTGTGGTTTCTGAAGCGGTCCTGTCCCCTTGCTTTATACGGACTAAAAATCTTTGCTTGTGTTAATCTGAAGAAAGTACTGTAAGAGATAAACATCTGGGACGATGTGAGGGTGAGTAAATGATGACAGAAGTTTCATTTTTCGGAGGTCTATCCCTTTAAAGAAACATCTTCCAGACAGAATACAAGAATGTGTTGAATTAATGAGGAGAATCATAGAAATAAAACATACAACATTAACATTTTGAAAGACCACTTTTTTTGTGTTGTCTAATCAACGTCACGGTCTAAAAGGATAATTAATCTTTTATTTGTTTATTTGGAGCATTTAGAGTTTTTTTCTCAGCAAGTATTGATAAAATATTATTTGTGACTAATTACATTAATTAATGAGCAAATCATGCAAAATTAAGATAAAAAAACCAAATATTCATTGACAGTCCTAACTCAATGTGTCATATAATGACATATAATAAATACAACTTATCCACCAGATAAGAACATCACTAAACATGAATTACAATTAATTTAACACACAATGTTTATTTAAACACTTTTTTTAAGATTTGTAACATTTAATTAAAAAAAGCAATCATTCCCAAAAAAAAAATTGTATTTAAATTCTGATCACTTATTTTATTTGAGTCTTGTGTTTTCAGCCAATATATTACACAGCTAACGGCTCTATCAAAACAGAAAGAATAATGAATAAACTCTTTTGGGAAAATGCAACTTTGCTACCTCAACATGCTTCCTCACGTTTGATGGTGAACTTCTGAAGCCTGACATTTACCTGATGATAGTCATAACTAAAGTAGAAATGTGCGTGAAAACAAAAATCATTGGTTCTCACGTCAAGCACGCACGTTTGAGCTTCTGTTTACCATATTTAATGTGCATAAGATAATATAAAGATGTAATGTGCTTTTCAAGATGAAATAAATTGTAAGGAGAAAAAAGTACTGTTTTTCTCCAGAAATGTAATCAAGTAAAAGTACAAGTAGTCTGTTTAAAATGTGCTTGAATAAAGTACAAATGCCCCAAAATAATAGTTAAGTACAGTACTCAAGTATTTTTCACCCCTGCACTAATGCTGATTCACAGGCTAAGTACGTGCATTTGGATCCATGCACTATATTCCCTCAAAACAGGTCTATCCATCTAGTAATATTTATAGCCACCAGATGACACTGTTGACAATACTTTGAGGCTTTTAATCTTTTCCCAGCACATTCAGAGTCCCTGAGGTAGGCTATAGTAGGATAAAAAGCAATGTCTGAATAACTGAGAATCCAAAAGACGAAATCAAAACCAAACAGAAAACCCCAAAACACCGGCAGGTGAACAACAAAAAGGACAAATGCTAAACAAGTTGATTAGACAAAATAGCTATCTAAATATAGCTATATTTGAAAGACTGAATGAAATAACTTTAATTACTCCCAAATGTAGCTATTTTCTGTCAAATTATTGCACTATAGCATGTTTCTGATGTCCTCTAGCTACAGCAGCTGTGATACCGCTGCCGGCCTGCAGAGAGCAACATGGCAATATTATATATACTTACTGTATCATATAGTGTATATATTTTATATTATTATTATTATTATTATTTAGTCATTTAGCAGATGCTTTTATCCAAAGCGACTTACAAACGAGGACAACAGAAGCAATCAATTGTAGTATTAAAACAACTAAAAACAGATCCAAAACTAAAAGCAAAACTTTATAAATACTATCTATACACATTTTAAAAATAAAGAAATTAAATAAAAATGACAAATGCATACAACAAAATTTCAAAACTTAACATTTCAATGAAAAAATAAATAAATAAAGGTAAAAACAATTCAAAATATTAAAGAACAAAAGGTATAAGAGTATAATATAACACTAAGCCAAACACCAAAAAACAACAACTATATATATATATATATATATGTACAACCACACACACACATACATATATAGACATACACATTTATAAATTCAATATACACACACACACACACACACACAATATATATACACACACACACATACATATATAGACATACACATTTATAAATTCAATATACACACACACACACACACACACACACAATATATATACACACACACACACACACACACTATATATATATATATATATATATATATATGCATATAATTTTATAATTTCATTAAATAAAACTTAATAAAAGACCTATACAGACATAATAAATTCATACATTATTTAACTAAAATTTAAATAGATAACAAATACAAATCATGACAGTATAGTTTATCAGTAATCCTAAGAAATAACACTACCAGATACACATGATAAAAACAACAACTTACTTATATATAAATATACATAGTAAGAAATGGTTATAAAAACTGAAACAGAAGTGAAACAAGTAGGAAAGAGGAGAAATAAAAAGCGATACTTTCTTTGCCGGTGTCTCTGCCCGGTAGAGTCGATGGTCTTTACACTCTTCGGTCATCCCACGAGGAGGCCTTCACGCGACAACTGCAATATATAAATATTTGCTTCTTCTGGAGGTGCAGCTGGATCATGAACAATGAGTACTGCTCCATCCTTGAGTTTTAACTTTTTGACAAAACGTGCCTTGAATTGTCCCTCATTCTAAAGCAAAATGATTTGCGCAGCCAGACATAAACAAATTTAGTGAAAGTGAAAGTGAAGTGACGTGTGGCCAAGTATGGTGACCCATACTCAGAATTTGTGCTCTGCATTTAAACCATCCAAGTGCACACACACTGCAGTGAACACACACACACACACAGCAGTGGACACACACACACACTGCAGTGAACACACACACACACAGCAGTGAACACACACACACAGCAGTGAACACACACACACACACACAGCAGTGGACACACACACACACTGTGAACACACACACACACTGTGAACACACACCTGGTATTGAAGGTGGAAGAGAGCGCTGGTCATTCACTCCAAAATCAAAATGGCTTGATAATTGACACTGTTTAGGTTTTTGGGGGATTAAAAAAGGGCATTTTAATTTTTTTATTATTGTAGGGTGGTTGTGTCCACACACTGCCAAGACACATTTATATGCAAATGAATATATTTGGCATCCAATGTCTCCCTTAAAATTTAAATATTATAATCTTAATTCAAGTGATGAAGGATTTTGATTCTGACATTAATCAGTGTTTACTGCAAGGTTAACCCTGTCTGCTTTACATGCTTGAAAGTGATTAACAGTTGAAAACATACAGCTGAAATAAAAGAGGTAAAAACATAGAAATTAGAGGAAAAATGGAAACTAAATGTAAATTAGTTTTTTTAAAAGTTGAAATTAAAAATACTAAAATTACTAAGTAGAAATAAATAAAAACTGAAACGTAAATAGTAATATTTAAAAAAAATATATAATAAAAAAAAGCAAAAACAACAAATTTGGAAGCATTTTATAAAAAATAAAACAATAACAACTCACTCAAAATACTAATAAAACCATACTAAAATAGCACTGGTAGGTTTACATTAACATTGTTTTTTATAATGTAAGAAATGTCCTTTAATTGTTCAGTTATTTTACATTTAAAATGTGAAACTGGAACAGGAATTTACTCTGGTGTTAGTGCTAACTTAGCACTACCTAAGCCTTCTATATTGTACAGATGACCTTTTGGGTATGTATTCATTATATTGTTTCGCATTTTATTATTTGCATGTTCTTTTTAAATGGTATGATGTTAATGATGATGTTAAATGGATTATAAACAGGATTTGTTTTATTTCATTTAAAATTTTACCATGGTCTGTCTGAAAGAAGGCCATTCCAGTTTGAAGGATCCTTGGTTTTGGGCCACTTTAGCTCCAAGTTTCTAGTGATCCTGAAGATCTTGATTAGCTGGTTAAGGTGTGTGTTTAATCAAGGAAGGACATTAAACGCTGCAGGAAAATGTCCCTTGAGGAACAGGTTCAGACACTCCTGCAGTACACATTAGATACATATTAAACTAGGAATCATGGATTGTACATCAAATTGGTTAAGCAAAGAAAGTATTTCCCCATGTGACAGCACACATAATCATAATACTCTATATCAGCACACATTTGCTGGAATTTGAGTTCCAGTATCCTATAACAGGGTCACAAACAATGCATTTCCACTCAAATTGCTTGCAGATGCCTGAGACAAAAGAGCACAGGCCCAATGAACTGAAAAACTGTCTGTAACACCATAAACAGGTTCATCTTGTTCTGTCTCTTTGTCTTTCAGCCTGAAACACAATCTTGTTACTCCGCATCTGAATAGAGACATATCCTCCTTAGACAAGACGAGTCTTTGCAACAACTTTAACAATTAATTCTGGGTCAAAGTAATGAAATATCAAAATTTGACATTTATATATATATATATGTGTGTGTGTGTGTGTGTGTGTGTGTGTGTGTGTGTGTGACCCTGGACAACAAAACCAGTCTTATGTGTCAATTTTTCGAAATTGAGATTTATACATTTATACAAATAATATAAATAATGTTTCCATTGATGTGTGGTTTGTTATGATCGGACAATATTTGTCTGAGATGCAACTATTTGAAAATCTGGAATCTGAGGGTGCAAAAAAATCGAAATATTGAGAAAATCACCTTTAAAGTTGTTCAAATGAAGTTCTTAGCAATGCATATCACTAATCAAAAATTAAGTTTTAATATATTCACGGTAAGAAATTTACAAAATATCTTCATGGAACACGATCTCTATTTAATATCCTAATGATTTTTGGCATAAAAGAAAAATGGATAATTTTGACCCATACAATGTATTTTTGGCTCTTGCTACAAATATACCCCAGCGACTTCAGACTGGTTTTGTGCTGCAGGGTCACATATATATATTTTAAAGAAGTGTTACCCATGAATACCATACATCGGCTGTAAATGTACAGTAGTGAATGAGATGAAAGTGAGCGGGTTGAAATGGTATAATATCTTCTCTGCCCTGCCCATTTAAATCCAGTACTTTTGTAAACTTTGTGTTCATTTGAGTGGAAGGTCAACACACCCTATGGAGAAAAAAGGAGGAATATAATGAGCTTCATTGGCCGTTGCATGTAACATCTTCATGTAAAAGTTCCTTGTAGAATTCTGACACGGAGCAAAACTCAGCTCCTTCAAGGCAAAAGAAAACATGCTGCTTATACAAGAAATAAATCACAGTTATCTCTAATTTGGTCGCACTATTCTTAAATGAAAGATGCACCAAACTTTTTTGTTCATTTTATGTACCAGCAGACTCTATATTACAGGAGAAAGAGAGAAAATAAGCAAAAAGTACTTCAAACAAGGGGTAAAGACTTTTTTTCCCCCCAACACTGCACTCTAGCCATGGAAAGACCCAAAACGAAATTCTGTTAGTTAAGTCAGAATAGAAATGCATTTTCTCGTAACGAAAGTCACTGATTTTTTAAACATAGGTCCACTACACTAGCAATACCTCAACATGTCATCATTAGGTATCATAACACCTAACAGGCACCACCAGCGATGAACAACTAACCCATGGTTCATATGTAAAGTCATAGTCATTATATTCTTATTTTTATCTCGTCTTTTCCTTTTTCTTCAGTGTGAGTTATGCTAACTGTGAAAACATTTTGATAAGCAAATGTACCGATTCTTCTCTAAATGATAAAATTAATAATATATTATCTATTCACACCAAGAACGATAACTATAAAGATAACTGTAATTATAAAAAAAATAGCATATTAGCAAATATTAGCGCTATAAATTTGTGAGCACTTCGAAGCAGGATTCTGATTGGCTGTCAGTGATTTTATCGTTCTGGAGAGAAAAAAAAAGTTCTGAAAGTGATTCCAACAATACCGTTCTTTATGGAAGTTTGTTTTTATCACAGAATTAAAAATGCTAATAGTAAAAAATATAATTGTGACTGTTTAGCTCACAGTTTCAACCGTAAGTTTTTATCTTGCAGTTTACTTTTTTTCCCTCAGAATTGTGAGATATAATAATTTTTTTTTTATTTGACTTTTCTATTCTGTCTACCGTATGCATTTCCATAGCGTAAAGGGTAAGTCGTACGAATTTATGAATGAACCACTCATTTTAAAATCTTCCCAGTCTACTGACATTCGTAATGACATCCAGTTACTCTACAATAAATAAATCCACTTCACCAGCTAATTACTTTTCAACAGTGATGCTAAAGAGCCACCGCAAAAACGGACGTTTAAAGTATTTTTTCTGTCACAGAATAAAAATGTAAAAGTTAAATGCATTTTACTCAGAAATGTGTGTTTATATTGTATATGGTGTTATTAAACAAACAGAGTTTTGTCAAACATGTTTTAATAATTATCATTTACACTACAAAGTAAATGTATATACATCAAACGCTCAAATGCCCATATAAATACACCTATTTATTTGTGTGCTGCACAGACAGTCTCTACAGCAAAGTTACTCCCAAAACCATTTTTCACACCATAGAATCCTCTTTACTTTTCTGACTGCTTGTTGTGGTCTGTGTTTCCGAAGGCACTTCAACTTTCTTCATCTCGAATCCTTTGACCCAGGTGTAGGCGAAGGATCCGACCAGCACCATCATATTGCTTGTCCACCAGAGCTTACTCTTACTGGCGGACGAGTGGACGACCGCCAACACAGTCTGTGCACATGATTTGGCTGTGCCAGACACATTGTGCGTCAATGGACTGGTGAATTTGATCTGAAGTCCCGTCACGTAACCGATGGCAAAGCCAAAGACTCCACCCAAAACCATCATCCCCCAAAAATGTAAATGTGTCAGTCCGTTAAACTCCAACAAGCTTTTCAGTTCACCAAAAATGACAATAAGTGGAATAAAAAGTACACTGGCATTGAGGTTGTTGTAGTAGGAGAGCTTCCAGATATTTCCATCCACCACCGGCATCACTTTTTTTGTGTAGATGGCATTGAGAGATACACAAAGACTTGCAATTACGCCGAAAATGACACCTGTCCAAGAAAGGGAACCTGCCACAGATTCTTGGTCCACACCCAGCCAGAATCCACCTGGAGGCATAAGAAACGAAGCACAGGTCGTCAGCATATCTCTTTTGTAGCAGACTCCATTGTGTTGATGAACGGGATCGTCATAGCTGCTGTGACAGTACCAAAAAATGTATTCTCATTAACTAGTATTGTAAGATGGTTTCTGTCCTTTAAGGCCCGTTCACATCAAGCACTATAACTATAAAGATAACAGTAGCACTTTATTTTTAAGTTCTTGGCAATGCATATTACTAAACAAAAATTAAGTTTTGACAGATGCAACCAAACTGACTGGGAGATCCTTCATCATGCAGCAAGATAATGACCCAAAACATAGTGCCAAAACAACAAAGGAGTTCATCAGGGGCAAGAAGTGGAAGGTTTTAGACTGGCCAAGTCAATCTCCAGACTTAAACCCTGTAGAGTATGCATTTTACCTGCTAAAGAAGAGACTGAAGGGAGTAACCCCCCAAAACTGAAAGAGGCTGCGGTGAAAGCCTGGAAAAGCATCACAAAAGAAGAATGCAAAAGTTTGGTGATGTCAATGCATCACAGGCTTGATGCAGTTACTGAAAGCAAAGGATTTGCAACTAAATATGAAGTCTTTTTCACTTGAATCTATGTTAATTCTATCTGTTCCAATACTTTTGGTAACATGAAAAATGGGTGGGTTCAAACAAAAGGTGCTATCTTCTAAATTGTGTATCAGATCCAGATGAAAATACCTGTAAATAAAAGCTGAAATATTAATCTCTCATCTCATATTCATCTTTTGATGTCAAACCCAAATGTTTTCAGTCTACAGCAAAAATAAAGGTATTGGCCTCACTGTTCCAATACTTTTGGAGAGCACTGTATTTGCAGTAGGAAATTTACAAAATATCTTCAAGGAACATGATCTTTACTTAATATCCTAATAATTTTTGGCATAAAAGAAAAATCGATAATTTTGACCCATACACTGTATTGTTGGCTTTTGCTACATACAGTGCCCTCCAAATGTATTGGAAGAGTAAAGACAAAATTGCTCTGTTGGCTGTGGAGTCAAGACGTTTACAAATATGATTAAAAGATGAATATGGGATTAATATTTTATTATTGGGTGATTCAACACATATATGTTTTATCAGCTAAGAAGTTCAGCATTTTTAGAGTTTCCTCCCTCTATCTGATGTGATCATAAGTATTGGAGCAGTTGCCTCACAGGTCTTTCTAAGTGATCAGCTGTGTCCTGTTGCATTAATTCTTCAGATATTAAAAGCAGGGAATGTGTCGTATCAGTTATATCCATTACTTCTGTATTCTGAATCTTGCATTCGATGATAAAACACAGAAACCAGGATGAAAATGAGGGAGCTGACTTTGAGAGAAAACCAAGCAATTTGGATGCTAAAAGAAAAGAGGAAGTCAGTTAGAGCTCTAGCAAAAACAAAGGGCATGGAGAAATCAAGAGTTTGGAAACCACCAGCGACACCAGCAACCAACAACTACCTGATCAGCTGAGAAAACAACAGTAGTTGATGACAGACAAATCATAAAAGCTGTGAAAATGAACCCTAAAAGACGTGTCTGTAAAATCACCAACAACTTCCAGAAAGCTGGGGTGATGCTCTGACAATCTACTGTCCTCAGGAGACTTTGACACAGAATTACAGATGCTACACAGCAAGATGCAAACCTCTGACCAGCACCAAACATAGAAAGGCAAGATTAGAGTTTGCAAAAAAGCACAAAGGTGAGCCAGAAGAGAACTGTGTTTATGGACCGATGAGACAAAGATGAACCTTTATCTAAGTGATGGGAAAGCACTAATGTGGAGAAAAAAAGGGAACTGCAATGATCCCAAGCATACAGCCTCATCTGTAAAGCATGGTGGAGGTGGTGTCATGGCATGGGGATGCATGGCTGTCTCTGGAACAGGCCCTCTCAACTTTACTGATGACTTAATGTATGATGACAGTAGCAGAATGAATTTGGAAGGGTACAAAACCATCTTGTCTACCGATATTCAAGAAAATGCCACCAGATTCATTGGGAAGTGCTACATATTGCATCAGGACAATGACCCAAAACACCCTTCCAGTTCAGTCAAGGAATTTATAAGAGCAAAGAAATGGAAAGTGTTAGATTGCCCAAGTCAATCTCCAGATTTAAATCTGATTGAACATGAATTTCAGCAGCTGAAGAGGAGCGTAAAGACAGAAACTCCCCAAAACAAGCAACAATTGGGATTGGCTGCATTAAAGACTGGGAAAAGTATTTCAAAGGATGAGAGCAAGAGTCTGGTGATGTCTATGGGTCACAGACTCACTGCTGTGATTGTGTGCAAGAGATCTGCAACTAAATAATAGCTTTTAATCTTCTATATCTGCCTTATGCTCAACTGTCCCAATACTTATGCTCACATCAATGAGTGGGATGAACTCTAAAAGTGCTGTTCTTTTTATTTGGTAAAACATGTATGTGTTGAAACGGCTAATAATAAAATGTGACATTCTGTAGTTTTGGCTCATATTCATCTTTTAATCATATTTGCAAATGTGTTGACTCCACAGACAACAGAGCAATTTTGTCTTTAATGTTCCAATACTTATGGAGGGCACTATATATACCTGTGCTACTTATAACTGCTTTTGTGGCCCAGGGTCACATATTACCCAGTACTTTTACGTACACTGCAAGTACACATAAATGCACGTACTGTAAACTAACTATAACTACATTAGCATTCACACCAACAGACAATAACATTGTTTATACTAAATGCGTGGTGCAAATTTAACTCTGATTGGCTGTCAATGTTTTTACTGTTCGTCCATTATAGAATTTTTTTTCTGAAAGAGATTCCCACTATTATATTGTTATAACTGTGTTATAACAATACAATGTATTGTAATGACTATTCTCATAGAAACTGAATAATTATTAACACTTTATAGTTATCATCCTTTAACTATAACAATAATTATATTAGCGTTCACACCAAGACCGTATCCATGCCTTGAACATTAGGGGGACCTTTTCTCTTTTTATTTTAAATAAAGTATTAAAATAGAACTAAGTCTAATTCTACTTGGCCATTTTGAACATTTAGCAAATTATATTTTAATTTATGCACACATGCATATTTGTATGCCTAATCTGTTAAAAATGTAAAAAGTTGCACATTCTTCTGCCCTTTAAATGCTGGAGCATTCTGATTGGCTGTCAATGTTTTTAATCATTGGCAGGCAGAAGAAAAAAAAACCTAAACAAATTCCTTGAAAGTGATTCCAAAATATTGTGTTATCTTTATAGTTGTGGTGTGAAAGTCCCTATGGTCTAAGAATTCTACAATAATAGTTCTGTCTCACAATTTTACTTTATTTTAATTATAATAATAATTATCATTATTCTCAAAATTACTTTTTTTGTAGTAGTTATTGTTTAAGTGCTTCCAATAGACCAATTCGGTGCATCAGTGATGAAGTTTTTGTGGGCGGAGCCTATCTGGTGGCAGAAAATGTAGCAGTCAAGAAGCCATGGAATAATTTTTAAAAAAAAAAGGTAAATTTGAGTTTATATTCAGAATTCTGACTTTATTCTCACAATTCCAAGATTATATCTCACAATTCTGATAAGGAAAAACAACTCATCATTCTCTCTTTTCCCCTCACTTTTGGCTTTTTTCCCAAACTCACGATTGTTGAGTTAAATCGAGTTATAAAGTCCAAACTAGGAGATCTAAACTTGCATTTGCGAGAAAAAAAAGTCAGAATTGTGAGATTAAATACATGTTATGTAAAATGTTAATAGAAATAGGTTTAAATAATATTTCATGCTGTTACAATAAGTCCCTTATGAACAACATATGTGAATATTATGTAGACCTATTGTTTAAATCAAATTTATGCATTAAAAGTAGAGTAATCATAGCAGTTTTCATGCATAGTCTGTCCGTTTAAACGTCGGCGTTCAGCTTCAAATGGCGTCTTTGATGACAGTATTCTATAAAAATTATTTGCATTCAGATTCTGACATCAAAAGGTACAATTTTTTCTCATATTCTATGGATTTTACCCGTTTCTCTCCACAGTGTTTTTCTGCCATCACTATGCGCACGCAGCTGCAAGCTTTGTATTTTGTAATTATTTATTTAAGAAAGATGGGGAGGGGAGAAGGATGACATGCGTCCCTGTAGCAACATTGAAGAATGTTGGAAACCAGCTGACGGTAGCCATTGACTTCCATAGTTTTTTTTTTTTTTTTCTCCATACTATGGAAGTCAATGGCTAAAAGTTAGAAATTCATACATGGATGCACGTCATCCTTCTCCCCTCCCCATCTTTCTTAAATAAATAATTTTTAGTATGGTCAAAAATACTATGGAAGTCAATGGCTACCGTCAACTTTGTTACCAAGATTCTTCAAAATATCGTCTTTTGTGTTCAGCAGAGAATAGAAACTCGTGCAGGTTTGGAACGACATGAGGGACAGTAAGTGATGACAGAGTTTTTATTTTGGGGTGAACTGTCTCTTTAAGCGGCTGGTACTCACCTAGAATGACTCCGCAGCACAGCACCGCGTAGAATGACGTGGTTTGCTTGAGAACCGTGTAGGACAGAGCGACATTAAACACGGTGGAAAGCGACCGGCCAACAGTATAGAAGGCAACTCCCACATATTTTAGGCACAAGTTGTTGAATGTAATCATGCCGATAAACACGACGGTCAACGGCAAGATCTCTCTGGACACCCTGAAATCAAATTTCAATGACGGGAAATCCACGAATCCAGGACATAATTTAGAGAGAAAGTGCATGAGCCAACACAGCCCAACGCTAACAACACACTGGAAAAATGTGATGAAGATAGGCGCGTCCAGCTCCTTGCTGTCTAACAGGTAGTTGTTCAGGAAAACCATGGAAATGGAGATGAACCAGTAAACAGCGACAACCGCAGCGATTCTGCTCGCTCTCAGGATAAAGGACTCGTCTTTTTCGTCTGAGAAAGCCATTCTTAATATTCTGGATCTCTTGAGCTGGGACCTGTTCATGGTTCAAGAATACAGGACGAGGAACAATGTAAATGCACATTAAGTTAGTTATTTTATAACAACAGCAACAATAACATTCATCATCAGGCGCCTGCCATGAGTGAAGCACCATAGAGCTCCGCGTCGGATTTCTTAAAGTGACACTCACCCATGAACAAAATCATAAACCTGCACATTATCGAATCTCACCATAAACAATCAGATTATTATCATTATAATGTTTATAGATGCGGGAATAAACAGTTAAGCCAATAAAAACAACAACAAATAGTAAGAGCGTTTCTGATGCTTAACCATACACACTTTATCTTACTTAAACACTAGCAATAACATAATTTAGAATTTAATGTTTGCAACGTTAAAGAATTACATAAACTGTACACATCTGATGCTTGGGTCTCACCTTCCTGGATATCAGACATTTGCTTGAAACTATTTGCAATGCACATGATTAAAGCAGGAAGTGTTTTTAATTTTCAACTCCTCCTTTCTCTTGAGACAATCTACCGTAGTACCATAAGTACTGCATTAGAACAAAACAGGCCAATTATTAGTCATGAGATATCTGTCAGCATCACCCCTTTTAAAAAGCATTATACAGTGGGGATCGAAAGTTTGGGAACCCCTTGCAGAATCTGTGAAAATGTGGATAATTTTACCAAAATAAGAGAGATCATACAAAATGCATGTTATTTTTTATTTAGTACTGTCCTGAGTAAGATATTTTCCATAAAAGATGTTTACATATAGTCCACAAGACAAAAAAATAGCTGAAATTATTAAAATAACCCCATTCAAAAGTTTGTGAACCCTTGGTTCTTAATACTGTGTGTGGTTACCTGGATGATCTACGACTGTTTTTTTGTTTTGTGATGGTTGTTCATGAGTCCCTTGTTTGTTCTGAACAGTTCAACTGAGCACTGTTCTTCAGAAAAATCCTCCAGGTCCTGCAGAATCTTCAGTTTTCCAGCATCTTTTGCATATTTGAACCCTTTCCAGCAGTAACTGTATGATTTTGAGATCCACCTTTTCACGCTGAGGATGATTGAGGGACTCAAACACAACAATTAAAAAAGGTTCAAACATTCACTGATGTTCCTGAAGGAAACACGATGCATTAAGAGCCGGGGGTGAAAACTTTTTGAATTTGAAGATCAAGGTAAATTGTACTTCATTTGTCTTCCAGGAAACATGCAAGTATCTTCTGTCGCGTCAGAAGGGCAGTACTAAATGGAAAAATATGATATTTCAACAAAATAAGAAAAATTTGGACATCTTCATCCTGTTCAAAAGTTTTCACCCCCCCGGCTCTTAATGCATCGTGTTTCCTTCAGGAGCATCAGTGAATGTTTGAACCTTTTTTAATTGTTGTGTTTGAGTCCCTCAATCATCCTCAGTGTGGGACAAACAAGGGACTCATGAACAACCATCACAAAACAAAAAAACAATCATCCAGGTAACCACACACAGTATTAAGAACCAAGTGTTCCCAAACTTTTGAATGTGGTTATTTTAAGCTATTTTTTTGTCTTGTGGACTATATGTAAACATCTTTTATGGAAAATATCTTACTCAGGACATTACTAAATAAAAAATAACATGCTTTTTGTATGATCTCTCTTATTTTGGTAAAATTATCCACATTTTCACAGATTCTGCAAGGGGTTCCCAAACTTTCGCATGCCACTGTAAGCTGGGGTGTTATTTCTAAATATTTGCATTCATGTAAGAAAAAATATCTTCCTTTAATATTATTTACCACAAATTAGATCTTTTCCTTTAGATTAATTAAATTAAATTAAACATTATCCCAAGAAATGACTATTATGCACCAGTTGTTGGCCTATACATCCTTCAAAAATACCTGTAAAAAATTGCAATAAAAATATTCATATAAATGTAATTTATGATTTTAAACAGCAAGTATACAATGTATGTACTCCTAATTCCACATGGTGCTTTTGATTGCTGAATAATGTATGTTCTCCTTACTGGTCCGGGATAATATCCTCAGAAATGTACTAGGTTTATAATGGACTCGTGAATTTTGGGGTTTATCACTGAATAGGCATAACCTAACCTAATCAATGCTAATTATGTACATCCTCTAATATGTGGTAGATTAAACCAACAATGACTCCCATAGTTGACTGCATTGATGGTTCCCTAATGTATCCTAAACACATATAGCTATTTTCATAATCAAAACAAAACTCTTAATAGACTATTTAGCATTCATTTAGTGTTTAAATTAAGTAGAAATCATAGCGAAGTTATGTGCAACAACAAACCACATTTACTAAAGTCAGGGTTATGAAAAATAATCTATTTTTAATGTTAATTTGTATATTTATTTTCCTACTTATCCTTTCCTTATAGGAATTGTTACCATTAAAAATAGATTATGTTCTGGCTCTGGAAAGGTACAGATAAATCTGGAAAATTATTAGGCTACATTGTATTTCAATGCAAGGGGGACTTTTATTCTGACGTGCGGGAAAGGGGCGGGGCCTGAGAGGGTGGCTGCTTACTTCCGGTTGTGAGCTTCGCTGATGCATATCGTTGTATATATCAGTGCATTCTGACGTAATTATTATTACATTTTGCTTATTTAGAAAATAAGACAGGCGTCGTCCGTCATCTAATAACCTCCAAATGGCAACAACAGTTAGCACACAACGAGGACAGGTAAGAGATGATTTTAAATGCACTTTTACCGTACGCATCATGCTAACGTTAGCTTGCTCAAGCAGCAAAAGAAGGATTTTTCCCAATAATTAACGTTACTAAAACATACCTACATAGATGTTACACCTCAACTGGCGTCTAAACATCACAATGTTGGACGCACACTAACGAGAAAGACAACACAATAAGTATGTAACGTTAACGTTACACGTATGCCAGCCCAGTGCTGCAGAAACGTCGAGATGTTTACAACAGGTAACGTTACATCGTCAATGTCCAAATGTAACAAATGTGATTTAATGCCATATTTTAAAGACCTGTTTTTATCCATGTAGTACCGATTTCATAAATCATTCTAGCGTTATTCTTGTATTAAGTGCGTTAGCGTTACATTTGTAACGTTGTGCGTTACCAAGGACTTTAGTTATTAAGATGTAATATGTCCTGAATGTGTTATCATGATTTATCACGCAGTTTATGATGGGAAGTTGACGCATAACCTCATTAAACACTTCTTTCAGTCTACATCAATATAGTAAAATGTAGTGAAATATATACTATATATTATTAGGAGTGTATTGAATAAAATTGTACCATGTTCAACAGTGTTTTTGTCATCTTTAGATATAATAGTGATGCAATAAAGAGGCAATAACCAACAAATACGTTGTACTTAATACTGATAGGTTTTCTTTAAAATATCCCATACAATATATCCTGTTAAACAGTCATTAAACCGTTTAATTTGGATATTGAAAGTTCTTGCAAAAATCTCATTCTGAATTGGATAATGTAATTTTATTTTTTATTTATTTTATATTTATATATTTTCTATTGCAATTGTTCCCTGACAACGTTTTTTTTTTGTAAGCATTTGCTGTGAGAAATATAGGTTTGCCGATACCATAGAAAAGTATATATTGTAGGTTAAAGACAAAGTTGCATCATTATTGATGTCTGTTATAAGACGCCAACCCCTGATAATGATGATTTTGTACAATACAAATAAAACTTAAGTGGAATCCTTTTGGGAATTATTAAAGGACTTTTTGAATTATTAAAGCAAGAGATGTCTTAAAATTATGCATTTAAAATGATATTATATTTCCATTGACTCAAACACAGCACATTGTGTACCGTTACTATGTGTACAAGTACATTGTGCTCATCTTTGTGTAACTTTAACTCCCAAACCTGGCAAAGATCTCAAAATTCTACACAATTTTAGACCAATCACATTATTAAACAACAAGTTGTACATTAAAAAAATAAAAATGGCATAAAATGAACTGAAAGAACAGCAATGTCCTTTTAGTGCTCAAACTTTTTAATTATAGACTTGTTATAGAAGACGATGGTTTCATTGCATTTCTTAACTTTTATGATGCTTTTTGATTCATTTGAACACAATTGTTTTTCATTATTTGCATTGTTTACTTGCAGATTAATTTCTAAACATTATAGTATCTCTTTATGAAAATTCAGATATTTCAGTCTCTTTATCTGGAGGCACATCACCCCGATTTTCCATGCAACGGAGGGTTAAACGGGGTTGTTCTCATTATAATGGCTACAGTAATTCTTTGTCTTTATTACAAATTCAACCATAGCTCTGTTATTGACTAGTAATTACATGAAAAAAGTGTGTTTGTGATTCTGAAGTATCATAACACTCATTGCGCAGAACAAGGTTTAGTTTATTTTCGTAAACTAAAACTAAGACTGAAATGATTGATTAAAAAAAAAAAAATTTCGTAAACTGCACCCGCATTAAATCTATTACATAAGGTTGGCAAAATTATTTATTTTCTCATGCAACACAAGCAATCAAACCTACATTAGGCATTCTAAGTTGGTGCGTTGAAGAAAAACAGACACGCAGCGCAACATAATTAACAGAAAAAAAGATGAGAACATGCATCCTTTCTGTAAACAATACAAAACTTTTGCCTAGCATCTTGTGATCACTCTGCCAGGCGTTCGAACAAATGTGCATATGCTAAATCACATCATACACACGCCTATAATTCATATTCAAGAACATATTAAAATATGAGCCTTTACTGTTAAATGTGATTGCCGTTATTATTGAATTTCATTAGTCCCAGTGTAACGGGGCGAACAAGACGTGAGACGTGCGGGTCCAAGTGCAAGCTTTTATTTATAAACATAGTCAATAAACAGTCAGGGTCAAACAACGCCAAACAGGTATGGTACGGGCAAGACACAGAGCAATCTTAGGGCTAGCGAGAGTCGACGATCGGCGAACAATCTCCAACAGGGTGAGGCAGAGAGATAATCCAGGTAGAGAGGTGTAAACAGAGTCTGAACGGCAAGGCAAGGGGTTAATCCAGGAAACGCGGGCAAGAATCAAAACACTAGAAAACACACAAGGCAAGACTATGACAACAAAGTGGGTTCCGTATCGCAGCTAAAACTAGGAGAGTTATAAATGCAGAACAATACTGGAACTAAACAGAAAAACACAGAATGGCTCGGTAAGGCAGCTAACACTAGGGGAGTGATAAACGCAATACAATACTCGGCAGAGAGGAAGAGGAATGCCATGGTTTATATAGGGTGTGTGATCAGTGCAATGGATGATGGGAATTGTAGTCCAATGGTGAAGTGCGAGTGACCTCTGGTGGTGAGCGAATGGAAGTTCATGGCTAGGATTCGTGACACCCAGTTATGATTTATGCTCGGCTATTCATGGAAAAGTGAGCAAGATACAATAGTTACAATATGATTATGGTTAAATAAGACAAGACATCTAATATAACAAATTAGGCTACATTTATTGTCATATGAAATATCTCAAAACACATCATTACATATGACATTAAGTGCAACTTGTGTAGATTTATTTAGTAAAAAGTCTTGACCGCTTCCTTTGGCGTATATATATACTTTTACCATCTAATCAATCTCCGCATGCGTTAATCTTGTTTCACTGTTGCTAGGCAGTTAAATTATGCCTACGTCTTTCTTTGGCCTGCGCTCTGGAAGTGATCTGTTAATTCTGCTAAACTTTAATTATATAAAAACTAAATAAAAATGTGTTCACAAAATAAAACTACCAAATATATTTATGAAACTAATAAAAACTAAACTGAATTTTATAGCAAACTTGAAAAAAAATGAAAAAAATTCTAAACTATAATAACCTTGGCGCAGAATCAAAAGCTGTTGTTATTGTGTGTTCAGGTCTACATTGGTGAGCTGCCTCAGGATTTCCTGAGAATCACCCCGACGCAGCTGCAGCAGCAGGTGCAGTTAGATGCCCAGGCGGCCCAACATCTGCAGTACGGAGGATCTTTAGGAACAGCTGGCCGCCTCAGCATCACTGTCGTACAGGTACGTCTGCAGTGTTATTTTAATGGTGGACAGTCAGTCGTAAGGCCATTGCACACTGAGTCTGAAGTTTTCGCACGTTGAAAAATAAATACGACCCCACGTTGTGTCAATCACGTTTACACACTGCCTGGTATGGTAATGGTAATGATAAGAATGTTAGATAACAAGTTGTTTCTATCACTGACATCTTTCTGTGGTTACAACACTGATTGGGCAATTGCTTGAGCAATGCATTTCAGTCAGTTGCACAAAACATTTCGGCTTATCATTGTGTTTCTATATAAATGGCTCATTGCAATTGTTGTATTTGTGCATCTGTGACTTTAAGTGAGTAATAAGTATACTGGATATTTAAAAGGAGATGCAAAGGCCTGTAATTTACAAGGCCAATGAAATTGTTATTTTCACAGGCGAAGCTTGCGAAGAACTATGGGATGACACGCATGGACCCTTACTGCAGGATTCGACTTGGCTTTGCAGTCTATGAGACTCCTACTGCCCACAATGGAGCAAAGAACCCTCGCTGGAACAAAGTCATCCAGTGCACTGTCCCACCTGGGGTTGACTCCTTCTATCTGGAAATCTTCGATGAGGTCAGACTGAAATAACTTCATATTACTTATAAAACCTTTTTCTTTTTTTTGTTGGAAAAAAATAAATGGTTATATCATTTACCAAATTACAATATTACATTTTTTAAATATTCAATATTCTTTACGAAAAGTATGATGATAAAATGTTTGACAACCTTTTTTCCCCCATGATTATGATGAGACAACACTGACATTTAACGATAACTGTGACTATATCAATATTCTGTATTGTTTGCAGGAAAAGTTAAAACTAAAATGTAATAAAAAAAAAAATACCAGAATCTCTATTTGTTTTCAAAAAAGAGGAGACAAAATAATCAAAAGTTTTGAATAATGTCAATTACTTTTCAAAGGGGTCAGATATTCTATTCCTTTTCCAGCTATTTTTAATAGCTTAATTTTGTGTTACGTGTTACATAGTCTTAGTTCCCTATCTGTTGGTCACTACAAGTTATGTCATGACAACATTAGGGGATTCACTTGGGAGCCCCAATCATCTCTGACTTTAAGAGAAAACGGCAATGAATATTGGCAAGTGGCTCCCCGGTGATTCTGCTGTGCATTCTTACGGCATGCCTAGCGTTTCATTCGGCGTGCCGATAGAGGATCAGATGTCGATAGCAGCATCGAACGATGAGCAATTGTCCTCTGAGGATGAAGATACGGCAGGGCTGCCCCCTCGGGTGTTGCGGCCACCACAGAATCGGACCCAGACTTGACGGCCGTGCTTCCTCCCACCTCCCAGTCCCGAGCCCTTGTGGCGAGATGATTGGTTCCTCGGCACGGGCAGTGGCTCGCAAACACGCCCTGCCCCAGTTCCTTTCTTCCCATGCATGAGGAGCTGATGAGCTTGTGGACGGCCCCTTTTTCTGCTGGAAGCTGCTCGATGATGATGTTGGACGTAGGCGAAGAAACAAACAAAAAAATAAATAAAAATGGCACAATTGACAAAATGACAAAATAATTTAATTACTAAAACTTTAAAATTAAAACAGAAAAATATAAAAATTAACTCTTTCAAAATATTAATAAAAAACTGTAACAGTGCCAAAATAACAATCTTAAATCATGAATTTTTAAATCCTGCATGTAAAGGTGATTTTCCTGGCAGTAGGCGATCTTAACTGTTGATTGTTCTGTGTTGCCGGACAGAGGGCGTTTTCCATGGATGATCGCATCGCATGGACACACGTGACGATCCCAGAGAACCTGCGAGAGGGAACCGTCGTGGATGAATGGTACAGCTTGAGTGGAAGACAGGGTGATGACAAAGAAGGCATGATTAATCTTGTCATGTCCTTTGCTGTAAGTCCTCACTCACAAAATACTCCTATGCATGAACTGAGTGTTATGGCGTGTCTTGGCAAAAGAAATGCTGTTGCCCCAACTTAATGTAACTTTGTAAGCCAATGCAATTGTGACAGGTATGCATATGTTGTGTTCTGCTTTTGCTTTCAATGTGGACAGTCAAATTACTTGTTGTCTGGACAAATGACCTGGTCAGGACATGCATGAAAATTCAGAAAGTATATGCACTGTAAACTGATATAAAGTATAAGAACAGTAGCTTTTTCAAAAAAGAGCATGTCAACCTATGTTAAATCAAATGTATATATATTTTGTTTTCTCTCTCTTTTTTTCTTTTTTTTTTTTTTGTCAAAGACAATACCAGCGGGAATGATGATGCAGCCGCAGCCTGTGGTTTTGATGCCTACAGTTTATCAACAGGGTGTTGGATATGTGCCCATAGCAGGTTTGTTTAACACTGTGACATAATAGCTAGGGATGAAGCAATCGATTAGCCATTGCTTTATTTTCAGAAAGTATTCATAAATGCAGTTTTAGGGCCCTTCATCATGTTTAACCCTACTGTATCATATTTGGTACACAAATTTCTAAGGCCTAACTTCTGGGATTCAGACACACTCTCACACAACAGAAAGGCTGTTCTAGAGTTTGGGAGCTAAATGTGAAAATGCTTTACCTCCTTTAGTGGACTTTGCTGTCCTAGAAACTACCAAGAGTCCAGAGTTGTGCAACCTTAGGGAGCGTGATGCAATGTAGCGTGATAGAAGTCTAGTTAGGTATGCAAGGAGCTAAACCATTAAGGGCCTTATAAGTAAGTAGTAATATTTTGTAATTGATACAAAACCTAATAGGCAGCCAGTGCAGAGACTGTAAAATTGGGGAAATGATGATCATATTTTCTTGACCTGGTAAGGACTTTTGGACTGCCTGTAGCTTGTTTATTGAAGGACAACCACCTAGCAGTACATTACAATAGTCCAGTCTTGAGGTCATGAGTGCATGAACTAGCTTTTCTGCATCAGAAAGAGGTAACATTCCGCAGCGGTTTGGCAATGTTTCTAATATGGAAGAATGCTGTTTTTTGAATGCTGAACGATTAATTGCATTTGCGATAATATCGCAATATGAACAAAATGCAATTTTTCAACCACAGAGGCTGCGATTACACTCTGTCACGTGACACGTGAGAGTAAACTTGAGAGTAACTTGAATACTGATCGGTGTATGACATCAAAGTATGGCGAGAGAAAGCATAGACGTCTGCTCTCTTACAGCTCTCGCGGTACTTTGATGACACACACCGATCGGTCTAGCAGCGCTGCTGCAAGTCGAACACATCTAAGCAGTCTTCAGAGGAAGCATCAAGTTGGCACGCTACAGTGTTGCCAAGTCCTTGTTTTGCCTCTCGAAACGCGATTGGGCTAGTTTTGAGTAACAATTGGACAGGTTTTGTTGTGAAAACCTGGCAACCGTGGCACGCTACACGTGGAAATGTTTGAAAGCGTATATATAAACGTAGCCTACTTCAAAACGGCACATGGAAATTACTCAAGCAGTAGCAGTGTTACGGTGCATTTCTTTAAGACTTCGACCTTAAGATAATATAGGCTATATAATAAGGTTTTATTTATTAAAATATATATAGTTATATCAGTGTTTAAAAAGTGCAATCCCCACTTATTTGTCAGTGCTTTGTTGTCATAATTATTACATGCTTACAAGGCTGGAAGTTCAATAAATCAGTCAATATACTACTGTGGTTGTAGTTATTAAATAATAATGCAATTCATATCAATTCATGCATCACCTAATTTCATCATATCATATAGGCCTGGCCTACAGAAAATAACATTTATGTTTAATCTATCTAATATTGTGTTGGTTAGGGCTGCACGATTCTTGCTAAAATGTGAATCACGATTTTTCTCCATGGGAATTGAGATCACGATTCTCTTACACGATTCTCATTATTTCAACCAAAATGTATTGCACTCAAGTACAAAAAAAAAACAAAACACAGGACATTCAGTATAATAAAGTGCTGGAGTAACAAAAAATTGTCTCTTTTCTGTATTTTAGACCACATAATGTGAATAATTTTAAAGCTTTAAGTTGTTGAACATAAGAGAACATTAACAATAATAAATAAAAAATATGCACATTCACACGGGGCGTCGGCGTCAATGCCTCTCGTTTACTTTGAATGGAGAGACGTCAAGCGTTATAATTTTAACAAGTGCAGTTTCTGTGCTATGATGAGCCCTGAAACCTGACTGAAATTCTTCATAGATATAATTTTTTTGGAGGAAGGAGCATAATTGAGCAGACACAACTTTTTTTAAAATTTTAGACATAAACAGAATATTTGAAATGGGTCTGTAATTTGCCAGATCGCTTGGATCTAGTTGTCTAGTTAGGTATGCAAGGAGCTAAACCATTAAGGGCCTTATAAGTAAGTAGTAATATTTTGTAATTGATACAGAACTTAATAGGCAGCCAGTATGTATGAATCGAGATCGTGATTTTTTTTTTTTTTTCGATTAATCGTGCAGCCCTAGTGTTGGTCATACTATACAATGATTTACTGCTTGTCTTCAAAAAATAATTGCATATTAAATCGCAATATTGGTTAAAAAAAAAATCGCAATTAGATTATTTTCCAAAATCGATCAGCCCTACTGTTTTTGTTACATGGGAAATATGATTTTCAAAAGACAAGTTGCTGTCTAATATAACACAAGTTTTTGACTGTAGAGCATTGGTCTCAAACTCAATTCCTGGAGGGCCACAGCTCTGCACAGTTTAGCTCCAACCAGCTCCAAATCACACCTGATCCAGCTAATCAAGGTCTTCAGGATTACTTGAAATTTACAAGCAGGTGTGATTTGGGGTGGTTGGAGCTAAACTCTGCAAATCTGTGGCCCTCCAGGAATTGAGTTTGAGACCACTGCTGTAGAGGAAGAAACGGTACATCCGTCTAGATTCTGTGTACTGTTTTTTGGTCCAATAAGTAATATGTCTGTCTTATCCGAATTTAATAGGAGAAAATTATTGGTCATCCAATCTTTTAAATTTTTAACACACTCTGTTAGTTTCGATATTTAGAAGTTTCATCTGGTCTTGTTGAAATATATAATTGAGTATCATCAGCATAACAATAAAAACTAAGACGTGTTTATTGTTACCCGTAAAGGTGCAACATGTATATTGAAAATAGAAGAGGGCCTAGGACAGATCCCTGTGGGACTCCATACTTTACCGGCGTTAACTGAGATGGTTCCCCGTTTAAATAGGCAAAGTGATACCGATCGGACAGGTAGGATTAAACCATCTTAAAGGGGTCATATAATGCCCATTTAGGAGTCATTCTTGTCTACATCTGCTCCGGCGGTGAAACACCTGATGAAACCTCACTCAGGGCGGGTCTGAGATAAGACACCAGTGCAGTCTGTGCTGAAGCGCTACTGTCAATCAAACTATCGTGGGAGGGCCTTCGTCCATGTGACGTCACACGACAGGCATCTGAGATCGGCTCGA
Source organism: Barbus barbus (assembly GCF_936440315.1). Taxonomy (NCBI): domain Eukaryota; kingdom Metazoa; phylum Chordata; class Actinopteri; order Cypriniformes; family Cyprinidae; genus Barbus; species Barbus barbus. Next base: position 45,452,566 of record NC_136729.1, read on the forward strand.
TTTGAGAAAGGGGTAAAGATTTTAGTAGATTAAAACACTGGTTGGATTTTGATCATTATAGGGTGGTTGTGCACACACACTGCCAACACACATTTCAGTTCAAACAACTTGTAAAAGTGTATGTAGCATTATATGACCGCTTTAAAGCCTGCCCTTAAATACCCGTATAGTTTTGTAATCGATCTATGAGTACGTCGTGATCTATAGTGTCAAACGCAGCACTAAGATCAAGTAAGCAAAAATAGCAATAAGATGCAGCCTTGGTCTTATGCAAGAAGCAAGTCATTTATAATTTTAACAAGTGCAGTTTCTGTGCTATGATGAGCCCTGAAACCTGACTGAAATTCTTCATAGATATCATTTTTTTGGAGGAAGGAGCATAATTGAGCAGACACAACTTTTTCTAAAATTTTAGACATAAACAGAATATTTGAAATGGGTCTGTAATTTGCCAGATCGCTTGGATCTAGTTGTGTTTTTTTTTAACAAGAGACTTAATAACCGCCAGCGTGAACGGTTTTGGGACGTGACCTAGAGATAACGACGAGTTAATAATATTGAGAAGCAGTTCTTCTGCTACACGCTGCAACTCTTTCAGTAATTTAGTGGGTACAGGATCTAATAAACATGCTGTTGGTTTAGATGCAGTGATAAGTTTATTTAGCTCTTCCTGTCCTATAGTTTTTTTTTTTTATATATATATATATCGTCTTACTAAGACATTCTTGGGGATATAGAGTGACAACTGATATATCATTTTATGCAGGTAGTCTGCTATACTGTTATAAAGACCTCATTGATTTACATTACAAACTATCAAAATTTCATCTTGATTTTTGGCAGTATAAATATCAGCATCTGCACCAAATTGCATGTTTGCTCTGTTTCACCCTCTGAATAAAACAACAAAAATATACGCAAACCTTTGTGTCTAAAGATTCAATGAACTTTCAAAAATAAAAATAAACATTTTCATATGTCATTATTTCATGTCAGTTAAAATGAGTAAGCAAGCCTGTTCTGTTTTGAAGGCTCTAAAATGGTTGCCTGTGCACAGTTAAATACTGTCTTTAATGATAAAAACATAACACAAAACATACGCTTTTGTCCAAATGTGTATTTAGGTGTCCCTGGTATGTATAACCAAGGAGTGGTGCCCATGGGAATGCCGGGAATGCCAGCAGTGCCTGCTGTCACGTCACAGAGCGCCCCCTGCACTGAAGAAGACCTTAAAGCCCTTCAGGACATGTTTCCCAACCTGGACAAGGAGGTGATCCGCACCGTTTTGGAGGCCCAACAGGGCAACAAGGATGCTGCCATTAACTCCTTGCTACAGATGGCCGAGGAGCTTTAACTTCAGAACCGCCACTCAGCTAGCGCTTAATTGTACCAACAATGTAAAACTTTATACCAAAAAGACCCTGTAAATATGCACACTGAAGTCTATAAACCCTTAACAGTAGCAAGTAAATCTAACAAACTTTTAATTGTCTTTAAATCAGCATTCAGAATGAATGTTTCTGGAACGTTACAGAGAATGTAGGATGATTTTTGCAAAGGAGTAACTTGTCTTATGTCCGCTGCGGGCAGTATACCATATCTATATTGTAGTGATCCCATGGCTTAAAGATGTTTGATAAACTGTATTATGCTTTTATCTGTATGAATTTAGTTACATAAATGTACATGCATATAATTTATTTTGAAGATTATTAAAGAGATAGAGTATATCAGAATTAATGTCATTATTTTAATGGCTCTTTTGTGCACAAACTAATTTAACCATTACAAGCACAGAATATCTGTTAAGTGTAAAATGCCTAATAGCGGCCCATGATATTGGCAAATATATGACGCACATTGCCTGTTATTGCACAGTACAGTTGCAAGACCTTGTGCTTAAAATTATCATAGTGCTTTTGATTAAATGGCACTTAAAGCGAAACAAAATCTTTTTATTTTCTGCTTTTCTCCTCTGCTCTAGCTTGTTTGTTAATCTAGGTTGCTAATAAACCTGGCATTGCACACTGTGATTGTTGTTGGCTCTGTGATGAATTGCTGTTGTTTCTCTATTATAAGTCACTTTGGATAAAAGTGTCAGCTAAATGCATGAATGTAAACATAAATGAAAATGCTATAGCTGCCATAATGCTCTAACGCGCCAGTTATCACCAGTTTGAATGTAAGATTTAAAAAAAAAAAATAGTTTATAAGAGTATGAGCAATGGTCATGGGCTAAAAAAGGTTATAATTTTACATCCAAAATCTTTACATTGTGAATCCACAACTGTGACAGAATCCTTTCCACCATGCCATTCACAGACCATTGAAACCATTGCAGTTTTCCAGAAAAATGACAACATATAAAAAAAACTTTGGTTTGCATTAGTTTATTAAGAGCTACTAGACAAGAAACAAAAAAGCTGTCATTCTCATGACGCAATATAGATAATTATCACAAACATTTCATGCTATTAAAATTTACAGGTTTATTCCATAAGATTAATTTGAAATTGTTCTACTGTACGGGGTTAAGAACACAGGTTCACAAGCTCCTTCGGCGTCTCCTTAAGGAAGTCGATTGACCAGAGCAATCGGAGGCCTTGCAGCCACAAGACTCAATGTAAATGTAAGTGTGGCTGATATTTGACCCATCTGGGCAAGTCAGAGTCACTTCCTTCTTGGTGGTTGTCATTTCTTGACAGCACGAGCATGAGTGCACAAGAGCGTTCGCTTCTGCAGAGTATCTGTTTCAACATACAATGAAGGTTTGGTTGTTAACTACCAGCACAGACGGTACAATTTGTGGCACAAAAACTACATGTATTTATAAATGAAGGTCTCTAAATGGTCATTTTGATACTCACATTGATGAGGTTTCACACATGCCTGAGCAAGAGGTTATTTCCACAGGTGTGCTGCTTATACAGCCATTACTGACCATGAAGGTGCTGTTCTTCTGGACATTACATTTGTTGTCCAGTGTACCTAAGGGAAATGAGAAACACATTAGGTAAGTGTTAGGAAATATAATTCTGCACTTTATATGACCTGAAATAGTTTTTCGACAAGTTCAGTAGCAGTACTGGGTAGTAACCAATTACATGTAATCTAGATTATGTGAAAAAATTCCAAATATTAAGTACTTGTAATATTAAATTTTAAAACACTTGTAATCAGACTACATGATTACATACTATTCACATGGTCACATGACACACAGGTAAACGGGCAGAGATAAACATGTTAGGTCAAAATTATTCTAAAAGTAATCAAAAAGTAGTCTGATTATATTACCTGAAAAGTGTAATGTAATGGATTAAGTTACAACTACAATTTTTTTCATGAAATTTGGAATCAGTAACAGACTACAATTTGCAAGTAATCCAGATATACCCAGCACTGTTCAGTAGTAGTATTTTCTTTTTTTAAAGTTATTTTGCTCCTAGAAATGGTGATCAGATGTAAATCTGAATGGCATTACCCATCATTTTCACAAATCATGACTCAAATGGAACATAAAATGCATTTTCTAAGAGTAATATTTAACTCTCATTAACATATTTTGCAATTATTGAATAATGCTTTCTAAATTTTCCAGACTCACAGGTTTGACAGCAGCCATCGGCATCTATTGTCTCTGTTCCCTGTAGAAAAAATAAAATGCATTAACCATTGAACTGACAATTTAAGATATTATGTTGTCCAAAATAGTCTCTTTCAAGTCACTTACAGGGATACAATTCTCAGGGTTGAAGGCAGGGCAAGTGGTCTTAATCTCAACTGTTACTGAGTTACCATTGACCCTCTCACACGTGTATTTCACACATTTGTCATTAGATGGTTGCCATATCTGGTCAACCTGTTAGTGGAGAACATATACAAAGAATACATAATGCAAACATTTAAAATGTCATTAATTTGATGTTACAAAATGCACTTTACAATGCATTTACAATAGTCGTGGCCTAATGGTTAGAGAGTCGGACTCATAATTCAAAGGTTGTGGGTTCGAGTCTCGGGCCGGCAGGGATTGTAGGTGGGGGGAGTGAATGTCCAGCGCTCTCTCCACCCTCAATACCACGACTGAGGTGCCCTTGAGCAAGACACCGAACCCCCAACTGCTCCCCGGGCGCCGCAGCATAAATGGCTGCCCACTGCTCCGGGTGTGTGTTCACGGTGTGTGTGTGTTCACTGCTGTGTGTGCCCACTGTGGATGGGTTAAATGCAGAGCACGAATTCCGAGTATGGGCCACCATACTTGGCCGTATGTCACTTCACTTTTTCACTTTCAATTGTTAAAATGCTAAAATAATATAATGTCAGAACTTACTGAAACGGTAACTGTGATGTTGTCATGCATGACCACACAATCGGTGCTAACACACTCTCCACAGCACTGACCAGGAATGAGTTGGTACTCCTGACCCTAAAGGAAAAAAATAAAGAAATACATCACGTTGCCTGGTAGTTGATACATAACTGTGCACTGACTTCTTTTAAAGGTGTCTTTGCTCATTGTTCACATGATTTGTTGTGCTTTTTTTCTAAAACGGTGGCATTTGTAACCCCACTGCGCTAGTCTTTATTGAAGACAGAAATAGACGTTTATACCTCTGGACAGTTATCGTTGCAGTCAGCTATCACACACTCTGGAGCAAGAAGATTTGTTTCAGGATCTACGTTCCAACCACACTGACAAAGCGTACAAGGGCCATCGCTTGGTATAGGTGAGCCAGGCTAGAGACAAAGATAGAGAGAGGGAATAAGTATACTTTTGATATCTTGTAAGGTATTGGTTTATATATATATATATATATATATACACACACACACTGTATGTATGTAGTAATATCTCATTTTACCTGATACACTGTGGTATTATGGACACAGACTTCCATGGGTGCTGTAAAGAATAAGAAATGAATGAGTGCATTGCACAGCATCAAAACAAAGTATATTTTCTTAGAACGACTGGTCCATATACATACAGCAAATATAATCTGGACAGCAGTTATCTGGAGACATGCTGAAGGATGGTATAAAGCCCAGTGGACATTGTATTGTCGGAATAGGGCACAGGTTCACATCACAACCTGTAGAATAATATTAAACATTTTGTTCAGCATTTCATTGTAAATCTACAGGCATTTCTACAATCATTTTTTTGGATTTTTAGTCTAACTTTCTGCTGTTTAAACAGTACAAGGGAAAAATCAAGTTTTTGAAAGCCATCAGTTGAAACCACTAGTAAGTATGACTAATTAACTAAAAACTAGTAAATATTGCATATAAGATTAATATAGTATTTCTGTCATCTGTTTTAAAAAGTCCTTCTGTGTCCCCAACGTTTTCTTGTTTTCAGATCACTTACTGCACTCATGGATCTCACAGCAGTCCATTGTTGTGTTCACAAGTACTTGTCCAGGCTTATCACAAGTAACAGGTGGTAAAACAGGACAAGTTACAGGTACAGGCTGGCAACGGACCGTCAGTGTTTCACTCTCACACTCGCACATTTGACATCCACTCTGCCAAATATCATTGGGCTGCAAAACCAACAAAAATTGAATTCTGTTCATTAAATTCTGCAATTGAAGGGGTGATGTCTCTATTGATTCCATAACCTATGAAACAAGACTCTAATATTTGAAGATATACCTGTCTTGGTGGATCAAGTGCATCACACTTAGGCCCATAGGTTGTAGTTGTTACTTCCGTGTCTGTATTAGTTGTGGCAGGCTGTGTTGTTTCTGGGGAACTTATGGTTGTTGAACTGGAATATGTGGTTGTTTCAGGAGAAATGGATGGTGATGGGGAGGTTTCACATGATGTTGAAATCTTCACAATATCACAAGTTGCACTACAGTATGCAGTGAAGCACCAACCAAAGCCATCAGTAACATTGTAAATGATATCACCTGAAAAAAAAAACAGTTACAAATTGTCAGCTTTTTATATGATTATTAAATAATACAAAAATAAAAATTAAATGGGAAATTTGTACCTGACTGAAACTGTGTGCCATTGACAAAACAACAAACAACAGAAGTGGTTGAGAATAAAGAGGACGTTGTAGTCACTTCTAAAGTTGTTGTGGTTGTAGTTGTTGGTTGGCTTGTTAGGCCAGTCGTCCCCTCTTTTGGTGGCCTGGTGGTGGTGGACAAAGGTGTCTGAGCTGTGGTCAATTCATTCTCAGTTACACTCTCAGTTGTTGTCTGTTGTCCAGTTGTTTGAGAAGCTGTAGATGATTTTGAAGTTGTAGAGACTACGCTTGGAGCTGATGATTCTGTAGAGGGTCGGGCAGTGGTGCTTCCTTCCTCGACAGTGAAAGTAGTGGCTGGGATGGCGGGTGTGGTGGTTGAAAGAGTAGTTTCAGCTTTGAGTGGTTTTGTTGTTGAAGAAATACCCTGAGTGGTAACCTCAGACCCAGTGGATGATTCTTCACTCACTGTTGTGTACACAAGGGTAGTGACTGGTACAGCAGTTGTCTTTGTCAGCGTTATTGGCTGTGTAGATATAACAACTGGCAATGATGTTTGTGGCACTGGCTGGGCTGTGCTTGTAGATGTTGATGTTTCAGATGATGTGCCTGTTACCTCTTCTAAAGTGGTTGTTGCTGTAGTTGTTGGTTGGCTTGTTAGGCCAGTCGTCCCCTCTTTTGGTGGCCTGGTGGTGGTGGACAAAGGTGTCTGAGCTGTTGTCAATTCATTTTCAGTTACAGTCTCAGTTGTTGTTGGTTGTCCAGTTGTTTGAGTAGCTGTAGATGATTTTGAAGTTGTGGAGACTATGCTTGGAGCTGTTGATTCTGTAGAGGGTCGGGCAGTTGTGCTTCCTTCCTCGACAGTGAAAGTAGTGGATGGGACGGCTGGTGTGGTGGTTGAAAGAGTAGTTTCAGCTTTGAGCGGTTTTGTTGTTGAAGAAAGACCCTGAGTGGTACCCTCAGACCCAGTGGATGATTCTACACTCACTGTTGTGTACACAAGGGTAGTGACTGGTACAGCAGTTGTCTTTGTCAGCGTTGTTGGCTGTGTAGATGTAACAACTGGCAATGATGTTTGTGGCACTGGCTGGGCTGTGCTTGTAGATGTTTCAGATGATGTGCCTGTTACCTCTTCTAAAGTGGTTGTTGCTGTAGTCGTTGGTTGGCTTGTTAGGCCAGTCGTCCCCTCTTTTGGTGGCTTGGTGGTGGTGGACAAAGGTGTCTGAGCTGTGGTCAATTCATTCTCAGTTACAGTCTCAGTTGATGTTGATTGTCCAGTTGTCTGAGTAGCTGTAGATGATTTTGAAGTTGTGGAGACTACGGTTGGAGCTGATGATTCTGTAGATGGTCGGGCAGTGGTGCTTCCTTCCTCGACAGTGAGAGTAGTGGCTGGGATGGCGGCTGTGGTCGTTGAAAGAGTAGTTTCAGCTTTGAGTGGTTTTGTTGTTGAAGAAATACCCTGAGTGGTAACCTCAGACCCAGTGGATGATTCTACACTCACTGTTGTGTACACAAGGGTAGTGACTGGTACAGCAGTTGTCTTTGTCAGCGTTATTGGCTGTGTAGATATAACAACTGGCAATGATGTTTGTGGCACTGGCTGGGCTGTGCTTGTAGATGTTGATGTTTCAGATGATGTGCCTGTTACCTCTTCTAAAGTGGTTGTTGCTGTAGTCGTTGGTTGGCTTGTTAGGCCAGTGGTCCCCTCTTTTGGTGGCCTGGTGGTGGTGGACAAAGGTGTCTGAGCTGTGGTCAATTCATTCTCAGTTACAGTCTCAGTTGATGTTGATTGTCCAGTTGTTTGAGTAGCTGTAGATGATTTTGAAGTTGTGGAGACTACGGTTGGAACTGATGATTCTGTAGATGGTTGGGCAGTGGTGCTTCCTTCCTCTACAATGAGAGTAGTGGCTGGGATGGCGGGTGTTGTCGTTGAAAGAGTAGTTTCAGCTTTGAGCGGTTTTGTTGTTGAAGAAATACCCTGAGTGGTAACCTCAGACCCAGTGGATGATTCTACACTCACTGTTGTGTACACAAGGGTAGTGACTGGTACAGCAGTTGTCTTTGTCAGCGTTGTTGGCTGTGTAGATGTAACAACTCGCAATGATGTTTGTGGCACTGGCTGGGCTGTGCTTGTAGATGTTGATGTTTCAGATGATGTGCCTGTTACCTCTTCTAAAGTGGTTGTTGCTGTAGTTGTTGGTTGGCTTGTTAGGCCAGTCGTCCCCTCTTTTGGTGGCCTGGTGGTGGTGGACAAAGGTGTCTGAGCTGTTGTCAATTCATTTTCAGTTACAGTCTCAGTTATTGTTGGTTGTCCAGTTGTTTGAGTAGCTGTAGATGATTTTGAAGTTGTGGAGACTATGCTTGGAGCTGTTGATTCTGTAGAGGGTCGGGCAGTTGTGCTTCCTTCCTCGACAGTGAGAGTAGTGGATGGGACGGCTGGTGTGGTGGTTGAAAGAGTAGTTTCAGCTTTGAGCGGTTTTGTTGTTGAAGAAAGACCCTGAGTGGTAACCTCAGACCCAGTGGATGATTCTACACTCACTGTTGTGTACACAAGGGTAGTGACTGGTACAGCAGTTGTCTTTGTCAGCGTTGTTGGCTGTGTAGATGTAACAACTGGCAATGATGTTTGTGGCACTGGCTGGGCTGTGCTTGTAGATGTTGATGTTTCAGATGATGTGCCTGTTACCTCTTCTAAAGTGGTTGTTGCTGTAGTTGTTGGTTGGCTTGTTAGGCCAGTCGTCCCCTCTTTTGGTGGCCTGGTGGTGGTGGACAAAGGTGTCTGAGCTGTTGTCAATTCATTTTCAGTTACAGTCTCAGTTGTTGTTGGTTGTCCAGTTGTTTGAGTAGCTGTAGATGATTTTGAAGTTGTGGAGACTATGCTTGGAGCTGTTGATTCTGTAGAGGGTCGGGCAGTTGTGCTTCCTTCCTCGACAGTGAAAGTAGTGGATGGGACGGCTGGTGTGGTGGTTGAAAGAGTAGTTTCAGCTTTGAGCGGTTTTGTTGTTGAAGAAAGACCCTGAGTGGTACCCTCAGACCCAGTGGATGATTCTACACTCACTGTTGTGTACACAAGGGTAGTGACTGGTACAGCAGTTGTCTTTGTCAGCGTTGTTGGCTGTGTAGATGTAACAACTGGCAATGATGTTTGTGGCACTGGCTGGGCTGTGCTTGTAGATGTTTCAGATGATGTGCCTGTTACCTCTTCTAAAGTGGTTGTTGCTGTAGTCGTTGGTTGGCTTGTTAGGCCAGTCGTCCCCTCTTTTGGTGGCTTGGTGGTGGTGGACAAAGGTGTCTGAGCTGTGGTCAATTCATTCTCAGTTACAGTCTCAGTTGATGTTGATTGTCCAGTTGTCTGAGTAGCTGTAGATGATTTTGAAGTTGTGGAGACTACGGTTGGAGCTGATGATTCTATAGATGGTCGGGCAGTGGTGCTTCCTTCCTCGACAGTGAGAGTAGTGGCTGGGATGGCGGCTGTGGTCGTTGAAAGAGTAGTTTCAGCTTTGAGTGGTTTTGTTGTTGAAGAAATACCCTGAGTGGTAACCTCAGACCCAGTGGATGATTCTACACTCACTGTTGTGTACACAAGGGTAGTGACTGGTACAGCAGTTGTCTTTGTCAGCGTTATTGGCTGTGTAGATATAACAACTGGCAATGATGTTTGTGGCACTGGCTGGGCTGTGCTTGTAGATGTTGATGTTTCAGATGATGTGCCTGTTACCTCTTCTAAAGTGGTTGTTGCTGTAGTCGTTGGTTGGCTTGTTAGGCCAGTGGTCCCCTCTTTTGGTGGCCTGGTGGTGGTGGACAAAGGTGTCTGAGCTGTGGTCAATTCATTCTCAGTTACAGTCTCAGTTGATGTTGATTGTCCAGTTGTTTGAGTAGCTGTAGATGATTTTGAAGTTGTGGAGACTACGGTTGGAACTGATGATTCTGTAGATGGTTGGGCAGTGGTGCTTCCTTCCTCTACAATGAGAGTAGTGGCTGGGATGGCGGGTGTTGTCGTTGAAAGAGTAGTTTCAGCTTTGAGCGGTTTTGTTGTTGAAGAAATACCCTGAGTGGTAACCTCAGACCCAGTGGATGATTCTACACTCACTGTTGTGTACACAAGGGTAGTGACTGGTACAGCAGTTGTCTTTGTCAGCGTTGTTGGCTGTGTAGATGTAACAACTCGCAATGATGTTTGTGGCACTGGCTGGGCTGTGCTTGTAGATGTTGATGTTTCAGATGATGTGCCTGTTACCTCTTCTAAAGTGGTTGTTGCTGTAGTTGTTGGTTGGCTTGTTAGGCCAGTCGTCCCCTCTTTTGGTGGCCTGGTGGTGGTGGACAAAGGTGTCTGAGCTGTTGTCAATTCATTTTCAGTTACAGTCTCAGTTATTGTTGGTTGTCCAGTTGTTTGAGTAGCTGTAGATGATTTTGAAGTTGTTGATTCTGTAGAGGGTCGGGCAGTTGTGCTTCCTTCCTCGACAGTGAGAGTAGTGGATGGGACGGCTGGTGTGGTGGTTGAAAGAGTAGTTTCAGCTTTGAGCGGTTTTGTTGTTGAAGAAAGACCCTGAGTGGTAACCTCAGACCCAGTGGATGATTCTACACTCACTGTTGTGTACACAAGGGTAGTGACTGGTACAGCAGTTGTCTTTGTCAGCGTTGTTGGCTGTGTAGATGTAACAACTGGCAATGATGTTTGTGGCACTGGCTGGGCTGTGCTTGTAGATGTTGATGTTTCAGATGATGTGCCTGTTACCTCTTCTAAAGTGGTTGTTGCTGTAGTCGTTGGTTGGCTTGTTAGGCCAGTCGTCCCCTCTTTTGGTGGCTTGGTGGTGGTGGACAAAGGTGTCTGAGCTGTGGTCACTTCATTCTCAGTTACAGTCTCAGTTGTTGTTGGTTGTCCAGTTGTTTGAGTAGCTGTAGATGATTTTGAAGTTGTGGAGACTACGCTTGGAGCTGATGATTCTGTAGATGGTCGGGCAGTGGTGCTTCCTTCCTCGACAGTGAAAGTAGTGGCTGGGATGGCGGGTGTGGTGGTTGAAAGAGTAGTTTCAGCTTTGAGCGGTTTTGTTGTTGAAGAAAGACCCTGACTGGTAACCTCAGACCCAGTGGATGATTCTACACTCACTGTTGTGTACACAAGGGTATTGATTGGTACAGCAGTTGTTTTTGTCAGCGTTGTTGGCTGTGTAGATGTAACAACTGGCAATGATGTTTGTGGCACTGGCTGGGCTGTGCTTGTAGATGTTGATGTTTCAGATGATGTGCCTGTTACCTCTTCTAAAGTGGTTGTTGCTGTAGTCGTTGGTTGGCTTGTTAGGCCAGTGGTCCCCTCTTTTGGTGGCCTGGTGGTGGTGGACAAAGGTGTCTGAGCTGTGGTCAATTCATTCTCAGTTACAGTCTCAGTTGATGTTGATTGTCCAGTTGTTTGAGTAGCTGTAGATGATTTTGAAGTTGTGGAGACTACGGTTGGAACTGATGATTCTGTAGATGGTTGGGCAGTGGTGCTTCCTTCCTCTACAATGAGAGTAGTGGCTGGGATGGCGGGTGTTGTCGTTGAAAGAGTAGTTTCAGCTTTGAGCGGTTTTGTTGTTGAAGAAAGACCCTGAGCGGTAACCTTAGACCCAGTGGATGATTCTACACTCACTGTTGTGTACACAAGGGTATTGATTGGTACAGCAGTTGTTTTTGTCAGCGTTGTTGGCTGTGTAGATGTAACAACTGGCAATGATGTTTGTGGCACTGGCTGGGCTGTGCTTGTAGATGTTGATGTTTCAGATGATGTGCCTGTTACCTCTTCTAAAGTGGTTGTTGCTGTAGTCGTTGGTTGGCTTGTTAGGCCAGTGGTCCCCTCTTTTGGTGGCCTGGTGGTGGTGGACAAAGGTGTCTGAGCTGTGGTCAATTCATTCTCAGTTACAGTCTCAGTTGATGTTGATTGTCCAGTTGTTTGAGTAGCTGTAGATGATTTTGAAGTTGTGGAGACTACGGTTGGAACTGATGATTCTGTAGATGGTTGGGCAGTGGTGCTTCCTTCCTCTACAATGAGAGTAGTGGCTGGGATGGCGGGTGTTGTCGTTGAAAGAGTAGTTTCAGCTTTGAGCGGTTTTGTTGTTGAAGAAAGACCCTGAGTGGTAACCTTAGACCCAGTGGATGATTCTACACTCACTGTTGTGTACACAAGGGTATTGATTGGTACAGCAGTTGTTTTTGTCAGCGTTGTTGGCTGTGTAGATGTAACAACTGGCAATGATGTTTGTGGCACTGGCTGGGCTGTGCTTGTAGATGTTGATGTTTCAGATGATGTGCCTGTTACCTCTTCTAAAGTGGTTGTTGCTGTAGTTGTTGGTTGGCTTGTTAGGCCAGTCGTCCCCTCTTTTGGTGGCCTGGTGGTGGTGGACAAAGGTGTCTGAGCTGTTGTCAATTCATTTTCAGTTACAGTCTCAGTTGTTGTTGGTTGTCCAGTTGTTTGAGTAGCTGTAGATGATTTTGAAGTTGTGGAGACTATGCTTGGAGCTGTTGATTCTGTAGAGGGTCGGGCAGTGGTGCTTCCTTCCTCGACAGTGAAAGTAGTGGCTGGGATGGCGGGTGTGGTGGTTGAAAGAGTAGTTTCAGCTTTGAGCGGTTTTGTTGTTGAAGAAATACCCTGAGTGGTAACCTCAGACCCAGTGGATGATTCTACACTCACTGTTGTGTACACAAGGGTAGTGACTGGTACAGCAGTTGTCTTTGTCAGCGTTATTGGCTGTGTAGATATAACAACTGGCAATGATGTTTGTGGCACTGGCTGGGCTGTGCTTGTAGATGTTGATGTTTCAGATGATGTGCCTGTTACCTCTTCTAAAGTGGTTGTTGCTGTAGTTGTTGGTTGGCTTGTTAGGCCAGTCGTCCCCTCTTTTGGTGGCCTGGTGGTGGTGGACAAAGGTGTCTGAGCTGTTGTCAATTCATTTTCAGTTACAGTCTCAGTTGTTGTTGGTTGTCCAGTTGTTTGAGTAGCTGTAGATGATTTTGAAGTTGTGGAGACTATGCTTGGAGCTGTTGATTCTGTAGAGGGTCGGGCAGTTGTGCTTCCTTCCTCGACAGTGAGAGTAGTGGATGGGACGGCTGGTGTGGTGGTTGAAAGAGTAGTTTCAGCTTTGAGCGGTTTTGTTGTTGAAGAAAGACCCTGAGTGGTACCCTCAGACCCAGTGGATGATTCTACACTCACTGTTGTGTACACAAGGGTAGTGACTGGTACAGCAGTTGTCTTTGTCAGCGTTGTTGGCTGTGTAGATGTAACAACTGGCAATGATGTTTGTGGCACTGGCTGGGCTGTGCTTGTAGATGTTTCAGATGATGTGCCTGTTACCTCTTCTAAAGTGGTTGTTGCTGTAGTCGTTGGTTGGCTTGTTAGGCCAGTCGTCCCCTCTTTTGGTGGCTTGGTGGTGGTGGACAAAGGTGTTTGAGCTGTGGTCAATTCATTCTCAGTTACAGTCTCAGTTGTTGTTGGTTGTCCAGTTGTTTGAGTAGCTGTAGATGATTTTGAAGTTGTGGAGACTACGCTTGGAGCTGTTGATTCTGTAGAGGGTCGGACAGTTGTGCTTCCTTCCTCGACAGTGAGAGTAGTGGATGGGACGGCTGGTGTGGTGGTTGAAAGAGTAGTTTCAGCTTTGAGCGGTTTTGTTGTTGAAGAAAGACCCTGACTGGTAACCTCAGACCCAGTGGATGATTCTACACTCACTGTTGTGTACACAAGGGTAGTGACTGGTACAGCAGTTGTTTTTGTCAGCGTTGTTGGCTGTGTAGATGTAACAACTGGCAATGATGTTTGTGGCACTGGCTGGGCTGTGCTTGTAGATGTTGATGTTTCAGATGATGTGCCTGTTACCTCTTCTAAAGTGGTTGTTGCTGTAGTCGTTGGTTGGCTTGTTAGGCCAGTCGTCCCCTCTTTTGGTGGCTTTGTGGTGGTGGACAAAGGTATCTGAGCTGTGGTCAATTCATTCTCAGTTACAGTCTCAGTTGATGTTGATTGTCCAGTTGTCTGAGTAGCTGTAGATGATTTTGAAGTTGTGGAGACTACGGTTGGAGCTGATGATTCTGTAGATGGTCGGGCAGTGGTGCTTCCTTCCTCGACAGTGAGAGTAGTGGCTGGGATGGCGGGTGTGGTCGTTGAAAGAGTAGTTTCAGCTTTGAGTGGTTTTGTTGTTGAAGAAATACCCTGAGTGGTAACCTCAGACCCAGTGGATGATTCTACACTCACTGTTGTGTACACAAGGGTAGTGACTGGTACAGCAGTTGTCTTTGTCAGCGTTATTGGCTGTGTAGATATAACAACTGGCAATGATGTTTGTGGCACTGGCTGGGCTGTGCTTGTAGATGTTGATGTTTCAGATGATGTGCCTGTTACCTCTTCTAAAGTGGTTGTTGCTGTAGTCGTTGGTTGGCTTGTTAGGCCAGTGGTCCCCTCTTTTGGTGGCCTGGTGGTGGTGGACAAAGGTGTCTGAGCTGTGGTCAATTCATTCTCAGTTACAGTCTCAGTTGATGTTGATTGTCCAGTTGTTTGAGTAGCTGTAGATGATTTTGAAGTTGTGGAGACTACGGTTGGAACTGATGATTCTGTAGATGGTTGGGCAGTGGTGCTTCCTTCCTCTACAATGAGAGTAGTGGCTGGGATGGCGGGTGTTGTCGTTGAAAGAGTAGTTTCAGCTTTGAGCGGTTTTGTTGTTGAAGAAATACCCTGAGTGGTAACCTCAGACCCAGTGGATGATTCTACACTCACTGTTGTGTACACAAGGGTAGTGACTGGTACAGCAGTTGTCTTTGTCAGCGTTGTTGGCTGTGTAGATGTAACAACTGGCAATGATGTTTGTGGCACTGGCTGGGCTGTGCTTGTAGATGTTGATGTTTCAGATGATGTGCCTGTTACCTCTTCTAAAGTGGTTGTTGCTGTAGTCGTTGGTTGGCTTGTTAGGCCAGTCGTCCCCTCTTTTGGTGGCTTGGTGGTGGTGGACAAAGGTGTCTGAGCTGTGGTCAATTCATTCTCAGTTACAGTCTCAGTTGTTGTTGGTTGTCCAGTTGTTTGAGTAGCTGTAGATGATTTTGAAGTTGTGGAGACTACGCTTGGAGCTGATGATTCTGTAGATGGTCGGGCAGTGGTGCTTCCTTCCTCGACAGTGAAAGTAGTGGCTGGGATGGCGGGTGTGGTGGTTGAAAGAGTAGTTTCAGCTTTGAGCGGTTTTGTTGTTGAAGAAAGACCCTGAGTGGTAACCTTAGACCCAGTGGATGATTCTACACTCACTGTTGTGTACACAAGGGTATTGATTGGTACAGCAGTTGTTTTTGTCAGCGTTGTTGGCTGTGTAGATGTAACAACTGGCAATGATGTTTGTGGCACTGGCTGGGCTGTGCTTGTAGATGTTGATGTTTCAGATGATGTGCCTGTTACCTCTTCTAAAGTGGTTGTTGCTGTAGTCGTTGGTTGGCTTGTTAGGCCAGTCGTCCCCTCTTTTGGTGGCTTGGTGGTGGTGGACAAAGGTGTCTGAGCTGTGGTCAATTCATTCCCAGTTACAGTCTCAGTTGTTGTTGGTTGTCCAGTTGTTTGAGTAGCTGTAGATGATTTTGAAGTTGTGGAGACTACGCTTGGAGCTGTTGATTCTGTAGATGGTCGGGCAGTGGTGCTTCCTTCCTCGACAGTGAAAGTAGTGGCTGGGATGGCGGATGTTGTCGTTGAAAGAGTAGTTTCAGCTTTGAGCGGTTTTGTTGTTGAAGAAAGACCCTGAGTGGTAACCTTAGACCCAGTGGATGATTCTACACTCACTGTTGTGTACACAAGGGTATTGATTGGTACAGCAGTTGTTTTTGTCAGCGTTGTTGGCTGTGTAGATGTAACAACTGGCAATGATGTTTGTGGCACTGGCTGGGCTGTGCTTGTAGATGTTGATGTTTCAGATGATGTGCCTGTTACCTCTTCTAAAGTGGTTGTTGCTGTAGTTGTTGGTTGGCTTGTTAGGCCAGTCGTCCCCTCTTTTGGTGGCCTGGAGGTGGTGGACAAAGGTGTCTGAGCTGTTGTCAATTCATTTTCAGTTACAGTCTCAGTTGTTGTTGGTTGTCCAGTTGTTTGAGTAGCTGTAGATGATTTTGAAGTTGTGGAGACTATGCTTGGAGCTGTTGATTCTGTAGAGGGTCGGGCAGTGGTGCTTCCTTCCTCGACAGTGAAAGTAGTGGCTGGGATGGCGGGTGTGGTGGTTGAAAGAGTAGTTTCAGCTTTGAGCGGTTTTGTTGTTGAAGAAAGACCCTGAGTGGTAACCTCAGACCCAGTGGATGATTCTACACTCACTGTTGTGTACACAAGGGTAGTGATTGGTACAGCAGTTGTTTTTGTCAGCGTTGTTGGCTGTGTAGATGTAACAACTGGCAATGATGTTTGTGGCACTGGCTGGGCTGTGCTTGTAGATGTTGATGTTTCAGATGATGTGCCTGTTACCTCTTCTAAAGTGGTTGTTGCTGTAGTTGTTGGTTGGCTTGTTAGACCAGTCGTCCCCTCTTTTGGTGGCCTGGTGGTGGTGGACAAAGGTGTCTGAGCTGTTGTCAATTCATTTTCAATTACAGTCTCAGTTGTTGTTGGTTGTCCAGTTGTTTGAGTAGCTGTAGATGATTTTGAAGTTGTGGAGACTATGCTTGGAGCTGTTGATTCTGTAGAGGGTCGGGCAGTGGTGCTTCCTTCCTCGACAGTGAGAGTAGTGGATGGGACGGCGGGTGTGGTGGTTGAAAGAGTAGTTTCAGCTTTGAGTGGTTTTGTTGTTGAAGAAATACCCTGAGTGGTAACCTCAGACCCAGTGGATGATTCTACACTCACTGTTGTGTACACAAGGGTAGTGACTGGTACAGCAGTTGTCTTTGTCAGCGTTATTGGCTGTGTAGATATAACAACTGGCAATGATGTTTGTGGCACTGGCTGGGCTGTGCTTGTAGATGTTGATGTTTCAGATGATGTGCCTGTTACCTCTTCTAAAGTGGTTGTTGCTGTAGTTGTTGGTTGGCTTGTTAGGCCAGTCGTCCCCTCTTTTGGTGGCCTGGTGGTGGTGGACAAAGGTGTCTGAGCTGTTGTCAATTCATTTTCAGTTACAGTCTCAGTTGTTGTTGGTTGTCCAGTTGTTTGAGTAGCTGTAGATGATTTTGAAGTTGTGGAGACTATGCTTGGAGCTGTTGATTCTGTAGAGGGTCGGGCAGTTGTGCTTCCTTCCTCGACAGTGAGAGTAGTGGATGGGACGGCTGGTGTGGTGGTTGAAAGAGTAGTTTCAGCTTTGAGCGGTTTTGTTGTTGAAGAAAGACCCTGAGTGGTACCCTCAGACCCAGTGGATGATTCTACACTCACTGTTGTGTACACAAGGGTAGTGACTGGTGCAGCAGTTGTCTTTGTCAGCGTTGTTGGCTGTGTAGATGTAACAACTGGCAATGATGTTTGTGGCACTGGCTGGGCTGTGCTTGTAGATGTTTCAGATGATGTGCCTGTTACCTCTTCTAAAGTGGTTGTTGCTGTAGTCGTTGGTTGGCTTGTTAGGCCAGTCGTCCCCTCTTTTGGTGGCTTGGTGGTGGTGGACAAAGGTGTCTGAGCTGTGGTCAATTCATTCTCAGTTACAGTCTCAGTTGTTGTTGGTTGTCCAGTTGTTTGAGTAGCTGTAGATGATTTTGAAGTTGTGGAGACTATGCTTGGAGCTGTTGATTCTGTAGAGGGTCGGACAGTTGTGCTTCCTTCCTCGACAGTGAGAGTAGTGGATGGGACGGCTGGTGTGGTGGTTGAAAGAGTAGTTTCAGCTTTGAGCGGTTTTGTTGTTGAAGAAAGAACCTGACTGGTAACCTCAGACCCAGTGGATGATTCTACACTCACTGTTGTGTACACAAGGGTAGTGACTGGTACAGCAGTTGTTTTTGTCAGCGTTGTTGGCTGTGTAGATGTAACAACTGGCAATGATGTTTGTGGCACTGGCTGGGCTGTGCTTGTAGATGTTGATGTTTCAGATGATGTGCCTGTTACCTCTTCTAAAGTGGTTGTTGCTGTAGTCGTTGGTTGGCTTGTTAGGCCAGTCGTCCCCTCTTTTGGTGGCTTTGTGGTGGTGGACAAAGGTGTCTGAGCTGTGGTCAATTCATTCTCAGTTACAGTCTCAGTTGATGTTGATTGTCCAGTTGTTTGAGTAGCTGTAGATGATTTTGAAGTTGTGGAGACTACGGTTGGAACTGATGATTCTGTAGATGGTTGGGCAGTGGTGCTTCCTTCCTCTACAATGAGAGTAGTGGCTGGGATGGCGGGTGTTGTCGTTGAAAGAGTAGTTTCAGCTTTGAGCGGTTTTGTTGTTGAAGAAAGACCCTGAGTGGTAACCTTAGACCCAGTGGATGATTCTACACTCACTGTTGTGTACACAAGGGTATTGATTGGTACAGCAGTTGTTTTTGTCAGCGTTGTTGGCTGTGTAGATGTAACAACTGGCAATGATGTTTGTGGCACTGGCTGGGCTGTGCTTGTAGATGTTGATGTTTCAGATGATGTGCCTGTTACCTCTTCTAAAGTGGTTGTTGCTGTAGTTGTTGGTTGGCTTGTTAGGCCAGTCGTCCCCTCTTTTGGTGGCCTGGTGGTGGTGGACAAAGGTGTCTGAGCTGTTGTCAATTCATTTTCAGTTACAGTCTCAGTTGTTGTTGGTTGTCCAGTTGTTTGAGTAGCTGTAGATGATTTTGAAGTTGTGGAGACTATGCTTGGAGCTGTTGATTCTGTAGAGGGTCGGGCAGTGGTGCTTCCTTCCTCGACAGTGAAAGTAGTGGCTGGGATGGCGGGTGTGGTGGTTGAAAGAGTAGTTTCAGCTTTGAGCGGTTTTGTTGTTGAAGAAAGACCCTGAGTGGTAACCTCAGACCCAGTGGATGATTCTACACTCACTGTTGTGTACACAAGGGTAGTGACTGGTACAGCAGTTGTCTTTGTCAGCGTTGTTGGCTGTGTAGATGTAACAACTGGCAATGATGTTTGTGGCACTGGCTGGGCTGTGCTTGTAGATGTTGATGTTTCAGATGATGTACCTGTTACCTCTTCTAAAGTGGTTGTTGCTGTAGTCGTTGGTTGGCTTGTTAGGCCAGTCGTCCCCTCTTTTGGTGGCTTGGTGGTGGTGGACAAAGGTGTCTGAGCTGTGGTCAATTCATTCTCAGTTACAGTCTCAGTTGTTGTTGGTTGTCCAGTTGTTTGAGTAGCTGTAGATGATTTTGAAGTTGTGGAGACTACGCTTGGAGCTGTTGATTCTGTAGATGGTCGGGCAGTTGTGCTTCCTTCCTCGACAGTGAGAGTAGTGGATGGGACGGCTGGTGTGGTGGTTGAAAGAGTAGTTTCAGCTTTGAGCGGTTTTGTTGTTGAAGAAAGACCCTGAGTGGTAACCTCAGACCCAGTAGATGATTCGACACTCACTGTTGTGTACACAAGGGTAGTGACTGGTACAGCAGTTGTCTTTGTCAGTGTTGTTGGCTGTGTAGATGTAACAACTTGCAATGATGTTTGTGACACTGGCTGGGCTGTGCTTGTAGATGTTGATGTTTCAGATGATGTGCCTGTTACCTCTTCTAAAGTGGTTGTTGCTGTAGTCGTTGATTGGGTTGTTAGACCAGTTGTCACCACCTTCGATGGCTTTGTTGTAGTGGACAAAGGTATTTGAGAAGTGGTAAATTCAAACTGAGTGGTTTGTTCACCAGTAGTCTGAAGTGTTGTCCACGCTTTACCAGTGATCGTTGCAAGGGTTTTTGTAATGGGTGCAATTGAGGTTTCCGATGTTGTTGTTAACAAGCTTGTACTTTGTGCCTCTGTAGCGCTTTCAGCTTCTGTTGTTTTGTTTCCTGTCGTGGATAAGGACATTGCTGATGTTTCAACTGATGATGTTGAAGACATTGATGTAACTGCTATCAGTTTTTCAGTTGAATATTTAATTTCTGTAGTAGAAGCAGTTAAAATAACTTCAGTTGTTGGTTGGCTTAAATGTCCACTTGTCAATTGTTCTGGCTTGCTTGATGTAGATAAATCTTCATGAGTTATGGTTGTTTCAGTTTCAGGTGAAGTGTATTCTGTGGACAAGGGAAATACAATATAAAATGTAAAGAGTAACAAAAATAAAATGTCAATCAAAAAAATTAAAATATGTTGAAATATGTGTAAAAATATATGTTCAATGTTTGAATGCTATAAAAATATTGTGCAGAGAAGTTGTAATCTAATTTTAATTTAATAAAATATCTGATGTTTACAACTACAAGCTTACCACGAGTCTTCCTAGAAGAACTAATGCATAAGCTTTTATTTACAATGCACGAGGCCTAAATAAACTACCGTAGCAATATATAAGATCAGGAATAAATGTGTACCACAGAAATGAAAAAGTACCTGGGGTGCTGAAGACAAAAACTGTTGTTGGGTTTGGTGTTAATTTCTGTGTTGTGGTCAGGGTGGATGTGGTTGTTGGGACAGTAGTCGTTTCACAAGGTATCAAAGTCCTCTCAATAGTTCCATTGACTGAACATATGCCTGTGATACAACCTCCCAGCCCATCCGTTGTGTGATAAATGATATCTCCAAAGTTGTACTCCACATTGTTGTATATGCATATACATGCTGTAAAAAAGCAAATGTATATGGAAAAGGAATCAAGTATTACGAAAGAGTATATGATGACAATAGATTCTTCTTACACAATCTTCAAACTAAACTATAAGTGAAATGCTAAAAACCTTACCATTTACATCAAAGTCACAGACAACACCAAATGATGTACAATAACTGCATGAGGAAAAAGTACAGATTCGATAGATTAAACATATTTTCAAAATTGTTATTGACTTTTTTGAAACATGAATATGAGTAGAAAACATCTACACATACCATGACTGACAATTCTCTGTGGTTGGCACCTGCTGGCCAACCTGATAATGTAACATATCAACAAAACAGCCACAATCTTCCTGCGTCACACACTTCATGTTATCCTCATCAAAAATAGGCTGCTCGGGGGGGCATTTAGGATAGCAACCTAAAAAAGGTTAAAAGGGAAAAATACATAAATCAGATTTTTTTTTTACAAATCCACCTTGATGAGGCCATGTGAAGTTCAAATTAAGTTCAATAGATTTTAGTGAATCAATTGTTTTACAAATCTTACAAAGACATTGTTCCGTATACTTGTCCAGTTTAGGGAATAGAGCCTATTATACGTCTTTTTAATGATTCAAAGCCAATGTGATATAAGTTTGAGTGATATTATGAACAATAAATATTTGCATGAACACTTGACTAAAATCCATTTGAATCACTTTAAAGCAAAAATGTTAAAAAACCTGAAGCAAAATAACTCCTTTCTGTTATATGGCCCACATTATTGATAACCAACCAAATTAACTTTAGGATACCTAAAGCGGTAATTGTATACTGAATTAATGAATGATGCACTTATATAGCGCTTTATTGTGTATATATTGCAATGTAAAAAACACATTTAATAGTGTTTCGAAATTGTATTAAAGTCATTTTGTCACAAGTAGTAATAGTTTTCTCAGTAACATGCAGATGATATAACTGGATTGAATGATGAGTTCTCACCTTCAAGTGCTGGTATCTGACTAGAGCAGTTTCCAGAGGGGTTTCTGCATGTCTGCATACAAGGTGCTCCACAAGGTTTGTAATGCCACTCACATTCACCAGGGGGGTTATAATAATCACAAAACATTGCTGCAATAAAAAGGCAACTTTAAACCTGTTTCTTGGTCTTTGAGGTTTACAGCTTTTAGTTATTCCGCCACAGCACATCTGATGACAGTCATAAAACTATTAGTTACTTACGGCATATTTTAGGTGTTCTCCAAGCAACGCAGGCTCCAGCCTCAGTACAGGCTTGTGCATAGGCTGTTACAGCAGTGCAAAAACACTCATAATCTCCACCACTATCACAGGCACATGCATCTCTCACACAAGCATCATAAAAATGAGAGGGGTCCACCTTTAAAGCAATATTCACAGAAATGTGGCTGTTACCAAAATTGCTTTCAATGTTTCAGACAAAAAATACATAGATGGCTTTTCAAGCTCCCTAAAAAGCAGTTTGTTGTAAGTACCTGTGAATGACAGGTTGAGAAGACACTGCTAGTGATGATGCTACACTGCCTCTGTGCCCACGCCTCTCTATATGGATTATGGACACAAGGATCTTGGATGAGGGATGCATCTGGACAATTAGAGAGCTTCCAGCTGTTTACAAAATCCAGGGTTTCGACAGCAATTGCTTGACTGCGCGTAGTGAAGTCATTGTTTGCATTTCCATCATAGTTTCCGCACAGACCACACACGCGGCCCTATCGATACAAATGGAAAACTGTTAATATATAAACTAAATCTGATATTTGCAATTAACAAATAGAGTCAACAAGGGTGGAGTTGGTGAACCAACCACTTTACTCACATTAAACTCTGGACTCAGTTTGATGTGTATAGTTGTTTTTCTGTCCCATATAAGCATCAGACCGTTATTGGCCTCGATCACCAAGTAAAGTCCCATGGTGCGCATCTGGTAGGGAATCTCCTCTCCTGCATCTCTACGAACAACTTGGTAGGATCCATCTATCAATCTAAGCTCTATGCTCTGAAATACAATGGCATAGTTGTAATGCGTATCCTTCACTAATTTAAGGTTGCGATGAATGCAAGAAGTTAACTTACACCAAGAAACAGCTTGATAGTCTTGGAACAAGTGGTGCCGGTGGATCCACAGGGAATGTTTTCAGTAATTACTCTAAAAGTGCCAGTTGTGTTGTTGCAGAAGTCCTGGTCATGGCATAAAATTTAGATTCTGATTATAAAGATACAGTATAATGATCTTCAGGCTTCGCAAGGAAGTGCAAGGTTAATACCTGAACAAGGCTGTATTCACAGTTTCCACTGAAGACGTATCTTTTCTCATCAAACGTTTTATAATGGCCGTCTCCATAGATGCTGCATGTCCCACTGCACTGGTTTGTGGTACAGATCCATCGTCTATCCTTACAAGTACTGTGAAAAGGAATGCAAGTTCATTAGGAAAATTGTATGTAGAGTATAAAAAATTATTACAAATCTTGAACAGCTAAACATACCATGTATTACAGTCAGTCTTGATGCTTTCTCCAGGTTGGTAGGCAGCTCCGTTATGGAAGCAAGGGCACAGGTTTTCAGCGATACAGCCACCTTTCCCATCAGACACCAGTCCAGAGGGGCACACACAGCCGGACACACACTCTGTGCTGATCTGCAGTCATTCAACATTAAAATCAGCAAATGATTACTTGTAGCTGCTGAAAGGGATAGTTCACCCAAATTTAACAATTTAGTTATTTACTCACCCCAATCCCATTCTAAACCCATATGCTGCTATTTTCTCAGTACAACAAAAAAAAGGGGGGGGGGGGGGGTGCAGTACAGTACCTGGTACTCAAGTTCCAAAAACTGAAAGTATTTTATAAAGTGTCTTCCAAAACCTCAAAGCTCTCAAATTTAATTTCCCACTCCACACATTACAACTGGCAATATTTAATTGTGCATTTATGTTGTTTTTATTACCCATAATGCAGTTTTACTGTTGTTGTACTTAAGACTACTCAAAGAAATTTCTTGTTTTGTGTCACACATAAAAAGTACCATACTGATTTAGAATTACATCAGCATGGCCTACTCGTTTATAGGAATTAAAGCAACTCACGCAGGCCATGTCTAATGTGTTGCAGCTCTTCTGACACTCTGATCCTGTGGATCCAGGGCTAGCACTGGAGCAGTTGAAAAATGTCATTGGATCTTGACACTCTAATAGTAAAGAATGGACAAAAAGGCATTAAGGGTATGCACATATCTGATCACAAATACAATTAAAGTGTAAACCAGAAACCTATGGTTTTAATTGAACAATTTAAATGTAGCTTCACGCACCTTCCCCATTCGATACCCCAGTGCAGCTCAGTTTCCCTTGCTCGCAAATACTGAAATTTAAATATTAAGTTAAATATTATTAAATCACATTTTGGGCAAGTTTATAACAGGGTTTTTCAAACTGAAGTCCATGGACACCCCTACCGCCTGGGATGAAAAATGATTATTATAAAATTCAAGAGAAAAAGAAGACTTGAGAAAAGATTGTAAAAAGCTGTATACAATATGAATTGAAAAGCCAGCATTACTATAAAAATGCTACACTTTGAACTTAATGCACAAAAAAAAATAAAAAAAAATAAATTATTTAATTTTGCTTATTTTTTATATATATATTAGTTAGCCTAATATAATTTTTTTTTTAAATATAAAAGTAGCCAGCTTTATATAGGTGCCTCAGAGTTGCCATGTTTTCATCAAAAACTTTGTAAGACCCTGCCTACAACAATTTTTTTTCAACAGAAATTTGAAAACTCCATGTACATACCATGATCCACCATCTTTAGAGATTATGTCTCCAGCAGAAATAATTTTGCCTGAATCATAACATGAGCAGCTGGCAGGTGCAACACAGTCACCGTTCTCATTCATGTATGTTCCTTCTGCACAGCCACAGCCATCTACTGGGACGAAGTCTATAGCGCAGGTGTTGTCTGACTGGCTGAGGGATCGGCAAGTGCGGTCACAGCTGGTCATTTGATAAGAGTAGACCGTGGTGCTGAGGCAGGTTAGTGTATACGTTTCTGAGAAGAAAGAGACAATCGACTTGATGAACATATGCAACCAAAAATTCTTATTTGAGCTCTTTTAATCTCTTTTACTTTTAAAATGAAACTCCAAAAGAGCTTGTTGACAACTATCAAATATTCTCAAGCCTTTCAGAGAAGAAAGTAACTCACTGCAGGCAACTTCTCTCCAGCCATCAAGAGCAATCCCTCTTGCAGCACATGCATGAACGTATGAAGACAAAGCAGCACACATGCAGTCCTCGCTTTTCTCACAGTTGCAGCTGTCATATATGCAATTCTAGAAAGTATGTAAAAGTTAGAGAAAACTCTAAAAAAAAATTAAGAGAAGGAATGTAATTTCACTTACTGCTTTGTAGATTTCAGGGCTGATTTCAGAGTGGCACGGGGCAAACACTGATGAGGGATCTGATAGCAGGGAACACCAGTGCTGTGCATATTTCTCTGTGAAGCAAAAAGTATTTATTAGAATTTATTGATGATTAGTCTTTAATGGCATTCCAGAGTTATAAATCAAATCACAACAACAGAGTGAATTCATACCATTTTCAGTGCTAAGACTGCAAGGATTCTCAAAGTTTCTTTTGACATCAGGGCAACTTGCTCTTGTTTTCCAGGTGTTGGCAAAATCTAAAGCGGTTGCTTCCCTGAGTCCACCGATGGTTGTGAAATCATCAGCCTCAATGTTGTTGAAATTGCCACAAAGACCTGTAAATTGATTTGTTATTAACAAGATTAATACAGGAAACAGAATTAAATTGAAAACAGAGAAAAGAGTCAGAAAGCCTTACATAAAGATAAAAAAACGCACATTTATTGATTTAATGCTGCTTTCGTCTAGAGTATTGCATGAGAGGGCAAGATAAAAGGTCTGTAAATAAATACCGCATGTTTCTCCTTGGTACGCTGAATTGACTGTGATGTAGAGTTGCATTAGTGGTACAAGCTGGATCTCTAGACGAAGCCCAATCAAATGGGCCTGAATGACTATGTAGAATGAGGAGGGCTTGAAAATGCTCACATCAGCTGAAAATCAAATAATAATAGACATATTAATAAATAATTGGTCAACATAGAAATCAATCAGTTCTTTGTATAAGCAATCTCCATTCTGAACAATTATTCAAATGCACTAGCACTATTTGAATCACTTTAAAGTTACACCATGTAACTTATTAAATAAAACCATGTCTTTACCCAAATACAGTTTCATAAAACTGTAATAATAGTGATTTATATTGTGGGCAGATCTCGTGGGAAATTGCATGTAGGTTATTCATCCCTAAATGTCACGTTATCCGTGCTCGGATAGATCCGTGGAATCACCGGTTGTAAAAGCAAAACAACAAAAACACATCAGTCTGAAATCCTATTGCATAGTGTGCTATTTGAAGTAACAGCCATTTAGTTAATTCGATCCCGCCTCTCACCTAAACATGGTATCAAAAGTCACATTTGATGTTTTCTGATGAACAACAACTGATTTAGTGCTGTATGTTTATCTATCTATCTTTCTTTCTTTCAAACATTTCTATTCTCATATTTGATTTGCCTACCTGTAAAAAGTGGCATCTGGGCAATTATTCTGTTGACCTCAATATTTCCACTGGAATCCACTTTGATCACCTGTGAGCGCAAGGAAAAGTAAGTCAGGGAATGTTTTCTGTTTGGAAATGTTTAAGATTTGATTTGCTTAGTGGTATGTTAAATGTTCTCTTTCAGTCCATTTTAGTACTTACATTAGTTCCATCTAACAATGCCAGCGTTACTGACTTCAAACAGGTTTCAGTTTCAGTCACACCACATTTCACCAGGTCTCCTTGAACTGTGAATTCTGTGCCTGTGCATTGCTTTTGGAAAAGAAAGAAAAATGGACAAGGTTAATTTGTCAGTTTGATAGTAATTATGACATTGTTTAGCGCAATCCTTATAAATCAATCACTTATTTACTAGCTACTTCTAATTAGTGCAGCAACAGCTTATATGTAGTGTCTTGTAAAGCTGTCTTATGAACTGCCTTCAAGCACAAGGAAGTACATACTTTGGACAGGACATAAGTGCAGTCTCCATGAAAGGTGTAGGGTTTTCCATCATAAGTGGTAATATGGGATCCACCCTCTACTGAGCATAAATGTGGGCAATCCTTCTGGATACAGGTCCACTGTCCCTGTTCACAGGTACTAAATGGAAAAAAATAATAAACATATACTTTTCAAAACACTCAATATTGTACATGAGTTAATATTAAAACATAAAATCTTAAGTTGTCTGATATATTATTCATTTTTATCCTGACTATAAGAGCAGATTCAATCTGAATGTCAAACAAGGCTTACCAGTCTCTGCAGCTGCTTGTGTAATTCTCCCCAGAGGCGAATATTTTACCTCCAAGGACGCAGGAGCATTCACTGTGTGGGATACAGCCAGTATTGTGTATATCATCAAAAACAGTGCCTGGAAGTGAGAGAAAGAGCAAAATGGGTTATTGCTCAGGACAGAATGGATGTGTTGACAACACCAGTAAGAAATCTACCAATTATTGTTGTTCAATCCTCTTGTATTTCTCAGAATTGTGATCCTTAATGATCAAAACAGGCCGAACTTTATGTACTATATTTGGTTTCCACAATATTTAGTCTTTAATATTTAGTATTTTGAGATTTATGCAGCATTTATGTATATATAAAATACACATTTTTAGGGGGAAAACAGCACCTACAGTGCTTCGCCCTTAAACATTATTATTTTTTTTTTTTAATTAATACAATGATTCAGTTAAAAAATAGAGCAAATGAATAAATATCCAATGCATTTAAGGCAGTTTGAGGACATCTGGTGGAATAAATAAGAAAATGATATGTAATGCAACGTAAATGCTATATTGTTTCTAAGAGTATGTTCAGACATAATTACTTACTTTTATTAGGTTTTGGATATATATTTAGACATTGTCAAAGATTACTTCACTGATGTTGAGTTGTAGGTTGAACTATAAATGCTCTGTGTTTTCATATTTTTTCTTGTAAATCCCAATCATTTCCTATCATTTTTGACAGCAAATATCACCATTTTTAAAGACTTTTCTAATTATGTCATAGTCTAATAAATTGTCATTCTAAAATTACTGAAGACCACTAGATGGGTTAAATTAAATACGTTTAAAGTATCAGATAAAAGAAATGTGCAAAGTGAAATCAATGTAGCCAGTTACTTTATAAAATAGCATCAATAAAAAAAACGTAGTAAAAGCACTGTACCAGGAGGGCAGAAGCATCCATCAATGCAGTGGTGCTCACACACTTGTCCTATTTCAGGGTTTGTGCAGGTGTCAGTGCAGGGATTTCCACATTCTTGGTGGATCATGCTTTCTGGGCACGGATGAGCTGTAACATACAAAAGAAGGGGACATACTGTAGGTAAGACAAACATTGACAAAGGACTAAAGAAATGAGCCACTAACAGAAGATGGCATACTCACAGCAAAAATATTCTGATCTCCATTCTTCAGGCTTTCCACCTGCATGCACACACTGCCTTGAGTATTCGGCGATGGATTTGCAAAGGCAGGATCCAGAGGTGCCGTTGCAATGGCACAGGTCTTTCATGCAAACTTGGACAAATGAATCAATGGAAACCCGACCTCTGCAATCATTGAACACTGAACTGGAGAAGATACCATGGCAGAAATTCTGTGGGGAATGAGAAGTCACATTACATAATTACCAACAACCCAGTAAAATCATTATTGCTACAGCTACAAATGATGAATCCACTAATAATGATTATTCCAGAGGCTCACTGTTTCTGATGTAAATCCATTCGCATTCAAATGTTTTTAATGTAAATTGATTTACTAAACACAAACGATATCTACCTGTGACCTGAACCCTGGATTTCCTACATATAATATGTGATTGATAATACTAACTCAAGTTGTTTGGGGCCCAAGAAAATGCTAAATAATATTTGTGGTAATCCATTTGTTTCTCATTTCTAAAGTCACTTTAAATAAATGCATCTAAATGCATGTAAATCCATATGATATAGTCTTCTTATTTATTCATTGGTTTATTATTATTATTTATTTAGTACATTAAGTATTCAGACCCCTTCATGTTCTCACATTATGTTATGTTGCTGCATTATGCTGAAATACTATTTTTTTCAGAAGTATTAATTTTATTTAATTTTCAAAATGATGGGTAAAATGGGTCATTTGGGACAAAAAGGACAATGGACAAGAAACATGAACCAACACCATTTTACACATAAAAGTCTCAGCTAAATGATTACTGATGTGCTTATGTTCATCATTTTTTAACACTACTGCAGTTAATGTGCTAAACTTGAATTTACCACCCACTCCCAATTTCCTTTGTCACCCATATTTCACATTTTACCCGAAACCATAGGATTTTTAGCTCAAATGCTTCATTATTACTACCAGTTTGTACATTTTAAAGAGACTTAACTGCTTTTTATTTCTGTGTAGACAGAGAAAAACGACAATTTTATTTCTAACCTCATCTCCACAGTTTTCTTCAAGAAGTACTGTGTCTTCCTTACAGACTTCTGTTGGACCATCCATCTTCCAGAGGTTCCCGTAATCAGAAACGGACAGCACATTTCCTAGAACAGGAGATAAATGATTCTTTATTGTAAAACATTCAAGAAGGTTACAGATATATTTCTCTATAGTCAAATAAGCTATAAAAAGTACCATCACTGATGAATTCATTGTAAACCTCGATTCCGTTGAAGTCTCCACAAAGGCCACATGTTTGGTTTTTGTATTTTTCATCTAACTTGACCTGAAAACCAATCAAATATATATATCATAACATGGTTCCCTCCTTGTTAGTTTGCAGTTATTGGAGGCAGTGTTGGTTGCATGAAGAAAGATCCTTACCATGAATGAATCATCTTCATTCCACATGGCTACTAGCCCCAAAATAGCTTTGACTGAAATATAAGACGTCATCTTCTCGATGAAAACTTCAGAGCTGCTAAATGGAAGTGTGACTCTACAGAGAGAGAGTTAAAATTAAGTCAAGTCACCTTTATTTCTGTTCACACGACACAGATCAGCCAAAGACATTATGCTTGCGATGTTAAATCCCAAACCACCGCCATCAAAAAACAAAGTGACACTCACAGCAATGACATCACAAGTCATATGAGTATAGCCTGAAGATGTGATCATCAGAATCACTTACATTTGCCCATTAACACTGAGAGAGCCTTTGGTCAGCTCTACGACTGTCCCCTGCAGCTTCATGGTGATTTTGCTGATTGTGGGTTCATTGTTCACCACCTGATGTCTCAGCTGGATGTTAAAGTCCTCATAGCTGCTCAAACAGTGTGACGCCAGGATGTAGTTGCAGGAAGATGGAAGCTGGAAGTAGTTCCCGTCGAAGGTCTTGTAATGGTAGTTTCCCCACGCACTGCAAACCTGCTCGTTGTGTTCTGAACTCACTCCTGATCATAAAACATCAGTTGTTTTTAGATTATTTTGAGGTTGTGAATGAAGAAACATTAGAATTTTTGAATGATTCATAGATTTTTACCTAAAACCATTTCTATTGTGGCAGTTGGAATCATGTTCGTTGTTGTGAAAACTGGAGGATTTCGAGAAAAATTCAGCATTAATTAACATCCATTTTTCAGTTCCATTAAACATAAAATAAATGAAATATATTGCATCGCATAGATTTTTGATAGTTACATTCCAATTTTAATTTCTGCCATTAATTATGATTATATGCATTAAAAACGAAGTCTTAGAAAAATATTATTGGCATCCATATCATTACATGTAGTTGCATGTAATTATAGAATTATTGTATTACTACATTCCACTATTTATAGAAACATTATTCTAGCAGAAAATATATATATATATATATATATTATACTGTAAATAATAAGGTCCCGTTAAGTTAACATCAGGTAATGCACTGATTAACATTAACACATTCACATTTGTTACAGTATTTATTCATCTTTATTTATTTATATATGGAAAAATTCAACTGTTCATTGTTAATATTTGTTAATGTTATTCAGGTCCATTAAATAATATTGATTTTAATAAAATATTAGTAAATGTTGAAATTAACATTAACTGATATTATTAAATGCATTATATGTATTTTTCATAGTTCATAGTGTAGTTAATGAATGTTACTAAATGGAACCTTATTGTAAAGTGTTACACAATTAAATGCATTTTACAGTCAATGTAAAGCAAATAAAATTCTTAACTCCAGTTTTTGAAAACACTTGTTTTAAATTAGTCTTACCGGTTTGTGTTGCAGCAAGTGCAATAGACAGTGTCCATATGAGCGCTCCTATAGACATGATCTGTATCCTCTCCATGGTGTGTGAGGAGCGTCGAGCTCTCCGCAGGTTCAATGAGAAAGACACAGTCCTATACTCAGAGTTTTATAGCACTTGTCCCTCAGAAGGGACGTAAGATTGAACTAAAGGTGGGGCCACGTGTTTATTTTGTATGACAGCATAATGTAACATTTAGCTGATAGATTTCCATACCTGTATTTAGAATCCATGAATAAATTAGGCTCATTTTAGAAACTAACTTGATTTAAAAAATTAAAAATAAATGTATTGATAATAATAATGATAATATAATAGTAATAATACAGGTCAGCTGAAATTTGAATTTGAAGCCACATCAATAAATATTCAATCAATGTTCATTTTAATTTCTTCTTTCAACCATGCATCCCTTTGTTCATGACATCTTTAATCAGTCTTTATAGTTTTACACTGAAAATATTGGGTGTAGAATCTATTTTCACTCATAAATTCCTATTAACTTAAAAAAAAAAAAAAAGCAGAGTAACTAAATAAAATAAAATAAAATAAAATAAAATAAAATAAAATAAAATAAAATAAAATAAAATAAAATAAAATAAAATAAAATAAAATAAAATTAAATTAAATTAAATTAAATTAAATTAAATTATTTACATTTATTTTTTGTAAAACATACATTAAAAAAACATTTTGTTGGTTCTAGGAAACAAACTTAATTAAAAGTCTATTATTATTATTATACTTATTCATCTATTGTGACTATGATTAGAAACTACATTTGAGCTATACCATCTATATAAAACAAGAGCTTGAAAGCCCATGTAACAGTAAACTTGATTTAGTTTGAGCTCATTTTAATTTAGTTACTGATATGTTTCTGGGACATTTTTTATTAAAGACTATTTACTTTATCTTGAACGTCACTATATGCCACCTGTGAGTCAAAATGCTGAAAATCTGCTACAAAAATAATAGAAATATTTTAAATCAAGCAATAGCTGGAAATGTCATTATATGTGTAAATGTTTGTGGTTTTGGTTTGCCTTTCCTGTAACGCAAGAGAAAGGATTGTAACAATGCACGGGGTGGGGGACTCTTTTGAACTAATGATGTGTAAATATTGAGTCCTTAGTGCATTAATCTTCAAAAGTGACACAACGCTGTGAATACTCCTTAACAAAACTTTAGATGCTGTGTTATTTTAAGTGCAAGGACATGTTTTTGCATAATAGTAAATTATTGCTTGTGACTAATAGGGTGAGTCATAAAACTTTTCCAGGATCTGCATCCTGATTAAAGGACATTGAAAAAAATAAATTAAAAAAGATACTGTAAACACCAGAATGTAAATATATTTTCAAAACCAATTCTCTTTCATAAAAATAATTGTTGCCAAACTATAAAGCATCATATTCAGGATTTATCAGTTGAGTCCAAAGCAGAAACATTTGAAGTTGTTTTATTTGATTATTTATTTCATTATTAATATTATTATTGTTATTAAAATAAGGTGATCTAATCCCCAGAATCTTGCACAGTACCCTAACCTCTGGTTCATGTCATTAGAGGATGTGTCCATGGACACCAAGCCTATGAAAACTGTTTGCTGAAACTGGGTTCTGGCATGTTTTCTCAAGCTCTTCGTCATACTTTGCTATAATGCTTTATTATCTCACAAGCACAAAGCAAACAGACGGAGCTCAATATGGTCTTTGGCGTAAACTGGATTCAGGATTCAGAAATGAGCTCAGTGGCTCAACACCGTAATTCAAACACACATTGTCATGATTGATGCTCTGCTATGGCATGGTATATGCAACTGAAGATTAAATTGAAGTAAAATAAACCCTTTATGTAAAGGTTACTTTTGCAATACTTGAATAAATATACTTGAGGGAGAGAACCGGAAAAAACAGACAAAAACATTTACCTTTTGTCGTGGCAATTTTCCATTTCAATGAAGGTATGAGACAAAAGTCTTATGAAGATTAATGACAGTCAACCATGGAAATTAAGGTTTTATATTTGATATTTGTTGAGAAGAGTCAATAGTACATAGAAAAAAAAGTATATGAACATTTGTATTTATACAGTACATTTATTTTTGTACGAATGTATTACATGTAAAATGGTTGAATGGTCATTTGCCAATTTAGCAGACATTACAAGCAATGGCAATGTAAGATATTTATGGAATATACATGCGTGTATACCACTTTTTCATAATTGAATGGATTGTTTTGAATGTGATGGCTTACACGATGAAAAATGATTGAGAAGTTGTGAAGAGTTTGACAGTTTAAGTGAGAATCGACTCATCAGTTTTGATCAACAAGCCATATGCAATTAATTGTCGTGCAAACTGCAGACAATTGTACTTACTGTTTGCACACGTGCCGAAGCATTTACATTTTGCTCAAATCAATAAGAAATTCCTATCTGATGTGAACAAGAAGCTAATTGTTCAGAGATCTGAACTTATTGTTTCGGGTAAAAAAAAAAAATTTGTAATTAATAAATCAGTCTCTGGGGCTCATCTAGGTGTCCTGGCTGTAGAGGTCATCTCTAGGTGCTGATCCACCATCTGATCTGGATACGGACTGGATCTGGGTGGCTACGGTGACCTCGGAATAAGAAAGAAACAGACTAATATTAGCCTAGTTGCCATTGTTCTAACGATGTAACAAGTACATTGGGTGTTTTGGGAAGTGTTCCCGGTTCCGCTTGACCTAATTAATGCAGCCTAACAATCCTATTATTATTATTTTTTTTTATTATTATTATTATTATTATTATTATTTTTTTTTTTTTCTTTCTCTCTCTTGTTTTCTCTGTCCCCTGGTCTTGTCGGTCATAGTATGGTTAAATAAAAGGGTATATAAAATTTAATTAATTAATTAATAAAAAAAAAATAAAAAAATAAATAAATAAATAAAAAAAAAAAAAAAAAAAAAAAAAAAAAAGGCTGTGAATGATGATAGCATAGCTACACATATGTACTGTCATGTGTTATCTGTGTTACTGACAGGCCGGGAAAAAAAAAAAAAAAAAAAAAAAAAAAACAATCCTTTAACGGATTTGAATTATAGAAATGCGATAGTGTGCTATGTGTACGCCAGGTTAAAGAGATGGGTCTTTAATCTAGATCATAGTGTGTCTGCTTCCCGAACAGTGTTAGGTAGATTGTTCCAGAGTTTGGGCGATAAATAGGTATGAATGAATAGATTCATTCAGGAATTAAGTAAACGGCTCTCTTTATGAATGGGCCTTTGAATCATTGATTCACTCGATTCGTTCAAAACACAGATTCATTCAGAAACTAAACACTGCTGTGTTGCTCGGAGATGCGCAACAATCCTGTTATGGCTTTAAAGTTATATATTATTTGCAAAAACACATAATATTGTGTTTAAAATATAACACAATATATTTATATCAATTTACTGTATATATTTCTTATTTACTGAACTACTGTATAAAATCACATTTAAACTCGTGATATTCGGGACAAAATCAGTGTGATATTGCTCTCCCTGCTCGTGTGATATCGTATGATATTAATATGAGACAAAAACACGGGGGCATTTTTGCACCAATATCGTGAATTATTAGGGCATAACTGCATTTATGAAGTTATTACACTGCATTATATTTGTCTACAGTCAACCGTATGAAATGTAAGATGATGTACAGGTCTGGGGGCGGGGCCAGTGCGTTAACTGCGTTAAAATATTTGAATCGTGTTATTTTTTTTAACTAATTAAGTTAAAGCGTTAATCTGACAGCCCTAGTATAATATATTAATGTAAGAATGGACTGTGAATACATGAACAGGTCATCGAGTCTGCTGTGGATGAGCCCTCTCTGCTACACAAATCAGTTCACTTCTGATTCACAAGCTCTTGATTCAGTTTGATTCAATAGTGATTCGTTTTGTATATAGTCTATATCAGGTGCAGTACATGTCAGTTTTTCTTATAAGCAACCAGTCTCTCAACTTACGATGTAAACAGAGAACCCTGTGAAATATCAGTTTCAAAATAATAAGGAGAGTGGCTTGTGTTTCTTTCCCACGATCCCTCAAACGTCTTTTCTGGGAGAATGTAAGTTTGGTGAGCGGGTACGAACTTATGCGAAAAGTGCGACTGCTTTACGGCTGCAACACATGCACGTGTAATTACGACAGTGGTATGAACTCTAGAAATACACAAAACTACATACAGCTGCTTAAAGGCCAGATTTACTAAACAAGGAAAATTCCTACAACAATAAGGTCAGCCGCAAAAATAACTCTGTTTATGTCTTTTCATCACTAATTTCTCACTGTGCTTCTTCAGTAAATCCTGACAGTAATAGTTTAATGCCAAAAGAGTTAAACACACTGTTAAATCTGGTCCTTTAATGTTAAAATTACTGAGCCCAAACTAATAAATTCAATCCCTGTTTAGTTTTTCTGTAATAATTAACATTCGAATAAAACATTTAAACTGCACATAAGGTAATTTTCATGCAAACTTTTTAATTAGGCCTATATAATTGTGTTTTTACTCCAATTCATTGTTGAAATACGTGCGGCTTTCAAAACTTGTTTGACAAATTTATTCAAACACAATAAATGAGTCACAGGTTACATACAAATATGATGCATATTTAATAAAGTGCATAGGCCTATATGTAGCAAATGATCCTCTCTTGTTTTTATTTATTTTTTCCTAGTTGACTTGGGTACATTGATCTAATTGATTGTCTTTCCTGCATGGTAAAAAAAAAAAAAAGTAATAAATATAGAAATGTAAGTTTGAGTTGTTTTGCAGGTCAGATTTGGACAAACCCAGAAGTGTTTTTTTTGTTGTCAGCTTTATTGTTATTATTATACTATTTTGGAGTTTTAAATACAGCATAGTTTGTATAGTTTTTATTGATTACCTGCATTTAAATTCATTTAACAAACATTTTAGAAATATGCATTCAGTATTTAAAGTAACATTCAGTGTAATCCCACTGAAATAGTGCTGGTTCTTGTGCCGGTGTGTTTCTAAAATCTGTGCCGGTGTCCAGTAGAGGAACTTCAGATCGCTGCCCCTCGTTTCTGAGAGTCGAGGATTTCTGAAAACATAGTAAAGACATAACAGATTAAATACAAACATTTCATTAAATACAAAAATTGCCCAGATCGTTTTAATGCACTATAAAGAATTTCAAAGTACTTCTTTAAAAGACAACTGTCACGAAGAGACTCTTATTCTGAAATGTTCAATTAAAATTTTTAACAAGGATTTAGCGTATTTACCAAATTCATTACAGTTCCACCAGAAATCCTCTGAGACATGAAGATCTCAAAATATTTGTAGTGAACCATCATGGACTTGGGGCAGGGACTTTAGGCATCTTCAGAATCACACAAGACATTATCGACCACAACACTGAAATTAAACTTCGGATCAATTTCTTTCACAAGCACATAAGTAAGGTTTCCTTGAAAAGGGTAATATATTCCATCAAATGTGATGTAATGTAGGTGGTGAAAGCCATTGCAGATACCTGAAACAACATGCACAGGTCATTTTCAGTGCAACAATATACCGATTAATTAAATAGAACATCAGATATCCATTTTACTCACATTGGCACTCATATTTAAAACAACATCCAGAATCGTCAGCAACTTTCAGTGGTGGAAATTTTCCCAGCTTGACCAGGTAGTTAAATGTAATGCCAAAGATGGGCTTGTGTGCTTGAACAAATACCAAGAAATTACACATCAGTGCTTTGACTATGAGATCAGAGTATCCTGTTGTGATGGAAATAGTGGCAGTACCACAGCACCAACACCAAAAATCCCTTTGCTTACTCCCACCCTTGGATGTATTTGCCAGTGGTCAGACTGGATGGACTTCCGTAGCCCAACAACAGGTCCTGAAGGAGGTGAAATGATTTCCATCAAAAGAATAACTGGCACCTATCCTTCCCACTGCTCAGCACCAACAGAATTAGAGTGCAGTGCAAAACTTTACCCTGAACTTTCTCTTTTACAGCTTGGCCAAGTTGTGATATGTAATGCAAAAGATGGACTTATGTGTTTTAACAAAAATCAAGATATTATTCAGCAATGCTTTGACTATGAAATCAGAGTATTATGCTGTCATGGACAATGTAGCAGCTCCACACAGGCAGCAACCTCTACCAGGTTGTCACTTTCACTTTAATAGCCGAAACAGTAGTATAAACTGTTTTAGGAGAAGGGGAAAAAAAAGACGGGCTCGGGTCGGTAATTCTGATAAGCTGTCGGACGTGGGTCGGGCTAGGGCCTAAATTTGAGGCCCGTGCAGGGCTCTAAGTCATTCTAAATCCACACGATCCCATAGCCCCCCTGTAAAAAAAAAGTTTGAACACTGGTTATCATGCTTGTAGTATTGGATGAATTCTGGACTGTACTTGTTTTTATCTGTGGTGTAGTCCTGCCATGTGAAAATGACAGTGAAGGTGTAGCAGTAGAGATTGTTGTTAAAACTGTGGGTATGCTTCTACCAGTGGGGGAACTCTGGGCTGCTGGTCTTGTAACATGTAAACCTGCTTGTTGAAAAAGTTGAAGGTGTAGCAGAAAACGTTGTTGAAGTTGTTCCTGTAGTTGTCGATATGTTCTCACTTGATATAGGCATGCTGGCAGGAAAAGTTGGTGAAGGTGTAACAGTAGAAATTGTTGACAGATCTGTGAATATGTGAATGTGCAGGTGCAAACTGCAAATTTAGGAATAAAGACATTTACTTAATTATGTTATGATAATCAAGAGAAGAATTCAATTGCGGATAAACAACAGTTTATTGAGAGAACAAACAAAGTCACTAGAACGGTGGAGCTCGTGCACAGCGTGGATGGAACCGGACGCAGGGATGCAATGGGCAGTCCAGACCAGCAGAGAATCCTCCGAAGGCAGATCGAGTGGCAGAAACAGGAACACAGAGAATACCTGAGGATCTGACAATGAGAGGAGCGTGAGTTGATCTTAAATAGACCCAGTAATGATCCACAGCTGGGACAGATCAGCCCGTGATCACGAGCTAGGACACACCCACTAACGCCACACACCACAACAGACAAGCAAGGATGAGACAGTGATTCTATGAACCGTGACAAATTAAGTGCGGGTGAAGGAAAGATGAAGTGCTGATAAAACATAGAGGAAAGAATGCATTTTTCTTACCAGTTGCATTGTATTTGCAGTTGATCTCCATGGAATTGCAATAGCTTTAAGAACAAACAGTTTTCAAATTAAAACTAGATTTTATGACAGTAGGCTGTATTTGTTTACATGAAATTATAGCATACCATATTTGACAATTTTCTATTGAAGGAACTTTCTCCTGATCGCTGTAATATTCCCCCTGTTTATCATAGCAGCCACACTGCTCCTTTGTAACACATTTCATTGTGTCCTCATCAAAGAAAGGATGTCCAGGGGGGCATCTGGGGTAACAACCTTATAAAATGAAAATGAAATACAAAACACATAATTAACTATGTGACATCCATGTGACATATATTGCTAGTCAGGGGCACCATAAGGCTGATCAGGCCCACAGCTTTCACCCTCATTTGCAATCACTGTCCGGGCCCTTGAAATTGTCCTAACTGCTCAAAATAAAAACTTTGCTGTTTAAGAAGTCCTACAAAGAAGCAATTTTAGAAATTATGGTGATGACTCTGGCATAATGTAAGAATTTTGAACTGAAGAAAGTCATCAAAGGCAACCTAATATGCTTTATTTTCTTGGTATTTAAAAGTGATATTCTGTATATGCAAAGATACATTTTAGCACCAGACAAAACTGACAATGAATAATCTCAAGATCCTTTAGCCAAAAAAAGAGACTATAATTCAATTGTCAATAATTCATAAATATAGTCACAGGTAGCAATTATCGAGTTCCATAAACTGATGCAATTTATCAAATCTGAAGGAAGAGATCCAGCAGCTGTATTGGAGGAAAGTGTTAACACAGGGCAAAAGTTTTACTTTAGTTATAGCACCATCTAGATGCATAATTAGATTATATTTGGCATCACTACTAAGAATGTTCTGTTGTCTATGTAAACCAAGTTTTGTGACGTTTGAAAATTGCATTCATGAGATAAAAGGCCAGTTTTTATTATTTTTATACGTTCAAGTGCTAGTATCTGACTTGAGCACTGCCCAGTTGGATTTCTGCAGGTCTGTAGACAAGGTTTGTACTGCCACTCACATTTCCCAGGAGTGTTGTAATAATCACAGAACAATGCTATTAAAGTGACTCAAATTAAACTAAGAAAATTAGCAGTAACTCACGGCATATTTTAGGTGTTCTGCAGGCAACGCAGGCTCCAGCCTCATTACAGGCTTGTGCATAGGCTGCTATAGCAGCGCACAAACAGTCATGATCCCCACCACTATCACAAGCACATGAGTCTCTCACACAAGCATCATAAAAATGATTGGGATCCACCTTAACAAGAAAATGCAATTTGATTATCTAGACAAGAACAATGGGGTACTGTACAAGCTCACTGTGCTGCATATTAACTTACTTGAGAGTGACATGTTGTAAAAACTTCACTCTTAATGATACTACATTGTTTCTGAGCCCATGACTGCCTGTAAGGGTTATTTGAGCAGGGATTTCTCATTTCCATAGTAACAACACAGCTAGAAGACTCTTCCCAATCGTTTCCAAAGTCCAAGGGTTTAATTACCACCTCCTGACTTCTCAACATGAAGTCGTGGTTTGCGTTTCCATCAAAGTTCCCACAAAGACCACAAACAGCACCCTGTGATAGGACAAGATGCATATTAACTAACATACAAAACACTGGTTTCGTCCAGCTCCAATCAGCGTTTATGCTAAATTGACTTCATGATTAAATAGAAAGCAATAGTTTTTAATAAGTACATTAATTTGTGGGAGTACTCACATTGTTGGCTAATTCTCTGTCCAATGAGTTTCCCATTCCTGCAAGTGCTGAAACAGAAATCATTCAAATAAAAATCAAACAAATCTGCAGGCTTTGTGTAGGTAAAAGTAAGGCTTTTTTTAAGACCACATAAAGAAAACTGAAGGAATAAATTGAATGAAACAATACATCAATATGGTCTTGCATACACTTGCAACACTTTAAAGTTTAAAAATGCAACTTCCAACAGATCTCCATTAACAAACAAGTTTTGCTCTTCTGATCTCACTGCAAAAAAGTACTGTTCTTCCTTAGTGTTCTTGTTGTCCAGTGCAAACATTTACTTCAGAAGAAAAATGACATCAAACAAGAAGCCTTGTTTTATGAGAAATCGATCAAAATGATCTATCCATCTATTTATTTATTTTTAATCTCTGCAGATTTGGTCCTCCATAGCACTCCATATATTTTGCAAAGAAAATGTTCAAGTTGCAAATTTGCCATTTTGAAAAGCTGCTTGATTTTAAAGTAACTTTTGTGTGAGCTGTGCTTCATACATTGCTACACTATACGACAATGGACAACAACAAACCTTTTTTCCCCCACAAAATTTAATTATTTTAGACTCATTATTTTAAAGTTATAAATGTCAGAGCACTTCTAACACAGATTGGGACCCTTACCACATGGTGCCATCTCTGTAGATAACTGCTCCTCGGGCAATCACTGTGCCTCTGATGTAGCAGGAACAACTAGATAAAGGGACACATTTTGCTTCTTCATCAAGGAACGTTCCCTCTGCACAGATACACCCATCTACAGGCTCAAATGTGACACCACAAGTGAAGTCTGGGTCACTGTTGCAATGGCAGGAACGACTGTTGTTTTGAACCATGTTGCTGGGACAGCGGGCTGAAAATTTACCTGTGAACAACAAAGCGCTGATTTAATTAATTATTTTAACAACCACTAAAGCATGTGGTATATGCATGCCCTGTACACTCAATAATCCTCTCTTTAATTGTTTTATGTTTAATGCTTTTTAAAGGTTTGAATGAATCACTTACTGCATGCAGTGTTTCTCCAGTGAGGCAGATGAATCCCTTTTGCAGCACAGTTGTGTACGTATGAAGACAAAGCGGCACACATGCAGTCCTCGCTTCTCTCACAATTACATGCATCATACATGCAGATCTGTTGGGTTAAAAATTGTTGGCCCGATCTAAAAAGAAACATATGCTTAGATTTGTCAGCAGAAATCTTTAACTCACCATTTGATAGAAATGAGGGCTGATCTCTTTATGGCATGGAGCAAACATCCCATTAGGGTCTGACAGCAGAGAGCACCATTTCTTTGCATATCTCTCTGCAATAAAGAAGAGCAAAGAGCTATTACATGACAGTACAGGCGTCGTTATCTCATTACCATCTAGCAAAATAGTGAATCGAGACATACCATTATCTAAGCTGAGACTGCAGGGATCCTCAAAGCTGTTTTTAACATCGGGGCAGTTGGCTCGTGACTGCTGTAGCTTCAGGAGATCCACTAACAGTTATGAAGTCATCTGCATAAAATCTATTGAAGTCCCCACACAAACCTAGGAACAAAAAAAAAAAAAGAATTTTTTTTTTGCCATTTGTTTTTACACCGTGCAAAAAGTAATTTAACTCATTAAACAAAGAAAAATAGAATTTCAAATTTTTAGATTCATAGAAAGTCAATTGAAAATGTACTGGCTATCAGGGGCGTCGCTAGTGGGGGGGGGGGGGGGGGGGGGGGTGACAGAGTGCATAGGGCCCAGAGGTCTGGGGGGCCCGTGATTGCCTACTGGCCATCGGGGAACACCCGGGACATTTCATTCAAATAGTGGGCCGAAATCCGAAACGATCCGAAAAAATTGTATTCAATTTTTAAGTTATATTAAAAGTTATATTATTCTGATTGTATTCGTCTGTAAGAAGAAAGTTATATACTGCTTTGAGGGTGAGTAAAACATGGGCTAATTTTCATTTTTGTGTGAACTAACCATTTAAAGCGGCAGATGAGCGTGTGCTTAGAATAAACAGACAATATCGTCCGCTGGTGTGGATGCTAATATCTTTATCGTTATATTTATAGTTATTGTTCTTGGTGTGAACAGGGCTTAAGAATTAACCCGGAAACTGTGTAACGGCGGCTGATTTAAATGTCTGTACCTTACACGTGATTAAATCAGATGCAAGCTGCTCGTTTCACTGTCACTCATTATTTACGGTGAAAGTGTCAAGGTTTTCATTAAACGTATTTATTTTATTTATTGGAGCAGGAGAGTCAAAGCCCAGGAATCAGGTAAGCATCACCTGACATCCACTGGAGGACAAAAAAAAAATTTGGTGTGTAAAATTGTCACATTGTATTATTATTTTAATGTTAAATTCCATTGTTGGACTATATGTAATATTGACTTTGTAAGAAAAGGAGGATAAGGAAGAAAGAATGGGAGGCTCTCTGTTTACATAAAGGTCTGTCGGTCCAGGATTTTTATATTATGATAAAATACTTTTCTCATTTCTCGTAAACATGTGAAACCATATCTTTTACTTTCAAGTGCTTCAAATAAAATTCTTGAATATCTTTTTTACATTTCTCACCCACTTCACACTGTGGAAGGAAAACCAAGAACAAAGATAACAATAAAACAAAAATAAAAGAAATATAAGATAGGATATCAAATAGTGAAGATCCATTAAGGACCTACCATTTTTTTGCATGGCTTTGTTGAACTCTTCTGTTCCATATAACTATCCGATTTTGCGAAGTATCCATCGTCATATGTAGATCTGTCAACATCT
Organism: Barbus barbus; assembly: GCF_936440315.1. Classification (NCBI taxonomy): domain Eukaryota; kingdom Metazoa; phylum Chordata; class Actinopteri; order Cypriniformes; family Cyprinidae; genus Barbus; species Barbus barbus. The sequence continues at coordinate 45,495,314 of NC_136729.1, forward strand.
TAATTAAAGATGAGTTTTATGTAATTATGCATATAAAACATGTTTTAGGTTTGTTGTATTGCATGAGTTATTTACCATCTTTGATTAACTCGTTGTGTAACTGGATGCCACTGAAGTCTCCACACAATCCGCAGGTCTTATTTTGGTACATGTCCATTTCAAACTAAAAGGAGCGATTACAGCTACTTGCTTGCAAAAACAGCAGGTGTTTTGTATGTTGATGTTATACTCACAGTCATCCTCATTCCACATGGCCACCAGTCCGTGTGACTTTGACATAGGAGGAACTCTTATAGATAAGAATACCAGAGTGGCTAAACGGCAGATTCATCCTAACGGGAAGCATATGCATTGAATCAAAGCCTTTCAAAACAATTGCTATAACTCTGAGCACCATAAATAACTTTTACTTACTCTCCTCCGTCTACCCTCACAGAGTTTTTGGTGAGCTCCACTACAGTGCTGTCCAACTTCATTGTGATGGTTGGTTGGTCATTTACTACTTGACGTCTCATCTGAATGTTGAAGTCCTCGTAGCTGCCTCCACACATGGCGCACATGATATAATTACAAGTGGATGGTAGGTGGAAAATATCTCCATCAAATTTCCTGAAGTGCTAGTTGCCCCATGTGCTACAGACATGTTTGTTATGAGCATCTAAGAGGGAGGACAACAGAATTTATATAAAATGACAAGTGAAAATAAATGTTTAGCAAAGTTTCATTGGCTAATCTAAATACTATTTGTGCATTGTTAAAAAGAAAAAAAGGCACCCATGGTTACCATAAAAGATAGCAGCATTGTACTTTTTATCAGATTTAATTTTAATTTACATAAACAACCATATTTCATTAACTGCAATAATGTTATCCCAAAATACTATTATTTTACGTTGATAATATACTTACAACCATTATAAAAGCATAGGTGTTCAAAATAAAATCACATGATGAATCAAAGATCAGCAAAAGCCTTTCCACAAGCTGTCTTACATCTTATATACAAACATTAAAAACCTTCATAACACGCATGAGAATAGTGCAATAAACATGAATTTAAAGATGTAGCATAAAACACTAAAACAAAGAAGAAACAACAACTATTAACGATTATTTAAATGAAAAAGCATCAAATGTGAAGACGTAGAGAATTCTGGGAATGACATTTTTTACTTTTTTATTGTAAATTATAAGACTTTTTCTTTTTCACTTCCACTGTACATTTAACAGGCTTTTACTATAAAATTACATGAAATGTCCCTTTAGATTTATTACAGTTTTCAAACAGAATGGGACCTTGCCAGGTTTTTACTGTACCGTTTTTACAGTATTTTACTGTCATTTTAAAATGATACATTTTTTGATAGATTTCTTACAGCATAAAAATATTGTAAATAAAACAGTTTTTTTTTTCAAGAAAATACTATTCTATTCAGTATTTTAATTGATGTTACTTGTAATTATTTGTGAAATTTACTAGCAATTTCTGAGTGAAAATTTATGTGTATAAAGTGTATAACTGTATTTTATTTATTTTTTTGTATATCGAAATTCCTACTCGGGACACTGTATGATACATATTTTGTTTATTTTTTTAACCCCAGGATAAATAACCTATAAAGAAATGCAACATTTATATAATTGTAATTACATAATGAATAATAATATAATGAATTATCTTTGGACCATACTTATTGTGGTCAGCTGATGAATAATGTCAGGCTGAGATTATCTAACACAATGCCTTCTTACTATTTAAAGGAAATCCTAATGCCTTTCTTGAGGATTGCTTAACCATGAATCAAATCTCTGGTTTATGGTCACAATAGAAGGCGCACAACTGGAAAAGCAGGGCAGGGAATTTAAAGAGATCCCATTCTGATCAAACAATCAAGTTCACATTACAGATTCTGTATTTTCATTTACTTCACTTAACATATAATATTCATAAAAGAACAAACTTACCTGTCTGTGTGGTGCTTAATCCAAAGTATATTACCATCCAGTCAAGCATCCATATGTATTCTGGTGCGTCTCCCCATGCTTGGCCTGTGGATTTGTGGATCCTCCTCAGGTGTTTGAGGATGGAAAGCGCTGGTGTTTTCCATTATATACCACCCGCTTTTGTGTGAAGACCTAGGAGGGGCTGAACGAGGTGTGCGTCAAAATGCCACTAACACTCTGATTAAAAGAATGTCTTTAAAAGACATTTTAAAGAAAGCATTCCAACTTCTGCTTAAGTGCATATTTTAATAATGTGAAATAAAATAGCTTCAGTCAACACAGTACATTTGCAATGCTGGTTATATCTTTTTTTTTTTATGTAAAGGAATGATTCAATGATTTTATTCTACAAGAAAAAGTTTTACATTTAATTCAATATATTACAGTATGTGCCCTTTCTATGGAATTATATGTGAATACAATGTAATATATCAAAATTACATTAATCTGATTATGATTTTTTATTTTTTAATTTTTGTGGATTAAGGAAGTTATAAATAGAAGATCCCACTTGAAAGAAATCACACAAATTATTCTTGATAATTAGACTCTTTTTAAAAAATGTTTGTTAATTTGACATGTTTGCCTCATTTTAACTGGCAGGACATTCCTGCAAATCTCTGCATGTGTTTACCAGTCAAAAACACTGATTGCCAATAATGCTCCTTGACTTTACACTTTTGCTTATATTGTCTATTCTCTTCCTTCTCAAAAGCCACCCGTTTACATCAATAAACATAGCATTAGGAGTTCAATCAAAATGACTCACTCACATTTAACTCTAATATTTGCAGTAACATACGGATGCAGAAGCAGTTTGACCATAAATGAAAATTCTAATGCTGTTCCAAAGCTGTATGGCTTTCTTTCTTCCCCCAAACACCAAAGGACACAAGGTTAGTGAGAAATTAATCCATGTAACTTAACTGATTTATTTTAAGTCTTTTGAAGCAACAAAGTCATGTTGAATTAAAAACAGATTTAAATTGAAGCACATAAGATGAAGGATGCCACTGGTCCATCCAATAAAAGCTGCCTGCAGTAATATAGTAGGAACTGTAATCATTCTGCAGGTCTTAAAAAGTCTTTAATCTGCCCTTCCATAACTTAAGGTCTTATAAAGTTGTTAAACCGGAGCAGAAAGTCTTCAATTCATAGTCATGGCATTATATGTTGCATGCACTGGGAGAAAAAGGCTGGCAGTGTTTTTGTCATGTTTTCCAATACAAATATCTGAATTTCCTTAAAAACATTTACTTGAGATGCAAAATGAAGATAAAGCGGAAGTCTTGTTTTCTGAGAAATTGAACAAAACGAAGGGAGTTTGCTCAAAAAAAAATATCTGTCAGGGGGTTTCTGAGCCTATTTGGCAAATATTTGTTATTTTTTAATCATAAACTCACATAATTTTGCTTAGTTTCTCAGAAAACAAGGACTTTAAGTAATTTTGCTTCTTGATTTAAGAATCTTTGGATATTTGCGCTTGAAAACAAGACATAATACAGAGGAAGGACAACACTTTTTGCAATGTGTGATAAACTTTCAAGAAATGGATTTGTCCATGGTAAGGCTGTGTAATATTAGCCTGTATTACAGTAAAATGTCAACTGTCATTAAAAAATGCTATGTTTAGACATTGTTACTATCTGATCAAGCAGACAGACAAAATATTGCATGAGTGTGTGTGGATTTCTCAAGACAGAAAAATATTTATTGTATTAATTAATGGAAAATGGCAGCATAAACTATGACGAAAATATATGCGTCTGTATAAATGTAGAAATAGCTTGGGTTTAAATATTGTTCTGATATTGTTAAAAACAAACTGCTAAATGTATCACATTTACAATCAGTCTTTACAGGAAATAAGTTCAATTTACAGTTAATAAAATGTAAATAATAGTGCTACTATCTTGTCAGTTTGTAGTGTTTAACATGTTGAAATTAACCACCAAATAATTATAAGTCTATGGAAAACTACAAGCATAAATTTGAAAAATAAAACAATTCAGCCACTGAAGATATGCTTGATGTCACCTGTGTGCTTTAATATGACCCACTGGGTGCATTGATGTAGTCTATGGATGTACTCTATAATAACATTTAACATCAATATCTAACTTATATTTAGAGATATGCTTTTGAAATAAAATCAGTTAGAGTTACTAAAATATGCAGGTCTCCATGGTTTCTGTTGTTCAGCATTTGGGATTTTTCCCACTCACTAGTTTTATTATATTTGTCGTAGACCACAGTTTGTTGGTTACTCGTTTATAAAGAAACATTGTGTTTAGATAAACAACGCCATACATTCTAGTGATTGGTATTTTTATGACCTGATGAATAAACCAAAAAGCCTGTTCAATATAAAGATAAATGGATGAATAAAAAGATGTAGATAAAATGGTTCTATAAATAATGTCAGCTATATGTTTTTAAATAAAACCAAAAAATTGTGATTCCAGAAATAATAATTTGAAGTATTCTGAAATTGGACATAATTAAATGTTGATATTCTTTATTGTAATTTCCAAATAAAAACTTGTGTTTAAAATTAGAATAATTGGAATTTAAATGAATTCTCGACGTTTTCAAATGAAAATACAATTGCAAATTGATGTCTGTTTCTATGTTCGTGCTCCAGAGAATGGGTGGAATCATCAAATTGTCTGGCATGTGCCCTAAAATATTTGCCAACGCAATTAGACGTCAGTATGTCAGTATTTATGCAGCCTTTTCTTTAGCAAATATTTGAAAACTCCTAAATGAATCGCAAGAAACAAAACTATTCTCACACAATGTGTTTATAAGGACAATTCAGATGTTGTGACATAACCTAAAGAGAGCTGTGCTATCAAGACAACCCAGACATTAGTCAGGGTAGCGCCATATTTAATTATCGACAGGAATTAAAACGAGCTGAGGGACAAGACGTTCAATAGATTGTTCTGTAGTTCAGCTGAACTACAGAGCAAAGAAAAAACACTTGTAGTAGGCAAATTAATAAAACAGTTTTGAACCTTGTGACCTTTATACAGTGTGTGCCATTGCAAAGTTGTTAAATTCAATAAATGTTCAATAAAATTAAACTCAATTTTAGAATTGTAGAGAATTATGGTCCAAAATTGTTCAGAAGTCTTATGAGAGCTACAGAAAACATAAAGGCTCTACAAGAAATTGCATGTGAAAGTAACTCCTTTTTACGATATTAGTTTCATCAGTTTATGTTTGTCTATAATTTCCTAAAAAGCTGAATTGAAATGATTGCACAAATTCAGGTATTTTCACAAAGGGTTCACAAACTTATGCCACTCCAGATGGGACTGATACAAACTAATATAAAACAAAATCCCGATCATTTTAAATATTCATTCTTTCATTTGTAATTCAGTAAATCAACGTTTCATGATAAATGATGCAAACATACTTAAGCTGTCCTTTTAAAACACCTTTAAAGTATGAACGACTTCACAGTGCACATAAATGAAGTCAGCAAATAACTGCAGTTTATATCGACTTTTATTGGCCTCTGTGTTTCGAACTGCAAGTAAAATCTTTACATGCAAAGTTCAGACATACAGTAAACACTTCCCTGCTGTGCAAGTACATGCACTATATATATACAATTGCATCATTAATGAAAGAAGAACAAATTTATACCAATAAACATTCACAAACTAAACTGCTAAATATGGTCTTAAAGTATCAGACTGGTGTGCTATTTTTTGTTTTTTGCAAATGACATATCATAGATAGCTCTGCATGTGAATAAGTTCTTGTGAAAAAATACAGCAGGATCACATTAATCATTTTGAAAACCTAAATTAATTATCTGGACCACAAAACAGTCTCGGGGTCATGTCATGCATTTTTTTCTGATATTCCTTAAGGTTTATTTACTTGCAAAGATGGTCTTAATGCATAAATATTTGAGCATTTTCCACCAGTCCCTTTGAGACTTCAATGCAAAGCACCATATCATTCAAAATAAATCATAATTTCCAGGGGTTTTTTGTTTTTCATAGTAGTAACAATAAAAGCTCTTTTTGTAAGATATTTTGGTAACACTTTACAACAATGTGTCATTTGTAAACATTAATGTATTAACTAACATGAACAAACAATGAACAATGCATTTATTACACTATTAATCTTTGTTAATGTTAACAAACACAACTTGTGATTTTAATAATGCATTAGTGAATGCTGAAATTAACATTAACTAAGATTAATAAATGCTGTAGAAGTATTGTTCATTATTAGTTCATGTTTACTAATGTTGCTAACTAATGAACCTATGTTACCGATATTTTTATTCTGAAACTTTTTCTAATACAGTGACCTCTCATGTATGAAAATACCAAGGAAATATGATTCCTCGTGTCATGAACCCTTTAAAATCTTCTGTAATGTCAAACAACGGGCAACCACACTTCCGGTTTCTTCCAGTTTAATCTCCCTTTACTGTACTCTTTATTCACAGATTTATAGTTTTAGTCATTTACGTGCAACAGGACGTTAAATACACATCCTCACATACTTCTAAAGCCTGAGATATTACATGTATATCGAAGTAAAAAATGAAGGTAAAATTAGATAAGCAATGCATCTTTATTGCTTAAATACACATAAATATTTGATATTGATCAGACACTGTTTTTGACTGTAAAATTACTTGCAGCATTCAAAATACTTTTTTTCGGCTTTGAAAAGTTTTCGTTCAAGTATCCTTTCACAATCATCAATGGTTATTTGGTGTTATAGGACCAGATACCATGTATAATATGAAATATGAAATATACTGACACCCAAATTATGGTTCAAAAGATTAAATCAGTTAAATCTTTGCATGGTAAAACGCAAGTTTACCAACAGCAGCTTTGGACCAAGTCGGTCATATTACAAGATTTCTGCAGGTTTTGTGATGGAAAATTTAAGACTTTTTAATAACTTTTAAGACCTAGTAAAGACAATTTAAGGAATAAATTGAATGGACATCAATGTGGTCTCTAAATATAAATGTAAAAATAATGTAATCAATATTTTTTTGTCTCAAATGTCTAAAGAATCTTAAATCAAGGTGCATTTACTTGAGAAGCAAAAGTCTTGTTTTATGAGGAATTTGATCAACATTAGTTTATGATTAAGACAAGAGCAAGTATCTGTCAATGGACTCAAAGCAAACACACGTTTTCATTTTCCCTTGACAGATATTTGTTCTTGTCTTAAGCATAAACTGACTTTATTTCATTCAATTTCTCATAAAACAAGACTTAATATGCTCAATTTGCATCTGAAGTAAATCCATCTTGATTTATGGACGATATCTGCATTGGAAAACAATTCTGAAGATTTCTCTTTTTTTTGTATGCAGCATTTAATGCCACAATTTTATGGATTTAAGACTTTCTGCTGACCTTTTCAAGTCTTAGTTTTTGAGCAAAAAAAAAAAAAGAGTTATGTTACTCAGGATTGGTGAATTATCATAACGTGCGTATTTGAGTTTTGCTAAAATTCTTCAAAGATCCAAAAATCGTATCAGTTTTTTTCAGCTCGAATGTAAGCGATATAATGTAAAGCAGCTCTGTTTTGGAGTTTCTGAGAAACCCGGAAGTGTCGCCACCGAGTGTTTGTTGGTAAACAGTAATTTCTTCAACGGGGATTACGTAAATTATACAAAGCAAATGAATTGTTTTCACTTTGATCAAAGACACTCTCATGCATAAGAGATGGTAATAATAACAGCAAAGAATAGAAATGTTGAGGTCATTCCATTGTAAATGTGCTTTCCGTTCAGTGCTCACATGTGATTGGACTGCAGTACTGTTTCCTATTACAGTAATACTGGCTTGCGTCACAGCAACGTGACTATTTTTAGTCTATCCTATTTGATTTATCCATGAACGTTGTCGTTAATGGTTGTCTTCACACAAGGCAATTGTATTTTTTAGCACATTATAGACCATAAATAGGATGCATGTTTGAAGGGTTTAGTGGAATAGTGTGCTTACATACAGTAATAGTGTAGTTGTAAACCAGACGTACCGAGCAATGCGTTACAAACTCATATTCATTAGATTCGACCTAAGCTAAGTCTAAATGTTTCATAGGCGAACAGATAATGCTTTAAATGTTCTAGTTTGGACTTGAACATTCTTTGGATTTAGTCTTATCTGTGCTGTGTAAACATCCTACATGTCGCTTGAAACAACTAGTTCTTTTGACCTCATGTCAGGGTTGCTATAGCTACTTGACATTTATAGTTTGTTTTAGTTTAATTTATAGTAGTATAAAATTAACTTTTAATTTTTAATTTTATAATTAACTTATAAAAAATTTAACTAATACATAAAAATGTGTATAAAATATATATAGACGTTTAAACTAAAAGCCAAATTATTAGAACTTGAAATAAAATTAGAGATATTTAAAAATTATAGTTTTCAAAATATAAAAAATAAAATCTAATATTAACACAAAATCGATAGTATATCAGTGAAACGAAAATAATATTGATGTTGAAAATATTTAAATAAGTCGCTAAATATAATTATTTAATTTTGCCTGACATTCTATATGGCCTGTAAACACTCTTAGACTGGTTAAAATAGGGCTTATACATTCTGTATCGGCCTCTTTTTTAAGGAGACTTTCAAAATTGTTTTTTTTTTTTAATAAGAGAGATTACTAAGAGACGTGATATTAATGCATTCCCACAACAAGATAATAATTTGGAGTTTGGAGTAAAAACACAATGCTACTTTGGCCAGATTAGTGAACGTGACATAATTATGCAGTTCTTTTACACTTCAGTGCTAACCTATAGTCGTTTGTGTGGGTCACAGTGAATAGAAGAGCTCCAGACATCACATTTTGTTTCTTGAAAGCATATCATGTGTCAGCCGGACAAGAGCAAGGTCTGTGTAGCCCAAGATATGCAGTTAGTGGAGGGGAATGGAGTTGCAACTTAAAGGCATGCAGAACGCTTGAAGAGCCTACTCGCTGGAGACGTGATTCTCGTTGTGCAGGGTATGCCAGCGCTCGATCTTCTTGTCTTTGTTCTTGAGGCATTCGTACCAGTGCTTCAAACGCTCACCTTTGGCAGTGATACCCAACTGACAGCCTCCTGGTCGTGAAATAGTAGTTATATTAAAACATTCAATGTGTAATAACAATGCACATTTAATAATTTACTAAAGCATTTATGAATATGACATTCATTTACATTCTGAATATGAAATGAAAGTCAGTGGTGAAATTATGACACTATGGTCAGATTGAAGCATAATGATGATCTAGACCATGTTTGCACCGAGTATCGACATCTTTTAAGGATAACAAGTGGACATTGCTAATTGAGTCAAAATCTGCTACTAATGGAACGAGTTTTAAAAAGTGATTTTTTTCACAACAGGATCTGCATTTCTGCAGAAAATCAAAAGTCAAAAGTCATAACTCAACAGTTTGTTAATTGTGAGAATTGGACCTTAAAATAAAGTGTGACCCACATTTTATTCTACAACATACAATTCATCAGTAATACCTACCTGTCATTTTTAAAGCTTTTACACTCTAAAAAAATGCTGGTTTAAATACAACCCAGTATTTTTTTAGCGTGTAGTTGTCTTGAAAACGGTGTTTGATAACAAGTGAGACTAAATGGGACTAGTTTTAAACTCAGAAGTTCAGGGAAAAGTTGTAGTGTAAATGCTGATTAAAAGAGAAAAAAAACTGAAAAATAATATTTTGCAAAGTTCTTACATATGCATGCACAAGATGTAAACAGCAGTCTGTTTCACCTGACCAATTGATCAGATCAGCCTAAAAGTTAATACCAGGTATAAAAATGACATCTGTGACCCTGGACCACAAAACCAGTCAATTTTATGAAACTGAGATTGATATAAGCTTTCTACTGATAATAATCTTTCCATTGGTGTATGGTTTGTTATGACAGGACAATATTTGTCTGAGATAAAACTATTTGAAAATCTGGAATCTAGATCTAAATATTGAGAAAATCGCCTTTAAAGTCGTCCAAATGAAGTTCTTAGCAATGCATATTACTAATCAAAAATTAAGTTTTTATATATTTACGGTAGGAAACTTAAAAAATATCTTTATGGAACATGATCGATAAATCGATAATTTTGACCCGTATGTATTTTTGGCTATTGCTAGAAATATACCCATGTGACTTATGACTGGTTTTGTGCTCCAGGGTCACATATAATATGCATATTTCACAATAAAAGTAAATACCTATATAGTCATTGGATTTGCCGATGTCATAGTCCCATACGGAGATGTCAAGAGTCTTTTTGGCCAGCTCTGCATGCTTAATTTCATAGCCGAATTCCTGCAAAACATCAGTTCACATGGCAAAACAGGGAAAATCTAAGAAACACGATAAGATCCAAGCAGCAAGGTTTCACATTGAATATTGGACCAGATTATTAAACATGAATATATTTGCTATGCTGTCAGTAGATTCGATTAATCATGATTAATCACACGATTTTGAATGTGCTGAAATTGACACTGTTTATACGTATTTTCCTGTCAAATGCATTCATGTTTAATTTGCTATTATTAATATTATTGGCTATTGGCTGCATTGCTGATCATGGTTTTGAGTATTGATTCTTCTGAACACAATAACACTCATGCAACTTAATCCAGAGATTTTAATCAAATGTGCAAATGCATTTGAACAGCCAAATTGGACAGCGATGAATTATCACAATTAGAAGATCAGGCATGTGTTGAAACCTTTGATAAAAATGGGTCCTGCTCCTGAACCTAAATAATTAGTAGTTGTGTATGAATAACCTGGTCACACTGTTGGTCAGTCAAGCTATTTGTATTTGTCTCAGCATTTTTTAGGATCATTGTTTATTTGTACAAATAAACAAATATTTAATGTAATTAATAAACATGCATGTGTCATCATTACAGATGGACAACATACCTCGTTAAACTCAGGGTTGAGTGTTTTCTTCTTAATCTGCGTCTTGTTCTTTGCTTTCTTTCCCATATCAGGTTTCAGACATCTATATCCATTCATAGAAATATACCAAGCATTTTTACAAAAGTATAGAAATAAACAATCCTATTACAGATTCATTAAGAATTATATAATTTTTGTATTATTTTTTGTGTGCTGTCAAACGATTAATCTTGATTAATCGCATCCAAAATAAAAGTTTTGTTTACATAATATATGTGTGCTGTGTATATTTATTATGCATATATAAATACACACACATACAGTATATATTTGGAAAATATTTGCATGTATTTACATCTATATATTTATATTTAAAATAAATTTAATATACAAATATAACATATTTTCTTAAATATATACATGCATGTGTGTGTATTCATATATACATAATAAATATACACAGCACACATATATTATGTAAACAAAAACTTTTATTTTGGATGTGATTAATCAAGATTAATCATTTGACAGCACTATTTTTGAGTTGTTGACTTAAAAGAATAATTTACAAAAACAATGAAAATTTTCAGAGAATGTGTTCAGCCTCAGGCCATCCAAGATTTTTGCAAGTATGTTTCAAATTTTTCGTATTTTAGCCAGTTTGAAGTTAAAATTGCCTTAACGATGGATTTGTTTCTTATAAAACAGGCAGATTTTCTCTTCACAAGACATTAATTAATGGACTGGAGTGGTGTGGATTATTGTGATGTTTTTATCAGCTGTTTGGACTCTCATTCTGACGGCACCCATTCACTGCAGAGCATCCATTGCTGAGACACTGATGCAATGCTACATTTCTCCAAATCTGATGAAGAAACAAACTCATCTACATCTTGGACGACCAGACGGACATTCCCAGCAAAGTTTCGTTTTTGTGTGAGCTATTTCTTTAAATTATATAAGTGTTTCCTGAACATATAATAAATATAATGTATATAAATATTGAGTTTGACAGAGAAACTCACATTTTGACAAAGGGATCAGAATACCCATTTGCATCCATTGCTGCTAAGTGAACACAGCGTACAACGCCTACAATGAGACGACTCTGCTGACTGCTGTACATGAGAGATATCAGGATGCGTCCTCTCTCTTCCATCTCAGCGCCGTCCTTCCCAGTCTACACACATACAAAAACAAAAACAATGGTGTGGATGATAATGATAGAGCAGGAGCGTTTGCTGCAAATAAATGTTACTTATTTATAGCACATCATTCTATAAAAGCACATGGGGGTTAATTTATTTTGCTATTAGTATTTGCACCTGATACACATAACACTGATGACCAAAATACACAGGATGCACAAAGTAATAGAATCACAGCATGAAAAAGCTCTAGTGTCTAATCTGTAAACCTCTGTTAATGACACCCTTGTGAAAAAGAATTGTGTTGAATGTGCACTTCAACTCTTAAAACTATTATTTTTTACACTTTTAAAAAGTGCACTTTATAATAAAGTACATTTTAAATGATTTAATGATCTTTTGTCATGCTTAAACAAGTATGTTAGTTAAGCACATGTAAAGTACTTTTAATTTTAACTGTAGTGTGTTATTCGATATTACATTTAAAGTTCATATATTTTAAATGTACTAAATTACAACTTTATCATTACAAATGTATAAATAAATATATTTAAATATACACAAATTTGAATAGAAATAACATTTAAGTATATTTTAGTTTATTAAAGCTTGTCAGTGCATTTAAAAGTACTTGAACCATATTTATAGGACAACAGAAGTAATTATGAAATTGCATATAAAGTGGCTCAAAAAAGCAGACTAAAGTTTAGCTAGGTGCATTTAATATACATTTAAACTACAATACATTAAATGCAAAAAAACAACATTCAGCTCATGTTATTTCTGTAGTTGGCATACTTTTAAAAAGTACTTCAGGTTACTTAGTTTTCACAAGAGTATATAATTAGCCTGTATAGTTACAGAGAACAGAATAATGCAAATTATAATTATAATGCATGCATGCAGACAGGTGCCAATCTGTAAAGTTGAATGTGACCTTGATCTTAATCTTAAAGGAACATTCCACTTTGTTTAATATCACTGCGCCTGCTGAGGATAGTTCATAGCCATATCGGCCAAGAAAATCACAACTTTTCATTTTCCGTCAGTCTTAGTACACGGTGTAACTACAGAAGAGTCAAGCTTTAAATAGGACAATTATCAAAACGCTTTGGTCATTTTTGAGCGAGATGCTAATGATCTAATCCGATTCAATGATCTATGCTAAGATAAGCTAAAAGAGATCGGCTGAATGGATTCAAAAACTGTACAACTCAACTGTTTAACTCTAGGGGAGGTGTAAAATGAACCTATTTTCAAAACAAGTGGAGTGTTCCTTTAATGCAAATATATTGTTATGTGATGTCAATATTTTGGTATAAATATGAGTTTAAACATTCACCTCATCCTCATAGAGGGTGATTCCTCGTGCACCGCCTGCAGCTGATGTTCTTTTTGTCTAAGGGATGAGAGACAATTTTTTATTTATATAGATAGATAGATATATACACACTAGGGGTGTATCGGTTCACAAAATTCACGGTTTGGTTTGATATGATACAGTGGTGTCACGGTACCTTTTCGATACAGCAAAAAGAAAGATACATTTCATTGACTTTCACAAATTCTTTATTTAGTAAAACAATTTTTTTACTTTGAACAATGATGGAGCTGTACTGGACCCATCTTCTGGGGTGTCTTCTTAGCAGCATATAAAACAAAAATAGCTCTGGTTTGAAGTATCCCAGCTGATGTAGCCTATCGTCATGTAGCAGATTCATCTTTTCCAATACGTTTGAAGTGATTTAAATAGATTTTTACCTTTATAAAGCCATTTTTTCATCACCTTTTAAATTGAATCAGTCAATAAGACATTTGGGCTGTTACCAAGCAAATCAAGTCAGTATTGACAAAATTCATCTTTGCAATGCAGAGGAAACATAGAAGTTGCATCTGAATGCTTTCACACACGTTTCATGCAGCTCAGAGGAACATGTGTAATGCTTTAACCTGCGGTTACAAATGCATAAATAATGTTTTGATAAAACATGGACAACTGATGCTTGAAATTGATAAAATAATTAAAAGATACTTTAAATGTGAAATTAAAACCGCCAGCAGGGGGCAGCAAGTTACTGTTAATAAGTGAGTCATTGCGATTGAACCCAATCATTTAACGTTTGATTAAATTAGGACGAAACACCGTCATGTTGCTCAGAGACGCAAAACAGTGGCTATGTTTGGATTTATTTTTGTTGGCGAAATTGAGCAAAAACAGGAAATATGCTGTCTCTTAATTAACTTCTTGCTTATTGAACTGTTGTAAAAATCATTTGTAATCATGCTGATTTTTGGCACTCTTCTGTGATATTGATTATATGAAATTATGTAAATATATACATTTTCTGCCCCCATATCTTGAGTTTTAAATGCATTTTCATAGACCGAACCGAAAGCCTCGTAACGAAAGGTTCAATACGAATACGTGTATTTTTTTACTAAAAGGCCAGATTATGACGTGAAAGCAGATGTATTAGTCCAGGAACAAAAACTTGAGACATGAATTTAAATATTTAGGATTATTACTGGATTCTCAACTTTCTTTTAAAAAACGTGAAGAAAGTGGTAAATACAGCGAAATTTAATTTAGCGAATTTCAGATTAATTAGAAATAGTTTGACTAACGAAGCAGCAGTTCTATTCATGAATTCAATGATTATTCCTCATATCACATATTGCATGACCATACCTGGACTCAAACATGTAGGTCTTTTCTTAAACCAGTTGAAAGTATTTATAAACAAACTCTTAATAAAAAACTAAACAGTTTTCACCGTTGTAGCAGTTGGGAACATTTGATTCAATTTGATGATTTGCTCATTATTTGTCAGATCTTAAATGGCTTTGGTCCACCTGTTTTTAAGGATTACATACATCAGATAACAGGACGATATACACGTGCCGGTATTAGAGGTGATTGTGATGTGTCATTAAGAAGAACTACCTTTGGTCAATTATCTTTAGCTTTTAGAGGAACACATGAGTGGAATAGACTCCCAGTGGAGCTGACCGAATTAAAACATTTAACGCGAAAAAGATGAAAATATGGTTATTGACCCATCAAAATTGTGATCATTTATAGTGATTTATGGATATGGTATGGGATATAATATTCTTGGTTTATTTTATGTTCTTAACATCAATCTTCCAAAAGGGACTACGGATTAAAATGAGCCAGTGTTGGCTAAATCTGGTGCATTTTGCATATTGTATGCATTGTCCCTGATTAAACAAGTGAAAAATGTTTGTTAATATGTGCATAAAACACTGACCTGCACAACCCTCTCTAGACACACGTTAAAGTTTTTCTTCTGACTGAACTTGAGTTTTTTCAGCGCGACTCTGGTTTCTCCGATGAACTCGTTGTGACCAAACTTGTCTTCATCACAGACAGATATTCTGCACAAACAAATCCCTTGAAAGGTTAAATATGAATCCATGAATACTGAATGTACAATACATACAACATATCTCTCGAATACTTTTTTTAGTCTATGATTAGCTAAATTAATTGAAAGTGAAATAATGCTGTGTCACTAATGTTATATTATCAATTTAATCCATATTAAGTTGTTTTATTTCCACTGTGGGAACAATTTTCTGATGATGAGCCTTCAGTTCAGTCTCGATGCGTCCAGAATTGGAAAGTATTCAAATGTACTTATTTATTAAATTAGACCAAATGTACTTATTTGATCTGTATTAAACATTTAAACACACATAGGGTCCCAAATTAACACTCCCAAAGCATCAAATCAATATTTACCATAATGTGAATTTCACTGAACTAACAGCTGGATCTACAGGATTTTTCTCTTCATTATCTTCATTAGGGTAACCATTTAACTACATGTTTCCCCCCGCACTGAACCAAATCATTCATTAACACAACTGTTGTGATAACAAAATTAAAATGAGCTAACATGGTCAAAAATATCCTAAAACATACAAGATTGACTAAGGTAAGAAAAGAAACATCTGTACTGGAGTGCACTGAAACCTGAGGGTCTTGCGCTGCATATCCTCGTCGGTCAGCCCGTGGTACACCAGCGTCTCGTTCCAGGTTGGGTTGCGAGTGTTGCGCAGGGTCTTGGTGCGTAATTTATTTGACTGCATTGACAGCAAAGATGCTTTGTTTAACCGTCATTGCTTGACCAGAATAAAAGAAGTTTTGAAAAGAAGCTTTTGCATAACTGAGGCCCGTCTCATGAAGCTAGCGTTGGTTTTGAGTTGAACAAACCAATTAATATCACTAGTCTTAAAACTATAGCGGTCTGTTTCCACTACGGGATAAAACATAACTTTTATCTAACAATTCTGAAAATTATGCAGCTTAAATTTCAGAATACAATATAAATAACATATAATTAGTATATAAAATATAGCAAATAATCATTACCAATTTTGTGAATATGCTTTTTGTGATGAAAGAGACACAGGGGACGTGGCTTTCTTGCATCAGAGACATGATTGGCTGGATTGGCCCAGTTTTGGTTTATAATCTGGTTTATAACCAGACAAAACTTGCCATGTCTAGCCATGTACATGTATCACTATGATGATAAACACTGTAAAAATGTTCTGCCTTCGTGAGACTGAAAAACTAATTGTCAAAATATACTCAAAGTTAACTGAGAAGTCACTTAACCCTACTTTATGAGACTGGCCTCTATAGTATTATAATGTTTTCATTATCATTTTAATAATGAATGCCAGAAAAATGTCTGTAACTCTGCAGCAATTTAGTCACCTTCTACCAAAAATAAATCAATAAAAGTTATAATATATATATATATATGGATCATTTTCACATTTTCACATCATCACAGCTGGGTAAACTTGTATATTGTATAAGTGGAAACTACAACAAATATAACATATTTGCATTCATATTTGTCCCAATAGTAAAAGAAAAAATTCACGGTAGCATTTCTATGACTTTCCAAAAATATTGAGAGATTAAATATGTTGGCCAGAAGAGAGAAAGATGTTAAATTTGCTGTCACTCCCTCAGCCGTACACAACAGAGTTTACCATTTTCCTGTAATTTAATATCAAGGTAATAAAATATAAAATATGTGACCCTGGACCACAAAACCAGTCAAAACTGTCTTTTTTTTTTTTATTGAGATTTAAACATACATAGCTTTCCATTAATGTATGGTTTGATAGGATAGGACAATATTGAAAATCTGGAATCTGAGGGTGCAAAAAAATCTAAATATTGAGAAAATCACCTTTAAAGTTGTCCAAATGAAGTTCTTAGCCATGCATATTACTAATCAAAAATTAAGTTTTAATATATTTACGGTAGGAAATTTACAAAATATCTTCATGGAACACGATCTTTGTTTAATATCCTAATGATTTTTGGCATAAAAGAAAAAACGATAATTTTGATCCATACACTGTATTGTTGGATATTGCTACAAATATACCCCAGCGACTTAAAACTGCTTTTGTGTTCCAGGGTCACATATAGTGTGCATTAAACAATTTAAAAGTGAAAATATAAAAAACATTCTCGATATACAATGTTAATAAGTGTGGTATTAACAATGTTACTAATTGCATCATCACGGTTTGTCAAAAGGGTCCCTTACAAAAGTGTTGAGCTATTGCTACAGTAAACATTACAGACATTATTCAGAGTTATTAATATTTGAGAATGCCTAACAGCACCAAACAGCCCCTGATCTCACCTTGCTTGCACCCGGTAACAGATGAAGCTTGACATAAGGATCTGCCAGTCCGTTCGAATCCATCGGTTTCAAACCCTACAACAAAATATTACAATAAATTAAAATTATGTCACAACACAGAAATCAAGCACAGGGTAATATATCCAGTAGGAGACTGAATATCCAACTCATCCAATTTAAAATATTCACGGATCAGAACAAACTGTTGCATGATAATAAATACATATCTCAGTACTATTACAACATAATTAGCCCACAAAGACAATATATTATTTTTTGTCTGTGTGCAAGATTATATATATATATATATATATAAATTGAAGATACCTTCGCTCTAACAATGTTGCAGTGAAGGCTGCTGTTCCCTTGGTCATACAGTAAAGTGAACTCCAGTGATCCCAGAGTTGCTGAAACAAAACCAATATTGCATTAGACACAAGCATTTCATTAAGTTTGAATGCATGAGATGCAGAATCTAATCTCACAGCTCTACATTTCAGTGTGTGCTATAAATAATTATGTTGCTGCTTTCTGTTGCACTTCATGAAATTGAAACTCTCTCTCTCTCTCTCACACACACACACACACACACACACACAAATGCACATGCTATAGAGTATTTAAAGTTTAATGCAACAGTGACATCTAATGATGTTAAAACAAGCTGTTTTGCCAGATCTAAAAGTAACACCATGGTGAAAATCCTTTTAACCAAGCCAAACTATGTTTCAAATTAAATATATTTCAAATATGTTGTAAACAGGGAATAAAGTTTGCAGAGGTGTGATTAGGGGAAGGTCTGTGGAATGCCACATCTGCAAAAATTTGAATAATAAAAACAAAATATTCAAAGAAATGTAAATAAATACATACATAATTAAATATAAAATATACAAAGAAATCTAAAAACAAAAATTAAATATATAAAGAAATGTAATCAAAGCAAAAATACATACATAAGGACCTATATAAAGAAATTTTAAAATAAATTAATGCATAAATAAATACATAAATATACAAAGAAATGTAAAACAAAAATACAAAAAATGTAAAAAAATATATATATAAATATATACTTAGATATACATAGAAAAGAAAAGAAAATCCATAAATTTTCAAAGAAATGCTAAATAAATAAATACACATACCTAAAATATACAAGAGAAAAACAAGTGTTGTGACGTTTTCTCTTGCACAACATTTTATGCAAGCAACATAAAAAATTAAAGTTAGATCTTAGATCAACACATTCTGCAACTCTAAACTCTGCTTAGTAATTCACCTGCAGGTGAACTGTAGAACTGATTACTGTAGTTCCTATAACAAAATCCCACAAAGGTCTCTTCTTTCCACCAGCAATGAGAAAATTGACAGCAAGTCTCACAATAATTAAGATGATGATGACACTTTTTAAGGCACGCTTCTTCTAGTCACAGTCAAAGAAGAACAAGTAGTCACTGAGGAGCTGCTTACTGGCTTCATCGGAGTCATAGCTGTTGGCCTCGTCCTCCTCCTCGTCTGCTGGCGGAGCGGCCTGATGCTGGACGGCTCGAGGGCTGAGCGCAGGCTTCAGCTCCGCTCTCTCCTGCACATGAGACGCACTGCTAATGGACTGATAGGCTCCTCTCTCTGCCTCCTGAGCAGCTGGAAGGGACAAAAAAAACTCTTCAGAGTCTAGTATATTACAGTGTTTTTCAACTGCTTGCATACATTTTCAAAACTTTGCCTCTTTTTTCAAAACTTTACACACCCATCCAAGAATTGCACACAAAATGCAAAACGCCTCACATCTCTTGCAAAATGAAGCACTGCATTCAAAATATCACAAACACATCTCAAAAGCAAACAATTGCAAACACCTTTGCCATAATATTAGGGGGTTTTTTCAACCGCTTACACACAAAATCTTTACTTGTCACACAGTTTCTGAAAGCTGATACTCAAACAGCAGAAGCACACACCAAATCTGCAAAACCATGCACTAATTCTTGGACTTTGACTCAGTTTTCAATTTCATAAAACACTTTTTGCAAAACACAACACACAATTCTCTATGTAACACACAACAATCTAACAGCAATTAATATTAGGTGTTTGCAAATGTTTGCTTTTGAGGTGTGTTTGTGATATTTCTAATGCAGTGCTTTATTTTGCAAGAGATGTGAGGCATTTTGCATTTTGTGTGCAATTCTTGGATTTGTGTGTAAAGTTTTGAAAAAAGAGGCAAAGTTTTGAAAATGTGTGCAAGCAGTTGAAAACAAAAACTGTTATTCCTGTTAGATTGTTGTGTGTTACACAGAGCATTGTGTGTTGTATTTTGCAAAAAGTGTTTTATGAAATTGAAAGTCAAAGGCTGAGAATTAGTGTATGGTTTTGCAGATTTGGTGTGTGCTTCTGCTGCTTGAGTATCAGCTTTCAGAAACTGTGTGACAAGTAAAGATTGTAAGCAGTTGAAAAAAAAACTGTAATCAATACTCCTAAATTGTATTATACGTGCACTTGTAGTAGACAAAATGCATGTATGCTTGAGGCACATTTTAATGCAATACTATAAAGAAATTATATTTTTTTTGTTTGTTTTCTGTGTGCGTGTTTGTTGTTACCCGGCTGGAATGTACCTGATGGGACTGGTCTGGCCGCGTGGACGTTCACCGTCTTCTTCATCAGCACTGGGGTATTCTGGGAGCTCCCTGCATCTCCATCTGCCTCTGAGTTACAGTGAGTTTGAAGGTGAACAGGTTTTGGAGCCACGGGTGGTTTTTGGGCGATCGGTGGATCCACTTTCGGCTCTATAACAAACATACACATTCATACGTATACATTACCGGTCAAACGCCTGGAATGATTAGGAGATTTTAAGTCTTTTCTGCTCACCAAGGCGGCATTTGTTTGATAAAAAAATATAGTAAAACCAATAATATTGTGAAATATTTTTACAATTTAAAATAACTGTTGTCTATGACAATTTTTAGTAAAATGTAATTTATTTCTGTGATCAAAGCTGTATTTTCAGCATCATTACTCCAGTCTTCAGTGTCACATGATCCTTCAGAAATCATTCTTATAAGCTGACTAACATCTTTTATATGTATCTGTTGTATAAAATCAATGCCACATTTGCAATTGTGCTATTATTCGGAGTAACAGCATTGTATAATAATCCCCTCATCATATATTCAATCTGTAAATAAACAAAAAAATTAATTACAGGGATATTTTGCCCACATATTTTCTTTTATAATTTTGGTGACATTAGTTTCCCAGTTTATTGTGTCAAGTAGATGAATAGTTCACCCAAAAATGGAAATTTAGCTTTTTTATTATTTTAACTTCAAAACATTGCTTATTATGATGTTTTTATCAGCTGTTTGGACTCTCATTCTGACGGCACCCATTCACTGCAGAGCATCCATTGCTGAGACACTGATGCAATGCTACATTTCTCCAAATTTGATGAAGAAACAAACTCATCTATATCTTGGACGGCCAGAGGGTGAGTACACTGAGTACTGTCAGCAAATTTACATTTTAGGTGAACTATTCCTATAATTTGGCATTTCTGGGGTTGTAACATGTTTCAGTAACCAACAGATGATGGAAAAGTTAAAATCACTGTTTGTCCAGCTCACCTGCGGCCGGTGCTCGAGTCTGCATAGCCTTCTGCTGAGGACTGGGATCTCTGGGTCTGGAAATGGGCATAGGTGAGGGTAAGAACTGCTTAGGGAGACCTTTGAAGAACCAGGCTCCAGATCGCTTCCATACCTTTAAAGGAATAATAGGCAATGGACATTTACAGACAGTTAGACTCCAGATCACTTCTTTACGATAGGTGTTATTCACCCACCTCTCTCTGCTCGCTGCAGATCTTGCAGAGCCACACAGACCGCGGCCGAGCGTTCGCCTGCACTCCACACTTGGTGCACATGCTCTGAAGGGAATAACAGGACGTAGTTATGAAATCAGTTCATTAGAGACAGTTAAACAGTATTATAAATAGTGAGCAGAATAAACTACACAGCTGTGACACCAGTATTTCAAGTAAGATGAATAGAGCTTCTGCATTGCTGACTATTCAAGATGTGCTTTAAAGGCACGATATGTACGTTTTCACCACTACATCATTCAAATCATGGTCATGCGCCCCCGATCTACCTAAATGCATCTATGTTCGCGCGAATCATTCGTGATCCAGCTTCACCTCCAGAAGAAGTGAGTATAAGGGTTTTTTTATGAATCTTTTCAAATCGCCTTTCCTAATAACGTGCTATTAGCAAGTTTCACGATGAATACGGCTAAAGTTTACCATCTCTCAGAGAGCAGCTCAGAAGAGAGGGGCGAGGTCAGCAGAGCTCATTAGCATTTAAAGGAACATGCTGCAAAACTGCTTGCTGTAAACAGAGCTGTTTCTGACTGGGTAAAAATGGTGTTGTTATTTAAGCATGTTATAGACTTTTCATTAAGACCCTAAAGAATCATATCAAACTGGAAAATAGGCATCCGATGACCCCTTTAATGTTTCAGAATCAAATTCCATTAGCATCCCTTTTGTTGCGTTATGATTTTATTTAATGTACCAAATGTATAGCAATCCCATATGTATTCAAATGATCTAAAAATGAGGCTTCATTTAGATAATATCATTTTATTTGGATTAGTTTCTCACCTTTTTACAGTCCTCACAAACCACTGATCTGTCCCCTCCTGAACCCAGCTGCTCTCCACATAAAAGGCAGCGTGACACTCCGTCCCCACAAACAGCTTTTTTCATGTTGTCCAGACGATTCACCAGACGTCTATCATAAATAAAACAGAGAGTGCATATGGGTCATTATTTATTATTATTATTTAGTCATTTAGCAGATGCTTTTATCCAAAGCGACTTGAGGACATTAGAAGCAATCAAAACCAACAAAAGAGAACATGCAAGTGCTATTACGTAATCTCACATAAATGTTTTCTTTCAATCATGAATATATCAAATAGTTTCCCGGTTCATATCAGAACTGCCTCAACTTTTTAAGTCTAATCTTAAAACTTTTTTTTTTCTTTGGCATTCAGTATTTCTTGACTTGCTGCGTGAAGATTTTCTGTTTCGATTAACCATACCCATTTTACAGTTTGTGTTTATACTCTCTTTTTTTTTAATACTCTGTGCAGCACTTTGGTCATTTTCGGCTGTTAAAATGTGACCCTGGAACTAAAATTATTGATTTTTCTTTTATGCCAAAAATCATTAGGATATTAAGTAAAGATCATGTTCCATAAAGATATTTTGTAAATTTCCTACCGTAAATACATCAAAACTTAATTTTTGATTAGTAATATGCATTGCTAAGAACTTAATTTGAAAAACTTTAAAGGTGATTTTCTCAATATTTAGATTTTTTTGCTCCCTCAGATTCCAGATATTCAAATAGTTGCATCTCAGACAAATATTGTACGATCCTAACAAACCATACATCAATGGAAAGACTATTTATTCAGATGATGTAGAAATCTCAATTTCAAAAAAATTGACCCTTATGACTGGTTTTGTGGTCCAGACTCACAAATGTGCTATATAAATATACAATGTTTTGTATTGTATTGTACAAGCTGGCGATGACAATCAGTAAACATCTAAAATCTCTCTCCTACCCAATCCTCTCTTGCTCCATTGTCTCCATTTTTTCGGCCCGGGCGATGACGCTGTTGATGATCTCCTTCTCCTCATCAGTCAGCTCTGCACCGAGACACGGTCCAGACTGCACATGGACACCTTTCGTGCCCATCACCGCGTCTGTCATCGTGAAATCACTGGAACCTGTGACGCAAAAATCAATGAAAGTGAATAGACAATGAACTAATCAAAAGGTTAAAAAAAAAAAAAAATATATATATATATATATATATATATATATATATATATACAGAATATATAGGCCTATATATATATATATATATATATAATAGCAACCCAAAGAATGAAATATATATTAATAAGAGTGCAATATATATATATTATGTATTTGTGGCCAATGTGTATTAGAGAAAAACATTTATTTCATAATGATATTTCCCGCCATTTTAAATTCTTATTATCCAATGAAAGGTTAGATTATTGTAATTTTTTAAAATAAAAGATCTAGTAGATCTAGTTAGATCTAATATTTTAAATGTGTACACAATCTACTAAATAACAATTGTATTAACAATTGAGATTAATTGGACACAGCCATGTAATACAAATTGTACTGTGCGTTAATCATATAAAAAAAAATAATAATAATTTTAGTAGCATGATTAACATTTTAAAAAGAAGCAAGTGTAGGCCTATATGCTGGTTGCAAATAGCAATTTTATAACAAATTCTATAAAAAGACTTAAAATCAAATAAAAGTTTATGAAATGTGTGTATCACTGCCTAGCCTTAGACCTAGAGGCTTGAAACTGTGTGTGATGGAGCTACTCCAAACAACCAATAGCACTGCAATCAAGACTAATGCATTTGGGGTTGTAATTTAATTTGTGTAACATGATAGACCTACTCACCCCAAACAACTTTGCTTCATCAATATCAATTACTATAAATGAAATCATTAGTTTAGTGTTATATGGAGGCCCAAACCTGCAGAATATAATAAATAAATAATAAATAAATATACGTGGCTTGATAAAACAAATACATTAAATTTTTCATTAAATTTAGTCCGAATTTATTTTTGTATTATTTTTTCCCCTTTGTTTATTTTTAATTATTGCCCTGATGGTGGAAATGGGGATTTTCACTGCTCTAGCTCTTTTCTTAAAGCCACTTCACTAATTTGTGAAGCTCAATTATCTTTAGCTGCACATCAGAAATATATTATTTGTTTTTTCTCATTGTGATGGATGATTAAGGGAATTTGGGCTTTGTTTTCCCTCCTATTTATATTTCTGTGAAACAGGAAGCCATGGCTGGATAATTTCATGTTCATAATCACTCTCGAGTGCTCAAAATTATGAATATGAATGGGAATATACTTCAGAGATATCTTACTCTGATTTCTAGGGGTACCAATAATTGTGTCTGACATGTATTAGAGAAAAACATTTATTCCATAATGATATTTCCCCCCATTTTAAATTCTTATTCTCCAATGAAAGGTTAGAGTTTTGTGAATTTGTTTAATAAAAGATCAAAAGGATTAACAATGCAGATTAATTTTCACAGCCTTCTTTGATCATATTTACCAAGGGTGCCAATATTTTTGGCCGTGACTAGATATATTTATTGTCATTAACAAAAATGATTAAAAGTCATGTTGAACTCATCTTGATCGCGCCCAGCCAAACTCTTCATAGTGGGTGTGGAAACTTTTTTTTAAATGGCCATAGCTCTTGAACACAATGAGATTTTTTTTTTTTTTTTTTTTTTACAAAATTTGCTGAATCTATTCAAGGTCTCAATTTGTGGACACAAGACACATTTGACACTGTAACAGTTACAAATATATAAAAATTCACTGTATAATAAGTAATAAATAAATAAGGGTGAGGACAAATACAACAACAGCATAAAAAAGCAGCAAACAGTGAAACAATAAACAGTAACAATACTCATTAGCATAGGTTATTCATATCACTGTACAGTGGTGGATATTGAGTTTCTATCACTGTAATATTATCCACAGATTCTCCCGTTTGTAAGAAAGGCAGGAACTATTTGAGATGCTTATTGTTTTGAAAGCACATTTGGCTGGCAGAAACAGCACTTCTTAATGCATAAGGCTTATCTGGGCTTATCTAAGTTCTAAAAATGAATTGCAAGCAGCAAATTCAAACACTGCCTACATAAAGGCACACACACACACAAATCACAATACAAGCCAACTATTCACTCTAACTAAATTAACCTATCCAAAGATATGTGCATACAGTCATTGCTCATTTTTTATTTCATTTTATTTGCCATATTTTATTTTGTCCACATCACTGTCCTTGACTTTCACTGAGATTTTAATATCTATTCACTTTTGCACATAGTTCTGTCCCAGTTTCTGTACTGATTTTGCTGCACTAAATAAAGGTTTGTATAGTTATGTATGTAGGTGATGTAAAATTCCATGCAATCTCTCTAATTCTACACGCATATTAATCAGTGCATGTGCTTTTAACAATCCATGTGTCAACTCTAAACTGCTAAAAGCTGAAAAGTAGCCAGTACTTAAAATATTAAAATATTATTTTAACTCAAAAATGTTCTGTTGAGAAAAAAAAAGTTTAGGTTTATAAATTATGTTTAGTTTATGGATGCTGAAAAATGTCAAAAACTAAAGCTGCAATCCATAATCAACATAGAAATGGAGAAATTAATAGGGCTACTCAGATATGAGGAACACGTGGAAAATCATGTGTGGGCTTAATAAGGTCACTTCCTCCACAGCATAATATGTGGATTAATATGGCTAGAGATCTCATTTAAACTCTACAAAATAACAAATAAAAATAAAGATGTTTGCATGAGTTCTTATACAAATTCGAACTGTTGAAACACATTCACATTTATAGTATAGTATACATTACTGCAAATATATTCAAAGAAAACCTTTGCGGGGTATTACGTTTTTTTTTTTTTTTTTTTGCCTACTAAATGTATTACAATACATATCTGCCACCACAATGAAAGATATCTAAAGCTGAGTATAATATGTCAGATACTTCACTTAGCCTACATGTTGGCCTAATATCCATTTTGTTTTGTTATATGGACTAAGCACTAAGTCCCAAGTTGAGAGGTCCCAAAATCCATATAACAGATCAGGACGGAACCATTATATTACAAAGTACAGCAAAAATAAGACTGCAGTCTGTATGCAACCAATGAATCAATCAATAAATACAAATCTATAGCGAAACATACATTTTAATACCCTTTTCTCAATATCTTTCCACATCACTGCTCTACAGTGACACATTAGATAATTTCCTGATTATTTGTCCTGAAATGCTTAAACATAAAGGTGATTACATCTGTTATCAACAGCAGTCATGACGGATATCTCATTAAATCTGAGCAGTGCAAATACAATTTGTATAGTCATTTGACTGCAAGAATCCACGCCTTCATCAATTTCCTTCTGCATGGAAAATACATCAAATATCATTCTGCATTATAAACCTGAAGCGATACAGAGAAACCCCTTCCAAAACTCCACCGCAAACAAGCAGAATGACTAAATATGAGTGGAACTAGGTCATATCTGCAGAAATCTCCACAGAAAACACTTACTTGGATACCCCTGAAAGCAAGTGCCTGGCCATACACTCCCACTGAAAAAAAACCGGTGTAGTCTAGAATTAATAACTCTAATATGCACAAAGCAATCCTGATCGCTGCGCAATAAGAGCAGAAGCGCTCGCGATCTCGTCTTTAGAGGAACGCACCTTGCCTCTCTCTCATCAGTGTAAAGCAGAAGCAAAACCCGCATTGAGATGACACACCTTACGCTTATCTTCTAGAAGACAACTGCATGTTGGTTCTTACAGTCCTACAGCAAACACGAATGCGACCATCGGTAGATATTCCTCACCTAAAGCTCACATAGATTCATATTTTTACAGCAACCATTGTTCAGCCATCATGTCGATATCATTTCATATAGCCTGTGCATGGATGACTGTGGGCAGAATGCATTTGTATCTGACTTAATATGGCTCTACAATCACAAATCAAAAGACACCATCCCTTTTTTTTCATGCAGCGTTTTCAGTATTAAATAAATGGCAAAACTCATCAGGTTCGAGACCCAAATGCGTGCGTTCTCCACAGTATTCAACACCTTTATCGATTAGAAAATGATGCTTTTGCATGCATTGTGTTAATAAACATGTTTGAAATAGACCTAAGTGAGGAAAATGTTATTTCTAGTATTCTTACCTGATAACAACCGCCCACTTATGAAGGAAGGCGACTGCAAACAATGCGGACTCTGGGAGTGAGGTCAGTAGCGACTGCGCATATGAGGAGAGCGCTCTTTCCCTGATCTTCCTTCTCTGAGCTTTGCTCGTAGCCCTCTTTACTTATTCCACGCCCGTGTTACCTTGCTGTGGAAACCCCAGTACACTGGCAGTGGTGAGATGCGTTCAGAAGCGAAAGATTGAACACTTTACAATACGGGTGCACTAATATGCATTAATTCATGCTTAACTAACGCACAGATAATCACGAGTTAATGTGTAATATAACCTAAACCGTTTATTAATTATTAAAACATCAGCAGCTTTATCAGTCTTTATGATTCACAGATTAAGTAATCAAAAAAATGTTATTAGTTCATAATGTATTAGTTCTCTAATAACATATTATATTAACTAATGATGTAAATTCATGAGTTAATTACCACAATGGTCAAAGCTATGTAGGCCTACTTCAACTTCCAGTTGTCTGCTTTAATTAATCAGTAGCTAATGATTTGCAAAGGTATCATGTTATGACTTTATTGTTGAGGCACAGGACTAACTAATTGTTAAGTAATATGTCATAGTGATTATGGATTTTGAATTACCTTGTTTACTCCTAATGGTACATATTATAGGCTATACTTCAAAAGTATGTATCAGTACCTAAAGTGTATTAGCATTTTTGATTAGGTACCACCCCAGTGTTTTGTAAATTTTTTCTCAGTGTATCATGAGTTACGAGCTAGATTTGTAAAACTTCAGTAGATCTTTAATACACTTACAGATTTACATAGCAGTATGCAGGAATTAAAAATAATAATAATGCTAAAAATAAAAATCACTATTCTAATATATGTCAGCAAATCATAAAAACATCAGTTATGGGTACCTTCTGAAAAATTCTATAAACCACACTTTAGTTTGGAGCAAAACAAAACAAAAAACATATATGCACAAGTGTTTTTGTGTGTGAGAGAGAGACTAGAGGTTAAAATGTGCATTTGCAAGTATTTTTTGTGTATATCATATATGAGCATGTCACGTGTGAATGTGTTTGTGTATTTATTAAATAACTTTATTCAAGTGTTAAATATATAAAATACAGTCTTTTCCAAAATACCTTTTAAATGTTTTTGAGTCTCTTTAATCTGTTGGAACTTCCATTTAATAGGATTACAGATAAAATGCTAATTGTCCAGGAGCTTCGGTGCACAATCATGTCACCGGTCTTGGCTTAATCAAAACATTTACTTCACACTGTGTCAGTTTTACCCAGGTAATGAATATTTACATTATTTCATGATAGAAAGCTAGAGTTTGTTTTCATAGTACCAAAAAGCATCAAATGCATTATATGTAAAAAAGCATCAGTTTTCAGACATAGGACAGACAAGAAATAAATACATTAAAATAGACAAGAGTGGAAAATCCTGGCAAATCTGCTGAGAATGAGTCACTCCTTGCACAGAGACGGGGAGGCTCTTCAGGCGGATCGTTTGAGAAGCTTGAAGGCCAGTGGGAAAAAGCTGTTCTTGAGTCTTTTTGTTTTTACATGGATGCTTCTGATGACATGAGCTGTTGTTATGCTTTCTGCACTGAAGAACAGTAACACCATTCAAGAGAGTTGCGTTCAGTTCATTACTGTTTTACCCCAGTAGAACATTGCATGCATGATCCAGCTGAGATCTCTTTGATATCTCTAATGTTTCTCCTTGACAGAAATTAGGTTACATAAACATAAAATGGAGTCTCCTGCTCCTCACATTTTTCTCACGAACACATTCGTCTCCTAAAATTTCAGGAAAGATCTCAACAACATCACAATGTACTCAAATTATTCTCCTTCATTACAGACTCTAATGTTCTCACACTTGTCTACTCTGTTTTACAGGAGATCTCAACTTTACGAAGTTCCAAGATAAAGGTCTTGATATATTCCTACCATGTAATGTTGATTATTAATCACATTATTCAAGGACTGAGCCATAAGCCTTTGGAGCAGTATAAATGAAGTGACATACTGCCAAGTATGGTGACCCATACTCGGAATTCGTGCTCTGCATTTAACCCATCCAACGTGCACACACACAGCAGTGAACACACACACACACACACACCGTGAACACACACCCGGAGCAGTGGGCAGCCATTTATGCTGCTGCACCCGGGGAGCAGTTGGGGGTTCGGTGCCTTGCTCAAGGGCACCTCAGTCGTGGTATTGAGGGTGGAGAGAGCACTTCACTCCCCCCACCTACAATCCCTGCCGGCCCGAGACTCGAACCCGCAACCTTTGGATTATGAGTCCGACTCTCTAACCATTAGGCCACGACTTCCATGACGATATGGAGGAGTTCCTGAGCGTGATACATCTGGTGAGATGGAGTGATTCCATGATTAATGCGTGCTTCCGGATGGGACTAAAAGATGATAATTTGTTCCGATTCCTGACGATTGCGGCCGACCCGTAGCGGATTTCATAAATTATGTTGTAGATTTGAATGGTTCCAAGCTCCTTGTCGATGTGGAGGATCCTCATCCTCCTCCCATCCGGAAGCATGTGGACGCTCCAGCTCACCACAAGCCAGCTCCCTCCACATACGTTCCAATGAGCCCGCTCCCTTCTTGGCTCCTATCCTCTCCCCAGAGTCCGCTCAAGAATGCTCTCAAGAGTCCGCTCCAAAGGCTCTCCTTCGTCTCCTGAGTCTCCTTCGCATCCGCTGGTCCCATTCAGCCTTCCTTCGTCTCCTGAGCCCCCTGTGTTAATCAGCTCCGTCTCCAGAGCGCCCTCCAGTGCCGGCTCCGGCTCCAGAGCGCCCTCCAGAACCCATCCTGGCCGGTAGGCCCCTAATTACCCCCAAGGAATTTTTTTTGGGGGGGCTATAGGGGTCCAGCTGTAGGGGCCGGCTTGAGAGTCGAAGGCCAAGGCCATGGAGGCTGTCCCGCCATGGCTCCCGAGACTGCTTGTTCTGCCATTACATGTATTGTTCTGATGTAATTGCATTAAATACTGTATTGAACAGGCTAAAACAATTGTATAAATAGTGAATTTAACATCAAAATTTAACATCTAATCTTAAAATGTATTTTTTTATGTATCCTTCTCCCTTTGACCAGTTTAAGAATAAATTATGCTATTTTATAATATATATATTTTTTAAATCCAGTTTCATTGTATTGTTGAGATTGATATGGGATTTATAAAGTAATCAATAAGTGATGCGATACTTTTAAGGGAGTAGTACAGTAATCTAATTACACTGTTGAAAATTAATAGCTGGCCATTAATTACTTTTAGAGTAACTTACCCCACACAGCTAACAGCCACGTTATTTAGAAATCTGCTGTAATGAAGAAGTGAAACAATGCGTTAATATAATTATCATGGGGAATTTGATGAACTTGTATCGGGTCATACTGCAAACCCTCTGTAAACGAAGTCTGGTTGATTTCGAGTCATGTGACTCCTGACATTTCAGGTCCACATCAGTTACAAGTTTTAACATGTAGCCAACACAAATTTCACTCCGACATCTGTGAACAGACTGTAAAGAACCGGTAAAGATACTCGTTCATTTTCATTTGACAGATCATCCACGGAGCAAATTCCTTCTTCATGCATGGACTGAAACAATCTGATGGGGTTTATTCGCGTTGTGCATCAGCCTCAATTAAACCGGATGAAAACTCAGCTTAGTGTAGAGTTTGGAATAGAGCGGGACTCTTTTTAGCCTCCAAATAGACCTACGCGTCAGCACGCGTCTCTGCAGCAATGCCACTGCATCTCCAAGACACACGAATCGGATTTCTTGCTGTTCATCTTTTAGTAGTGGCATGCTGTTGCAATGCGGTAACAATTCAGAAACCTGCACCATTTTGTCTCCTCGTTAAATCAGAACGCGGGAGCTCTCAGGTTAGTTTTCTCATCCACTCACCGGACACTTCAGCATCTCCTCTCTTTTACTGGAGCAAGTGGACATCAGAGAAACGTCTTGAAGGTTGTTTCGTGAGTAGCGACGGGTCTTTGGTTGAGCGTTATTGGTCACTCTGCCGTCAAGAGCGCGCTCGGGACAATGAGAAACCAATGCACTTCAACTTAAGCGCGCTACTGGAAGATGCCAGTCTGTGTGAAATGGGCATGCATATCAATTTCACTTTGCACAAAGACCGCAGAAATCAAGGCCAGCAGATGGATTCAAGAGCAAAAAGTCGCCATAAACGCGCTTGGGTTTTCCCAGGAACGCTTTGGTGTGGACGCGGCACCAGCGCCAATGACTATGAGCAGTTGGGTAGGTGTGCATCCATCGGTAAGCTGCCATTGGTCAGTTCATTTGGTGTAGGCTGTTCTTTTTCAAATATTAGTATGTAGGCTATAAACACATT
This sequence comes from Barbus barbus, assembly GCF_936440315.1. NCBI lineage: Eukaryota > Metazoa > Chordata > Actinopteri > Cypriniformes > Cyprinidae > Barbus > Barbus barbus. The sequence goes on from NC_136729.1 coordinate 45,527,419, forward strand.
TAGTGAAATATTTTTAATGTGCATACCGGGACTAAACTGTAAAAAGTGATAGGTTGACTTAACTTAAAAAAATTGAGGAAACCCTATTGCCTTAAAATTATCAAGTAAATAATAATTTTTAAAAAATTAAGTAAATTGTCAAGTTCACTTAACTTATTTTTTAAAATGATTATTTACTTAATAATTTTAAGGCAACAGGTTTCCTAAATTTTTTTAAAGTTAAGTCAACTTATCATCATTTATCAATTTATCAACTTATCATCATTTATTTATTATCATTTATTAATTTAATAATTTAATAAAATTAACTCAATAAAATAAATATAATTTAATTTATAAAAATTATATATATATATATATATATATATATATATATATATATATATATATATATATATATGATTTTTATTTTCTAATAATATTAATATTATACTAATAATATTATCGGTAAAAACTTTGTGTGTATATATATATATATATATATATATATATATATGTGTGTGTTACCGATATGAAAGTTATCGGCGAGAAAATTAAAATCAAGGAAAACGATAAGACAGAAATTAAATTACAAGCTTCATTAATAGCAATATCCCTCTTTAATGCCGTTATTCGCTACGATTTTCCCAAGAGCAATAAATCAAAATGCAATTTTTGTGCCAAAGTGGGCGTGCATGGGTGGGTGCGGTCGACTGTAAATCTGTGAATGTATGGCGTTCAGGAAAAGATGTGGGAGGTCCAGCAACATAACCTGAAAATTACAGTAAGTAAATCAATGTGATTACAGAGTGTGTCATTAAAGTAGTTACATGATAATCAAGAACAGTAGTTTCTGTGCAAAATATCGCTGCGCGCTTTGCACTTGCAATTTCATGAACAGTTTGTTTATTCCGATGTAACAAGTTGACTGTATTATATTACAGAATTGTACCTACTGAAAAAAACAAACAAAAAAAGCAATAGACACCATCACAAACGTTGTAATGGTTTTGCTGGTTATAATGGAACTTGTATTGTTTTTAATGGAAACCGTAATGGACCCTGTGGTAATTGGTGGCTTGTTAAAACCTTTAAATCGTAATGGGATATGTCCCAAAACACACGACATGAAACCATTTTTTATGGTTTTAATGGTTAAAAGTGTATGGTTTGTAATGGTATTTGTAGTGGAAACCATTTGAATATTCTGTGATGGTTCTATAGTTTAGTTTTTTTCCAGCAGGGTAATTAATCAATATTTGTTATTATTGCATTTAATTATTTGCATGTTGTTCTCTCACGCAGGTATGTTTGTGCATGCAGACAGATGCTGTCGAGAACACGATCACTGTGAGCACATCATTCGCTCGTTCTCGGTGAACTTCGGTGTGTTCAACCCCACTCTGTTCACGCTCTCGCGCTGTGACTGTGACCACAGGTGAGCACTGTCTCACATTCCACAGATGAGAGGCGTTTCCAGTCCTCAGGGGAGACTCTTTAGAGTCATAACTCATACTTTTGTCATAACTCATCTTTTCTGTTTATTCATCCCATGTATTTTATCTGTAAAACATTATAGCCTACTGCGTGCAAGATAAATAATTGATCTTTTCCCACATTTCAATAGGAAAGCATGACATTTATGTAAAGGCCTTTCTTGTGATGTTGAACACTCTATAAAGACAAATGTAAAGAAAAAAAGGTTTAATTAAATCAACAAATTAGTTGCAACCATGCATGTGTTTTAGTTGTTGTAATAGATTTGAAGAATGCATGCATGCAACAACATTGTGTTCAATGGAAAGTTTAGCTGACATTGAGACACAAAAGGCACAGATTTTGACACTATAATGCAAATCACGTTTATTTCTGTCTTGTCTCTTCCTATCTCGTCTCTGTTAGATTTAAACAATGCCTTCTCAATGGAAATGACACCATCTCCAACATGGTGGGCTACAGTTTTTTCAACGTCCTGAAGCTCCGCTGCTTTGAGCTGATCCAAAGGAGGCAATGCACGCAGTACAACTGGTTTGGATTGTGAGTGCAAGAAATTAAATCATGCATTATGCTTCGTGTAGTTTTTTCCACTTGCATCATAATTGTATTTAACTACATAATTTGTAATCATGTAAGGTCTACATTGACATCATTTTTTCCATAAAATCATTATTATAAGGTTTTAATATGCTCATAGTCATAGACCAGGTGTTTTCAACATTTACAGAATCATTGATCCCTCACTCTTTCTGGATTAACTGTGTATCCTGTAACAATTTTACTAGATGCATTGTCCTAGAGATTTGCTTATATTTGTTTGGACATTCTTTGATACTCGTGGTGTTGAATTTTATTGCTGCTGGTAGGATGGGTTTCTCTATAATAACATAGTGCCGGGGTGGGAGAAAGTTACCTACTGTATACAGGTCATAAGCAAAGAAATCCTTCAGTCAAGTCTCAAGTTGCAGTGCACAAAATAAAACAAGACAAGTCAAGTCGAGGCTATGGCTCACCTCAAGCAAGTCGTGTTGAGTCCTGCGGAGAAAGTCACTGTCAAATTACCACGTTTCCCAAGCAAAGCAAAACAATTGCTTTATTAAAAATTAAGCCTTTGCAACTGTTACGCCCTAGGGCGTTTATGATTTCTTTATTATAATTTTTATTGACTAAAACTTCTTGTGTCTGCTCATGTTAATAGCCTGTTTTGTTTAGGAATGTATTCTCATTTGTGAGGACCGCCTAATAGATAAATCCTTGTGAGGGTAACTAAAAGGTACTGTGATTATTCCTATCTGCTGGCTGTGTGTTGCTAACCAGCTTATCTGGCCTGTGTGGGTAGCTAAAAGGGGCGGTGGGCTAGGTGTGTGTTAAGGAGCCCATCTAACTAGAGCGATTAACTAGAAGCTTTCCTTTTTGTTGTTGAAACCTGAAGACTTGCATATAGTTAAGTAACCATCTTGAACGGAGTGAGTGCCTTGTTATTTTTGAACATCTTTTCCCTGGTTTTTGATAAGAGAGGGAGATGAGGGACGTTTATGTTGTTGGTTTTCATCTTTGTGTTGTGTGTAGGTTAGTCAGCTCCTCTAATCCTTCGTTAGCTGTTTTGTTTGGTATTTTAGGCTATACACTCACTCTAACTGAATCCCTGTTTTCTGTTACAACTTATGTTCTATTCTTAATAAATGGCAGTTACTTCTCTTTTAAAGAATTGTTTTCACTCCAGGGCTGAGGATTGAAGTGTGTTGTTTTTTTACTGCCTTTTAAAATATTAAACTAGTTAATTTATTTATCCATGTAACGCCTCCACAATTCCTCCAGACCAGAAAGGAGGACGTTACAGCAACATTTTATTAGACATGGAGAAAATGAAGAATCTGGACACCACTCAATTTTGAGAAATATTGATAAATTCTGGTAGTTTTGTGGGATGAGAAGTTGAAACGTTACAGTAAATTAGCATTTAGATATCGTGTGAACAGAGCGAATCGAGAGGAGCCAGATGAGGTGGCTCGGGCATCTGGTTAGGATGCCTCCTGGACGCCTCCCTGGGGAGGTGTTCCGGGCATGTCCCACCGGGAAGAGACCTCGGGGAAGACCCAGGACACGTTGGAGAGACTATGTCTCTCGGCTGGCCTGGGAACGCCTCGGGATCCCCCTGGAAGAGCTGGATGAAGTGGCCGGAGAGAGGGAAGTCTGGGTTTCCCTGCTTAGGCTGTTGCCCCCGCGACCCGATTCCGGATAAGCGGGAGATAATGGATGGATGGATGGGTGAACAGAGCGTGTGCAGGTTTTGGGATCACTGATATTTGCATTTGGGCCCATCATAAAGTGTTGATGGAGATTTACCCTCGACGTGTCCGAATTGCATACTGAGTATAGCATTTGAATTTGAACTTACTTTGCGACTGTTAAAAAAAGGATGCTGTATATGCAATTAATATAAGTTGTATGAATGAAATTTTGATGTACTGTGTACTCCAACATGTTGTTACATCGCGTGATTTACCAGCCTCAGATGTGTCTCTTAACTGCGATTCATAAATCCTCTCCTATGGCCTCATGGGATAGTAAAGTGTCCATCGAATGCGCACTTCAGGATCTGGGTGCTAACAGTAGGTTATCCAGGCCTCGGAAACTATAAATTCAGGGGTGTTCAATTAAAGCTACAAGAAGACCAGTTTCAGAAGTCAGAAAGCGCTTTATTACCAAGTACACACACAAGGAATTTGACTTGTCCACAGGAGTTTCCATTGCAGAAGAAAGGACAGACATACATGATAGTGCAGACATACGCAGTAGAGATGGAATAAAACACTAATATAATAAAAACAGAAAATTAAATAATGCACTATATACAAAAGCAGAAATACAGAGGGGGAAAAAACATGTAGTTTAATTGAATGTACAGATGTTATTTGCAAGTGTGTAGTTTACAAATGTACCATTTTCGGATTCTGTGTATAAATGTGTCCGTTATGATGGACAATGTCCGGTCTATCCCCACCAGAAATCATCTCTAAATAATGTTCCTATTTAGAACAGTGTTTATTAAATGCTCTTAAATAACGATTTGAAATGTAGAGGAAAAACATCTTTTACACGAGTGACATGTTTTTAAAATCTTGTGCATCAAAAATGCGTCTTGAAACAATTTTATAGTAATTTATCAAGATTAATGTGTGAAAGTGGCTGTTCATTAAGCACTGCTTGAAACCCCTGGTCTTGTTACTCCACCCATATTCTATTCTGATTTTTTTTGTCTATAGATCCAGGTACATTTGTGCTGTAACTGAGTTCTTCAATCTCTCTCTGTAGATGCACGATGGTTGAGATTGCACCTGTGGCAGTATTGAAAGATTCAACACCATACAATTCCACCAGTTTGACTAATGAGAACAGCGGCACCATTGACCTCTCATGCAATGAAGTGCCAATCAAACTGTCACACGGCACCAAACAAAGAACCTCCAAGTCAAAACGAATTAAACTGACAAAGGGCGGAAAAACCTGCGCTCCTGTGGACTATGCAAAAGGGGAAACATTTCAGCCAAGTCCAAAGTTGGTGAGCCAAATTGAAAAAAGGAAGAAACTAAAAACAAATAGACATCAAAAAGGAAGAAAGGAGTCACTGGTTTCTCAAAGGAAGGCATCCAAAGATAAGAAAAGGATTACTCAGAAGTTCAAAATGGAAACTATTCTTCAAAGCACCCACAGGACTCCAAAAGCAAGTGTCACTCACTCCCCTTCAACCTCATCTAAAACCAAATTACTCTCAGTGCAAAAGACGATGGCCACTCGGTCCAAACAAATGTCAGGAGCGAGGACACTTCAAAATAAGAGAAAAAGAGGTAAAAAGAAGGAAAAACGAATTAAATCCCCAAAACAATGATGAGTGAAAAGACAATTCTTCAAAGCATTTTTAAATATGCATATTCACAATTATCAAACGAGATCCTTGCTCTTTTGTACGTACAGACTGTAGTGAATTTGCAATGTTGTTTAAACGGGTGCCAATTATTGCAATTATAAAAAAGATACTAAGCAATGATACTTCACTTGTTTTTAAATGTATAGTAACCAACAACCCCAGTATACGCACATACACGCATTTGCATGTTCTGATGCTGTGATTAATAAAAAGCAAATGACTCGATGAATTGTAATTGCTTCTGGACTTAGTTTACCAATTAAAAATAATGTTAAAGTGAATGTACGTTTTAATGTATCTGCACAATTTAAACATTCCTAAAATAAGAAAAAGTCCAGACTGTGGTGGGCGACACTGGTAAACTTGTAAGGGCTGCATTTGAACCACAGCCCAGATTTGGGTCTCACTAACAGTATTTTAAAATGAGGTGTTTAAGAATATATTAGCTCAGTAATATTACCAGTATACCAATCATCTAACAGTTGCTACAACAAAAGGCTTTTAGGTAAACTGTGAAATTACAGAATACTATACATGATTATGTGATTGTAGTTCAGTGAAGACGACAACTTGGCATGGCATATATTGTCAGGTAACACTGACTGTCACACCAGCTAAACAAAGCATTCTGAAAGCAACAATGCAAGCATTCTCTTAAAATTTAAGATATTGAACCATGACGCAAGCAATAAATTACACACAGCAATTTACAGCTGAGAACACAGCACTCATAATATGTAGCTGATAGCATCGTCAGATTAATTTAGTTTGCAGTTCAACTGCAAAGATTAAAAGACTTAAAGCAATAGTTCATGCAAAAATGAAAATTTGCTGAAAATGTTCTCACTCTCAGGCCATCCAAGATTAGGATGAATTAGTTTCTTCATCAGATTTGGAGAAATGTAGCATTGCATCAGTGTCTCAGCAATGGATGCTCTGCAGTGAATGGGTGCCGTCAGAATGAGAGTCCAAACAACTGATAAAAACATCACAATAATCCACACCACTCCAGTCCATCAATGAACGCTGCATGTTTGTAAGAAACAAATCCATCAAGATATTTTTAACTTCAAAGCCTTGTTTCTGGCTAAAATAGGAGACTGTAATCCATAATAATTCTTCCTCCAGTGAAAAAGTCCATCAAAATATATATATTTCTTTAGATCTGTTTCAGACTGTTTTTGCTTGTAAACGGTGCTTGATCTGTGCAGATTTCTCTCCAGATTCAGACCAGACCACTTTATCACTGGAGGAAGTGTTATTATGGATTACGGTCTCCTATTTTAGCCAGAAGCAAAGCTTTGAAGTTAAAAACATCTTAATGATGCATTTGTTTCTTACAAACACACATCTTTTCACTTCTCAAGATGTTAACTGATGGACTGGAGTGGTGTGGATTACTTTCATTCTGACGGCACCCATTCACTGCAACAAATACACTCCAGCACTTTTTATTTTTGCAATTGTTTGGAGTGGTAATAATGAGGAAAATGTTATATAAATAAATACAAATGTGGCAATATATTCAAAATATACTCGTGTTGGGTTTAAACTGTGCGTGTGTTTATGAACAGATATGGAAGGTCCTTGTAGTGAAGGGACACAAAACCTAATTATGCTATTGTCTGAGAATCATGTCTATTCTTTCCACAAGTCTAAACAGAATTTGCAGTTTGTGGATTCCTACAGCAGATGCCATCAACATACATGCTGTAAATCTAGAGTAAAAAATGATTTAATTATAATTAGTCCTGAAAAGAAGAGAGAGAAACAAGCATTTAAGTCCAAGAAATTGCATGCTTATTTTCTCTAGCAGTGTTTTAGTGTGTTGGTTACAGACCCAGAGGCACATAATCCTAATTTAAAATAGCTGTATCCTCGTAAAATGTCAATATCATTATAGTTTTGTTATGAGACTTGGGTAAAAAAAAAAAATGAGTGTAATAAAAGAGTCAAGTACATAATGAATGTGATCTTATCTGAAAGGTTGAAATGTGTTCTTAAGAAAAGGGCATTTATCATTAACGGCGAGTCAGGGAAAGTCACATTTTTATTATGTAGCTTGCCAAGTATTAATTAATTACCATTTCTGCAATGCTTTAATAAATCTATGAAGTACATGCAGCCGCCGGAGCCATTTTAACTTGACATGAATATCTAATGCATTTGTCAAAAAAATATATACATATGAATTAATTAATTTGCTCACACTTTGCCCTCAGAATATAAAATATATATTCTCACCCACAAATAAGAGTACAATCAGCCAAGCAATATAGTTCCTAGGCCTAATTGTAGAAACCTAGACTATTAATATACTGTAGAATTCAACTGATGTCTATTACAGACCACTGTTACAAATGTTGATATGAAGCATAAATAAATCAAACTTGTATTAACATTACACAGGGACAGACATTTCTGAAACATCTAAGATGCTCATATTGCTGTCACTTCTCCAAAAACCAGTCGAGGTAACATTTAACAGCCTTGCAGCAATTCCTTCTGCTAAAATATTTGATACTTTTGATATGCTGTCTGAGAGAAATTTGGCATAAACTCGACTACTATAAGCATAATCATCGCCTAAAGTGTCAGGAAATAAGTGTTGCTTCAGTTTACTGCGGTATGCTTGGTATTACTCACACAGCAGGATAAACACTTTCTTCATTTGAAGTTCTCGCCAGATGGATTTTCTGAAAGGCAGCAGATGATAACACCGCAGTATTACATTCAGTGATCAGCTTCATTCCTTTACTGCTGTAGAATGAGCTTACGAAATGTATTACAGCCTCAAAATCATCAACTGCGTTCAAACCAATTAAACCTAATTTGATTTAGCAAACCCATTCCATTCATGTCAAAAAGTCCAAGAAAAATCTGTCTAGTCAACCGTGGTTCTTCTTGCTGAGACTTAGAATAAGGTTTAGTCCAGTGGCTCTCCAATGGTTTGCTTCAGGGCCCAGATTTTGCATCAAATAGTGGCAAATAACCAAATAGTGAAAATTTAGTTTCAATTTTGGTTGGACAATGCCTTCAAGATGGTATTAAATGATTGTGTGTTTAATGTGTCTATCAAAATACTTTTCATTTTAGGTCTCAACAATAACTTTCTTTCAGTCATAACATGTCAGGAAAAAGATTTCCATTAGCACAGTATAGTAGTAAACTATCAGACATTATTTAGAGCACCAATACAAATGCATACATGATTTCTGAATAAGACTAACAATATAACCTGTTGTTCACACGCCTGATGCAACTCCAGTTGTTGGTACTCAAATCTCTGCTCTACTTCAGTGATAAAATATAATATTTCATATTTAAATATTACTTAATCTACTGTAAAAAAAAAATCAAAAGTTGAGAAAACTTGTTGCATTCAGTTTATACAATAAAAAGTTGAGAAACCTCAAAAATATGCTGAAGCTAGTTTTCTCAAGTTTAGATTTTTTACAGTGTGATTTTTCTTTTTTTTCTTCAGCTGTATGGTGCAAAAAAGAACAAAAGCTGTGCACCATCCGGTGCCTTTTCAAAAGGAACACCTTTGTACATAAAGAGCCATATTGGTACCTTAAAGGTGCATAAAGTATACTTAAAATAAATAAAAATGGGCCTTTTGAAAAGGTACTGCCCCAGTGACAGCTTTTTCTGAAAGTATGAGATTAATATTTTATATGTTTCTCCTATCATCCATGGTTTCTAAGCTGCGTTGCCATGTTGCCATACAAAAACAGAGAACAGTTTCAGAGAACTGTGTAATTTTTAAGTAAAATATTAGAGTAAAAATATGTTGAATATTATAAATTCAACATATTCAACAATTCATAGTCATAATAAGAAATCCTTTTTTGCATTTCTTGAGAGGCAGAATAAGCCTCTCAAGCTCTTCAGAGTTTCGAATCGGAGTCAACCCAGAAAGATGCTTTGTTTGCAGTCACATGTTGCAGTTACAGCATCTACCAGCAGAGGCTAATGAGGCCATGCTAACCAGCAACCCCTTGGCCCCTTGCAACTGCCTACTGTACATCCCAGGTCATATCCCACTGCCCTGCATCTCACTAGATGATGGCATGCCCAAAAAAGCCCAAAGTATGCAATTGGCTTCATGCACACTAATCTTTTATTTTTTATTTAGTTGACAGGGACATTGTGCATTAATAAAACGTTCTTGTAAATGTACCAGAATTAGCCAAAGGCTATTTTTCATCCGTAGTCCCTGGACTAATCATGCCTATAGCGGACACATAAAAACCAAGATATACAGTACTTTGGGCTGCACGTGCACTTTACACATACCCTGGCATACGCATAAAACCAAGTAAAATTTGGTCTTCACACGTATTGTATGCGTAAAAATTGAAGCATCATTTATACATTGGGCTTCAAGTTCGCATGACCTATATTGTACTTGCAACAAAAAAAGTACAGTATACTCTAGGGTTCAAGTGCAATTTACACATGCCTAGTATGCATTAAAAGTTTCAAGTGCACTGCATAACCCAACGTACACATAAAGATGAAGTATACAGTACTTTAGGCTTCATGCACACTAGCATATGCATGAATACAGATTTTGGGATTTGCATGCAATTTATGTATGCCCTAGGCTAGCATATGCATAAAAAAGCTGTGAGCTTTAGACTTCATGTGCACTGTTTGCATACCTCAGCATACACATGAAAACCAAAGTATACTTTAGGCTTCACATGCTCTGTACACATGCCCTAGCATATGCATAAAACTGAAGTATGCAGCTTTACGAGCACTGTATGCATACCCTATACATCTAAAACATAAGTATACAGCACTTTGGGCATCACACACACTATGCCCTAGTTTACACGTACAAACTGAATTAAACTTTGGGCTTCAAGTGCACTGTACACATACCCTAGTCTAGTGTATGCTTAAAAACCGAGGTATGCTTTGGGCTTCATGTGCACTGTACACATGACATGGCGTAGAGTACGCATAAAAGAACAACGTATACTCCGGGCTTCAAGTGCACTGTAGGCCTACATATGCCTTAGCCATAAAACACAAGTATACTTTGGGCTTTATGTGCACTGTACGCATACCCTAGTGTACGCGCAAAGTATACAGTAATTTGGGCTTCATGCACACTGTACGCATGCCCTATTGCATGTAAAAACATACGTGCTGGTAAGCATACCCAAGTATAAACATAAATACGCAGTACTTCGCGCTTTACGAGGACAGTATGCATAGCCTAGCCTTTGTGCATCACACGCACTGAATGTATGCCTAGCTTATGCATACAAACTGAATTGCACTGTAAGCCTAAACTTGCCCTAGCATAGCCATAAAACCTAAGTATACTTTGGTCTTTATGTGCATTGTACACAAACCAAAGTATACAGAAATTTGGACTTCATGTACACTGTACGCATGCTAGAATCACAGTATTGCATATAAAAAAATGTGTACTGTATGGTAAGCATACCCTAGTATGCACATAAAAATGAAGTATGCAGTACTTTGGGCATCATGCGCACTGTATGCATACACTAGTAGTGTATGACTAAAAAATGAAGTATACAGTACTTCTCTTTATGCTTTGGATCTCACCTGTTGGGCTTTAAATTTAATTGTAAATCAATTTTAAACCCTTGAACGCACTTCGTGTTTATCTTACTGAATTGTCTTAGCATGGCGTCTGACTGACAGCTGGGTTTATGCCGTGAACTCGGTTGCATTCGGCGCAGAGCGCGCGAGCATCAATTCGAGAACTGCGCAATTGTGTCAAGTTTGGAAAGAGGGCGAATAATCTGTCCCTGTGTCACGCCCACCGATTTCCGAAAACACGGATCGATCCGCAGCGAGGCCTCGCATCGCGTCGCGTCGCGTCGCAGGGCGTCGTACATGATCTGCGCGAGCGCTCAGTGATGATGCGGTTATCTGTCGCCGGCTCGCGCTGAATCTGATCCCGTCGCGCGTTGAATTTGATGTTTGACCACTTTGCCCTTTTTCCTCGGAGGAGAGAAAGAGATGGGATCAGGTGCTGTGGATTCTTCCCAGTGGCTGTCAGTGAAGGAAGAGACTATTTTCCTTCACGATGGACTAATTCGGGTCACGGACCTGGCAGAGCTGCCCAGTGAAATCGGAGTGTCTGAACAAGCGGAATCCGAGCAGGAGGTGTGCGTTTATTATATCCTTTTCATATAGACTGCGATTAGCGATAGCATTAGACCTGAACTTCATTAGCTTAACACCAAACTTAACTCGGGACTCGGCCAAAACAGGCTGGTCAGATAGCAACATGCTAATAATAAAAGGCTGTTGTTGTGTTTATTCGAGTTAATGTGGCGTTAAATCACATATCGTGTTTATGTTAGTTGATGTAAACATACTCTAAGCCCGTTATGAGCAGAATCAGAATAGTATTGCCACAAAAGCAGGATTTAACGGCAGATCGATATGCCTTGACGTTAACGAAGCTTATAAAGTCATGCTTAAGGTTGTTATTGTGAATGTATATGTCATATTTGTGTGTGTCTGTGGTGTTTGACGCGTTAGCATAGCACAGACAGGCTAGTTAGTGTTATTAGAGGAGCTGAATCTCTCGCCAGATATTGACCTGATTCATCTTACAATATAAACGCATACGTTTAAGACAATATATGCAGTTTTGATGTAGAACGTCAAAATACGACAACTTATTGTTATAATAGTGACATTTACCTCGACAGGGCTTTCCCTACTATTACAGAAACCTAAACGCTTTAATACAAATGTTGTCCAAAGTACACAGTCATTTTCCTCCATAAGTGATTTATTAAAGTAATAAAATATGAGTAGTCGTGCTAAACTATAGTCATTTAGTAAAGGCTGAAGGGCGTTGTTAGGCGGCGTACTATCTATGTGTGCCATACCATCCACCCTAAATAGTATCCGAGATTAGAATTAGTGTGCCCTAAATAGTGTGCTGTAACGAGTATACCAAGGAAACCACTATCTCTGGTGGTAGAAGATTCTCTGATTAAAGGAGACATCTGAATAGTATTTTGTGTATCATATTGGAGAAAATGTAATTGCAATATGAGTCACAAGCTGTGTCCCAAATGATGCTCTATGCACTCTACAAGCTGTTCTTGTTTTTTAATCTTTTAGGTGCCACAGACCCCCAAATATGATAGTCTTCATACAAGGGTCCCTCGTCTTAATATTTAAAAGGACTTTCTTGCGCATAGACCTAATTTATATAGTGAAAAATTCATTTAATATTATTTTGAAAATGTTACATTATTATGCTTTAGATTATTACTGATTGTAGTACTGTACTTTTTGATATTTATTTATTTATTTTAGTTCTGTCAAACAATTAATCGTGATTAATCGCGTACAAAATAAGTTTTTGTTTGCATATTATGTGTGTGTTCTGTGTATATTTATTATGTATATATAAATACACACATATTTTGAAAATATTTACATGTCTGTATTTATATTCATATAATTTCTATTAAAATAAATATATTTAATATATAAACATAGCATATTTTTCTCAAATATACACATGCATGTGTGTGTATTTATATACATAATAATAAATATACACAGCACACATATATTATGTAAACAAAAATCGTTTGACAGCGCTAATTTATTTACATTTATGTTCTTATTTAGTTGAATCAAATATTTATTTATTTTTACATTTTTTGCATTATTTGAACCTGGGCTCCGGTTTGAAAACCGCTGCTCTGCCGTCTGGTGCACACTTTGGTTAATTAAGTGCACCATCCGGTATTTGAAGAGCACTTTCTAGGGCCTGTGCACCTCCTGGAATTGCTCTGTTTGTTCTTTTTTGGAATTTTCAGTCTGCGCACACTTACTCACACTATGCATACTACAAAATAGCATAGTATAGTATGCAAACTGAGATGTCAGGGCCCGTCCCAATACCACACTTGTGGGTATTGCACTTGGACCACTTGTCTACTTACATGATGCATTTCCTCCAGTTTATATGCAGTATAATATGAGCTGTAGATTTATGCTAATCGAAGGACTTTTATGTTAATAAGTACCGTCATTGGGTTCTGTTTATTATATTAAATATGTTTCAGCACGTTACAATCATCATGGCTTGAGTTAAGGTAGCCTATCTTCTGAATTAAACGGTTTCTCATTCAGATTGAAAGCGTGAATCCCGTCTCTCTCCCTCTCTCTCTGTGGGTGTTTGTGCGTGCACTCAGGGGAGGGGTGCGATTTTTCGAATAATAATCAAATAATACCTAGCGATTTTCAAATATTAATTTTTGCTTGGAATGCCCATCCCTAATTATGACACGTCATGCATTCAAATCAGATACGTAACATTGATGTAATCTAAACAAAATGGATTATATTGTGATCAATAAACCCAGATTTCAAAATATAAATTTCTGTTACTTATCTATTCATGCTGTCACAAACATATGTGAAGAATACTGCGAAAGTACAATGATAAACACCATTTAGCTACACACTTGCTTTCCGTTCACTGATCTTTATATTAGATTATATGGTATTATCCATATTGTGTTTCTGCCATGTTTCACATTAATATGCCTTTTCCAACATCACAACTCTGCCACTCTGTCAGTGTTTCACATTTGTAAATTAGAAGAAGGAAAAGCACGGATTTTTACCTGGTTGGCTTTTTTATTTGTTTAGTTTTTTGTGGCACTGGATACTGTAGCAAGACTGCAAACCTCCCAATACAGGCTATGCCCGTCTGAGAAACGTTTCCAGAACCCCCTTTTCCTCCTTTAGATCCATCTGGTTGTTTTTCCTCTCGTATGTTGCCATCTTGCTGTTTCAGTGTTTGCCATACAAATGTTGCAGCATGCCTTTATTTTGATAACATCCAGCTTGATGAATGCCAATTATTTTATCCCATTTTTTAAAAAACGTCTGTCTTTTGATTCTACAGGTGGAAAAGCACACAGGTAGCAATAGTGAATCTAATCTTCTTTCTGGCAAAAGTTCTCTTTAAGAGTGCACAAAGTGACATCAATGAGTCTAAAGTTTGATGTATGAAAAATGCAAACTGCAAGATTATATATTATGCAATTTCCCTATTTTCAGCATAGATGTCAAAACACTACTGAATAAATGGATCTTACAGCATGGGGAGAAATTGGTAAATAAACAAATATAATGTAACTGAATTGAAAACTTTGTGAAATGTTGTCGGCCAGACGTGTTCAATGTGTTGTGAATTGGACTAAACTGGTTGCTTTTTGTGTGCGGCTCGCAAGGGAAAGACCTGTTATTTTCTGCTGTACATCACTGATGGTAATGTGTCAGATGTTTGTTCAGTAACAGAATAAACTTCTGACTCATTACTTTCAGTCATGTCCATCTTGAAATGAAGCAATTTTCTAGTGCTGCTTGTAACTTGAGCCAGGCCTTGTTTGTCGCGCACTGAGCAAATTACCAGAGAGTAATAGCTAGATTAATTGTGCATTTAAATAATTACATAGAGTTGCCAGGAATGTTTTTAGCATGTGAGCTGCAAACTGTCTAATGGAGAGGAATCCGAAAGAAATGCTCAGCTAGAAAGGAAATACCTCACTGCTTGAGTTAGGGCTGGGCGATAAATCGATTTTATCGATTAACTCGAATGTGTAGTTTACGTCGATTTGTTTGAATGAAAATCTGTTTTCTTTTTAACATCTGTCCTGAGCGTACAAAGTTTTTTTATTCCTTAAAGGGAATAAATACGAGAGGGGAGGAAAATATATATTTCAATACTTTCTCTCACAGTTTTATCATTGGGTAATTGTATATAAAATTGCGGGCATCAGGGATTACACCTGGCATTGAAACTGCTTTTGAATGCGCAATCGTTTTTTAGTTTCACTTTCACTTTCGAGATTCGCGATCGCACGTCCTATCTACTGAATAGCAAGATGTTAAAACTTGTGTTTAAAGAAACTTATAAAAAAGGGTCACATAATTTTATGTTTTATGTTACGTTATGTTAAGTTACATATTCACTTTTTACAATGGCAGGGCCTGCCATCTTGTCTTTTTGGCTTGTTGTTTCTGATTGCACTTTAACCCCAAGGGGGAAATCCAGATTAAATCCCAGAAGGGAAAATCAAAACAAAATGAAGTTAAAACTTGTTTTGAACAATTTCTTTGTCATCGGCAGATTGATCAGATTGAATCGGGGATTTTTTTCTTAGGCCATATCGCCCAGCCCTAGCTTGAATTAAAGGAACACTCCACTTTTTTTGAAAATAGGTTCATTTTACAACTCCCCTAGAATTAAACAGTTGAGTTTTACCGTTTTTGAATCCATTCAGCCGATCTCCGGGTCTGGCGGTAGCACTTTTAGCTTGTGTGTAGCATATTGGGACAGTTGAACATAAGGCAGATATAAAAGATTAAAAGCTATTATTTAGTTGCAGATCCCTTGCACACAATCACAGCAGTGAGTCTGTGACCCATAGACATCACCAGACTCTTGCTCTCATCCTTTGAAATGCTTTTCCCAGCCTTTAATGCAGCCAATCCCAATTGTTGCTTGTTTTGGGGAGTTTCTGCCTTTACTCTCCTCTTCAGCTGGTGAAATTCATGTTCAATCAGATTTAAATCTGGAGATTGATTTGGGCAATCTAAGACTTTCCATTTCTTTTCTCTTATAAATTCCTTGACTGAACTGGCAGGGTGTTTTGGGTCATTGTCCTGATGCAGTATGAAGCACTTCCCAATGAATCTGGTGGCATTTTCTTGATTATTGGTAGGCAAGATGGTTTTGTACCCTTCCAAATTCATTCTGCTGCTGTCATCATACATTGTCATCAGTAAAGTTGAGAGGGCCTGTTCCAGAGACAGCCATGCATGCCCATGCCATGACACCACCTCCACCATGCTTTACAGATGAGGCTGTATGCTTGGGTTCATTGCAGTTCCCTTTTTTTCTCCACATTTTTGCTTTCCCATCACTTAGATAAAGGCTCATCTTTGTCTCATCGGTCCATAAACACAGTTCCAAAACTCTTCTGGCTCACCTTTGTGCTTTTTTTGCAAACTCTAATCTTGCCTTTCTATTTTTGGTGCTGGTCAGAGGTTTGCATCTTGCTGTGTAGCATCTGTAATTCTGTGTCAAAGTCTCCTGAGGACAGTAGATTGTCAGAGCATCACCCCAGCTTTCTGGAAGTTGTTGCTGATTTTACAGACACGTCTTTTAGGGTTCATTTTCACAGCTTTTATGATTTGTCTGTCATCAACTACTGTTGTTTTCTCAGCCGATCAGGTCGTTGTTGGTTGCTGGTGTCGCTGGTGGTTTCCAAACTCTTGATTTCTCCATGCCCTTTGTTTTTGCTAGAGCTCTAAATGACTTCCTCTTTTCTTTTAGCATCCAAATTGCTTGCTTTTCTCTCAAAGTCAGCTCCCTCATCTTCATCCTGGTTTCTGTGTTTTATCATCGAATGCAAGATTCAGAATACAGAAGTAATGGATATAACTGATACGACACATTCCCTGCTTTAAATATCTGAAGAATTAATGCAACAGGACACAGCTGATCACTTAGAAAGACCTGAGAGGCAACTGCTCCAATACTTATGCTCACATCAGATAGAGGGATGAAACTCTAAAAGTGCTGAACTTCTTAGCTGATAAAACATGTATGTGTTGAATCACCCAATAATAAAATGTGACATTCTGTAGTTTTGTCTCATATTCATCTTTTAATCATATTTGTAAATGTCTTGACTCCACAGCCAACAGAGCAATTTTGTCTTTATTACTGATTTGCGATTTTAAATTTGCAAAGTCAAGCTTCAGCTCAATATTGTCAATAATGTGCGGCACAGTATGAGTATCGTTACCCCGCTGAAAAAAAAAACAAAAAAAAAAAAACAATTAGAAACCATCACAGAAATTCTTATAATTTCCATAAAAACCAATACAAAATCCCTTTTTGTTTTGGGCATTATTCCAATAGGAATTACTGTTGTTCTATTGGTTGCCATCTGCTAGATTACATCAAAGACTATATAAAGAGACTTTGATTACATCCCACCAATAGAATGCATCAAATACCAGTGGACACCATTATATTTTACATTAAAACCAATACAATTCCCATTATAACCCTTAAATCCATTACATTTTCTGTTTTGGGAGGGGTTCTACTGTTTTTTTTTCTGGTGGGAAGATTATAATGGTATTACTACTTTTACAGAATTACTGAATTTCACAAGAAAGATTTGTTTATTTTTTATAAATAAAGAACTGTATTTAGTCAATTAGTCAATTATTAAAGTATTACATGTTACACGGGCTGATTTATTCATTTTTAAGTATTTGGGATTTTAAGAACAAGTGGGAAATGTGCTGAATGTTTCATTTCATCCCTGTGAAATTGGCAAGCAGTTAGACTTAATATACATTCGTTTTAAACGCGGAGCCAGGCGCGAGTGGACACAGGCCTTGTCCATATTGCCAGATGCGCTCCTGAGAGACTTGCGGAGCAGAACCGGGCGCGAGACCGCGAGTATATAAGAGCATTACGAGACAGGCTGCGTGTAAACGGCTCGTCCGTGAGACATGGGAGACGCGCAGCGTGGGGCAGAGCGGAGCGAAGTATGAGAAGCGTTCAGAGACATGGGCTGTGTGTGCGTCTTCTGAATTAGCGAACATGCATTATAAACTTATTTCAAATTAATCTGTTGGGGAGATAAAATGTGTAAGATAACGTTCATGAGGTCTACTAATAAAAACATCTAAAAATGTATCTTTTATTCTCCAGTACTGAAAGCAGAACCGATAAGGGAGCTCTTGATATGCTCTTGCAAATTACCTTTTGTGTTCGTTGTCTGTCATTTCGAAGCTGAAGCTGAATACGTTTTTCTTTAGTTTTAATTTGCCTAACTTTCGATCTGACCCTTTTTAAATGGTGGGTGTTTATGCAGTTGGCTAGAGCAGTGCTGATTGGGGAGAATGGAGGTGTGCTCACTCTGTTTAGTAAGACCGTCACTCAAGGCTGGCAGTCATGCATATGCTCTGGAAGAACAGAGCAATATCGCTTCCACATCGCGATTTTGATTCGATTTCGATTAATCGCACAGCCCTAGATGCAATGCCTGAATTTGACAGCGTTGAAACAAGTAGCTAATTTTAGATTAACCTGATGAAGGTTTTGTGCCAAAATATGCTTCAGGTTTTTTTTCTGTGCTCTTGCAGATCTTGACATTCGAAACCAAGAACCCAGTAGAGCTCGCAGAGCGCCTGCGAGCCGTTTGCGGAAACCAGAGTAACGCTTACACCAGACTTTTGGAGTACCGTCTCAATGCTCTGCGTGGACTGTGGGGGGCGCAGCGACAGCTGGCCCTGGAGGAGCAGCAGGAGCATGACGGGGTCGTCCCAGGGAGCGCCGGAGGAGCCGACGACGAGACGCTGGCCCTGCTTAAGCGACAGGGCTTCCTGCAACCTCAACATCACCACCATCCTCACCACCCTCCGATGCCCGCCGGCACTGATCAGGCGCCATTTACCTCACGCGTCGGCCTCCTGTTGGTCTTTCCACTACTGCAGTCGCAAACTCGGCACGACCCTGCGCTCTGTGGCGTCACCGCTGAAGTCCTGCTCGCGTGTCTGCGTGACTGCCAGCCGCTCAGCCTGGGCAAGGAGCCTGCAGACTGCCTTAATGGCCTGGAGAGGTTGCTTTGCTCCTGGTTGGAGGAGAAGAGTGAGCCGGAAGGAACGGCACAGGCAAGACCACTGCTCACCCAACAGCAGAGGCAGAACGCAGCAGCTGCTCTAGTGGCTCTATCATGTGCAAGGTGAGCGCAGTACTCGTTTTCAACTTCAGCCTTTATTTATGGCTTTTAGTCACTTTGCAATAGTTTGCAAAATCATTTGTTTTTTCATGCACTGGTCAGTTTTGAGATTTTGGGCTATTTTTAGTGATGCACCAAAATTATGTTTTTAATGAAACACCAAAACTAATGTTTTGATGCAGCTGGAAACCAAAAATAAATAGTATTTAAAGGGTTCTTTTTGTGCACAAAGAAAACAAAAATACAGACTAACAACTCTTCTCCTCCTCATCCTGTCTGCTGCGGCGTGCCGTCATTGTGGAAAGAGTATCACGACACATGCACTTGCTTCCACTTCATGTAAACGACACATGTCCGTGTTAATGTAAGCAGCGGCACCATGCGCATGCGTCGTTTACATGAAGCAGAAGCAAGTGCATGCGTCGTCATACTCTCCACAATGACGGCACACCACAGCAGACGGGATGAGAGTTGTTGAATAAAGACGTTATTTTTGTTTTCTTTGCACACAAAGTATTCTCTTAGCTTCATAAAATTACGGTTGAACCCCTGATGTCACATAGACTATTTTACCGATGTCCTTGCTATGTTTCTGGACCTGGGAACATTTCAGTTGTGTTGCTGTCTATGAAGGGTCAGAGAGGTCTTACAGGTTTGGAACGACATGAGGGTGAGTAATTAATGACAGAATTTAAATTTTTGGGTGAACTATCCCTGTAATAATCAATTAATTAATCACATTAGGAGTAGGCGATATGACCAAAATCTTATATCAAGATATGAGTAATTTTATTTCACGGTAACGATATAGTTATTTTTGCTTTAAATAAGGTCTTTGATATCAATTTTTGATACCATAGGAATTTCATAATTCTTGTCACCAGTGTCAGTATCACAAAAAAATAACACTAACCTAAATAAAAAAAAAAAAAACTCAAGCTCACTGAGTAAGTAAACAGTCAGTGATTAAATAAGAATTAGTAATTAAATGTATAAAACACTGCATATTCTTCACGGTGTAAATTAAATATATATTTATTCGTATTAAGTTACAAAAGTCGAGAGTAGTGAAAGATTTTCTGTCTTTTGTTGTTTGATTAATATGAATGGCAGGAATATTAGACGGCTGTCACTTTAAGAGCTGCCCAGATCCAATATACTGTTACACATGTGTTTTCTTTCTCAGCTGTTTGCTTTTGCTTAAGACCTAAATTACTGTGTTTACGAGGATACTTGCAAAGACGGGCAGTTTGACACATACAAGTGTGTGTGTTTAACTGTTCAAGGCCTATAAAGCGGCAAAAATAACTTGAGTCAATACTCTCGAGCTCTATGAGCTTCACATGCCTCTCTGACCGCGCTCAGAAACAGTCTCTAAGACAACATGTGCATATAGCATAATGAGTTCTCTTTTGCTACTGATTGCGTTTCAATGGCTTAAAATCACTTGTTTTCAAACCACAATGCTTAAAAACGCATGCTAACGATACGTTTTCATGACCACATAGCACAGCAACGTCACATGAGTGTGTAATCGCGATAGAGACTGGTATATCGCCCACCCCTAAATCACATTTATTTAATAAATCAACACTTAAAACTGAGTTGAGTTATATTGCACATAAGGCAGTTTTGGTGTTAACTTTTTCATAACAGAATTATGTTTCTGCTCCAATTTATTGTTGAAATATGAACATTTAAACAGTAAAACTTGTTGAAGTCAACAGGTTGAGTAAAAACAAATGAATATGTAATTAGAGTTGAAAAGGGGCACAACATTTCCGGTATATTTCTAGAAAATTCCTCAAATTTTCTGAAAGTTTCCAAAAAAATGCTGGCAAGGTTCCAAAAATTCTGGAAAGCTTCCAGACATTTTCCACTCCTTTGCATTCCTGTGTAATATAGTGCATATATTATCAAACTGCTTCTCTATAGAGTTTTTTTTTTAATAGCTGATTAACAGCTGGTTGAAACACTGAATAGCTGGTAATGTTTATCTCTCAGTATGCTTACCCCAGTTAAGTATGGTACTCTCAATGTACTTTTGGTCCTTTTAAACAATCAGTTTATCCAGTCAATTATAAATGGTAAGCTGAGACACACGGCACTTTACTAAAGTACTAAAGTACTCCGTGCCTCTCCTTCAAACACTTTTGATCTGATATGTCTAGGAAGGAGTCTCTGTTGATTTCATCGCTATACATGCATCACTATATACTGATATAAAGGAAAATCTCAAAAACTCTGTTGTTGTCGGTGTTTGCAGGGGTTCCCTCAAGACGTTCATTCACACGGTCCACCTGCTGCAGAAACAGACAGACCTGGGTCAGCTTCCAGTGGCTGATGTTCTCTACAGGTGAGCTATTACTGTCTGTGAACACATATTAAACTGCTTCTGTTATCTGTTAACTCTTATGAATGGTGCAGAATAAACAGGGTGGGAATTATTAACCAGTTTTAAAAAAATAAAGTAATATCCTCTCACCTGCAGACTGCTGCTGCTTGAGGGAGGTCCAGGCTCACCGTCCTGTTTGTTAGGGGGTAAACACAGTGTTTCGTGGGGCTTTGAGGACATGCTGCCCACACCAGAGAGCAGCGCCGCTGGAGCAGAGAGTAAAGGTGAGCCACACAGCTGACACAACTATTCAACACATTTACCACAGGAGAAACTCTTTTATTCCATTTCAGAAATGCTAAAGCATATAGTATGCGCGGCCTTATGATTTCCACGATGCATGCACAGAATCGCAGAAACCAGTCATGAAAATGGAATTTACATACAAGTAGTATAACATGGGATGTCATGGATTTTGACAAATTTTGGATGAATAAATCAAAAGTAGGGCTGTATACTTAAACCGCAATATGGACTAGTACCTGTGAATAATAAACTGTAAACAGACTGTGCAAATATGAAGCTATTTAAATGTAGTCTGCATGTTCTTTGTGTTTCCGTGTGGTCTTCATGACAACCCTTCAAAATAAAATCTGGTTTTACTTAAAGAAATTGTAACAAAAATATGTAACTACAGTAGAATGAGCTTCTCAAATAACAATAATAGTAATAAACATATTTTTATTTTTTTGAAGGAATATCATATAATTATTTTTTTCATGTTTTACTTTTAACAGTAATCCTCTGTTGTGCAGCACTATGTTTGCCAAAAAATAAAAGGAACTGTTACATTTTCCTTTCAAAAAACTTTAACTTTTTTTATGCCTTCATTGGATTACCACCGTTTTTGATAATGAAGTTGTATTAAATCATAACTCCTGGAAAATTAAAAGAGACAACACAGAATTTGCTGAAAAAACAACAACATTTTCTATTCAATTGATTAGGCAGGTTTTGGATTATTAAAATTGAACTAAACCATTAAAGTGAAATAAAAAAAAAACTAAATAATAAATAAAACTTAATTTGTGGAAAAAAATATGGCCATAAAAATGTAATTAACTTTTAAGAAATTGTTAAATTGTAAGTTTAATGATTTAAATTACCTAGACATGCTTTATTATTACTATTTAGTTTACCATTAAAAATGGAATCCAGAAAAATGAAAATGCTTTTTTTTTTTGGAAAAAAATGGAAACAGACTGGAATTTGAAAAAAAAAAAAAAAAAAAAATTCATAGGGCCCTAAGCATACCAGTACAATCCCTGCTCCTATTTTGCATAAGTAATTTTTCTCTTTCAGAGTGAATTTCCGGTGCGTCTCCCAGCGCTGCTGTCTTTTGCCTCCTCAGACACTCTGTCATCTTTCTCTCTCTGTTTGCCCGTTTCAGACACAGACCTGGGCCGCAGCCTGGCTACAGATGGGTTCTATCTCTACACGACAAACTCTTTTGGGAAGTGCTTAAGCAAGCTGGGCTCGGGGCAGCATGGGACGCTGAGGTAACTCTAAAACAACACAACCACCACTTCACCTCCTGCCCTGCTCTCCTGTTTGTGCCAGTAACCTCCAGGCCACTATTGTGCTCTTTCTACAGCTCCTGCTTTGTTCTGCTGTCTTTCTCATTTCTGCTCTGTGAGCAACTATATTTGTTAGATGTTTGGAGCCTGTGAAATTCTGCTGTCAGTGAACGTCAATGTATCTTTCTTCTCATAAATGTCAGCTTCTCGCACTTCCTCAGTCTTATGGGTGAATCTCATAAAGAATAAAGTGCTTTTGTCATTTTTTTAAATTAGTTTTTAAATATGGCCATTAAGATTTTTTTCAGTTTACTTAACTTAAGTTTTTATCTAATTCTATATTTTTTATTTCAGTTAATGGAAACTACTTTTAATAGTTTAGTTTAGTTATCAATAACGGCACTGGATAGGAACTTGAGGAGCTAGAACATTTAAAAGTAATTATCAGAATTTAGAAATGTATACAAACTTAACAGGCAACCACATACACACACACAGAGACTCTCTCTCTCTCTCTCTCTCTCTCTCTCTCTCTCTCACACACACACACACACACACACACACACACACAGAGACTCTCTCTCTCTCTCTCTCACACACACACACACACACACAGAGACTCTCTCTCTCTCTCTCTCACACACACACACACACACACACACAGACACACTCTCTCTCTCTCTCTCTCTCTCTCTCTCTCACACACACACACACACACACAGAGACACTCTCTCTCTCTCTCTCACACACACACACACACACAGAGACTCTCTCTCTCACACACACACACACACACACACACACACACAGAGACACTCTCTCTCTCTCTCTCTCTCTCTCTCTCACACACACACACACACACACACACACACCGAGACACACTCTCTCTCTCTCACACACACACACACACACAGAGACTCTCTCTCTCTCTCACACACACACACAGAGACACACTCTCTCTCTCTCTCTCTCTCACTCACACACACACACACACACTCTCTCTCTCTCTCTCTCTCTCTCTCTCTCTCTCTCTCTCTCTCTCTCTCTCACACACACACACAGAGACACTCTCTCTCACACACTCACACACACAGAGACACTCTCTCTCTCTCTCTCTCTCTCTCTCACACACACACACACAGTCTGTTATTTATGGCAGGGGAGGTGATCTGGTTCAAAAACATTTTTATGCTGGTTGAAGTGTTTTCACATCCCGATAACAATCACTAAGTGAAGTGGTCTAAATGTACTATTGCTAGGTTCTCTGAAATCACCTACCCTAACTTTAACCAATATTTTATGTATATGTTTAATTGTTAATAGCATCTCTGTTTAAAAGCACCACGGCTAAAAATACTCAACTCCACCAACTGTCGACAATCCTGGCACATCCCTGAAACCTAAAACTTTGTCCTTTGCGCTTCCTCCCAGGGGTTTTGTGTACTGTCGGAATGAGGAGCTGGAGGCGGGGTGGGTGGCGCACAGCAGTGGCTTTTTGCTCCACCGTCCAGCCTCTTTTGACACCAAACCTCATCAGCTATGCCAGGTCATCGACCCCTTCACACTGCAGGTACGACCCATGCATCTCAAACCATCACCCTTCACATTGCACTTTCAGATTGACATTGCAAGTATGTATTTGGATATTTCTACTCGTATCATTTTTAATGTGTTAAAGTGTGTATTATTTCTAAGTATGCTTGAAAATAAAACAGTTGCATGGTTTGTGGAAATGCTTGTTGAGTTGTTACTCATGCGATATGCATTTTGGAAAACATCTCACTTTTAGTTGATGTTTCAGCATATGTTGGTAAAAAATGGATGCTGAATGTCAACTTTTCTGTTCGTAAAATTAACAATATATGTGAATTTAGTTAATGTAATTTTATTTTTTATATTTTCAAGTTTATACCCCCTCTATGCTGTAATTTCAATTTAATTTCATAACATGTCAAATAGTTGGTATGGATTACTTCTGAAAATTTAATTACAAAAAGTTTTGAAAAATATAATTTTTGTCTGGAGGTTTGCTAGATGTCAGATTTTGCAAGCAGAATTAGACTTGAATCCTCCACGTCTACCAAGTTTTGTAACATGTAGATGTCAGTTGACCCATTTTCAGTTGAAAAATACCATTATATGCTATTATATGCAAAACATTTAGACCAGCAGGGTGGCTGAGAGTGCCTTTAGAAACAAAAATGAAGAAATTAACCTGAATTTAATCTACATTTGTACATTTGCAGATTGAAGACCACAGTCAGCAGACTACAACCAAAACTAAAAGTCCTCACATTAACAATTATGAGAAAACGTAAACATTACTGGCATAATATTTGATTGGGCAAATTAATGTTGTAAACAAGTGGATTTCTTTTTCATGCATTACACTTTATGTCTACTATGGTTGTCACGATAACATAAAGGGACAGTTACCCTGTCATCATTTACTCTCCCTCACTCTCTGTGTGCAGAAACTTACGAGACTCTCTAATGAAATATTCAAAAAATAGAGACATTTTTAATGAGTTCTTTGTTAGTGGAAGCTTCTAGTTCCGTGTTTCTCTCTGTTGAAGGTTTCCCAAGTAGTAGCGATGCCGCTTCATCATTTCCCAGTGGGCAGCAGCTTGACCAGCCTGCGTCTGTGTTCTGATGGTACCTACCTCTACTGGGTTTGGTCACCTGTCAGCATCAACGAGAAAACCCAGAAAGGCCACTCTGTCTTCATGGATGTCTTCAGGCTAACGGTATGAGACTTTGCTATTATCAGACTTGCTAATTTCGTTGTTCTTTGTGCAGTTTTGTAATTGCATTTGCATTAGTTTTTTTGTTGCATGCAATGACTGGTAACCCTTGTGAAAATGAAGCACACTTTAGCATACGTATGCAAAGCAATATACTTAAGTGTGACACTTAAGTGCATATTATTTGCTATTAATTTAAAATATATTATAGTTTGAATTTATATTTAATGTGATCAGCTGAATTTTAGCGTGCTTTTTGACCCACTTAAGCGTCTTTACATTTAATTTCATAATTACTTCTATCGTCTTTGAAATATTGTTAAAGTACAGCTGAATGAACTGACAAGCATGTATGCTAAACCAAATTTTACTTTAATGTAATTTCTATTGAAACTTGTATGCCATGTATTTAAATAAATTTGTAATTTCACATTTTTAATAATGAAGCTGCAATTTAGTACATATATTAATTCCAAATGCAATATCGAATAACAAACTGCAGTTAAAATTATAATCAAGTACTTTACATGTGCTTTAGTATGTTAGTCAACACATCAAAATAAATACTTTAAAGCATGACGAAATATTAAAACAATGATTTAAATTTGTACTATAAAGTAAAACTTTTGATTTGACATTATTACAAAGGTTACTTTTTAAAAGTGTAGTTAAGTGTGTTCAGAAACGGTCACGAAAGTGTCTGTCTTTAAGTCACTTAACTGGGCTTTTATTTTATTAGCATTATATTAAGTCCAGTTTTTAAAAATATCTTTTTAAAATTTGAAGCACACTACAAGTGCACATTCAGTACAATTAAGTACACTTCTTTTCACAAGGGAATTATCATAAATGTAGCAAGTAAATAAGTGTTAAATGAACCCTCACTTCACGAGCTCCCAATATCTGTTTTGTTTTTTGCAGACTGAGTTGGGTCTATGTGTGGCCAGTCCTATACAGGATCGGGTAATCCTGTCACGAAAGGATGGCGAGTCATCGAAGTGTTTGAATGAGCTGCTCCTGAGCCGTATGTCCCGCTTTCGTGCCTCGCACTCGTCCACGCTGGCTGCTCTCACCGGCTCCGCCATCAGCAACCCCGTCAAAGAGGAGCAGTCGGGTAATGCTGCTGTATGTTGTTTGTGCCTCGGCTGTTCCCAAGCACCAGCTTCTTTGGCTTAGTTTCTACAATAATGGGAGCCATTGTGAAAAAGAAGTGCGCTTAATTTTACTGAAAGTGCATTATATTTTTTCACAAAAACTGTACTAACGTGTAATAATAATGTTAATGAAATAAAAGGACACATAAGTGACTTAAGTGACACTTTCATGACTGTTTCTGAACACACTTAAGTACACTTTTAAAAAGTGACCTTTGTAGTAATGTCAAATTAAACCTATTGCTTAAGTACATTTTAAAATTAGGTTTTAATAATCCTTTATTATTTTGATGTGTTGACTAACATACTAAAGCACATGCAAAGTACTTGATTATAATTTATTATTTGATATTACATTTGAAGGTAATATATTTTAAGTCTACTTAATTGCAACTTCATCATTACAAATGTGTGATTACAAATATATTTAAATACACAACACGATTAACCATGAGCCGATTAAAAATCGATTCATATATGTGCCACCTGCTGGCAGAGAGTGAATCTGCGTCTCATTCAGCTCGTCTGCTGTTTCATTTCATGCAGATATTTTTTATGTATACATTAGTTTCACAAAACTGAAGTCAGACCATTCTGTTTTTGCTTCAAATTTCGAAATTATACAATCTAATTTAGATGCTCATGTTGGATGTATGCAGCATCTTTGTTTGGATCATGATTAAAATGCAGTGGTTGTCTCTAATTTTCAATGGAAAGAGCACAGACAAAGCCTTAATTTGGTTATATGAAGATATTTATTTTATTTGTGTTACTGATTTGGAGCTTGTTTTAACATTTCAATTTAGTTTTGTTGTTAACATTTACATTATATTTACATTTTGTTATTTAGCAGGCACTTTTATCCAAAGCAACTTACAAACGAGGAGAATAGAAGCAATCAAAACCAAGAAAAGAGCAATAATATGCAAGTGCTATATTAGCATATTATTATAGTGTTATATTTCAATTTCACAAAGAAACGTGCTGCATTTTGTCCAAGCAATAATAAAAGGACACATTTAATTTATAAGTAGTCTTAAATCTCATTTTGTACATTAAAAAAACTAAAAATCGTGAATCGAATCGTGAGTTGAGTGAATCGTTACATCCCTACACAACATACAAGTTTCAGAAGAAATCTATATACAAGCACTGTGTCTTAAAACAATATCTTAAAAACTGCTTAAGTGTAGTTAAGAGAATTGGTGTGGTTTTATAGGAAAAGAGTGATAATTTTATTGATTTGATGTCATTTACAGTGAATAGAAGTGTTATTTTAGTGCCTGATGAAGACCTGACAGGTCAAAATGTTGCGCTGTTTAAATTAATTATTTTTTGGCGCTTAAGTTCAGAATGTGAACTTTTTTTTTTTTTTTTTTTTTTTTTTTGTCCTTCACAAATTTTGGGTTTTGGATGTATAAACCAACTGTTTTTTTTTGTTATTTTAGTATCATTGAGATGCTATTATAGTTTGTTTTATCAGTAGTTTTTAGTTTTGGTTATTTGGGTACATCAGGTTAAACTAAATGAAAATGAGAAATGTTTCCTTGGCAGCTATCTGGAATAAAGTAAGTTTAAGGTTTCTTTTTTAAATATGTTATTTTATTTCAGTTCATTAAAAAATATATATTTTTATATTTAATTTTATTTTCGGTTTCATTTTATTTCAAGTAAAAAAAAAATTATGTTTTTAGTTGTAGTTAATTCTAATAACTGTAGCGAATGGGAAAAATAGACAAAACAACCACAACTGCAAATTTACAGCTGTGCTGTGCTTGATCGTGGTCTCTTGTTTTTTCTGTCGTCCCAGTAGTCAACACAAGCTGTGGTCTGTCTATAAAAACACTGAGGAAGACACCGATGTATGTATGTGGGACGTATCTGGTGATGCTGGCACCTGCTCCAGGTGTAGCTGGAAGCTCGGCAACACGGTCGCTGTTCGGTGGCTCCAGTGGCCTTTCTTCCCTGAAGAGTAAGATCTTTATCATTTATCGTGTTACTTTAGCATTGTTTCATACTGAACTCTGTCATGGATAGTGTAGTCTACTCTAACGCTAGAGTTTGGAATCACATTAAAATAAATCTTCACCAATCTACATCTGAGACAGATGCAGTTATAACCTATCAATTGGAGGCTACTTGACATTTTAAAATGATGTAACAGACCAACGCAGCTCTAATTCGTTGATCAGTTGTTGATCAAGAATAAACGGATGCTGCTGAAAATTTTTTTTAATGACTTGCTTATGCATTAAATAAAGATACAAAACAGGTTGTTAAATATGCTGAATATAATGTTCAAATATTTATAAAATGTGAAACTATTGCTAATCTTATTTGCAGTCTAGCATTTTGCATCTGCATAACATAGTGAATTATTTTTAACATGCAATGATACAAAATAAAACCAATGAAGAAAAAAATATTTAGACAAATAAGAATGATGTAGCCCGCATCACTCAGCATGCGCAACACTTAAAATCTTGCTGTCTGCATAAATGCAATGCAGATTGCGACATAAGTTTGTTTGAAACACATAAAAGGTTTAAATAAGATAATAATATGAACATTATATGACATTTAAAATAGTTTTGGCCATTTTTCCTTCAGTCCGCCTGTGCATTTCTGACCCAAACAGCCAATGCAGTCTAAATCTCTGCAACATTCTCGTTAAATATGCAATTTCTGAAATGTTACAATGAATTCATTTCTAAAATGTTATGATATGGAATATTTTTTATTCAGTGGCAGAAACGGGCTTCCATAAAATACAGACCTAAACTTTTGGTAAAAACTAAATTTTTTCATGGTAAGGTTGACATTTGCATGGAATTGCTGGTTTACTTAATCAAATATTTTACAATTAAAGGGTTCCCTAGTGAAAAATAAATATACTAAAACACATATGAAATACATTTGTGTTATGCTAAGTATACTGCAAATATATTTACATATTTAAGCACTTAATAAAAATTTGCTGCAGTTGCATGTTTGGGACACTAAACCGGTAAACTTAAAGCCTACTAAATTGGAACAACAAATTTTGTACTTAATGCACTTTAACTATGTGAAGGTAGTGCTGTAATCCAACTAAAGATATACTGAAGTATATTTGATTGTGCTATAGTGGAAGTATACTTCAAGTGCACTTTAAATATTTTCCATTTAAAGACCAATATTATTCAAAAATCATACAATCCTCATCAATAGTGACATTAACACTCATTTTAATATTAAGAAACGTGCATTGTGCACAAGTTGCACTCCAAATAAAGTTTATCAGTAAGTCTCAAGCAATATGTCAGTAAATATGTTAATAAGATTTTAACTATACTTAGTATGACATATTTTAATTTAAAAAATTACTTTTTTTACTAGGGTTAGTTCATCCAAAAATTCAAATTTTTTCACCCTCATGTTCTTCCAAATCTTATCTTTATCTTTAATAAAGCATCAAGAAGTACATGCAATCCATGCATTATTTACTTTGGAGCTTGTATTAAACATTCTCAACCTCTTGTTAACATTTGTGTTTTCTTTCCTAGTCTTGGTGTCTAGTTTGGTGTTTAACCTGGCTGACGGTCAGTTTAGCAGTCGTGCTGATCTGGTAGATGCTCCAGGAAGTTCTCTGGGTCGCGGGGCTCAGGTTGCAGGACTGGGTAAGAATCAGACATTTTGAGGTGGAGCAGATGGACACCGACACAAACACTTAAAGGAATCATGGTGATCATGTGTTTCTTTTAATGACAGCAGTCGATATTACAACTGAACAATTATTTGAACTAGGGCTGACGAAATAAAAATATGATGTTCTGTCGTTTATTTCGTGGTGTCGCAAAATACATTGTTTACGGTAATACTTTTTCATCATTTGGATGACTGCGATCTTTACAAGCCACCACGGGGCGCGAAGGGGAGACAGAACCAGGTGGAGAACGACCAGAACAAAACGAGGAGCTCGTTCCTGAACGAGGGACTACATCTGTAGCATGGGCACGTGTTTTTAAGCACTGCAGTTTTAAAACAGCCGATTTTAAGCTGTTGAAACACAAACAACAGAGCTATATGCGTGCGCCGTCTCTATTTCTGTGTGAGAGGACCGTGCATTTATTTTTAAATTTTTTTGCCGCTTTATTGGCTTTGAACGATTACATAAACACACTTACATGCGTCAGAATCCCATCTTTGCAAGTATCCTCATAAACACAGCGATTTAGGTCTTGAGAGAGAGTAAACAGCTGAAAGAGAAAACACATATGTAACAGTATATTGGATCCGGACTTCGGTCTTAAAGGGGAAGCTGTCCAATATTCGTTCTGTCTGCTATTCATATTAATCATAGCACATTGCTAGAAAATCGCTCACTGCTCTTGACTAAATCACTTTTGTAACTTTATTAAGAAGAAATAAAAATAATGATATATTTATATACAAGTATAGAATCTATACATAATACACGTTAATTATATCTATCATAGATGGATAGATAGATATAATTAACACAGTGAAGACTAATTAATATACACAATGTATGTAGCGTTTGTTTATTGCAGTTTTTTGTCCTATTGCTTGCAATTAGTTTCTTATCCTTATTTCATCACTGACTGTTTATTTATCTTCAGTGAGCTTGAGTTTTTGACTTTTTATGCTTGTATTAGTTTGATACTGACATTGGTGACAAGGATTGTGAAAATTCTATGGTATCAAAGATTTTAATATCATAAAAACCTTTTTAAATGAAAAAAAATCACTATATTGTGATATATATATCGTTATCGTGATATCAAATTAGTCATATCGTGATGATATAAGATTTTGGTCATATCGCCCACCTCTAATTTGAACTGTACATTGAACTAAACAGCAGAGCATTTATTTTTATGACAATTATCCACAAAGTGTGTGTAGCTTTAAAAAACTGGTTTCAATTTTCATTTTTCATTTTAAAGTGTTATACGAGTACTGACGTTATGTCTTTATGATGGCTGTTCCAGGGGCCTGTTATGATGCACTTAACAATTTAATCTGGACGTGCTCCAGCGACTACATGGACCAGTGGTGTAATCCTGGGAATCAGGCCTTCCATCATGTGTGCCAGCGACTGGGCGTCAGTCACGTCATCAGTCAGCCTAAAGGTACTGCAACTATGCCCATGTAAACAGAAAGTACACAACAGTTAGCTTGAATTGATTTTTGTATGGTGTACGATTCCAACAAATCATATATCATTTTGAAGGACTTTTAATGGAGAGTGTGAAAATAAAAATAACTCATATTTGAACATTTGCTCATTGTAACTCATTTTGCCAGCACAGGTCACAAATGCAATCAGCTGAACTTTAGCATGTTTTTGACCCACTTAAGTAGGACTTAAGTGCATCTTTATATGCAATTTCATAATTACTTCAGTTGCTGAGTGTACTGACAGGCATTTTTGATGAACTAAAATATGTATATGTTGTATTTTTAAAACTATTTGTAATGAAGTTACAATTTAGTAAATTTAAAATGTTAATTTTAAATAACACATCAGTTAAAATTACTATTAAGTACTTTACGTGTGCTTTAATTTGTTACAGTGCATTCACACCAGACGCGACTTGTGCGAATAAATCACGCTATTCGCGCGTAGTTCGACGCTTGAACATTTTAGTTTACACGCTTCATTCGCACGTGAAATTGGCTTCATTCGCACGTGAAATTGGCTTCATTCGCGCGTGAAATTTACTTCACAACAGACGCAAATTCGCGTCAGGGAGGGGCTTCTGCCAGGCGGCTCCAGTCTCGTTGTGAAATTGCTGACATATAAATAACTATTTTTTTACTATACTATTGTGAGTGTATTTGCAATAGGATATAACAGCTCTGGGTGTCCACATACAGCGACGATTATTTTGTCCTCCATTGTTGTTTCGGATTTCTCCCTCCGCTCGCTACGTCGTAATCACGTCACTACTAGAGCAAGCTCCCGATTGGTTAACGCGGCGTGAATATCCGCCAAAGTTTAGATTTTTCAACTTGCGCGAATCACACATTACGCACGTCAAACGCCCGAAACGCTCAATTCGCGCAAATCATGTCATTCACGCAAATCGCGCTGCAGGATGTCTATTCGTGTCTTTGCATTGACTTAACATCTAAATCACCCGCGCTTAACGCTTCATTCGCATCTGGTGTGAACGCACCATTAGTCAAAACATCAAAATAAGTGCACTACTATAAAGCACGACAAAGAATTATTAAAACTATGATTTAAGATGTGATCTAAAGTAAAACTTTTAATTTGACATTATTAAAATGGTCACTTCTTAAGTGTACTTAAGTGTGTTAAGAAACAGTCATGAAATGGTCACTTAAGTGGCCTTTTATTTAATTATCATTTAACGGTTTCATTGTTTTTTAAATATACTTTTAAGATTTTAAGTACACTGCAAGTGCACATTCAATACAATTAAGTGCACTTCTTTTTCACAAGGGTGAGCACGTTTTTGCGGATAGGCCACTAGATTAGATAGTTTTTTTTAAATGTGCTGACATTTTGTGCAGAAATTATCTGTATCATTTTCCTTATATGTTTTTGACTCTTTATGACAGAAGAAATGATAGACATATCCAAAGTGATAAACCAGCTGCTCCATCATGTTGGCGCCATGTGCATCCATCAGCTCAACCTGCTGGCGGCCAGCAGTAATCTGCACTTGGGAACCTTTATAGGAAAACAGCCCATGGAAGCCTGCCATTTCAGCTCCATATGTGACGTCATGGAGAAGGCCATGGTTAACGGAGACACCTGCATCATCCGCTGCATTCTGGTCGTCTTTCAGGTGGGGTTTCGCTAGAATATTTAAAATAGAAAAAATTTAAATGACTTTCAATCAATTTTGATGAAGCTGTTCTGTAGTAGTGGTAATTTTGTTAACGGAAATGATGCAGAAAAAAAATATATATATTTTTTTTATCCAGGTTGTATTCCAGTTTTTTAATCTAAATTCAGAGCAGAACCGGGACTGTGTGAAGCGTTCAGGACTGTTGCTGTGGCAGTTACTTATGGCTCCTCACGATCAGATAGAGCCAGAAATACAAAAAGAAGTGTGTCTCGCCATCAGGTGAGCCTTAAAATTAAGTCAGAAAATAATAAATTCAAAGAATATCTGCAATAACTATAAACCATTTTTCTTTTTTCTCATTAGCTCAGGTTCAAACACCTTGTACCAGAGCGAATCGGAGTTGAACAACCTGCTAAAATTTGTTTTCACAGAGGGTGAGAACTGCAAATAGACACACACAGTACAGAAATCACAGTAACACTTTACAATACGGTGTCAGTTGTTAACATTAATGTATTAACTAACATAAACAATGGATAATGCATTTATTACACTATTTATTAATCTTTGTTAATGTTAGTTAATGGAAATACAGTAGTTCATTATTTATTTGTTAGTTCACAGTGCATTAACTAATGCTAACAAACACAACTTGGGATTTTAATAATGCATTAGCAAATACTAAATAAATGCTGTAGAAGTATTGTTCATTCTTAGTTCATGTTTACTAATGTTGTTAACTAATGAACCTTATTGTAAAGTGTTACCCAGAAATCATACTTAATTATAAGTTAAGTTAGCATTGAACAATTTCATATTGATGAGCAAAATGTGCCAATAATTACTATGTTCGTTTTTTTCTCTGTAGGGGAGAAGAACAGTGGTTTGTCTCAATTACGGGATGTTATATTAAACAATCTTGCTAACCAGTTACAGAGGAACCGCTTTGGTAGTGAGGATGATGAACACTACAGGTAGCAAGTTTCACTGCTCTTCAGACGGAAAGTGCTCGAGTTAAATTTAAATCGCTTGCTCTGTTCACTTCTGTATTTTATTCTACTGCTAAATATATACATTCAGTTTCTTGTCAGCTCAACAAAAATGTGGTGTCTGTCATTCACCTTGATAACGGATTGTAAATGTCTAGATGTTATTGTGGTTAATGTCTGTCATGTGCAAGCACTTTCGCTCTTCTTCCCCTGTAGGCTGAAAGATGAACTGTTGCAGTGTATCTTGAAGACTGTAGTGCGTGAGTCATGTCTGCTTATCACCAAATGTCAAACCGTTTCCAAGGAAGACCTTCAGAAGCTTCTCTCCACTGTACCTGTATGTGACTTCCACATAAATTAAGAATTATTTTGTGAAGATTTTAACTTTTTATTTAACTTTAAAGTGAACTGAATTAATGTTAAAAGATGCAGTTCTGCAAGCTATTAGCGTTCATAACCCTTGTGAAAAAGAAGTGCACTTTAGCATGCTTTAAAAAAAGGGCACTCTTACTGACATAATATGCTTAAGAATACATGCACGAACTGAAGGTAACGTTTTCAGGCACTTCATTCCATGTTAATTGCAATACAAATTTGAAATATTTAAATCTATATTAAATCAAATTAGCTGAAATTTTAAATTTTTTTGACCCACCTATTTATGAATTTTATAATCACTTCTATTGTCTTTGAAATATGGTTAAAGTACTGCTGAATGTACTGATAAGCATTTACGATAAACTATAGTTTAATAGTTCACTTTAATGTGATTTCTTTTAAAACTTGTATGTCAGTTGCAATTTAGTTAATTTAAAATGTATTAAATGTAAAATTAAATACTACAGTTAAAATATTCAAGTACTTTACATGTGCTTTAGTATGTTAGTCAACACATCAAAATAAGTGTACTTTAATGCACGACAAAAGATTATTAATCAATGATTTCAAATGTGCTTTAAATCTTTTAATTTGACATATTGCTCAGGTCACTTTTTAAAAGTGTACTTAAGTGTGTTTAGAAACAATCGGGAAAGTGTCTCTCTAAGTCACTTAAGTGGCCTTTATTTCATTAATATATTATCTCCAAGTACAATTTTTTTTTTAAATACTCTTTTAGGATTTTAAGTACACTAAAAGTGCACATTCAGTACATTTAAGTACACTTCTTTTTCACAAGGGACAATAAAGCCATAATTTGAAATAATTGTCTTTTATCTGTATAACTTCATATAGTTTGCTGTGTCTGATTAACTGACAGCACTTCCACATTAACAGGTAGCGTCACCAAGCTTGCGTTATTTAATGGCTGTGCAGAACCATTTGCTCAGCAACACCATCCTGCTCCACCCGGATGACATTGATGATAGTGACAGCTCCCTACAAGGGGAAACAATGAAGGTACAGGTAAACATCCCCTTTAAAAACCCTACGGTCTCTCTGATTGGTTAGCGTGGACTGTCGGTGGCTCCATCCAGGAAAGGAGGAACATACAGGAATTCATTGCATTGGTATTAAATCAGTTCATTATAGTGTGGTCTGTACTGTAGTGTGTACCAGATATTCAGCTTTAAGTAAAGGTTTGGCATTGCAGCATCTGCTTTTGTGTGCGTGTGTTTCCCCAAAAAGTTGACTTTTTCATTAAGTAATTCAATGTATTTAATAATGTCCATTTTATTTATTATTTGGCAAACTGTCATGTAAGAAGCACTGGTAATGTAAGTTTCTTAGATTAGAAGTAATAGAAGTAATTATGAAATTACATAAGATGTACTTAAGTTCTAATTAATTGGGTCAAAAAGCACTATAATGTTTAGCTAATTGTATTTAATATAAACTTAAACTATAATACATTTTCATCTTATTGCACTTAATTTTCAATTAAGTGTGTGAAACATTACATTAAGTGTATTCTTTTAAAGTATATTGTTTCTACACTAAGTACTCTTTGTTTTTTTAAGTATGCTAGAGTGTTCACTTACTATTCACAAGAGTTCTGTAGCAGCTGTAGATGTTCTCTGAGAAATGTGTGTGTTGGATGAACGTGTTCCCGTCAGGAGCTGCAGACCAGCATCCTGTCACTTGCCTCTAAGATCCTGGTTGGATGTGATGAGGTTCTGGAGACGCTTCAGCAAGTCACCAGCTCCCTCATCAACAGCAGCATCAGCGATCGAGAGGCCAGGTGCATTCAGATATCAGCAACACTTTGGTGATGCTTTATTTGTATTTGTACATGTACTGAAGCACTTTCCTTTACTTATCATCTTCTCTACACTCTGTTTTTTTATGTCAAGACTGAGAGGACTTGAACAGGTGACGAAGGCCACGATGTTGGGTCACTTGTTGCCGGTCTTGTTGACGTCACTGATGCACCCGAACCTACAAGCCCTCACGCTCGCTGACGCTCTCATGCCACAGCTGGTCCAGCTGGTCCTCTATACGAGTCAGGTGTGCATGTGTGACTAGAATATACTATAATAATCCAGTTGTAAATATTTTGATAATGAATGGAAAATACAGGTGATATACAGTGTATAAAAATAAATTTATCTCAGTATTTTTCATCCTTTGGACAATATTTGATAGCATCTCAATGTTTACATTTTTGCCTTTAAATGGCTTTAAAGTACATATTATTAAAAACATATATTGAAAGAAACCGGGTTTAAAAATTGAATTGTCAAATACAAAGCTAATCAATCATCAGAATATTCACAGTGATGGTTAATTTTATATCACCAGCAAAATAAGGCTGCATTTATTTGATCAAATATAACGTAAAGGTGAAACATTTTTACAATTTAAAATATCTGTTTCTATGTGAATATATTGTAAAATGCAAATGACTGCTGTGATCAAAGCTGAATTTTCTAATATGCTGATTTGCTGCTCAAGAAGCATTTCTGATTATTATCAATCCTGAAAATAGTTGTACTGACAAATATTTTTGTGAAAACCTTGATTATATATTTTTTTCATTTTTAATCTTTACTGTTACTTTTGATCAATTTAATGCATGCTTGCTGAATAAAAGTATTAATTATAAAAATACTGACCCTAAACAGTGTACATTGAAATTAGCAAAATCTTGGATTTTCCGTGAATATGTTGTACATTTTTAAATTAAAATAATTAATTGTAAGCCATTGATGTTGTTAAGGTTGACAGCTCTGTGTCTCTTTCTATCCAACAGACTGCTTTGCTTCTAAAGACACATTCACCATTATTTGTTGAGGATTCGCCGCTAAATCAAGGCTCCAATCCACCCTCGTTAAATGACAGGTACATTATTTTACATTTTTCTGAACTTTTTCAGTTTTGTAGTTTTTTTTTTTTTACTACATCAAAATAAACATGTTGGACAAAAGCATCTAGATTATTCATTCACAAAATGAAGTTGTTTTTATTTTAGCTTCCAGATTCTGGAGGAGAGAGAGGAACCGGGCTTTCTGACCGGCCTGAAGATCCCTGCCCCATGGGCCGCTGGGAAAACAGTGGAAACTGTTCATCCGGTGCGAGACAACTACAAATTTAAAGAAACAGTGCACATACCTGGAGCTCGGTGTCTCTACCTCCGCTTCGACCCTCGCTGCTCCTCACAATACGACTATGACAAGGTTTCACGTTTCGATTCTCGGAAACTGCTGTTCTCATTTACAGTGGAATAAAAGCGTTACATCGAATATTCATGCTCATAACCTCTCTTGTTATTCAGCTGGTGATGTACGCCGGGCCAAACACGAATAGTCGTAAGGTGAGTGAGTATGGAGGAAACACCATGGGTTACGGTAGCCGCAGCGTCTTAGGAACCGGATGGCCCAAAGATCTGGTCAAGGTGAGGAACACGCACACTTTTCATCAGATGGCACACGTTCAGTGGTCAAGAAAAAAGGCAGAATAACAACATAAAATGTGTTATAATAAAAAAAATAAATAAATCATTTTCATATTTGAAACAAGGTTTTCTTTAATGTCATTTATTAAAAATATCCACCTTTTGATACACTGTTTACTACAATTTCAAATACAAATAGCTTTTATATTTAAATAGATATTAATTTTTATTGATTTAAAAAAATATATATATATATTATAAATAAATGCTTAAAATAAATGTATCAGGACACCAGAGTGCACATTCAAAAAATTCATAGATTGATATCCTTAAGATGTTTATGCAAGCTGGACGCAATAAAACATTTATCATGTAAATATGTCATTCATTTATACAGTATATGACGTATATGCAATGCTTAATGTAAACTTCTGTTCATTAAGCCTTTTGCTTACTCCATCTTGATGTGCATTGCTTTACATTTTTCTACCTTAATTCTACTTATTTAATTTTTCTCGATTTATATGGCCATAAGTTTTTATTTAATTCTACTTATATACACCAGAGAATAGAGAAACATAATACAGTACCTAGTTCTTCTTGAAATGATACCAAATTCCTTGTGTGTTTGTGCACACTTGGCAAATAAAGCACATTCTGAATAATTTAAACGATCTACAGATATTAATGCTTCTAATCTGATGTATTTTCAGGTGGAAGGAGATACTGTGACATTCTCCTTTGAGATGAGAAGTGGACGTGAGCACAACACCCCAGATAAAGCCATGTGGGGTTTCTCCTGCACTGTCCGAGCGCAGGTACCCACTCACGGCTTTACACTGGCTTTTAAATGCATGCTGAAAAATTTTAAGTTTAAAAAATGTAAAAATACTTCATTGGTTGCTAACATATGGTCAATTGCAAAATTCAATTTTTAAGCTGAATTGGTATATGGATAAATTAAAATAATGTAAAAGTATGCGTAATTGTATTGTAACACTATATATTTAAACATGGATTTAACAATTTTAAATGAATCTGCAACATTTTACAATAAGGTCCCATTTGTTAAGATTAGTTAAGCTAACTTGAACTAACAATGACCACTATATTTTACCACTATAATATATTTAATTGTGTAGTTTTTGTGAACCTCAAAAACACACTATAGAATTTGGGGCTCAGCAAAAGCAGTAAACTGAATTTTAAAGTGAAATAAAAAATATAAATCAGGACTATTGAGTAATTGTATTTTTTTAATCTAATTAATTACACCATGTGCCAATTAATTAATTAAATGACAAATTAATCACACACAAATTTTGGATAAATTGCCCTTCAAAGATCTTTTAAAGCCATTATTGTGCTTTAAAGCATCAAAGCATTGAATAAATATTACAAAAAAGTAGATTTAGAAATAAATGTTTTTGATTCAACGTTGCATAAATAATGATAATTAATATGGGTATTCATGAATTAAAAAAAAAAGTCATTCATTCAAGCGATTTGTTCAAATGGCAGATTCATTCAGAATCAAACCAGTGACTGTCTTTATGAATGAGTCACTGAATCATTCACTCATTCATTAAGAGAAAGTGCTGTGTGTTGATGCACAACATTTCCACTGTGACTTATGTTTTAGCATTTTTTGATGGTAAAATTGAGCAAAACGGATAATATTGACAATATCATGTCTAAAATGTATCACAATGAACTGTTGAATAAAATTAATATGATCACATTTGCAATCATGTAGATGTTTTGGGAAAAAACAGCACTTTTGTGCTGCTTTCATGTGATATTGCTAAACTGATTATATAAACATAAAATGAAAACCCATACACAGGCATTTTTTTGCCTTATATCTTGAATTTTAGATGAGCATAGCTGCATTCTAATAGGCTTCATCACACAGTCAGTCGTCTTGCATCATGTTCATCAGAAACTGCATCATTGTAAGAGGATGAACAAATCTGGGCAGGTGCATTAAATGCATGAATCATTTTAACACATTATAATTCATTGCACCAAATAAACGTGTTACATCGGCAGGCCTAATTAAAATGAAAATAAAGTAAATATGGGCAAATGTTTCACCTTGCTTGTTTGCGCTGATTCTGTTGCTTGTTTCAGGAGTCGTCTGAGGATGTGTCCGGTGGGCTGCCCTTCCTGGCTGATCTAGCTCTGGGTTTATCAGTGCTGGCCTGTGCCATGTTACGCATCCTCTATAACGGCCCCGATATCACACGAGAGGAGGAGGCCTGCCACGACCTGCTCTGCTCCAAACTACTGCAGAGGTGTGCTGCTTCACCTGCCGTGCACAAACACTGTAACATCAGCTGCTCTTCAGTGCAGCACTCAGTGGTGCTTGTGAAGACATGTGCTTAAAACCCTGTTGGTTACCTGGGCGGGCGATCCCAGGGCCTTACAAATTATGATAGC
Organism: Barbus barbus; assembly: GCF_936440315.1. Classification (NCBI taxonomy): domain Eukaryota; kingdom Metazoa; phylum Chordata; class Actinopteri; order Cypriniformes; family Cyprinidae; genus Barbus; species Barbus barbus. The sequence continues at coordinate 45,568,528 of NC_136729.1, forward strand.
AAAAGAAAAGGTTGTTAAGAAGCAAAATCTAAAAGGAGATTAAAATATTTTTAATACTTCTTGAGTTCAGCCATGCAAACTTTGGAAAAAAAACAAGAAGTGTTTTTACCCATATTTGAATGGTCACCTTTGGCTTATGATGCAACAAGGATTACTAAAGTCAACAGATGTTACTGATAGACCTACAGTACCAATCTCTGTGTAAAAATAGCATAAGTCATTTTTACCCCCTGTAATTTGGCTCCAGATCTCAAGTGAAATTGTCGTTTTGACCCCCTTTTACAAGATAATAGTGGATTACTCCGTGAATATACATCCATGAGATTTAATATTTTGGCTTTCCTCATTATTTATGCTTGGTTTTTTTCAGGGGAAAAAAACATAAATGTTTATAGACCTGTCATATTTGATCAGCTTAATGCACATTTGTTGAATGAAAGCATTTATTTCCTGCTGTTTAATATGTTTCACATGTTTTGCTGTTCTGTGTAAGGTGTCAGTGGCAGGTGGAGGCTAATGGTGCGATCTCTCCTGCCCTCACGCCGTCTCCGTCTCCTCTGCCTTTGACCATTGATGAGGAGCGAGAGTTCACCTATCCTTCAGACATCCTCGTCCCTCCTCCAGGCGCTTGCTGTGAGCTTCCCCGCATCCACTTACCCCTGGGCATTATGGGCCGCCTGAGGGAGCTGTCTGGAAGAGGCCGGCCTCAGTTTCGCCCCAGCATCAAGTGAGCACATGATATGGACACTACATATTAGGGGAATGTAACTTAATGATAGCAGAACATTTAACTGTAATCAGAAATGCATCTTGAAATGTATAGAGGACTAGAAATCCCATGGAATCAGTTATCAGTAAAATATGAATTAAACACTTTACAACTTGCCTAATATATTGACATATTTAAAAAAAAAAAAAGAAAATAGTTTGAAAAATGTTGTTAAACAATAAATAAGTACATATTTCATTGGTTGCTTTCATATGATCAAATGCAAAATTTAATATTCAATAACGCTGAATTTGAAGACGGACAACGGGAAAGGTTAAATAAATAATATTAAACAATATTTTTTATAAAATGATATTGTTATACTACAAATTTTTAAAAAATGTAATACGTCGGCAACATTTTACAGTGAGGTCCCATTTATTTATTATTTATCATAAATAAAATTTATAAATGAATCATTAATAAAAATAGTAGTTTTTTTGTTTGTTCATGTTAGTTTACAAATGGAACCTTATTGTCTAACTAATGTCTATTTGTGTAGCGATTTATTTGCATTTTTGGTTTCAAATAAATTTCTATTCTATTCTATTCTATTCTATTCTATTCTATTCTATTCTATTCTAACCTCCTTAAAGGCAAACCACAAAATTCTCAATTCTTACATCAGAAAGATAGAAAAATGATATTCAGTAATCTTATACTGCTTTGAAATATGTATTGTGATAAGTGTTACACAAATAAATTGAAAAACGCAAAACATGAATAATACCTTCTTAATTGTGACTCAGAGAGGTGATCCGTCCTGATGTGATGGAGGAAGTGATCGTGTCGTGTGTCATAAAGCACTTGGGTCTGGTGGATGCGCTGCAGTCGCTGGTGAACTTCCAGTACAGAGAGCTGCACAGAGAGGAGCACAACCTGCTCTGCAAAATCATGGCCGAGACCTTCAAGAAGATCAACGCAATGGAGAGACAGTTACAGGTGAGTGTTACAGCAGCCACAGATGCAGTGCTCCTCATATTCATACGGTGTGATGCTGTTATTGTATCCTGTGTCTGTGTTTGTTTCAGAGCGTAGCTGAACTGGAGCAGAAGTGGCAGAATGAAGCAGAAGAAGCTCAACAGGGCAAACTGGAGAACAACTCTCCCTTCTTCCACGACTATCACTTCTTTGAGGTCAGTAATGTGAGATATAATCGTAATCCTTGTGAAAAGAAATACACTTGGCATAGTTTCAAAAAGAGTACTTTTTATGGAATAATATACTTTAAAATTGTGAAATAAATGTAATGTTTTTAGACACTTAATTGCATGGTAATTGCAATTAAATGAAAATGTATTGTAGTTTAAATTTATATTATGCAATTAGCTGAACGTTAGAGTGATTTTTTTTTTTGACCCGCTTAAGTACATCTTTATATGTAATTTCATAATTACTTCTATTGTCTTTGAAATATGGTTAAAGTACTGCTGAATGTACTGACAAACATTTATGATAAACTAAAATATACTTTGATGTAATTTCTATTGCAACTTGTTTTTTAATTTCACATTTCTTATGATGAAGTTGATTATCATGTAAATATGTAATAGTGCATTTAAAATATATTAACGCTAAATGTAATATTGAATAACACTACAGTTAAAATTCTAAACTTATTTTAAAAGTCTTTAATGCTGGTGTTATAGCAGCTAACTTTATGAATGATTTGCGGCGCTGATGCTCTCCAGATGCAGAGAAGCTCTGCCTTTGTTCATAACCACTCCTCAAGCCCCCAAAAAACCCTGGCCATCGCCCATCGACAGTCATTAAGTGTACTCTGCAGAATCGCCAGTTTATAGAGTAATAGAGCCATTAGTGCTTGAACAGCTGCAGAGTGTGGGAATTGATCAGCTGTATTCAGTGGTTTGATTCTGCTTATGTTGTAATTAGGAGTTGCAAAGATTGATTCTTTTGGTTTGTCTTGTTTCCACAGAACAAAATGAAGGAGCTGGAGCTTCTGTGTTCACTGAAGGAGGTTCCCCTGGATTGCACTGATCCAGAAAATGCTGTGATGGCTCTGAGGTATGATGTGAAACGCATTCTGACTTCCTGTAGTGAATCTCAATTTTTCTGTGTTTTTACACCTGCACTGCTGTTCAAAAGTTTGGGATTAGTACTTTAACAAAAAAAAAATTAATCATGACCGTAAAGATGATTATAATGTTACAAAATATTTCTGTTTCAAATAATGTTATTTTTTCGATCTTTCTATTTATCAAAGAATCCTTAAAAAATGTGACACTGAAGACTGGAGGAATGATGCTAAAAATTCAGCTTTGCATCACAGGAATAAATTACATTTTATTATATATTCAAATAGAAAACAGTTTAAATTGTAATAAAATGTCACTATATTTCTGTATTTTTACTGTTTTTTTGTTTTTTTTTATCAAATCAGTGCAGCCTTGGTGAGCAGAAGAGACCAGTGTTATTGTAGTTAACTGAAATTAAAACTAAAACCATTAAAAAAAAATCGTTACTTGAAATAAAATGGATATTAACTGACATAAAATATAAAAAAAAAAAAAGTTTTTCTTTCCACTAGTTTCCAAGGCAACGTTTTTCATTTCAATTTAGTTTAACTTGATGTATTAAAACTCAATGTATTTGTGTGTGTATATATATATTTATAAATTATGCTAAAATGACAAAAACACACATGAATAGAGTGCAAGTTTTTTTTTTTTAAGAATAGAATTAGAATAGAGAGTGCTAGAGTTAGAGGGTCAAATAAAGATGGAAGAGATGAGTTTTTAGCCGGTTCTTGAAGACGCTGCTGGGATTGAGTTGGGCAGGTCTCTCCACCAGGAGGGAACAGTTAATGTAAATGTCCGTGAAAGTGATTTTGTGCCTTTCAAAAACAATAAAAAAACTCTCACAGCCCCCAAGCTTTGGAATGGGAGCGTACTTATGCAATTATTGGTATTTCAGATAATTGTGATGTATGCCTGTGTGTTTTGTTTGAATCAGAGAGAAGTTTTTCCATGAGGTGAACTCCACGCAGCAGCAGAGAAGCTCCGTCCCGCTGGTGAAAACCAAAGCGCTGGTGAAGAGCCTGATCAACCGCTCGGAGCTGCTGCTGCATGTTACCATCGCACCGCAGTGCAAGAGTCTGTCCTCAACACCAACATGCACACCAGGTGACTCACACACACACACACACACACACACACATGTTGGTTTTGCTATACTTGAGAGGACTCTCCATAGGCGTAATGGTTTTTATACTGAACAAACTGTGTGTGCTATTGCCCTACACCAACCCTACACCTAAACTTAGCCCTCACAGGAGACTTTTTGCATTTTTAAATTTTAAGATAAACTTAATTTAGTATTTTTAATAATTTATTTCCCTTGTGAGGACCGGCCAAATGTCCTCACAAAGTCAAAAATCTCAGGCTTTACTATCCTTGCGGGGACATCTGGTCCTCACAAGTATAGCTAAACACGTACACGCGCACACACACGCTCACGGCCCTCACAAGTATAGCTACACACACATACACGCACACACACGCCTGCAGAAACAAAAATACAAAATGCGCTTAACAGCCCTTTGAACTTTTCCTGTTTATAGCCTGTAAGTCGGTGTCAGACACCAAATCGATGGTTCCTGTGGTGAAGCAGCCCGTGTTCCTGCGCAGTATGTCCGCTCCCTCAGATTTGGAAATGATTGCCAGCAGTGATGTGGAGTTCACACATGGAGCACAAAGGTACCTCAGACTCAGCAGAAGCATCAAATCACAGTTAAAGATCAAACAGGTCTAATTTCTGATATATAACACAGCCAAAATATGCACATATCAGTTGACTTTTATATTAATGATCCAAGTTACTAATAAACAATATTAAACTATATTACTCTGTATATGCATTTATTTTTGGTGAAACTACTCCTATGCCAGCTGAGTCATTCAAAGTCCAGTTTCTCAAAAACATGGCTCTGTTTGTTCAGATGAGGGAGTGTTCAATAAAGCATTTAGTCAAAAATTACACGTCTTTTTTAATGTTATGCTAAGGTTTTTTTTTTACACTTTGCTTATTGCTTTAATAGGTAAATTTGGGTAAAAAGCTAAATGTTTTTGTAATTTTTCCAACCAATTGTTTGACTGTCTAACATTTATTTATGCATTTTTATTTTTATATTTATTTAATAATTATTATTCAGTTTGTTGTAAACCATTTAATTATGTTTGTGGCTTAATTACACATGTCAATTTTATTATGTTAATTTGTTTTTAAACCTCTTGCTTAATTAGGTAAAGTAAAAAAGTAAAATGTTGCTACAATGTTTTAAAACTAATTGTTTGGCTGTCTAGTATTTCGTAGTTTTTCATTTCGATTTTAAAATCGTAAATAAAAAAATTGCCATAGTTAAGTGAATCGATTTTTTTTTTTGTCCCATCCCTAGTAAAATGTACCAGCAATCACATTTAAATTATACACTTTTTGATATACCGTGAAAATAACAGGTAGCCCATCTGAATTGTATAACAATTAGTCCATCCATCTCATAGAAGCCTAGCAAAATGTAATTAACAGTAGAAGTGAAATCTTACGGTAGCCTTCAAATCTGGGTACTGTCTTATGTTTTAAAATCACTTACAGAGGAAGTTTGTTCCCATCAGGCTAACATGACAGTCATGAATCATGCTGCTGTAAGCGTTTCCTTTTCTTTTGTTTATCTTCTAACATTAGTACAACACACATTACATTACATATTTCTTGACACATTCGTTTTATGCGTGTCTGGCACCACCTATTGTTGTGGGTGTATTATTGACATGTCAAAGTCTAGACCCTGAATATAAAAACATATATTCGGGGCAATAAGGTATTATTATTATTATTTATTAATTTATTTTGATTTATTAAATTTTTTTTGGGCTTATTGCTTCAATAGGTAAATTCAAAATGTTGCTACAATTTCTGTACTAACTGTCTGTCTGTCTGTCTGTGTAGGAGGCGCCTCCATCCATGCAGTCACCGGAGCAGCTCCTTTACTCTGCTGCAGTCGCTGGTCATTGAAGACAACAAGGACAAGCCCACATACAGCGTGCTGCTGGGACAGCTGTTCGCCTTCATAGGAACCACTCCTGATCAGACCGTAAGATCAGACTCATTCAGCTGGATACTGGTGTTGCTCGCTGACAAACATCAGCACTTAAAGTGCATCTTCTGCCTGCAGGTGTCCAGCAGCAGCTTCCTGTCAGCGGCTCAGACGCGCTGGAGGAGAGGCCGCACCCGGAGACAGGCTCTGGTCCACATGAGGGAGCTGCTGACCGCCGCTGTCCGGGTCGGAGGAGTCACTCATCTGGTCGGCCCCGTCACTATGGTGCTGCAGGGCGGACCGCGGTACATTTAACCTCAGATATTTACACAGACACTACTGTGTAGGAGAGAGACTGCTCTCCTCCAGTGCTGTTTGGGGTCAGTAAGAGTCGTTTTATCTTTAAAGAAATTAATAGTTCTTTTGAACTTTCTATTCATCTGTGACACCTGAAAAATTAAATATCACAGTTTCCACAGAAATATTGTGCAGCACAACTGTGTTCAACATTGATAATAATCAGAAATGTTTCTTGAGCAGTAAATCAGTATATTAGAATTATTTCTGAAGTGACACTGAAGACTGGAGTAATGATGCTGGAAATACAGCTTTGAGCACAGAAATAAATGACATTTTAACAGATATTCACATAAAAAACCCCAGCTATTTTAAATTATAATAATATTGAACAATTTTTTTTTTTCTATCAAATAAATGAAGCTTTGGTGAGCAGAAGAGACTTCTTACCAACCCCAAACTTTTGATTTTTGGTTTAATATTGGTAGATCAATATCTGCTTTGAAGCTTCAGTTGTCCATATGAATGAGTGTTTGTGTTTGTGTGTGTGTGTGTGTGTGTGTGTGTGTAGAGTGGAGGAACTGACCTGCGGGGGCATGATGGAGCAGGTCCAGGAGGCCTTTGGAGAGACCATGACGTCAGTGGTGTCTCTCTGTGCCCGTTACCCAATCGCCTGCGCCAACAGCATCGGCCTGCTGTGCACCATCCCATACACCAGGCAAGCCCTTATTTCATCAAATCAAATATGCAATCATGTAACAAGACCAAGGTGACGTCAACAGAACAGGAAATTTCTAGTGTCATATACAGTATGTAGTATTAAAAATACTGTAAAGTAGCGTTTATTTTTATATTTTGAGTTTAATTTTCATTTTAGTTTTAGTAATTTTGTGCTTTTGTGATTTAATTAATTTTTTTTTTTTACCCTCAATATTTCTGTTTAGCTAATTATTTTTAATTTAATTTTTAGGTGATGAATAATGCAGTTATTTTGATGATGAATAGTGTTAAATGTAAAATCCCAGCTTGCTATTACACAAAATGTATGTTTTAATTTTAGCTTTTTAAAAAATATTTTATGCTTTTGTCATTTTTATTCGTTTTTTCCCTTGCTGTTACAGTAGCAGTGTTATTTTAGTATTATTTACATGCTATAGTAGTATTTATTAACATTTTAAATGACCATTTATTATAATATTTTCCATTTTCATGGTAGTTTGTTTGAGGATTTTTTTTCCTTTTTTTTTTTGTTACTGCATAATGATTGAAATCGTGCAAATGGCTTTAAGGAGTTAACTAAATGAACTGAGAAAACATCATGGACTGAATGGTCCTGAGAGCGCTGCACGAGCTCGCGGCGCCATCTGCAGGACAATTAAAAGCATTCAAATGATTCAAAGCACCAAACGCGAGAAACGTGTTACTCGACCCGGTGTCTTTTCATGAATTTGAGATTGCTAGTGCGGTTATAAAATTAGCAATGATTGTGATGTAATTATATAATGCGCTACATGTCTGCTGTTACAGTACTGTTTTTAGTTTCGATTCACTGTTAGTGCTAGCTGTGCTGCGTTTGCTTTGAGCCGCTTTAATCTGCATTTGAGAACGCAACATTTGTCATTAGAAACGTTTCTAAATCTGTTGTTGTTTACAAAGAACAGTTTCAGTGTCACATAATATGCTGATTTGCTGTACAAGAAGCATTTCTCATTATTATCAATGTTAAAAACAGTTTTGCTGCTTAATATTTTTGTGGAAACAATGATACCACTCAAACATTTGCATAAGATTTAAAAAAGAGAGAGAAATTAATCATTTTATCATGCATGAAAGTGATAAAGTGAGTGAACCCATTTAAAATTATTTATATTTAATAAATGCATTAACACATTTAATTAATATATTTGATAAATGCAAATAAATGCTGTTCATTAAACTTTCTATTTATCAAAAAATCCTGAAAAATAGTGCATCACCATTTCCACACAAAATATGAAGCAGCGATATTTTTTCAACACTGATAATAATCAGAAATGTTTCTTGAGAGTCATATAATGATTTCTAAAAGATCTGGAGATCACTGAAAGCTGGAGTAATGATGAAGAAAATTCTGCTTTGCATCACGGGAATAATATTACATTTTATAATATATTGAAATGTAAAACTGTTTTTTTAATTTGTTATAATATTTCACAATATTGCAGTTTTTTTGCTTTATTTTGATCAAATAAATTCAGCCTTGATGAGCAGAAGAATTAATTCAAAATCATTAATAATTGTAATGTTTCCAAACTTTTGGCAGGTACTTTAATAATAATAACAATTCTATTAATACCTTATTATAATATATTATATTGTTATCATGATTATTAAATGCTGCTTTTTATTTTTTACAGGACAATAGTATGTATTATTACAATATAAGATATATCTTTTAATGTGCTAAAATATATATTTTTAATAAGTGTTGGGGGCGTGGCTTGTGGGCGTGGCCATATTTTCCTGCTTTTGTCTCTGGCTGATCACATGCCTGATTCATTTAATTTTATGTCATTTATTTTTATTTCAGTTTTAGATGATGAGTAATGTTGTAACTTTGATGTTGAATTATAGTGGTTTTCATTTTATATTTTCATTTTAATTTGAGTTTGTTTCTGTTGTAAACTTATGTTTTGTCTTTATGTAGTTATCATTTTTATATTATTTCATTGTATATTTAGCACATTTATTTTATTACAGTTTTAGTAATTTTAGTACATTGATCTAAATTGTATTTATTATTAGATTTTATTTAACCTTTACTGGTTAAAACTAACAATAACAACACTGTACAACAGAAAATGTCAACACTGTCAACATTTTATTAGTATTATTGAGCATCTGTTAATGAGGAGGAATACTCTGATATTGTGTGGTGTTCTTCCGTCTGTGTAATATGCTGTGTGTTTCTCTGGTCAGGAGCGAGGAGCAGTGTCTGGTGCGCAGCGGTCTGGTTCAGCTGATGGACAGGCTGTGCAGTCTCAGCAGTCAGAGAGACAGCAGCTCCAACGAGAAACAAACCAGAAAACAGAAAGTAGCTACAATGGCCTGGGCTGCTTTCCAGGTGCTGGCCAACCGCTGCATCGAGTGGGAGAAAGTCGAAGGTGAGGAAAGTTATGAAGTACCTACAATGCAAACCTGTTTAACGCTAACTGACGCTTGCACTGATGTTGATTAGGAGGCTCCACAGACGCAGTGCATTCTGGGCTGGCTCGACAGGTGTCTAGCTTGCTAACCAATCACCTGGCTCGTGCGACAGACTGCTGCGGGAACCAGGCGGCTGGAAACGACGCCCTGCAGGATGTGCTCAGTTTACTCAACGATCTGTCCAGGTACTTCCTGTTTCACCTGAACAACTTATCTGTTTATACCACAGTGTTGAATTCTCAATGTACTTAAAAACAAATATCTCTCTTTATGGAAATTCTGTAGTTTAAAGGAATATACTTGGGTGTGAACTGAAGGTAATATTTTCAGACACTGAATTACATGGTAACCCTCAAAGACCGAGACAGCCGCCCGCGGCTAAAAATAACTATTGTTCTTAAATGTTTCATAACTTTTGAACCGCTAATCCTATCTGAATGCTTTAAAAAGTGTTGTAAAGTGGAGATATCGCATTTGTGTCATGTGGATATTCAGAGGCTCTGTAGCGTGCTTGATTACATCACCACATTTTGACAACATTGATTCGTCAGAAGAAACCAATGCATTTCGTCCGTCTGAGCCAAACAGGAATGATTGTTGACGCTTAGTCCCACCCCCATGCCCAGACTGGTTCAAACTGTCCCATATTATTATTTATTATTATATTATTTAGTCATTTAGCAGATGCTTTTATCCAAATGAGTGCGGTGGAGTCGTACGGTAGAGTCGATGGTCTTTACACTCTTCAGTCTTCACACGAGGAGGCCTTCACACGACCGCTGCCGCGGTAAACTAAGCTTTTTTTATACCCATCTAACAAAATACTAATTGAACTTAGCTGGACACACTTTCCTTATTTTTCCACAACAAATGGCCAAGCAAGCACAGACACTGACAAGATACACGAGACAGAACGAGACCAAACGCCATATCAGCACGTCTCCACACAGTAAACAAAACAATTCAACCAATAAACATAGGTTTTGCTCTTTTGAACCACCGTTTAGGATTTTTCATTGGAAATTTGAACGCAAAGTAAAATCTGTCGTGTGTGCATGAAAACAAACACAAAATAACACATTTGCATGAGAGAACCCTGTGAAAAAGCACAGAAAAACACATGAATGAGTGCTTTGACATAAAACAAACCAAAAACAAGGATGAAACAGCGGAACATATCGGATAATGCACTGGGATTAGGCGATGCCCCGGTAAAATCGATTCCGACGTAGAGTACAGCCAGCGGAACGATCCATTTATATTATGTAAACAATAATTATATAGTTCATAAAGATCATTTTCCCTATTTTTTCTGTTGCACTCTGTATATTTCTCACTCATTTTGTGTGTAGTTTGTGAATCATTTGCACTGTTTGTGTTTTTGTTGCAGAAGAATTTGTGCGATTGTTTTCACTATTAGCTGCACTGTTTGTGTTTGTTGTTGTTCATACTCGGGTTGAAAATATATTTATCTGAAAAAAGTCACTTTTTTTTACTGTGCTTTGTTATTATATAACACTGCACACTTAATTTTCTTTTCTCACTAGATGTTTTTTATATAGATATTGACACTCTATATTGTTAGTAAACTATAAAGACCTGTTTTGTTTATAACAATATTGTAATAAATGGCTATAATTTGCTTGGGGAATGTTATGTAGACAAAATTTTACTTGGAATTGTAAAACACCCAGATACAATTTTCTAAAGAAAAAAATCGTACACCATAAAAAACACCCAATTGTTGCTTGCGTTTATCTTAAAATTCTGGAAATTCATTCATTCTTAGAGAAAACAAAAGGAAAATTGTGACTTTAAATTAGCTAGACTGAAACTTCAAGTTCTCCTGTTTATAATGAGATATGGCACTTGATGCTGACTGCTAGAAAACGTTTTAAAATATAAAGAAAAGTGCAGGAGTGTCAGGTGCCCCCAAAATGTTCTAGGTCTTTAAGGGTTAATTACAGTTAAATTAAATGTGTTAGTTTTATATCAAATGCAATTTTGAAAATTGGTGACATTTTATTTTAAGGTGTCCTTGTTACACGTTACATGTACTTACTATTATAATATAAATAAATTATGCATAACTACATACAGGTAACCCTGAGCCAAACACTAATCCTAACCCTATAGTAAGTTCATGTAGTTAATTAATATTACTCAGTACTTAAATGTATAATTACACTGTAACAAGGACACCTTAAAATAAAGTGTAACCCTTTTTTTAGCCACTTAAGTAGGACTTAAGTACATCTTTACATGCAATTTCATAATTACTCTATTATTACAATTAAATAACACACTACGGTTAAAACTATGATCAAGTACATGTTTTAGTATGTACATCAAAATAAGTGCACTTTAAAACATGACAAAATATTATTAAAAATATAATGATTTAAAATGCTTTAAAGTAAAACTTTTAATTTGACTTCATTACAAAGTGCACTTTTTAAAAGTGTTAAGAAACAGTCATGAAAGTGTCTCTCTTTAAGTCACTTAAGTGGCCTTTTATTTCATTAATATTATCTGTTAGTACAGTTTCTAAAAATACACTTTTAAGATTTGAAGTACGCTACAAATGCACATTCACTACTATTTAGTGCACTTCCTTTTCACAAGGGCAGCCAGAATTATCTAAAACCTTGTAAAATATGTTTAAAAAAAGTTAAGACCGTGCCTAAATGGTTAACTTTAATTTATTGCTCCTGTTCAAGCACAATGAAAACAAAAACATAATTTATTATTAAATGTTATGTATTAAAAAAAATAACCAGTCGGTAATCATGCTGATTTAAGTCTCGTTTCCTAAGGTTTGGTTCATAAAGGGTTAAGTACGCATGAACATAAGTTATTGCTTCAGTTTGAGTGTGACGCAGTTCAGTGAGTCAATTCATTTTGATTGATTCAAGAACCTGCTCGAGAGAGTCACTCATGAATTGCGCTACACTGGATGCATTTTGGATGCATGGAGCTAATACAGATATTGTATGTCATCAATTAAACTGTGCATAACTTTTAACTATTTGCATATTCTGGATGAGTGTTCGTGGATTTACCTGGTTTGAAATTTTGCATCGCCCTTTCTCCTCTTCCAGGAGCCACATTGGCAAAACCATCCTGAGCCAGCCTGCCTGCGTGTCTAAACTCCTGTCCCTGCTCCTGGACCAGCGGCCCTCGCCCAAGCTGGTGCTGATCATCCTGCAGTTGTGCCGCGCTGCGCTGCCGCTCATGAGTGTGGAGGATTGTGGGAATGTAGCGCTGCCGTCCTGGAGCTACTCGGCGTATGCGCTGGATGCAGAGCAGCAGGACGCCAGTGATCCTGCCTTCCGCATCGCGTCGCTGCTGCTGGCCAAGCTGGCAGACTATGTGGTGCCAGGTATGAGAGAATGTAGCTCACAACAACAAAGGGTCTCTCAAATTGTATTAATATTTATTATGTGTCTTTGTGTTCAGGCCAAAGATTTTGTAACCTTCCCTGTAAAACTAGCTTACTAAGTAAATAACTTATTATTAAGGAAATAAATTGTTCAAAAATTTGAGGTCAGTACAATTTTTGGAAGTGTTTTTGAATAATAAAGCATTGTTGCATTTATTTGATCAAAAATACAGTAAAAAGAGTAACATTTTGAAATATTTTTACAATTTAAAATAGCTGTTTTCTATGTGAATATCTGTTCAAATGTAATTTATTTCTGTGATCAAAGCTGTATTTTCAGCATCATTACTGCTGTCTTTAGTGTCACATGATCTTCAGAAATCATAATAATATACTGATTTACTGCTCAACAAACATTTCTGATTATTATCAATGTTGAAAACAGTTGTGCTGCACAATATTTTTGTGGAAATTGTGATGCATTTTATTTTCAAATAGAAATTTTCTGTCACAATGTATTTCCTGCTTTTTTCAATATTTTTACTGTCGTTTTTGATCAAGTAATACATCCTTGCAACTCGGGATATTATAGTTAACTAAAGCCAAATATATGTATTTGTTATTTGAATGTTTTTTTTACTTTAAAATAGATGAAATATAATAACCTGAAACAATTTTATTTCAGCTTTCATTGCACATTTCTCATTTTTATTTAGTTTAACTTGATCTGCTAAAATAAACTAAACTAAACAAACAAAGAACCCAAAAAAAGATGAAAATATGCAACAAAATTATTCAAACTCAAAACCAGAAAATTTAAAAAAGTCTAAATATTAAAAAAAAAACGATAATAGTATCTCAGCGGTACTAAAGTAGCACTGGCTACTAAATTAAAATATTGATTTTGTAAAAAAAAAATTCATTAAAAAAGGCACTATTTCTTTAAATTATTTTTATTTACTTTCAGGCACTATTTAATAATATATTTAATATATTTTAATAACTTAATTAAAATTTTAATAAGTTAATTATCAGGTTTTTTTTCTTTCCAGCTTTATCAACGCATATTTTTCTTATGTTTTTAATATTCACTCTTAGGTTGCCAGACGTTGCTCTCCCCCAGCGCCTCTGAGCCCGACACCAGTCTGACACGGGCCTGTCCGAAGAGCAGCACTAAGACCGACAGAGACGCTAGCGAGGAGGGCGAAGCCGTGGATGGCAAGCTGTCCATTTTCATCCATAAAAGAGAAGACCAGTCGTCCCATGAGGTGCTTCAGCCCTTACTCAGGTAAAACACTACATTCAGCTCACTGAACACATGGATTCGGCCAAAAATTGTAGAAGTTATGACTGATGTCAGTATTTGCGCGACACCTTGCAGCAGCTCAGAGGGTCGTCCCTTCCGCCTCGGCACTGGAGCGAACATGGAGAAGGTGGTGAAGATGGATCGGGACATGACGAAGGTCAGCTCTGGTTTAGTGTGGATGGTTTTGAGGAGCAGAAAGCAGTGCTGGATGAGTGAGATGCTGTTCGTCTGTGTTTTGCAGAGCGGCTGCTGTGAGGTTATTACAGAGGAGGCTTCGTCTGCTCTGCGGAAAGCCAATAAGTGGGCTCAGTCCGGGCTTATTGTTAGTGTGGGTCCCCCAATAGAGAGCACGGGCCAGGAGAATGCTGGGATATCCACCACAGGTGACAAGAAGAAAACCGCCCAGTCTACAGTGTGCAGAGAGAGGAACGCTGAACTGGCTCGGTAAGAGTAATTTACTGTATCTTCATAAGGCCTTCCATCTTTATATGCTGCATACCTGCAAACTCATTGCCTTTCAGTGAAATGTGCTGCTCTGATACTGAAATTCAGGTAATTCATGCAAATTAGAGGCATTTTATATCTGAAGTGAACTGTCTAAAAAGTTTTGATGGCATTTTCTTTTCATCTTATCTACAGTTGTGCTCATAAGATTACACACCCCTTGCAGAATATGCAAATATGTTAATAATTTTACCCAAACAAGAGGGATGATGAAAATTGAATGTTATTTTTATTTAGTACTCTCCTGAATAAGCTATCTCACATAACAGATATTTATATATACTCCACAAGACAAAATAATAACTGAATTCATAAAAAATGACCCCGTTCAAAAGTTTCCATACCCTTGAATCTTAATAATGTGTTGTTTCCTGGATGATCCACGACTGTTTTTATATTTTGTGATGGTTGTTCATGAGTCCCTTGTTGGTTCTGAGCAGAAACATCCTCCATCTCCTGCGCATTCTTTGGTTTTCCGGCATCTTCTGCATATTTGAACCCTTTCCAACATTTACTGTATGATTTTGAGATCCGTCTTTTCACACTGAGGGCAATTGAGGGACTCATACACAGCTATTACAAAAGGTGGAAACATTTACTGATGCTCGAGAAGGCAACACAATGCATTACGAGCTGGGGGGTGTAAACTTTTGACCAGGATGATGATTAGGGGTCGGAGAAAAAAATCAATTGTCCGATGCATCGCGAGAGAATATGCGCATGTAAATTTATGAGCAAAACTGTACATATTATGACTAATAAAGCAGGGTTATACAAGTAATATTGATACACTGTTACTATTTTAATTAGTATTTAGAATTATTTTCTTTTTTAATTTTCATTTTAGTTCAGGTTTTAGTAATTTTATGTGCTTTTGTGTTTTTATTTTAGTTTTTTTTCTATGTAGCTTAAATTTAATTAATTTATTTCAATTTTAGCTCTAGTAATTTAGTCATTTTTAATGTTTAAGTACAGTGCTGAAAGTGAAGAATTTGGGACAAATAATATTAGTGTTGTAACTGGAAAAATAAACAAATTATTATGATCAAATATTTAGTTTTATTTTCTAAGATGATGATGATAATAAGCCCTAAATATGCACAGTCCTATATATAAACAGTTGTAAAATAGCAACAATCAAAATAAAATGCTTACTAAAATATATATATATATTATCACTTTACTTGCAAGTCTTGTGATAATTAACCAGCATGAGAGAACTGTGAACGTGTGAATGTGTCATTAAATTATTGAAATATTAATTTAAAATCTCGAGGGGGCCTTTCAGTAATTGTTTTACATAATGTTTTAAATTTTGGAGTTCCTGACATAATCATTCATAAATCTTTTTATTTTGGACAAAACTTTTTTTATTTAAAGAAGAAAAACGTTTTTACGATTTAATTTATTTAACTATTTAGTGAACTTGTATTGAATTAGTTGTATAAGTTTTCACAGTCATTCTACAGTTTAAGATGTTACTACAGAAACTGTGTGGTTTCAAAAGAGCATTGCTACCTAAACAACATGTAGTTCTACTATAATATCAGAAAGTGGTTTCGACTGCTGATTCCAAGGAATTTGTGGAAGGAGAAATGCCTGAAAGCCTGTGATTTGACACACAGCTCAGATCCGGTGCGGCCCTTCATCAGCGGTCACGTGGCGAACAGCATGGCTGCGGAGGTCATCGCTCTGCTGCACAGTCTCCTGACTGCACCTGAATCCAACACGGCTCAAATATGGACCAGCACCGCAGAAAAGGTGAGCTGCGCTCTTTCATTCTCTTTCATAAAATAACATAAAAAAATACTTCTCAGAGAAACAGACATGGCTGAAATCTCCCTGTGTAGTTTGTGTTTTCTGCTCACTCCATACTCCTCTCTCTCAGGTGTTGTCTAGGGCTTTGATGTACATCCCTCAGTTAGGCAAGTACGCTGAGAGTATTCTGGAGAGCGGCAACAGCAGCGGCAGGAAGTTAGCGAAGCTGCAGGCCATTGGCCGACAGGCCGTGGCGGCTCTCTGCGCTCTAGGAGGATTCAAGGAGACCATCAAGATTGGTTCTGAAGTCCAGGTGAGCCATTATGATGCACTAGCAGTCATTGAACAGTAAGATTTTTAAGGTTTTTTTTTTTCAAATAATTCTCCTCTGCTTACAAAGCTTGCATTTATTAGAAGGATTTCTGAAGGATCATGTGACACTGAAGACTGGAATAATGATGCTGAAAATACAGCTGCGCATCACAGAAATAAATTACATTTTACAATATATTACAATAAAAAACAGCTATTTTAAATAGTAAAAATATTTCACAATATTACTGCTTTTGCTGTATTTTGGATCAAATAAATGCAGGCTTGGTGAGCAGAAGAGATTTATTTAAAAAACATCTTGCTGTTCAAAAACATTTGACTTGTAGTGCAAATATACATGCATAGTTTAGCAGATGACGTATGTTTTTAGCAGATGAATTATTTCAGGTGTACTACATCATGCTGAAGTGTTTGTCCATGCATGTTCTCGATGGCAGGTGGTGGGTAAAGGTGTGTTGGACAGTGTTGGGGTCGTCATTTCCATTAATGAGCAGGAGGGAATCGCCACGGTCAAGTTTCCTTCCTGCGAGTACCGGCGCACCAGCAAAGCGTCGGATATCCTCACCGTACCCATATCCCGCCTCTGCACCCCTCACTCTGAGGTAATCACACCTTAAACCTCTGTAGAACTGCTGCATTTCATATATTTAGCATTGCTGTTTACTTTTGCTTTGAACAATGAAAATGTTTTCAGGTCATAGTTTAACTGCCCATTGTTATCTGGCTCTTCCACTTTAACAAGTTATTCCCTTGTGAAAATAAAGTACAGTGTAGCATACTTTTAAAAAGAGAACTTGTAATAAAAAGAATACACTTAAGTGTGAATTAAATGTAATGTTTTCTAACATTAATTGCTATTAATCCTCATTTAAATTGAGGTTAAATACAGTTAGCTGAACTTTTGCATGTTTTTGACCCACGTAAGTAGGACTTAAGTACATCTTTATATGTAATTTCATAATTCTATTGTCTTTGAAATCTAATTACAGTACTGCCTGAATGTAGTGACAAGCATTTATGATGAACTAAAATATACTTAAATATAATTTCTGTTGAAACCTGTATGTCATGTATTAAAATATATTCATAATTTCACATTTGTAATGAAGTTGCAATTTAGTACATTTAAAATATATTAACCTTAAATTTAATATCAAACAACAGTTAAAACTGATAATCAAGTACTTTACGTTTGCTTATTATGTTAATAATCAAGTGTACTTCTTTAAAATACCTCAAAAGATTATTAAACTTGTCAAATTAAAAGAGTTGCTTTTAAATCATTATAACACATCATTTCAGCCTTATTTTAATTAACTTTTTTTTTTTTTTTTTTTATAAATGTTGTATTTTTAATAGTTTTATTGTTAGTTAAGAAACTTCTTTTTTTTTAACCATGACGGAACATTTTTTGCAAACAAGCTTTCCACCATGATGTTAATTTTTTTTATTTATTATTGGAATCAAATTACTTTGATTAATAATGTGGAATCATCTTAACTTGTTAGTTAGTTAAAAAAACATGCCCCATTTTGTAAATATAAAGTAACAACCCACTGTTGACTTACCATTGAGCTGACTAAATTACTGGCTAAAACCAGAAAAACTGACACTTTGAATTTCCACTTTGAGATGTGAATAAACTTGCCTTTGCCTGTGGACTTTTGAAGCGATGTGTGAAGCAGCTCAGATATCTGCTGTCATGTCATGTCTCTTACGCAGCTCTGTGTGTTTGTGGTCAGGCTCTGCCGCTGCACAAGCTGTCCATCACAGAGAAGGTTGTTCAGGCTGTGCAGTCCATGCTGCTGCCGCAGGAGGGCAGTCTGTCCATCCACACGTCCCTGCCTGCGTCTGGAGACGGCTCCAGTCCTGTGATGGCTGCGGTGCGTCTTCTGGCCGAGATCAGAACCAGGTCAGACCCTCAGTGCACCAGGAATATATGAATTGCTGCTCTTCTTGTTTGTGCATTATTGTACAGTAGGGGTGTAACGGTACACAAACATGACGGTTCGGTGCGTACCACGGTTTTGACGTCACGGTTCAGTATGGTTTCGTTAAAGCAGGAGGACAAAAACAACATAAATAGCTTTTTTTATTATTAAACAATATTTTACTGAATTGCTCTTTTTTTTAAATAAATTCAATTATAATTAAAATGTTCTTAGGGATAAAAATCTACCTCAGCTTCTGCTCTAAACTATAGGGAACCCTTTAACATCAATATAAGGTTATAATTAACAACAGAGCCCAAACTTAAATTCAATTACTATTTATTTTTAATTTTAATAATCAACACTCAAATTAAAAAAATTAAAGCAAACATGTAAATTGTTTTTAAATTAACTTCTAAATTATACAATTTCTATTTGCTGTCATAACTTGTTTCATAACAGATTTATTTAAACATGCATTAAATAATGAAGACATCACTAACAGGTAAAGTAAAATGTAATAAATATATAGTCCAGTACTTCTTTATACTTCATTTCTATAGCAAATATGAGCTGTGGACTGATGCCTGAGGTTTACGAGCTGTTTTAATGGTGTCTTTCCGTGGTTGTAACACTAATTTAGCAATGTTGCGATGTTCATTTGTTTATTTCGGTACGAATACGTTACCCGTTACACCTCTGTTGTACAGTACTGTTTGGGATATGGGGTGTTTATTGTGCGTGTTTGACTCGATCAGAGCGTGTTTGGTGATGGCGCAGCTGCTGGAGGACAGCTCGTTCTGTGAGGAGTTCATTCAGCAGTGTCCGGCAGCAGTGGAGGTGCTCAACCTGATCGCTCAGGAGTGCAGTCCTGGTGAGAGCCCACACTAATATGACCTCAACCTGAATGCAGCATCAATGCAATGTGACTTTTTTTTTTTTTTTTGTACATCCAAAAACAGTAACCATAAAATAATATTCAATCTAAATTGAATATTTAATAATATAAGTTATTTCAGATAAATGCTGTTCTTCTGAACTTTCTATTGATCAAAGAAACCTGAAAACAATTATACTCAGCTGTGTTCAACATAATAATAATAATAAATGTATTTTGAGCAGCAAATCAGAATATTAGAATGATTTCTGAAGGATAATGTGACTGGAGTAATGATGCTAAAAATTCATCTTTGAAATCACTGGAATAAATTACAGTTTAAAATGCATTCAGATAGAAAACAGTTATTTTAAATGGTAAAAATATTTCAAAATTGTACTGTTTTTGCTGTACTTTGGATCAAATAAATTCAGGCTTGGTGAGCAGAAGATAATAATAAAAAAAAACATTCAAAAACTTAGTTCAAAAACTTTTGGCTGGTAGTGTACATCCTCCAGGTCTTCTGAAGCCATGTGATATCTTCCGTTTATCGGCATCTCTGTGTTTGCAGGAGAGCGTTTAGTGATGGTTGAGGCTCAGTGTGAGCGGGTTCGGATGCTGTATCGAGACTGCGCTCGTCCTCCACCTCCTCCAGTGCAAACCGATCAACGGCAGGTGAGATGAGCCTCATTACTGCTTCAGTTGATGAGATCGAGGGTTGTGTGATATTATCATGTCAGTTCTCCTTGACATTCCTGCTTGCCATATATGGACTGCCCTGTAAACACACAAAACAACTGGCAGACATAAAGCACCTCAAAGCCTTCTGATTGGCTGAAACTGCTTTGTTAATAATACCTTGCTTAGCAAACACAATGTCTTCCTCTCTCCGCAGCCCAAGGAAATCACGTGGTGCCCGTTGCGCGTCTTCCCTCCGGTGCGCGCCTGCATGTTCTCCTCACACCTGACCTCTGTGACCTTTCTGGCCGATCCGAGCGCAGGCGGAGGCCTTCCCAGAGGAACGTTCATCTACGCCACCTCACCTGTGCCTGTCCAGGTAACCACAGCATTTTTTTTTTTTTTTTAATTAAGACTCTTTTGTTTTAGATTTTTTTTTTTATTATTTAGATTTCATTTTTATATTTTCTAGTTATCCTTTTAATTTTAGTAAATGTTTTAGTAATTTTGTTGTGTTTGTCATTTTTTTTTTATGTCTGTAGTTTTAAGTAAACTGAAATTATGCCTTTTAAATTTGAATATAATTTGAATATTGATAATATTTAAGTACAAAATTTGAATTGAGTTTTTTAGCCGTTTTGACAGCCCTAATGGCAACTACCTGAATTTTTTTTTTTTTTTTTTTTCAGTTAATGTTTATTTTATTTCGAGTAATTTTTTATGGTTTTTGTTTTAGTTCACTATAATAACCATGGCAAGGACACATTAAATGAATGAAAAGGGACAGTAAAAGCATTTATAATGGTACAAAACTAAATGCTGTTCTTTTGAACTTTTTATTCAACAAAGAATCCTGAAAAATAAAATGTATCACAGTTTCAACAAAAATATTGTGCAGCACAACTGTGTTCAACACTGATAATAATCAGAAATGTTTGTTGAGCAGTAAATCAGTATATTATAATGATTTCTGAAGATCATGTGTCACTGAAGACTGCAGTAATGATGCTGAAAATACAGCTTTGATCACTGAAATAAATTACATTTTAACAGCTATTCACATAGAAAACAGCTGTTTTAAATTGTAAAAAATATATATATATATTTTTTTGATCAAATAAATGCAGCCTTGGTGAGCAGAAGTGTACACTAGTGTATAGCCAATAAGAGTAGTCTATCTATCTCTAATCTTCTCCATCTTTTTCTGGTTTCCAGGCCCCCTCCTTTTACTGGGAGATCGAGGTTGTTTCTTTCGGAGACTCAGAGGATGACAGCGGCCCTATAGTGTCGTTTGGTTTCTCCCCGGAGGCCGAGAAGCG
The DNA here is from genome assembly GCF_936440315.1 of Barbus barbus. Taxonomy (NCBI): domain Eukaryota; kingdom Metazoa; phylum Chordata; class Actinopteri; order Cypriniformes; family Cyprinidae; genus Barbus; species Barbus barbus. The sequence continues at coordinate 45,589,921 of NC_136729.1, forward strand.
AGACGGCGCCTGGACCAGTCCTGTGGGCACCTGTCTATTCCACAAGTACTGACCCGCTCCATTTAACATACAATACCATGTTTATTTATATAACACATTTAAAATGTATGCAAAATAAAAGAGATCAACAAGATTTTAAACAATAAAACTGTCAAATGGATGAGGTTCGCCAAAACAGAGAATCATTGCACAGCAAGTCAAGGAATATTGAATGCCACGGAGAAGAAATAAGTTTTAAGACTAGACTTAAAAATAGATAAAGTTGAGGCAGAACCGGGAGTCTATTCCACAACAGAAAAATCACCCTTGTTTTTGAGTCTTGCTCTGGGAACTTGCAATAAACCAGAATCGGCAGATCTGAGTGATTTTGATGGATGCGACCAATCAGATTATGGAGAGATTTATAGACCAGCAGTAAAATATTAAAATATTATATTTGACTGGCAGCCAGTGTAATGAGATCAAAACTGGTGTGATAGACTCATGTTTGCGCTTTCCACAAAGTGAAACACATGACTGAGGAACACTGACATACAAAGAGTTTCCAACATACAATACAAACCATTTCAAACTTCTTTAGAGACATAAATCAAGACGTCAAGAGACGAAGATGATAAAATCTGGACTTGACCACAGCACTTATCTGCTTATCAAATTTAAGACTGTTAGCCAATCAAACACCTAAGTTTCTGGCACATGTAGTGCTGTATGGTTCACTGGACTCTTTTCTGCTTCCCATCCTAACTCTCTTCTTTGTGTCGTTCTTGTTGTTTCTCTCCCGCTCAGTAATGGGAGGGCGGTACACTATAACGGCTCCAGTTTGCTGCAGTGGAAGAGTGTGAGACTAGACGTGGCTCTACTTCCTGGTGAGACAGGACGGCTTTTATTCATTTGAGCATTCAGCCATTAACTACAAGCCAACTGTTGGGAAAGCAACTTTTGAAGCTGTTAAAGCACATTTAAAGGGATTGTTCTTTCCCGCGACGGCGAGTTGCCTATTCTCTTCTTTAACTCCTGTAACTAACGCTTTGTTTGCTCTTATTGTGCTCTCTAATTGCTCTTAACTTACAATACATTATTAAGTCTTAATTAGTTTAAAGAGCTGAAATTGAGTGGTGTAGAAGCATAATAATTATTGATTGATAATTGCCTCAACCTCATCAGCTGTTGTGTGCACAATAAAATATCACATACTCTGCAAAAAATGATTTTCTTAGTCTGTAATAGGCTTGTTTTTGATTTGCAAATATCTAAATCAGCTAAAAACACATCTCTTCAATCTTTATCTGACCCTCTAACTCTAGCACTCTCTACTTTAATTCTATTAGAATAAAAAATAACAACACTAGCTTCTCTGTTCTTTTTGTTTTCTTTTTTATTTATTATACAGTTAACAAAAAGAAGAAAAAAAAGGCCTGTAGCACTAGCTATGTGTACTGTGTGAAGTTAACTGAGACTTGTCATAGCACTCGCATATCTTTGCTCTTTTGTTGGTTTTGATTGCTTCTATTCGTCCTCATTTGGAAGTCGCTTTGGATAAAAGCATCTGCTAAATGACTAAATGTAAATGAAATCAAGATAAATTTACCAAAATTGCAAATTGACTCTTATTTAAATAAAAGTATACAAAAATAAATAATATAAAAAATTAAGTGAGACGGTATTATAATTAAGTTCTTGCTTAAAATAAGAAAGAAATAATCTGCCACTGGTGTAAGTAAAATTTATGTTTTTCCCCTTTGAATTAAGTTTATATTTCTTGTCCCATTGACAGATATTTTTTCTTATTTTAATCAGAAATCTGCTTAATTTTGATGTTATATTAAAATAAGTCTCAATATAATATGCCATTTTGCTTCTCAAACGCATCTTGATTTAAAAATGTTGATAATTTTTCTTTTTTTTTTTTTTTTTACTGGAAAACAAGACAAAAATACTGAAGAAAATCAATTTTGCAGTAAAAATCAATGTACAAAAACATGCCGATAGTTGTTGGAAAAAGCATCTTGTAACAGAAAAAGCTGTGCTGTTTATGTAATAGAATATGTAAAGTTAGTAGGGTTTCTACATGTGTGACCCTGGAGCACAAAACCAGCCATAAGGGTCCATTTTTCTAAATTGAGATTTATACATCATCTGAAAGCTGAATAAATTATCTTTCCATTTCCATTGACAACGATTTGAAAATCTGAGGGTGCAAAAAAATCCAAATATTGAGAAAATCACCTTTAAAGTTGTTAAAATTATCAAAAATTAAGTTTTGATATATTTGTGTTTGGAAATTTACAAAATATCTTCATGGAACATGATCTTTACTTAATATCCTAATGATTTTTGGCATAAAATAAAAATCTGTAATTTTGACCCATACAGTGTATTGTTGGCTATTGCTACAAATATACCCCAGCGACTTCAGACTGGTTTTGTGCTCCAGGGTCTCATATAGTAACTTACTCCCCAGTGCTGGTAGGCAAACATTTGACAAAGGCCACCGTTTCTGATCAATCACAAGTTTTTCTGTTCATGTGTAACTCTGGAGCTGCTCTGGTGATGGTGTGTGGTGTGTTTTGACACAGGTGATGTTGCAGGCATCGGTTGGGAGCGTTTGGAAGGCACTCCTCCTCCACCCGGACAGCCTCCTAAAGGAAGAGTGTACTTCACCTACTGCGGTCAGCGTCTCGCTCCTTACCTGGAGGACGTGGCCGGAGGCATGTGGCCTGTAGTCCACATTCAGAAGAAGGTTTGCACTCAAAAGATAAATAATGAGGCTTAATAATGGTTTCAGTTCATTTATAGGTTAAAATGGATATGCTTGAGAGGAAAACAAGCCCCTGAAAGAGGTGCTGCTGAAAACACAATTTGCTCATTACATAAGGATATGTTGTTCTCAATGTTATTGTAGTAGTATTATTTGTATACTGTTAAAGTATTTATTATTAACTTGTATATTTTCAGTCTTCATTTTAATTTTAGTAATTTAATTTTATTTATTAATTATTCTAATTTGTATTTACATTTTAAGATGTAACTCAACAAATATTTACATTTTATTTTATTGTATTTCAGCATTATTTCAATTAAAAACCATTTCATTAAGAATAACAACATGGGCTGTTACATCCAATACAGCTAATGGAAAAAAAGAGAGATTATAAATTAGATGGAAAATGAAATATGGAACAAAAAGATGTTAAAAAAGTCAAATGGACATAAATTTCAGATTGCAGAGTGTGAATAAAGACTGAAGGGCACCTGATAAGATATAATGCGTCATAACTATTTATCAGTATTATGTATTTTGCTGGGTTCTGGGATATTCAGTGACGTCCATTTTTTGGGTGGTTTAAGCATCCAAAAATTTAATTGCTCTAGGTTTTTATTGCACACTGGTTTCATTATTTGCCCTTTAGTCCTGCTTTATAAACATCTTTAATTGTTCCTCGTGATTATCTTTCTCAGAGTACGAAGATTCACGCAAACTTCGGCTGCCGGTTGTTTGCGTACGCAGAGGGACAGGCTCACCGAAACGCTGCCGATCTCTGCATGGACCTCTCAGAGGAGATCAGTGCCAACTTTGAGGCTCTGCCCTTCGCCATGGCCTCTGACAGCGACAATGACGCCGGCACGAGCGTGGCGTCTGACTCCGGGTCTCACGGTCCCCCGTGTCGCATCGCTGCGGTCGTCACAGCACAGCAACGTCAGTCCACTCCGCTGACTCCAGAATATTAACCTATAGTTTCAGATCAAAAGAGCTGTGTGCATTAACTCTTTCCCCGCCAAACACAGAATTTTTCGCGTTTTCACTGCTAGGGGGCGCTATTACGCATCTCCTGAATGAGTAGAAAGTGCCGATCAAAAACACAGACCAGGAAGAAGCAGAAGATCTCATATGTATGCATTTGCATATGAAAAATAATGCGATCATTAACAATAACCACATATAAATGAAAGCTGCCTAATGTTACAGAGTGAAAGACCTGTGCAAGCTTTGGGAGTGATGATGGAAACCATCTACTGTATATTACTGAATATGATCCAGATGTAGTATTTGATAAAAATGCGATTTTCTCAGCTTTTTGCTCAAAATGTTGCTTGTTTTATGAAACCTACCTACATTCAAGTGTTGATTTAAAAAAATAAATAAACAATGCTTGAAGCTAGAATAAAACTGATTTTTTTTTGGTTTAAAAAAGTAGAGGGTCTGATCTTTATTTTGATGTATTGCATGTTCAGATATTCATACAACAAAATAATCTGGGGGCCATGAAATTTTCGAGAAATTCAGCAAAAACGCTGGCGGGGAAAGAGTTAACAGTACCGGTCAAACGTTTGGAATAATTAAGATGTTTTAATGTTTTTAAAAGACGTCTCTTCTGCTCATCAAGGCTGCATTTATTTGATCAAAAATGCAGTAAAAACTGAAATAATGTGAAATATTATTAGAGTTTCAAATAACTTTTATATTTCTGTGATCTGCAGCTGTATTTTCAGCATCATTCCTCCAGTCTTCAGTGTCACATGATCTTCAGAAATCAGTCTAATAAGCTGATTTGCTGCTCAAGAAACATTTATTTTTATTATCAGTGTTAAAAACAGTTGTGCTGCTTCACATTTTTGTGGAAACTGATACTTTTTATCTTTCAGGATTCAATCACAGATGAATAGAAAGTTCAAAAGAACAGCATTTATTTGAAATAGAAATTTTTGTAACATTATAAATGTCTTCACTGCCACTTTTGATCAATTTAATATGTCTCTAATGTTTCAAAAACATAAAAAAAAAATCTTAATTAACTTTTGTTTAGAATTTTATGAATTAATGATCTGACTGAATCAGTAAAGCAGATGTGATTTAAATGCAGTTCATGTGGGTTAAACCTTTATTATTTTGTTTTGTTCACAGAGTACAATAGTGATGCCTCGTGTCACTACAAGTTTGAACTGAGTTATGAGAATCTGGTCGTCTCGGGGCCAAACGCTCGTCCGCCACCGATTGCTGATGACGAGAGTGATGATGAAGACGATGAAGATATTCCTAGGGTATGAAGAGCTCATAACTTAACCATTTGCACACATTATTCACCCCTAACACAGTGACTCCGAGCTGTCTTTTCAAAGAAAACCTGTTTCTTTGCCTTCTCTTTGTGAAGGAGGATCATTATGCTTTGCTGGTGAAAGCGTGGGAAACCAAAGTTTTTCCAACCATTCGCCGTCGTTTCAGGAACGAGGCAGAGAGGAAGTCCGGCCTCGACCAGATCAAAGGAGCCCTGCAGCTGGGTGAATGACCCCTGTCTCTGTTTATTTGCAATGGCTAAAGACATTTTAGCATACTTTAAAAAGAGTGCATATGTACTTTAAAAGAATATACTGAATGCAAACTGAATGTAATGTTTTCAGACACTTAATTGCAATAGATTGAAAAAATGTGTTATGATATAAAATGCATTTGGCTGAATTTTTGACCCACTAAAGTAGGACTTTAAGTACATCTTTATATGTATTCTCATAATTACTTCTATTTTCTTTAGAATATGGTTAAAGTACTGCTGAATGCACTGTCAAGCATTTATGGTGAACTAAAATACATTTATTTTAACCAATTTGTGATGATGAAGTTGCAATTTAATACATTTTAACTATATTTGCTTTGATATTGAATAACGGTTAAAATGATAATCGAGTACTTCACATGTGCTTTAGTATGGTAGTCAACACATCGAAATTAGTGTAGGGCTGCCACTAACGACTATTTTTATTTCGATTAATCTATCGACTAATTTTTCGATTAATCTAAACAATTAATTTCCCACAAAAAAATCAACAATTTTACTTAAGAATATTTTATTAAACCAAATGTTCTAGTCTAATAATAAATCTAAAAACACTTTTTAAAGGAGTATTTACCAGAAATATTATTTACCAGAATTTATTTAGGTGAAAAATGTAAATGTGCAGTATTTCTGAAAAAAATACTTTTTTTTTTTTTTATATAAAATCAATTAATTGGAGAAATTTAATGGAACCATTAAAATGGAATCCAGAAAATAATGGAAAACAGAATTTGGTACAGATAAAACTGTAAAACTCAATTAATTAGACAGGCTTTTTGATTAATTAAATAAAAAAAAAATGAATTTGGAAATTTTTTGTGGTAATAAAAATAGATTTAAGTGAACAATAGCTTTTAAAATGGCTTAAAATACATATATAATAGCAATGATGCAATAATAATTAGTTCAAATAAAAATGAACAAAACTGTTAAAATACATAATGTATTATAAACAATAGAGCTAATGTAGATTATGCATCGCAACAAAGGCCTGCAGGGGCACCAACGACCTGATTATTTTTACACATTACTGCACGATTTAATACTTGTTTAATATTGAGCACCATTTATTTCAAATGTCCACTTAATCTTTATTAATTTGGCCATTTCTTTAGGACAGAAATGCTACAGCAACTGTAATTACATGAATATGTGGACATCAGACCGTGCAAACGTTTGAGTTTTATTTTAAAATCGTGATATATTTTAAAGTAAAACTTTTGCCATTATTACCAAATGCATATTTTAAAAGTGTACTTAAGTGTGTTTAGAAACAGTCATGAAAGTGTCTCTCTTTAAATCTCTTAAGTGGCCTTTAATTAATTTTAATATTATATGATCTGCAGGTAGTTTTTTTGTTTTGTTTTTTGTTTTGAATTATACTACAAGTGCACTTTGAGGACAATTAATTGCACTTCTCTTAAAAAGGCTTTCTGCATGTGTCTAATATGAATAATGCTGTTTAATCGGACAGGAATGGTGGATATTGCTCGTCAGACTGTTGAGTTCCTGTATGAAGAGAATGGAGGTATTCCTCGTGACCTCTACCTCCCAACCATCGAGGACATCAAAGATGAAGCTAACAAATTCACCATTGATAAAGTCCGCAAAGGTCTGTGCAAAACACACTTTTCTGTGTTTAAATCACACATTAGCACTGCAAGTTTTCACCATTTTAGTCAGCTTTTAGCATTTTGAATTACTTGTAAGTGAAGCTTAAATTACAATTCAACATGCTATGGTAACAGGTAAACAGTGTCACTGTTTTTCTCTCAGGTTTGACAGTGGGCATCCGCTGCCCGGAGGGAAACAACAGCAGCAGCAGCACAGGCGGCACAGCCTTGCCCAAGTTTGCCATCCGGGGCATGCTGAAGACCTTCGGCCTGCATGGGGTCGTGCTCGATGTCGACTCTGTGAGTATCTGCCTCCAAACACATCAGCATAGGCAAAAAATAAACCCCACAAAGAGTCAAAATTTCATAAAAAATATACATTGAAATTATATAATTAAATTAAGCCTTATTTAAATAGTTTTTTCATATTTATGACAATTGATTCTATGCACCTTCGTGTTTTATTCTTAATTTTATTTAATATAATTTTACTTTATTTTGTTCATTTTTATTTTGATAATATTAGGGTATAATGAAAATCATCCGGATTTGACACTATTTTGTTTTTAATGAAAGCAGCATAATTCTGTACAATATTCTCATGATAATATGAAATACTTCAGATTTTAAACAACATATTTTTAAACATATAAATATTTTTGGTAACATTGAAATAGTCCAGACATGTTCTTTGCAGGCTGTGAGATTAAATAATATTAATAATAATAATAGTAAGCTCACAGAAATGTGTAATTTCACATTCAAACAAAAAATATATATATATTTTAAAATTAACCTTATTTAAATAATTTTAGCATATTCATTGATGCATACAAGAGATGATTGACTCTTGTATGCATTTGGTTTATTAAGTATTGTTTATGAATTTATTAATTTTTATTATGTTTTTGCAATTTTGATCTGCAAAAATCAGAAAGAGTGATTTTACCATGATATATATATATAATAATAACTATTATTATATATATATTTTTTTATTATATTTGAAAATAAAGTATTATTGAAATACTTTGCATATTCATGAATATTGACTCTACTGTTCGGATATTTTATTCATTATTTTATTTAGTTTTTTATATTTTGGCAATTTTGATTTTGATGATTTTAGGACATCATAATGAGTGACATCATAAGTATAAATACTTATGTTAAATAATATAAACATATATACATATCATTTTTTATGCATTTGTTTCCACAATATTGTAGTCCATACATGTTCTTTGCAGGCTGGGATACTCATTACATCCACAGCCTTTTAGCCTCTTTTAAATGCACCTGTTTCAAACACAACCGATCTGAAACTTGACTGAACTTGATTTGTGTGTATTCAGGCCAGTGAGCTGGTGCAGGTGGAGACGTATCTCCGCAGTGAGGGGGTGTTAGTTCGATACTGGTACCCCATTGAGATGCTGGAGAGGCCGCCGGCAGGATCCCGCAGGGCTGCAGCAAACGGCCTGGTGTCTCTGGACAGCAGCAACATCCAGATTCACCGGTAATGCATTTATAGACACATTTCTTATTGTCAATTTAAAAATATCATGTTTTTACTGACAGAGTTCTTCTTTTAACTCTTTCCCTGAAATAGAAGTGGCTGGCAAATGTTTTCAAGAACGCTGGCAGGGAAAGAGTTAAACACCTTATTTCAGTAACATTCAGTACTGCGTGTGTTTCAGGGAGCTGCTGCGCTGTGAAAGTGCTCTGGCGCGTCTGTACTGCCGCATGGCATTGCTCAACATCTTTGCTCCCAAGAGCCCTCACACATTCACACGTCTCTTCCACATCCCTGCCGTGCGAGACATCACACTTGAGCACCTGCAGCTCTTGTCCAATCAGCTTCTGGCTCCGCCTCTGCCAGGTGATGTCATACGAATAATTTAAGGAGCATGGGTAGCCAACTTGTTTCCAATTTCCAAATTTACATTTTAAATGAATAGTTCACCCAAAAATGAAAATTTTGTGAAAATGTCAGGCCATCCAAGATGTAGATGAGTTTGTTTCTTCATCAGATTTGGAGAAATGTAGCATTGCATCAGTGTCTCAGCAATGGATGCTCTACAGTGAATGGGTGCCGTCAGAATGAGAGTCCAAACAGCTGATAAAAACATCACAATAATCCACACCACTCCAGTCCATCAGTTAACATCTGGAGAAGACAAAAGATGCGTGTTTGTAAGAAACATCCATCCATCATCCAGGTGTCCAAATCCATCATCCAGGTGTTTTAACTTCAAACCGTTGATTCAAAATATAATCCATGATCCATAATAATGCGTCTTCCAGTGAAAAAGTCTATCTCCTGGGCCCAGTTTTTCAAAAAATGTTATGTGGATCAAATTGATCCGGATTTGGAAATCCCATGTTTTGCCATCTTACTTTTATGCCAGTTTTTTAAAGGAACATTGGATTGGATCACTGTGATCCAAATACCCAATTCCAGGATTACCAAATCCTGTTTACCAGAGCCTTAAATGGAACCAACAGAGTAGCCTACTGGCTTAGCAAAGAACAACAGCTAGGCAAAACACCGGGGGCCACAAGTAGCCATTGTTTGTTTTAACTGTAAGAAACAGAAACATTTTACATTCCATATTTTGTTATAATGTTAAGTTGTTAATGTTAAATATTCAAAAATAGTCAAAAATCATTTACAGGACAGATAGCAGCTCTTTCCATCAGTAAACAGTGATTTTGTGATCATTCACTGAGAAAAAAAACTCTGATTTTATTTGGTTCGAAAAACAACTGAATCCACCCTTCTGATGGGATCAGAATGATCCTGTTTTTTTGGATCTAATAGATCCCAAACCGAGTTCAAAGTTTTGAAAAACCCAAAGGGCAGGTTTGATCCAGATCAAATCTAAGATCGGATTACATGCTCGGATTTTAGTTCGGAATCCCTCTTTTGCTTTTGATAAACCCATTTCCAAGATTTGATCCAATCCGTGATCCGAAATCCCACTGGATTACTTTTGAAAAACTGGGCCCTGTTGTCTCGCATTAAAATCCACCCACATATTTGTTTAGAGCAGTTTTGGACTGTTTTTCAGTGCAGATCTGTGCAGATTGCTTTAGACCAGACCTCTTCTTCACTGGACGAAGCGTTATTATGGATTATGGAATAGTATTTTAGTTTAAATCGTTTGTTTCTTACAAACACACAGCTTTCAGCTACTCCAGATGTTAACTGATGGACTAGAGTGGTGTGGATTATTGTGATGTTTTTATCAGTTGTTTGGACTCTCATTCTGACGGCACCCATTCACTGCAGAGCATCCATTGCTGAGACACTGATGCAATGCTACATTTCTCCAAATCTGTTCTTATTAAGAAACAAATTTGTCTACATATTGTATGGCCTGCGGGTGGTTTCAGCAAATTTTCATTTTTGGATGAACTATTCCTTTTAATGCATTCTAGAAAAAACAAAACATAAAATGACTAAAGTGCATCCATCATAATAAAACTCCCTTTTCTGTATTTGTTAATTTCCCTGTCGTGTCTGTAGATGGCAGAATCAGTTCAAACTCTATTCTGCTGGCTCAGTCTATCCTCCACGAGCTGCAGGGCAAGAGCTGCTCCCCGACCGAGCTCTTCTATCAGGGAAACGCTCCGAGCATCCGTGAGTGGCTGACGGTGGCCATCAGCAGAGCCCTGCATCAGGGCGAGGACAGCCTTCTGGAGCTCACTAAACAGATCTGCTGTTTCCTGCAGGTACTAACACCTCAAACCTTATTTGTGCCCACTTATCAGGATTTCTCTCTACAGGATATATTATTATTTTGAAAATCAGGATTTTTATTCAAATAAAAGGATTGACAGAGTAGAGATCAGTATTATTTTAATATCATAGATATACTAGTTTTTATCATTTTTGTTTTATATTTAATTTTTATATTTAATTTTTTTAATTTTACTTCAGGCTTTAGTAATACATTTTTGTCTATAGTTTTTATTAAGTTTTAGTTTTTAGTTTTATTTTAGTATTTAAACTTTAAATGAAATTGAGAAATGTTGGCAATTAGCTGAAATGAAATATATTTTTTAGTTAGTTATTTCAGATTTTTCAGTTAATGTTTATTTTATTTCAAATAATAATTTATGGTGTTAGTTTAATTTTATTTATAGTTTATTATATTTTTAACAATAATAACCCGGGAAGAGTTACAAAAAAAATAAAAATCTAAAGGAAAAATGACAGAAGAGCCTATTATTTCCCTCAATATTATTTTATTTTTTTGTGATCAGAAAGACATCTATAATTTAGATATTTACACATTTTTGTAGCATTATTGTGAGTACATTATACATTATTTTGCAAATACCGATTGCAAATTAAACATTATATTTTGTGATATTTAAATTTATTCAAAAGAAAAAGTGCACTTTTTAACTGTTTTGTACTAAAGTGTACTAAAGAAACATAGTCCTGAAAGTCCACTCTGTTAAATTATTATTAGTTATTGTGGTTACATTTTTATGTTTGATAAACATTCAGAGTGCTCCAGAGCAGTTCACACTGGAAGAGTTTCCCATCACAGAGTCCAAGGTCAGCATGGATGTGAACTTCCCTGGGGCCGCGTTTGTGGTTGTCTCTTGCAAAGAGAGCCAGCTCAGCTGCCGTAAAGAGTGAGTTCCTGTTGATTATCCGACAACACAACATTAGGCATGATTTCTCTATGGATATCACAAGCACTCATATTTCTAAATGACCTGTTTTTGCATCTTGCTTTCATTAAGCAGGGAGTTTTGCACTGTAAGACTACTTATTTCAAAAGAGCAAGAAAAATGTTTTGCGTGTCATGTTTTTCTCTTAGCTCCTCTCTATATAAGGCCCCTTGGACTCGCTTAATGGTGTATGGACTTGGTCATAAGGTTCGACGAAATGGCCAGCTGAATCTGATGGAGGCAGTGTGCTACCCGCTGGACGCCTCCCCGTCCAATACAGGACTCACCCCTCCACCCACAGCCAACCAGTATCCCAGCATCATCATCCCCACTGACAAAGTGCACGTCAAACTAGGCATGTCAAATACGTTACGTTATTACATACATTTTTGGATTTCACCTATTCAAAAGGTTCTACTCCGTATGTTCAATGTATATAAAAATGTTTTTACTTTACTAAAATTGTATACAATAGTGAGCAAAGTGGCCACTTAAATCAGCATCTGGGGCATCTCTTGTGAAAAAAGCATGTTGAATTATATTGGATGTGCATTTCAAATCTTGAAGTATATTTCGAATTTTATTAGTATATTTAAAAAAAAAAAAAGTATTTTCTGATAATATTTTAAAATAAAAGGCCACTTAAGTGACATTTACTTAACGCACTTAAGTACACTTTTAAAAAGTGGCCTTTGTAATAGTCAAATTTAAAATTTTACTTTAGAAGTTCTTTTAAAATAGTTTAAAAAATATTTAGTCGTACTTTAGAGAAGTTTTTATGTTGACTAACATAATAAAGCACATGTAAAGTACTTGATTATAGTTAAATATTACATTCAAGGTTAATATATTTTAAATGCAATAAATTGCAACTTCATCGTTATAAATGTGTTATTACAAATGTTTAAATGCTTATAATGTTTCTATACTTATACATTTCTATAGAAGTGACATTAACCCATAGTTTCCCATAAGTGATTGTTTCATATTTCAAAGACAATATAATAAAGATGTACTTAAGTCCTACGTGGGTCAAAAAAGCAGTTCAAAGTTCAGCTAACTGCATTTAACATACATTTAAATTCTTTTTATTTATTTACAATTAACATTCAGCTGGCACTTAAGTATTTTCTTTTAAAATATATTATTTCCGTAATAAGTACTCCTTTTAGATGTATGCTAAAGTGTACTACTTTTTCAAAAGGATAGGCCGCATGCTCAAAGGCTAGTGTGACCGCAGCATAAGATCAGTAAGATACATTTAGAAAATAGAGGGTGATTTTTCCATTTCATGTCATATTTAACTATATTCTGGTTACTGTCTGCAGGTGTATCTCCCCCTCCTGGTGCAGTGCTGGTGTTGCACTCATTGCCTCTTGAGTTTCCCTTGGCCATGGCCTTTGCTGAACAGCTGCTAACCTACACCATAGGGGAAACCATTGAACACTCTGAGGATGAGCTGGACACTGTGCCCACTTCTGTGCTTATGCAGGTTGTAGAGTTGCTGGGTAAGAAATGTTCATTTATTTTCCCCCGAGGATCAAATGAAACAAACTAGTAAAACTTCCTGTGCAGTTTCTTTTTTCAGCATCACACTTGCTTTATCTGTGTTTAGGTGGGCTTCTGTGGACCACCGATCTTGCTCCGTGCATCAAGGAGCTGATCTTCCATTTGCTTGCAGAGCTTCTCCGCAAGATCCACGCCTTTGAGCGTCGCAAAACCCCCTCGGGGCTGTCTAGCCACATCACATTGCTTCTCAACCCTTGCCTAACAGTCCTTATGGTTCTTCAGTCCGAACTACGAAAACTTTACGACCATGAGACCCAAAGCTGGGGGCCAGCTAGCGGAGGTTCCTGCACTTCCACAACGGGTAGCAGCGGAGCACTTGCGCTCGTCGCCGAGCGGAGCCGCTTCTCGACCTACTTCCACGCCCTGATGGAGGTATGTCTGGCAGTGGCCGAAGTAACTCTGCCGCTCAGTACGGGTGCAGGGACATCGGTGGTAGGCTTCCCCTCATCTACAAGTGCCACCAACTGTAGCGATTCCTCATCCTCTTCATCATCCTCTCCGGGCCAAACGCCCCAAAGTCCAAGCTTGCTTTCGAAGCGCAAAAAGGTGAAGCTAAAGCGTGAACGGGCAGCGGTCACAGTTGCATCAGCAGCTGCCGTCTCAGGAAAACATGGTTCTGGAAGTGGAGCGAGACCATCAGAATGTGACAGTGCTTTACTAAACATGGCCGGAGGGAAGCCAGAGGACATGTTGTGGTTTCACCGTGGGTTGACGTTACTCTTGATTTTACGGCACCTTGCTAACAAGGACCCGCAAGGTCTGGGCGTCACTGAAGATGCCATTGCAGATGCTTGCCAAGCCTTGGTTGGCTCCACTGCTCACAGTCGTTTGCTCGTGCTCTCAGGAATCCCCACTCACTTGGAGGAATCCGTGGTGCGCAATGCAATCCGAAGGGCTTGCAACGCGCACGGTGGTCTCTTCAAGGATGATATCTTTATTCCAGTTCAAGAGGAGGATCCTAAAAAAGCCAAAGCTGAAACTTCAGGTATTCTCCAAGATGCAAAACGAGATTGCACTGCAGGAAGCCCAAATAGCAACAGCGCAACGCCAGCAATGAGCGCCTCCGCTTCAGCGAGCCAGACGTCTGTCTCCGGCTCTTCACAGGGAGCTTCCAGGGCTTCCAGTGAGCTACTAGTGAACCAAGAGCTGGTAACCTCTCAAACAGCACCTTCCCAACCACAAGCACTACTGGATCCCCACACGGTGTCCAGTCAGGAGAGTCTGGATGTGTCTCTTTGTAGCACAGGAAGTCAAGGTAGTCTTGGCAGCATTGGGGAGCAGTTGGATAGTGGTGCGACATCAGTCTCAGATGGGAGCTCCATGTACACAGTTGCCTCTCCAGACATCCATGCCAGTGTGACACGACCAATCAAAGGCTATGCTGTCATAGAGGTGGGTGGGACCGGCAACAGTAATATAATATATAGTGGTGTTTACAAGCATCTTTACTGTTGTTCATACTTAGTTAAATTAGCGTTGTTTTTATTGGTATGGTTATGCCATGCCATGCTCAAGTTTCATATTCATTTATTTTGCCATGCACTTTTATTCATAACACAAGATAATTGACAATGTTTATTTTAGGGAAAAGTATGGAAAACTGAAAATGCACTTGAAAACCCCAAAAATTGTGCTTAAAGTCCTTGGAAGTCCTGGAATTTCATTTAGAAATTTCTGTACGAACCCTGATGATAAAACGCATCTAGAGTACTCTAGCAACTGCATAGCAACACGTTAGCAACCACTTAGAACACCTTAGCAACACTAGTAGCACTAAACATTTTGTGAAAGAAATTAGATACCAAATAATGTTTTTTTTGCTTTTGTCTTATAGGTAAGGGCACGGGCCCAAGTAGAGAAGATTCGGGCCAGTCTTTTTAACAGCAGTGATCTCATTGGCCTTTCCAATCTGGAAAGAGAGGAGGAGCTAATGGAGATGACCAATGAGGAGATCCTCACCGCCTCCTGTGTAAATCAGAGTTTATTTGACACACAAGGGAGTTCTGCCCTGGAGGAGTACTTCCTTGACAAATCGATCAGAGGTTCGTTGATTTCTTTATCATAGAATTTTAAAAAAATATGTTTGTTTATTCTGTAATTCTTTTTGCAAGGGTTTGCTTTAACTTGATATCATGTTTAATTGTGTTTTGTTCTTATAGGAGATAAATTGGTTCCTAAAGCACGTGATGTGCTGACAGACATCTTTAAGAGCTGCATATACGCAGAGCAGGTGCTGAGCTCCATACCAACAAAACCAGTCAAAATATCGGACATTTATCTGAGCAAAGAGCAGATCAACTCTCAGACACCAGGAAATCTGCTCCACGTGTTTTTAACACACATACGGCCTCCGAAGAAGGTGCTTGATGACCAGCTCACGCAGGTAAAAACCTAGGAACAGTAATTAATTACTAATTTATCATGAAACATATTTATTAATAGTTTTTTCTTTAATTATAATAAATAAATAAATAAAAATCCACAACATGCACATGGTCACTTTGAGTCTTCCACATGCATTTTGCAAAATAATTATTAACTATTATTAAGTATTAACAGTTATTATTAATAATTAACAAAAATAATGATTATGAAAACTTTTAAAAATGGACACATCTAGTTGTAATCCACACATATGTGTTACTATTCTATTAACTTTTTCTGTTTGTTTTTTTGTTAGCATCAGTTTTAAGGCCCAGTTGAACAGACATAAAGTATTTGACCGGACCAAAGCAGAAATGATTAATCTTTGTTAATTATACATGTAGATTCTCCGTAAATATGGCACAGTAAAGCCCAACAAAAACAAGCACAGCAAGGCAGGCAAAGAGCAACACCAAGGCAAAGTGGTCAGCACAAAAAGACCCATCACCAAACCCCCGGCCAAAGAGAAGTCCATGCTTAACAGTGTTAGGTGAGTACTGACAGGCATTCACTAGCACTTCAGTAGTCGGTTTCCTCTAACTTGTAAGTGTAAACTGCCAAAAGATTTAACATATTAAATATTTAATTGAATACAAGCATCCCTTACCTTAAGATGCATTTTAATTAACCATTGTTTTTCATTTGAAATATATAAAAGTAGTTCATCTACCGCCATAAGATGCATAGTGCCAGTGTTATTTTATGTATTATTGAGATACTATTATTTTTTTATTAATAAAAAATGCTATACATTTTTAAATTAGTTTTTATTTTTATATATTTTCAGTTATTTTATTGTTTTCATATTTGTAATTTTTGGCCGTTTTATTCATTTTTTTTTTTAATGTCATAGTTTTTTTAATTAATTTTTATTTAGTTTTCAGTTATGTATTTAAGTGAAGATGTATTTTTTTATGTCAGTTAGGTGTTTGTTTGTTTTTTCAAGTAACAAAAATGTTCTTTTTTAGTTTTAGTGGACTATGATATTTCTGCATGGTGTTTTTCCAGAACTGTGCTAAGTGAGAAAAAAACAGTCCTCAAGCCAAAATCTCCTGAGAAGACCAAACCTGATGAAAAAGACCCTGAAAAGTCTCCCGCCAAAAAGCTCGAAGGTTAATGCAATAACATTCTTGATTTCTGAACTTAATAAAAAACGAATACATGATGTGTTTCGGTGGAAGCTCATAAATCTGAACACCTCACCCTTCCTCTGTCCATCAGTGCCAGAAGAGAAGTTTTTGACCCTGGAAGGTTTCCACAAGTTTACTCTAGACAGAGCCAAGCAGGATATCCGCAGTGTTTGGCGGGCGATCCTGGCGTGCGGTTATGACCTGCACTTTGAAAGGTTTGTTTTCGTAGCACCTGATTTGTAATCCAGAACTTGGGAAACGTGTTTTAATGCACTGTGTATTTTAAGTAGTTTTTTAAAGAGCCATTGTATTCATTTACATCTTTTTTGCTCTTTTATGCTTCCGGAAATGATCATAATTATAAAATTAATAACAAGGTTCTGTTTGACTCGTTTTTATTGGGTTTTAAATTCAGCAAAGAGACACTTCATGCATCTTTATCGATCTTTGGTGTCACTATAGAGAACAAGCACATTTCTGGTACTAGTAATGTGTATTATATGTAGCTACTGTTATGTTGTAATGCTCAATAAATTAATAAAATAAATAATTAAAAAACACATTACCTTTAGGGATTTGAGACCAGTTGGAGGTCACTTTTGTTTAGTTATTTACAATGCTTTTTAAAAATTGTGTTTAAGAATTTTATCCTAAAAATGATTTTTTCAGATTTTTTGTTGTGCAAAATATTTGTATGTTTTTTCTTAAGTAAGAAAATAGCAGTTTGCAAACATTTTGTTCTTGAGAATAGGCCTCTAAATATCCATACTGCTGTATGTCTCTCTTCTTCTGGTTTTCAAAAGACTAAAGATGCTGGGAAAGTCTTTTTAAATGACTAGGATAATGAATGCAACTCTCTGAAGAGCTTAATGGTGTTTTTTTGTTTTAGATGCACGTGCATCGACTCCCGACACGCTCAGAAAGCCAGTAGAAAATGGTCCTTTGAGATGGACTTTGCGCTGGTCCAGTTTGCTAACCGTCTCTGCCGACACCTGGCCATCACTCCTGCCCGCTTACATCCTCATGAAGTTTACCTCGACGCCAAGGACACCGCTGACCCCCAGGTCGCGTGCTTATTAGGCAAGTGCATGTCCATATTACGCTGTTAGATTTGGATTATGAGCTGTAGAGTGAGCATGCTTTAGCCCCAGTGTGCACTGAAGGTAACTCTGATCACACAGGCGTTCCAGTGGAGAGTCTGCGTCTGCGGTTTGCTTTGCTGCAGTCGCTCAACAGCACGCTGGAGAGCTTCTTCCTGCCGTTAGTCGAGCTGAGGCTGACGCAAACCTATCAAAACAGCATCGCGACGCTTCTGTGCGAGGCCAAAGGTCAGTCGTCGAACACACAGGCACACGAATGTTTCTTTAGTAGCTATATAGAAGACTACCAAAAAGTACCATGTTTTTTGGAAAGGCTGGGGAATATATTGATTATTTTCAATATATTGAATATTTGTGATCAGTATTATTTTCTTGGCCGTATGAAATGAAGCAGCATTGTGTTTGTCGTAATGATTTTAATACACTTTTTTTTTTTTTTTATTAAGTTTTCCATTTATTTGTGTAACTCGAAAATGTTTTTGGATATCCTTGTTTGGCATTTGACATGCTTTAGTACCGTGGTGATACCATAGTATTCTTTGAAGCGCTTTGGAGAAGCGTGTTCGTGAATGTTAAGCATTAAACACCATAGTATATTATTAAAATACCACGGTATTACCATCTGATACCATCGCTGTACTAAATTACGCCCAAAGTGCTTCATAATAAAGGTGATTTCTCACTATGTTTCATAAATGTAGGATGTTTTGTTATTCTGAGAGATTTTTTGCAAATGAAATTGACAAAAAAAAGATAAAATCCCTTGAGGAAAAAGTACACTTTAGCATACTTTCAAAAAGAGCATTAATTTAAAAAAATATACTTAAGTGTGAACTGAATGTAATGTTAACTATGTAATACTTAATTGCATATTAATTGCAATTAAATGAAAAGGTATTATAGTTTAAAATGCAAGTAGCTGAACTTTAGAGTGTTTTTGATCCACTTAAGTAGGACTTAAGTACGTTTTTGTGTAAATTCAGAATTCTATTGTGTTTGAAATATGTTTAAAGTACTGCCGAATGCACTGACAAACATTTCTGATTAACTAAAATATACTTTAAAATATAGCATTTAATAAGACTTGTATGTCATGTATTTAAATATATTTATAATTACTAATTTTTCTACTGATCAAGTATATATAAATATATTAATTCTAAATTAAAATGATAATCAAGTACTTTCCATGTGCTTTAGTAGGTTAGTCAACAGATCAAAATAATAATTTCATTAAAGCACGACAAAAGATTATTAAAACAAGGACTTAAAGTGTATTTTAAAGTACACTAATGTGTGTTAACTGTTATAAAAGTGTCTTTAAGTACAAGTAAGTGGCCTTTTTTTCCATTAGTATTACATTATCTGCAAGTACGGTCTTTTAAAAATGAAAAGATTTGAAGCACACTACAAAGTGCACATTCAATACAATTAAGAGCCGTTCTTTTTCACAAGCATCAGTGTTACGTCGCCCTAATTACTTGGCGTCTAGGGATTGTGGGAGGTAACACATTTTATTTAAGCTAAAATACTTTACTCTCCTAAGGAGATGCGAAAAAAACATAAAACAAACACACTAACTAAAACCAACCAAACTCAAGAAACCAGGAAAAATAACATCTTCAGCAGAGAACGCCTCTAATAAACACTAATCTTGTTTCTCTTGATCTCATTTGCAGGCTTGATTTTCTACGACACCAAAGTGACTTTTATGAACCGAGTGTTGAACGCAACCGTCCAGCGCACAGCGGATCACGCCGCTCCTGAGATCACACTGGACCCGCTGGAGATAGTGGGAGGTAAACCAATGCCGCGTCGCTCACACAGACCAGCAGTGCTGGGGAAAGCCACTTATAAAAGCAATGCATTACAATATTGCATTACTCCCTAAGAAAGTAACCAGTGTTGGGAAGGTTACTTTGGAAACGTTATAGGTTACAGATAGTTACCCTGTTTAAAATCTAATAAGTAGTAGAACTATTTCAGTTACTTTATTAATGTAACTGATTATATTTGATTACGTTTCCAAATTTATAAAGTTTTGAAACCGTTTATCACATTCAAACATTTATACCAGGCAGGGTTAACTTAACATGAAATCATTTAATAGCTATGTTACTGTTTTTGAAATCAAATCTTTGTATAGCTCAGGGCTCCAGACAAAAAAATCGAGTAAGGAGCCATTGGCTCCTATAAAAGAAAAACTTAGGCGCCAAATTATTTTTTTAGGTGCCACAGAATAAAAGTGGTTTATTTTATTATTATCATTTTATTTTTCCCCCCTATTTTAACATTTCAATCATTTTGTCATGTGTTTATGTCTTATCTTTTCTAGGCTTTATCAGCATTTTAATCCATCTTGTAGATGATCAGGTCGACCGGGGGACTAAGGTTCACTTAAAGTGTGAATTAAATGTCTTTTACAACTTGAAATATACAGTCACAAAGAATTGTTCGTTACACAGAATCTGTACCAATATCATGGACCATATGCATCACTTGGCAACTGAGTGCAGTGCATCCTATAAATGTTGTCACGTCTTTCACACATTCAGTCTGTTTTTCTTCATTAGTAAAATGCAATTTTATAGGAGGAGTTGAATCATGTACAACACAATAAGTAAAAATATTAATATGCAACAGCGCATAAATATAGCAAAACGCTCCTCTTTATAGTTATTTTTCTAGCTGACTGATGAGTTTATGGACACTGAGTGGTTATTCTGAGGTAAATATATTACAATGCAATGTTTACAAGCTTTATACATTTCCTCAGTTTGAAACAATGAGCTTTTACATAAAACATTTCAGTAAGTTGTACTATAGGCTTTCTTATTGCCTACCTTTTGATCATGTTCATTTCATACTATAGTAGTAAATGGAAATATATAATGGGTTCACTTGCTGCTTTAACTGAGGTGCTAAAGAGATCGCGCCTGAGCATTAAGTGCGATACTCTCCGCTCGCGCGATCCGGACGCATACACGGACCGTGTGGACGCGGGGTACTGGTGTTTATATTATCACCTTTCAGGTCTCTCTCACTGCGTTCAGCAGACTGTGTGCGGCAGAGACGAGGACTGTTTGAAACTCTTTTTCCAGTAAAACTTTGATGCGCATCGTCTTATGTAAGTTTAATACGTGACCATAACAAAAGATGTGAGCGCAAAACAATCGGGAAAAAAGTCCTTTCATGCAAATTATATATAGTCGCCAGTGGCGACCTCAGCAAAAACTTCACTCGCAAATTAATATTTTTGGTCGCAAATGCGACCATTTTAGTCGCAGTTTGGAGCCCTGGTATAGCTACAACACTGGCATCTAACAATTCCTTGCATTACGTTACTTTTTGCATTACTTTTCAAACCTTGTTTGTTTTTAATATAAAAAGTTCTATTTTTGGTCAAATTAAAAGCCCTTTCACACCAAAAAGTGAAATGAATAAGCCTCAGGCTGGAGGAAAAGTCAATTCTCGTCTGTTAGTTTATCTAAAGTCATTTTTGCTTAATAGTATGATTGAATTTAATAATCAAAGCTCAGCAGCAAAGACATTATGTAATAAAATGGGATTAAATACATAAAAGGATATTTGTCTCACTTACCATTTAATTATTGCAGATTTACATCATATTAAGATTTTGCATTTCACTGTTCGTTATTCATTTTGAGGAATACTGAATCTGTTTTTGTGCGAGTGAGATGAGTAAATTAGTCTAGAACTAAGCACACAATGAATGCCTCTGCACTTTCTCCCGATTCCTCTGAACATGCGGACAGGAGAAATGTCAGTCAATGCATGGGAAAACAAAGTAACTAAAAGTTATTAAAAAGTAATGTGTTACTTTACTAGTTACTTGAATAAAGTAATCTGATTATGTAACTGGCGTTACTTGTAACCCTGCAGACGAGGGTCTGTGCCATCGGTTCTTTACTCAGATCTGTGTCTCTCAGGTGAGATGCGTGCAGCGGAGAACACATACTTCTGCCAGGCGGCGCGCCAGCTGTCCTGCGTCCCCTCGTCTCAGCTGTGTGTTCGGATCGCCAGCGGAGGAGACCCCACCTACGCTTTCAACATCCGCTTCACCGGGGAGGAGGTCCACGGCACCAGTCAGTGTCACGCACTAAACACTAAATCAGTCACTCTCCCAAAATTACAACCCTTCCTTGTGTGACGTACAGCATTGTTTTATTCCTTGTGGAATTTTACCTTTATTTAACATTTTGAGCCTTTCTATTTATATTTTCAGTTTTAATTTTAGTTAGTTTTAGTCATTTTAGAACTTAAAATTATTTTATTTCCGTTTGATGCCAAGGCAGCATTCATAGCTTTTTGGTTTTTATCTAATATTTATATTTTATGTCAGCTTAATTTCCATTAACAAAAATGATTTTTAATTTAGTTACAATACAAATAACAAATACAATAACACTGGACAAAGTTAACTACATTTTTAGCAAGTTTAGTAATGTTGTTTAAAACGACAAATATTTTAAGTTTTTTTTTTTTTAAGTATTTCTATTTAGATTTATTTGTTATTTAAGTTTTAGTTTGTCATTTTAGTACTTCAACATTTTATTTCAGTTATTCAGTATTTCAATTTCTAATTTTCATTTAAGTTTTTCATTTAATATTTATATTTTATTTATTTCAGTTAGTTTTAATTTCATTGTTTTATTTGCTCGCAAAAAGAAGTATATCCTTAAATTATAATTTAATGAATTTTATAGTTATATTTTCTATTTGTTTATAGTGTACTAAGCAATGAATGAAGCAACTGTATTTCTAGTTGTATTTACAGTGTTTATTAATATTTTGAAATAACTTGTATTTTCATATTGGTCAGTTTTAATCTGAAATTTAGTTAAATTTTTACTCATTTTGTTATGTGCTTTTGACATTTGTATTAGTTATTTTATTAGTATATTTATTTTATACTTTTAATAGTCTTAGTTAATAATAACAATATGCTTCTTGCTTGTGGTATGTTTCCTCAGGCGGCTCATTCAGGCATTTCTTGTGGCAAGTCTGTAAGGAGCTGCAGAGTTCTGCGCTCTCTCTTCTCCTCCCGTGTCCCAGCGCTGCAGCAAATCGCAATAAGGTGCACTTGCATGTTTGATCTGTTGGCTTTCACAGCATTTTTCCACCTTCCTTTAAGTGCTACAGGATGTTGACACAGCTTGACTCGTGTTGCAGGGGAAGTACATTCTGACGCCGTGCCCCATCACTTACGCTGAAGAGCAGCTGCTGAACTTCTTTGGCCAGCTGCTGGGCATTGCTATCCGGGCGGACGTGCCTCTGCCTTTGGATCTGCTCGGCTCCTTCTGGAAGGGTCTGGTCGGTGAAGCACTCGACCCAGAATCTGACTTTCGAGAAGCCGACCTGCTCACATACAACTACATCAAGAAGTTTGAGAATGTAAACTTTAATTAATATTATATAATGTATAGCCTCCAATTTCCTGAAGCAAAATGTGATTATTTTCTGTCTTTGGAGGAAGTGTAATGTGACGCATCACATTGTTTTTCTCATCCCAGGATCTTCGATTCTGCATTGATTCCTTTAATACCTTTGTGAAAAAAAGAGCACTTAATTGTATTGAATGTGCACTTGTGTGCTTCAGATCTTGTGT
This sequence comes from Barbus barbus, assembly GCF_936440315.1. Lineage (NCBI taxonomy): Eukaryota > Metazoa > Chordata > Actinopteri > Cypriniformes > Cyprinidae > Barbus > Barbus barbus. The sequence continues at coordinate 45,613,405 of NC_136729.1, forward strand.
GTGTGCGTGCATATATATATATATATATATATATATATATATATATATATATATATATATATATATATATATATATATATATATATATAATAAACTGTGCTGCACATCAGGGTTCTTATAGTAAATTGAAACTAAAATAATAAAATACTAAAGTATATAAATAATAATAAAGAACATTTTTGTTACTTGAAATAAAATAAATGGTAACTATAATAAAAAGGCAACATTTCTCATTTTTAGTTTAACTTTATGTACTTAAAATAACTCAAATTGAAATAATTAATACAAATTAAGATTAATACAAATTAATAAAAAAAAAACGTATAGACAAAAATACTCAAAATGACAAAAACACCCAATGAATTTACAAAAAAAGTAACAAAAATGAAAAGGAAAATGGAAAATATAAATACTGATTCAAAATAGTATTATAGTTTTTATTATTTTAATGATATTAAAATAGCACTGCTGCAGATAATATATTAATGAAATAAAAGGCCACTTAAGTGACTTAAAGAGAACACACTTAATACACTTTTAGAAAGTGACCTTTGTAATAATGTCAAAACTTTTACTTTACATTTCAAATCATTGTTTTAATAATCGTTTGTCATGCTTTAAAAAAGTACACTTATTTTGACTTTCACTAACATACTAAAGCAAGTATTTGATTATAATTTTAATGTTAATTTCTTAAAGTATAGTGTACCATAAATTATGAAATTACATATAAAAATGTACAATAAAAGTCCTATATAAGTAGGTCATAAAACACTCTAAAGTTCAACTAATTGCATTTAACATAAATTTAACTATAATACATTTCATATAATTGCAACTGACATGCAATTAAGTGTCAGAAAGCATTACATTCGGTTCATACTTAAATATATAATTTCCCTAATAAGTCCACTTTTTAAAAGTATGCTGTACTTCACAAGTGTATTCACTTCCTGCTTTGATCCTGAACCCGGTGCCTTGTTCTCGTATCGTCACAGCTGGCCGATGAGGCGGAGCTGGAAGCGTTATGTGCTGAAGTCTCTTCGCAGAGCCACTTGGGCGAGAGCCCGGATTCACCGAGCCGTCCCTGCTGCACGTTCACCTACATCACCATGACCGGAGAGGAAGTAGAGCTGTGCCATGGAGGACGTGACATCGCGGTCAGGTAGGAGCCATCGACTGACCCATTTAAAGGGACAGTTCACCCAAAAATAAAATTCTGTCATCATTTACTCACCTTCAATTCGTTCCAACCCTGTATGAGTTCCTTTCTTCTGTTGAACATAAAAGAGGATATTTTAGGGCAGAGGCGATTGAGAAAACATCTCCAGTGGCGTAGATGGTGAATCGCATACTGTAGTCTTTTTGGTGTGATCGACCCGAGTTCGAATCCGTCTTTTGCCGACCTCTTTCTTCTCCCTCGTACCACACCGGATTGGCATTCATTTGCAGTAAAAATATAGGGAATAATCAAAAAGTTGAAAATAAAGTATCGGGTAGGTGCAGGGAGGGCTTTATTTTCCCAATAAAGTGGCATCCATTTAATAATTTGAATTGAAATTATAATTTACACTCAATATGTTATTATTGTATCCTGTTTTATAATGTACAACACTGAGGTGCAGATATTTGCCACTATTTGCAAGAATTAGTATAAATAGCAGAAAATCCAGCTACTTTTACATAGTGTATAGAGAAACTCTCACTATTTGCACTTACTTTAGTGTAAATAGCATATCACTAAGAAAATATGCTGTTTACTCTTGCAAATAGCCGATGCAATATTTTAAAGAATGTAACCAAACAGCTGACGGTAGCCATAGACTTCCATATTATATAAAAAATACTATAGAAGTCAATGGCTACCATTTTTGGGTGAATTATACCTTTAATACTACTCATGAAGCTTTACATTATATTAGACTCAAAAATGGATGTAGTATGCTTATTGCAGGGATTCTTGAATAAAGAAATACTAAGTGGTTTTTAAATGTGTTGGGAAGTTATAATACGTGTGTGTGTGTGTGTGTGTTCAGCTGGGAGAATAAAGATGTGTATGTGCGAGCGGTGCGGGATCTGCGCCTGCAGGAGTTGCAGAATGTGGAGTGTATGTCGGCCGTCCGCGCCGGCCTGGGCTCCATCATACCGCAGCAGCTCCTGACCTTACTGAGCCCTGCTGAGGTGGAGCTGCGCACCTGCGGCCTGCCGGAGATCAACCTGGAGTTCCTCAAGGTCAGACACTGAACCACTCAACTCCAGCTCCTGTTCTTTCTTTACAGCTTGCCTTTATCTTTGTTGACTTGCTTCTAGTCCCTCGTGAAAAATAAGTGCACATAAAGGGATGGTTCGCACAGAAATTCAATTTTCTGTTAATTTACTCGCCCTCAGGCCATTCGAGATGTAGGTGACTTTTTATCTTCAGTTGAACAGTAAAGAAGATTTTTAGCTGAAACCATGATCCTTGGTAATTCTTACAATGCAAGTCAGCAGTTACTGTCCCTTTGAGTCAAAAAAGCATATACAGGCAACACAAAATTAATACCCGTGGGCTCCTGATGATATACTGTGGTCTTATGAAGTGAAACGATCGGTCTGTGCAAGAAACTGAACCTTATTTACAACATTATTACCTGTGATCCAGAGCTCCAGGCAAACAGTTCAAAGTGTCCGGTTCGCAAACTAATAATTTTTTTGAAACTGTTCTTTTTATTGAACTACAGCAGTCAACATTTGAAATGGATCAAAAAAGTTCATCAAAGTTGTCCTAAGACAAGAACGCATTTAGGTTTTAGGACCACTTTGATGAAAGGTTTTGATTCAAATGTTGTCTATTATAGTTGAACCTGAACTGAAGCGTCTGAAACAGTTCGCAGCTCGAGCAGCACAGATCTACAAGTTACTCAGTCAAACTTTCAAGTTACTCCCTTTCAGACGCCTGACAGCCACTCAGACTGGAAATGAGCCAAAATAGCAGCGAATCTGATCCTGTGATGAATGAACTGATTCAGTTCCTCCAGCAGTCACTGAACTGAGGAAACAGTTCGACTCGGATGAGCTCTGATATGAGCATGCATGAACCGAGCTCTTGAATGAAGCGGCCAATTTAACATTTTCACATCATTATTGGATATATAATTGCGTGTATGTTGCGTGATTGCGTATTTACATAAACAAACTGGTGAACTGTTATTTGAATCAGTTCATTAAAACGAACTGTCCGAAAGAACCAGTTCGCAGAAAAGAATCATATTTTCCCAGTTTGCCCAAGGCTCTGGATTAACGGTAATAATGTTGATTTTCATTGCACAGACCAGTCGTTTCGCTTCATAAGACCTCAATATATCGTCTGGAGCCACCCGTATTAATTTTGTGTTGTCTGATATGCTTTCTTTGACTCTCAAAGTGCCAGTGGCTTGACTTGCATTTTATGAATCACCAAAGACCAATTCACCTAAAAAAATAAGAAAAGTCACCTACACCTTGGATGGCCTGAGGGTGAGTAAATTAACAGCAAATGTTCATTTTTGGGTGAACTCTAACTAAGAGTGTCAAAAGCACTATAAAGTTCAGCTAATTGCACTTAATGTATATTTAAATTACAATGCATTTTAATTTCATTTACATGCCACTGACTGTACATTATGCACCTTTTTACACGTTTGCTTACCAAATTGACACTTATGTACAAACAGGACCGTCCAGCTAGTTAACTAACCGAACTCATTCTCCTGGTCACGTCAATCCAGGCTCACACTATGTATCAGGTGGGACTGATGGAGACGGACCAGCACATTGAGTTCTTCTGGACCGCGCTCGAGATGTTCACGCAGGAGGAGCTCAGCAAGTTCATCAAGTTCGCTTGCAACCAGGAGCGAATTCCCTTCACCTGCCCCTGTAAAGACGGCGGCCCTGACACCGCTCACGTGCCCCCCTACCCCATGAAGATCGCCCCGCCAGATGGGGCGGTGGGTGAGTGTCACACATTCATTGTTGACATGATCGCAGATCAGGGCCAGAAATGAACAGAAATGCCCATCAAATTCTGTACTCTCATGAATTGTGCCATCAGAAACAACAAAGTGCAGTTACACTACAATGCAAGAGATTTATTTAGTGGTGTAGACGGCTTTAGTGATCATAACAGGATTTGAAGAACATTCTTTACTCACTTTCTGTATATAATTTATTTCCAATTTGAAAAACCATCCTGCTAAGATAACCAAAAGGCAAATAAAAGGTGATAAACACATTCATAAACAGTTTTCAGCTTTTTTTTTTTATCTTTTGACTATAAGAATATGATGGGCTTTTTCCGCAGATACAGACTTTTACAAAAAAATGCATTCTATTAACATTAAGTCATATTACAATATTAAGTGCAATAATAGAAAATAATGATTGCAATGAGTATCAGGTGTAGCTAAGGTTTATACGTAAATATGGTTTCACTGCTGAAGAGCATTAGAGAAACTTTTGCACAAGAAGTGCACTTTTTCCTTTTTCAGCGTTAAGAGGTTCGCTTAAATAGGGGTGTGCGATATTGACAAAAAATAAATCTCTATATTTTCTGGGATTTTATTGATAATGATAATTAGACGATATTTTGCTGAGTGTGTTATTGTGGTGGTATCTTAAGGACTGCCGTGGACAGCCGACTCCTGAAGTTTTTGATATTCTTCATATTCTATGTGGTGGTCAGTTCACACTGATAGAAATTAATATTAAAAAAAATATGTATATAATATTTAAAAAAAAGTCAGAATTATAAGAAAAAGTCACAATTACGCGTAAAATAATAGGGGTGGGAATCTTTAGTCACCTCACGATCCGATTCCGATTCTGGAAGTCACGATCCGATTCCGATTCTGGGAGTCACGATCCGATTCCGATTCTGGGAGTCACGATCCGATCCGATTCTGGGAGTCACGATCCGATTCCGATTCTGGGAGTCACGATCCGATCCGATTCTGGAAGTCACGATCCGATTCCGATTCTGGGAGTCACGATCCAATCCGATTCCGATTCTGGAAGTCACGATCCGATTCTGATTCTGGGAGTCACGATCCAATCCGATTCCGATTCTGGGAGTCACGATCCAATCCGATTCCGATTCTGGAAGTCACGATCCGATTCCGATTCTGGGAGTCACGATCCGATCCGATTCTGGGAGTCACGATCCGATCCCATTCCGATTCTGGGAGTCACGATCCGATTCCAGAACGATTCTTGATTCTTGATTAGTTTACAGACTTGAGAATTTTAAAATCCTTACATTTACATATCCTTACATAAGTAATTAAGTACTTTCTAAAAAAAAATTTTTAAGAATTTTAAACTAATATAACTTCAAAAAATAAAAGCAAGTAGCAAATAATGAGGACAAAGAGTGCTTTCAGTATTTAAGATTATCTGAATGTTTTCCATTCAAGAACTGAGAGTGATTTTTCTGCATCTTTACTGTAGTTTTTTTACTATTACACCATAGACAGCGGGAGATATATTAAGCTGCATTCACACACGGATCTCTTTTAAAATATAAGAAGTAATGTGGTTTGTCCTGTCCGTTTAATCCCTTAAGACATTAATTTTGCGTCATAAAATAATTTTGAGACGCAAGTACTTTAAACCACAGCTGCATGCGTGAGCGGTTACACAAACAAAGCACACGTCAGCTTTTGAAATTGAAAGCAGCCTTCTGTTAGTGAGGTTCATATTTTCAATATATAAGTCCACTGCATTCCAAACCACATAAATTCTGACTTCGTAGAGCATTTTTAAGGAAAATACAGAGGGGCGAGACCGCACACTTCAAGTGTAACATCAAACAAAGCACGCTTCTCTCACAGCGCATCCTGTGCAATGAAGCCCGTGAATGTCAACCTTTCTGAACTTTATGAAAGATTATTTTATGGAAGGTTCAAGTGGTGTATGTGTGAGGAATTGGATGATTCTAAAGCAAGCTCGGCGTCATCGCTCATCTGGTTAAAAACTAAGCTCAGAATCCATTCCCAATCGTTGGAGAGAGAATCGCGATGCATCGATGGATCGATTTTTTTTTTCTCCCACCCCTAGTAAAAAAGCAAGTTATGGAAATAAGCTTCCATAGCTGTGAAACAATGTAAACTGACAATAGAAAAACGGTTCTAAAACGCTATATGAGTATTTAAATAAAGTGGTTAAAGGAATATGATTTCATTAGTTTAAGATTGTTCTGAAGCTATGAACTCTGTGTGTTTCTCTGTTTCAGGTTCACCAGATCTGCGTTACATTCGCGTGGAGACCTGCATGTTCATGGTCAAGCTGCCGCAGTACTCTTCCCTCGACGTGATGCTGGAGAAGCTGCGCTATGCTATCCACTATCGCGAGGATCCTCTCAGCGGTTAAACGTGATTTCTCAAATCACACGACCTTAAGTGATTACTTCAGTTCTCACTTCTTTTTCAACAATAGTCATGAAGGAACTTGATCAGCCCAGACCAATTTGCCTTTACAGAGACTAGCGTTTGCGTGTGTTTGACGGAGGGCGGCGAGTTTGACAGCAGCTTGCGGCGGTTAAGAGTAAGCCACAGTTTTATAAAATGACCTACATTTGCTGTTCATCAACAAATGTGAAGGAAATGGCACTGTAACTGCTTTTCTCCCTTTTTAAACATTTAATCTCTCTTTCTCTCATTTAATCAGTCTTTCATCTTTGCATTCCCAGTGTGCCTCAACCACTGCCTTCTCTCCTTCAGTGACAGTGATTGTTGACACACATTCATCTACAGAGATGCCCAATTTGGCTTTGCAAAGGACTTGAACGTTCGGCTCAAAGTTATACTTGCATCTTTCAATATACATTTGGGGTGAATCTCACGAAACCAGTCAAGAACATGTCCAAAAAATAACCCCCCTTTGTACCATGAATGTGTTTTTTTTTGCATATTCCCCCAATTCTCATTACCATAATACACCTCAGTATTTTTTTTTTTTTTTTTTTTGCTATTTGCTTTTTTTGCATTTTCCCCCAATTCTCATTACCATAATACACCTCAGTATTTTTTTATTTTTTTTTTTTGCTATTTGCTTTTTTTGCATATTCCCCCAATTCTCATTACAATAATACACCTCAGTATTTTTTTTTTTTTTTTTTTTTTTGCTATTTGCTTTTTTTGCATATTCCCCCAATTCTCATTACCATAATACACCTCAGTATTTTTTTTTTTTTGCTATTTGCTTTTTTTGCATTTTCCCTCAATTCTCATTACCCTAATGCAGCTTGGGTTTTTTGTGTGTGTGCTTTCCCTTTTTCTTTTTTTTGCAAACTGTCATTACCCATTTTTTCTCATTGCCCTAATACACTTGATATTTTGTTGTTTGCATTTCTTACAAATTGTCATTACCCTAATGCACCTCGATATTTTTTTTTGTGCATTTGTATTAAAAATTACCCTAATGCACCTATTTTTCAATTGTCATTAGCCTAATGCACCTCTGATCATTTTATTTTTGTGGCATTTTTCTTAAATTCTCAAATACTATACATTAGAATAATGCACCGGATTTATTTTTCGTATTTTTTCCCCTAATTCTCCTTACCGTAATACACATGACATGTTTGCCTTTTTATTTTGTTTGTGGTGCTGTTGTTTTGTTCTAAATCGACCAGGCAATACACCTGACATTTGTTGTGTAATTAATTATCATCGTGAATGTAATGCCAGTAAATCTCAACGGTCTTAAATTATACTTAATTTTCCTTATGCCAGAGTATGTTCTGGACAGGTTTTGCGAGGTTTACCCATTTAGAGGCTTGAAAGGGTTTACGCCCTCAATGATTGAAACTTTTCAAGGAACTGCTGAAGCTACAGGCTCTGTCCGGGAACTACAAGTACGCATGTGATCGAGCATATTTAAGAATTTAAACTATAAATGGCAAGACTGCTTACGACACAAATATCTGCCTATATTATTAAAGGTACATTTGCTGCTCAGGTCTGTAACTGAGGTAAGTCATGTACAGAAACAAGCTATAGTAATATAAAGAGTGCTGAACTGTATCCATTTCATTTCTGAGTGGTCTCCGATGCGGAAAACGTTTGCTGCAAGATCCTCCCTGCCATGCTCTTCAGTTTGGAGCGGTGCTAAGTTTATGGTCTCGGTTGCCAAAATAACATTGAATACTTTTAGGTTGCCAACTGCATTACCTAATGGCACTGCTGCAGTCAATTTTATTGCTTATGAGGGATGATTTTGCTCCCAAAACTCTAGTGCATGAAAATCTCCTTTGGAGAACCCATTTACAAATCACTTTAGTTATTATTTTTTTTGGTCATTTATTGAACCCCCTCCCTCCCAAAGAGAAAATGTTTTTAAAAGGCTATTTTAATTTAGTTTACATTTAAATTCAACTTTTCTGTGACTATAAAGATAATACTGTTTTGCAATTGAAATATAAATTGGGTGTTCTTTCTAGGATTTGCTAATCTTTCCTGGAAATCGGTTGTAACATTTCTGGTGAACCATTTAACTGCGTTATGAGTTCTGTAATGTACAGCCATCATTACCAACACACCTGATGC